>NC_090811.1:45048938-45662938 GCF_036512215.1 Solanum lycopersicum
GATCCTCTCCCACCTTAGAGGCAAAAAATAGGACAATTCATCCTCACAAAGTCTCTCCGTATAGAGATCATAGTTTTCTCCACAACATTCACTCTAGGTTCATTAACACTACTCACATGGGTATTACTGGCTTGGGCTAAAGATAGTAAAGCCTCTCTAATCTTCCATTAGTCCTTTTGGGGGGAGCCACCAGAACCTGATCAACTTGACCTCCAATAGGGACTTGAACACCTTGTGAGAATTTCAGCAACTTTAGCACCTTGCCCCACTTTATCAACTTGAGGAGGAAATTTCTCATCAACCCTTCCTTCTTCCAACATTCTAGTAATCATCCTTCTATTGTTCATCTCCTATGAATAGAAGAGATGATATCACTAATAGACACTTACAACAAACTCTATAGGACAACATATTATTCATGAAGAAAGTGAAACTCTATCGTCATTTAGCCTCTCGCCCATTGATGTGTCGCGACTCACATGATGGTCAAGACACTACTAGACATGGATTTATGAGTCTTTTTATTCCTAAGACCAATTTCAAAACCTATGCTCTGAACCAAGTTTTTCAAGACCTGAGAGAACCCCCTAGAAGTTTGGATATTCTCGAATTGTCACATGACGTACTTGACCTCCCAGAGGTCTTGTACAAGACCTTTGACATCATTCATTGAATCCATGTATGAAAAATAGTGTGGATTAAAATTTTTCATATGAAATATCTTAAAACAACTTTTTATATTAAAATCATATAAAAACACTAATCTCAACATATGCCAATCATAGTCTCAAGAATACTTCGGGCATGGCCCATACAATACGAATATAGAAATAGTTAGTTTATTAAAATACTTTGAATTAAAATACATCAGAAGACTAGTATGTCTTAGAGTCAATTCAGGACATACATTAACTTTGCTTAAAGATAAATAGAATCCAAGCGTTCCTTCAAGATCCTTCTAACCTTCCACATACATCTTTAGTTATAACAAAACATATGAGATTAGTACAAACACTTGTAATAAGCATTGATTAATACATAAAATCATAAGGAACTGACTTTTATTAGAAATATGCTCTTTTTGATTAAAACATCATATTGTAAATATAAGCGACACAATTAAGTATAAAACATCACAAATAGCACCAAGCGTACATTAAACATGTAAACATGAGATCATCCTACTAATGGTAATTTTATGTTTCACTTAAGTGAGTTATTAAGCGACCGCCCATACAATCCCTTCACACACACCTAAGAGGTCCTTTCGACTACCTAAAATAATATTGCTCTCAATACAGAAAATATCATAGGCATATATAACATTCTCTTCCCAAAGGTTATCAAAAGACATACTTAAATAATGCTAAAAGAGACCTCCCATACATCATCTCCAAGCTTACCTAAATAATCCTTAAGGCTACCTATGTTTAGATCATATCTATCTATTTAATTTACTTTGCCTATATTGAGTCATTATTAATACATCCGTAGGTAAGTCATGCAGCGACAATTCCTATGCCGCATTCATAGCCGAACTAAGTAACCCTTAAACTATTCCATGTAACTACTTTGCCATTAACATACTTTATAACTTAATGCATTATCTTTATAAATTCATTAACATACATTCATCACATAAGGAGATTCAAGTAATGGAATTCAAGACGAACTAGGGACTCCCTTATTAACATCTTGAAAGCCTGATCATGCAATGTCTAGATAGCGTCCCATACCACTACCCAAACTTCACCGAATTTCTCTAATACTAGTAGGTATCCCATATGATGAGAATAGTCAATAACCGACATAGACCATACTATCTATGGATGGAATCCTGAGTCATAAGCCTACTTCAATAGAGGGTGTTCCACTTCCCAATGCTAGACTTTGGACACATTCCATGTCGGGACATGGTTAAGTAATATTGAGGGCTCCTTTGTAGTTTAGCCTCATTCATAACTAGAGCTACTACCCAAGCATAGTCACTCGGTGCTTTCCTTTGCTCTAATAGAGTAATTTACATACAGGATCATGTGAAAAGGTTCCATATCTAGATCATATCCTAATCACATTCACACTACCAAAGATGTCCCCTAGGGCTTCCTTTAAATGGCAAAGAGGATAGCTTAATGATCTTCCTATGGTTGATTTCATGTCGTTCCAGCCAATCAACCTTAACTCCACCATTAACATAAGAAGCACACTATTACGACTTTCAACTTCTAAGATATCATAACCTTCCAACATGGTTGCAGATTCAACCATAAAGGACATTCTTAGAAATGTTAAAGGTAACATGTCAATCACTGATATAACTAAGAGGATTTAGCATAATACGTCAAGAACTCATATGCAAATTGTACATGCATCAAGTAAGGACACAAGCCTACGAAACAAAACAAACACATACTTTACCATATCACATATTACGTATCATTCTAGAAGCACATAGGTATAACAAATATCAATAGGTCATCCACACAAGTTAGGCTCTAGTTTAACGTAGCTCATTTTTAGAGGAATTAGAATACATGGCTTGCGCTATCAGTAAACTGAGTCGATAGATAAGTAAGAAATATCAAAATCATTGGTTTGAAATGAAGAGAGTTTTGCGATTATTAGATGACACACCAAATTATATGCTTTGAATTACTACAAATATCGAGCAGTTGTTGATGGATATAGTGATGCGAAAAGCATTACTGGTTCAACTTGAGAAAAATCCACAAGTGGATACTTATTCATTGTTGGTGTAGGAAAAATTTTGGAAACCATCAAAGAAAACATGTAAATATGGCTGTACAATGGAGTTTGAATTCATCACCGTAGATAAGGTATGTGAAGAAGCTAAATGGCTTCAGAATTCCTTAGAAAATTTTCGGTTTTGGTCTAAAGAAATGGCCCCTATATTCATAAAATATGATAGTCATGATGCAATAGGGTTGGAAACATTATGTATAATAGCAAGTCTCATCACATAAAACGAAGACGTAACTCTATTACTGAACTACATTCTAGTGGAATTATTCATGTCAATTGACTATGTAATGTCAAATGATAATGTTTTGGATCCACTTAAAAAAGACCTAACTAGAGAGAGGGTTTGAGAAATGATAAATGGGAATGGGACCATGGCGGAGAACAAGTCATTGTTGCTATAACTCTACTTAGAAGACTGCAGATCCCACGATCTATGTTTAATGATATAAAGCCAAAGATAGTGATGACTTTTCAAAATTGTTAAAAAATATTTTATGGTCCATTGTTATGATGAGAAAATATTTAGAAACCATCATAAAGACATAAGAATTTTTTCAATGGCATCTAAATTAGATACAAGGTATATAAAATAGTTATAAGAGATCAAAAATAAATATATCCTACTTTTTAAATGGTATAAGGTCATAATTAGGTCAATTATTTGTTATAGAAGAAGTTTCGAAGAGTTAAGGTGCATTGGAAGTCAAATGTCAAGGGACGGCAAAAACGTTCGATGGCTAAGTCACCTATGTTTCTCATATGTGGTTTTATATATTTATGTGTGATTAATATTATTATAATGTTCTTGAATGATTTATTATGAAGTATATAGTTATTTTGCCATGTTTCGTGATGTTTGAAGGTCAAATGTCCAAAAACATCCATGACGTTCGAAAGTGTTTCCTTGAAATGACCTTCTGTGTCTAGGCATGTTTCATAAAGTTTTACATGTTTGTTTTGGATGAAATTAATGTTAGAGGTGATACAATCACAAACAATAATGCTTTTGTTGGAAACATCCGGGAAAACATCTCCAGAAACAATCCAAGGGTCCTTGAGGGAGGACCAAAAGTTGGCGTCAAGGCTGCACAAGACAGCCAAAACCATAGAGGCAGTCGACGCCCAGTGGGTCAGTCAATGCCCGGTTGGTAGAGTCTCATTGATTGGGAGTTATACATTGAATAAGAGACTCCATATACAAGTCTAAGTTGCTGACCAAGGACTCTCAGGACGGTCTATTGGTCAAGGGACGGGCCATCGATGACTCTTCCATCTGTGAAGTTATCCCTGCTTGCAGTTCACTACCAAGTGAGGGCTGAACTTGTACTTTTACCCCTTTAAAAATAAGAGTATTGGACGTTCCTTAAGGGTATTTTGGATATTCTAAATGTATTGATAAACCTAAAATATTAAGAAGATTTCATTCTTTCAAATCAAAAACCAAAATCCCTTAGAATTCTCTCTAGAACTCCATTATAGTCAAAACTAAAGGAAGGGCTTGGAGTGACAGATTGAGTTGAGATTATTCATCAAATCGAAGAATTATCTTCATAAAGGTATGGAATTTATCCTTGAAACTCTATTCTTCAAGGAGCCCAACTTTAAAGAAGTTTTCAAATTGAATTGTCCAATTTTATGATCTATTTTATGGGTTCTTGCCTTAATGATTTCTAAACATTCAATAAATATTCAGTTGATAATTAATTGATTATTTCAAAATTAAATAACCTATTAATTCATGAATTGGATGATCCCTAGTTTTCGACTATGTTATGAGTTAGTTGATATGGATCTAATGTTAATGAATTCTAATGTTGTTTTATGTAGTCTATTGACTGATGTAATAATTTCAGTAAACTGATTTATAGGTTACATTATATTGATGAATACATAGTAATTTCACCTAGTTTCATGAATATAGATATAATTATGTTTAATTGTTAGTTATGTCCATGGGTAAGGGCTTTGTGATATCGAATTAGGTGATTTCGCATTGGATTGAGATGTTAGGGCTGATGTGGTGGTAACTTTCCCTATTTTTTTATAATTAATTAGACTTCAATTATGTTTTGGTTGGTATGGTACACTTAGAGTGGCGGTGTTATGTGCTTTACTTGCAATTGATGTGGCCTTGTCGACGTTATTTTAAGTAATATGATAATCATGGCCTTGTCGGCAAACTACTTGAAGTAATGTAATTATTGTGTAGTTTATTATGTGAAGTATGATATCTATCTATATGTTAAGTAATGTAAAAGTATGTGTGTTCTATTGATTTTATGTACGTTATCATGTTAGATTAAGAATGTGGCTTTGTGTGTATAGTCTTAGAGTTGATGCATCTTATTCCTTCATGAATATGTGATTCTATAATGGTCATATTTATGTTTATATGACAATATATAGGATGACTTGAAGATTACAAGGGTTATTTCCACGTGCCTCTAGAATGACATGTATTGTAAGTTAAAGTGAAGTAGGTGGTGTCTTCTCCTTGTTGACTTGTGTCCCTTGCTTGATATGTCTATGAATATGGCCATTTGATGTCTTGACTTAGGATTATAAAGTCTCTTAGTCTTTAATGTATGAATTACATGTTACCTTAAATGAAGTTAGAAGGGTTTTTATGTGAAACCTTGAACCTAGTGGTAAGGTTATGAATGTTGAAGTTGTTAGACGTAATGGTATCCTTCAATGTAAAGAAATGATAGATATAAGGTTAATTAGCTTTAACGACATCATATTAATCCTTAGAAAAGACATAATGAGTTTCTTGTCTCCATTAGGAGGTAGCCCTAGTGGACCTTTCTTTGGTATGGTAAATGTGAATGTGTAATGAACTTGATATGGAACCCCTTTATATGAACCTTAAGTGTGATTTACTATATGAGAACGAAGGCTAGTAGTAAGTGAGTATGGTACGAAAAGTAGTTCTAGTAAAAGATTGAGACTAGATTACAAAACATGCCCTTCATATTTCTTAATTATGTGCCTACATGGGATGTGTCTAAGTTCTACCATTCTCAAGTAGAACACCCTCATTTGAGTAGATTAGAACTTCGGATTCCATGTCTTGCTATCATGGTCTATTTTGTTTATCGCCTATTCTCTTCATATGGAATACCTATTACCATTAGAGAAGTTCTCTGAAGTTGAGGGTGTGGAATGGGATGCTATCAATACATTGCACAATAGGTTTAGAAGTTGTTAGTTGGAGTTCCTAGGTCTTTTCGAAGACCATTACTTGAATGTCCTTTATGTGTTGAATGTCAACTAAATGAACTAATTAATATAATTACATGAGTTAAGAAAGTAATGTTTATTGAATAAGTATTTATCTAAAGTTATTAAGGGTTGTCTATTTAAGGTGTAAAGGGCGCATATGAACTGTAATTTCTTATTTTACCTAGATTATGCTAAAGAATGATTCTAGATAAGGAAGATATTGATTTTGTCGACATGACGTAAACATAGGAAGTTTGAGGGATTATTTAGGTAGACTTGAAGAGGTAAATCATGGACTTTATCTTTTTTATTTACTTAATTAAGTATTTTGATTGAATTTAGTATGTGAATTTCATATTATCTTATGTTGATATGTTTGATGTCTTGTAATTGCGTATGTGACTCATTATAAGTATTCTTGAGGGTCATCTTGGTATGCTTAGGGATTTTGTATGGGTGGTATCTCTTTGTGTTGCTTTAGTGTGTCTTAGGATAGCTTTTAGTGAGAAGACTACATGTTAAGAAGTGTTAAGAAGAAAGAAGAAACACTTCACTGTAAAATTTAATTCCTTCACTGTACAACTATTAGGGCTTACTGTAATGTTCGCTTAAAATTGTCACTAATTGTTTAACTGTTATATTATGTGTTTCTAAGTTGTTAAATATTGTTCATATTATTATAATGTCCTAATTTGATTCAATGCATAGTTGTCTTTTATGTTTCTTATTGATGTATTGTACAGACTAAGTATTATTATATTAGTATTATGAATGGGCCATGTGCCAAAAGTATTCTCGGGTCTTAAGTTTGATGAGATTGAGACATAGTATTTTCCTTGACTTTATATGAAAGAATTTGTAAAGACTATGATATATTTTGTGAAAATTTTTAATTCCACACTACTTTCATTATCTATACGCTATGAATGATTTGTAAGAGCTTGTACAATACCTCTGAGAGGTAAAGTACGCCTCTTGCGAATCCGAGATTGACCCTAACTTCTAGGGTGTCGTTTCGGGATGTGACAATAGTGTATCTACTGGATAACATATTTAGATACCACCTATGTGAGTGTGAGGTGTAACTTACTTTGAGGAGAATTCGGTTAGGCCAATTCCCTAAGTACTTATCAACAGACATGTGCTCATGGCTGAAACGAACAAAACAATGAGAAATAAAAAAATTTAATGGTTTATTGTTCGACTTATGTTGTCTAGGTATACACCAAAGTGGAGCGGTGTAAGCATATCAATTCAACCGATTGACTAATTGTATCCGATATACGTTCACCACGGAATGTTTAAAGTAAACCCCACTTATCAATATGTGATTAACCTTTACATACAAGAAACACAAGTTTTTCATTATGTAACGACCTGTTTAGTCGTTTTGAGCAACAAACTTCAATTCTGGAAAAACAGGCTGAGGCGACGGACCAAACGACGATCCGTCATGGGCACGACGGACCGTCGCAGGGTCTCATTTCAAAACACTTAGAAAATCTGAAATTGGGTACTGAAAATCGACTCTCTGAACTTCGTGACGGAATGGCAAGATGGACCGTCACAGGCGTGACGGACCGTCATAGATTGTTCAGTGGAAATTGACTCTCTGACTCTTGCGACGACCTGCAGGACGGGCCGTCGCAGGAACGACGGCCCGTCACAGGTTGCGCAAATCCCAGGCAGAATCGGATTTCCTTACACGTTTTATGGGACGTTTTTGGACTACTCCTTCCATAATTATAGATTTTGTGCGTTTATATTAATAACTCAAATTCTTGGGGGTTAAAAGAGGTAACCCTAAGTTAATTAGTGGGGTATTATTGCCATCTTTTACACATAATTATATGTTAACTAGGGTAAAAGAAAGAGGGTTTGAATAAAGAAAATAGAGAGAACAAGGAGAGAGAGAAATTGATCGATCAAGAGGCAGAGGGAATATCAAAGCTTGGGAAATTGCTTGTTGATTCCAATTCTTCGGTGAAGGTAGGTTATGGTTTTCATGCTTCATAAGTAAACTCTTAATAGTGAATAATATGTATTGGTAGTATTGTAAACCCTACTATATGCTTAATGGTATGTTTGCATGAATATGATTATGTGATTGTGATAAGATAAGCATGATGAAAATATTATATCCCAAATCTTGAAAAGAAACTTTAATATACATTATTAATGATGATGCCTTGGTATAGAAGAAGGCTTGGTGAATTAAAGTAATGGGATTGATGATGCCTTGGAATGGAGAAGGCTTGATGATTTACAGAATGATATTAGTGGATCGGAGTGTCACGTTCCGACACATGTAGGGGATCGGAGTGTCACGTTCCGACACATGTAGGGGATCGGAGTGTCACGTTCCGACACATAGAATTAGGGGATCGGAGTGTCACGTTCCGACACATAGAATTAGGGGATCAGAGTGTCACGTACCGACACATAGTAGTAGGGGATCGGAGTGTCACGTACCGACACAAGAGGAGGAAAGATAATGAATCTTGAAAGATGATAATATACTCAACTTAATATACTTAATTCCCAAATGAGTATGGTGTTGAGGCTCGACCCCTCATGGATGAACTTGATGGTACTTATTGATGATTATAATACTTGTTGTTGCTACATGTTGAGTTTTATAGTTGATTTACGATAATATTGATATATACTGTTCCCTATTTTGAGTTGGCCGATGATATCTACTCAGTACCCATGTTTTGTACTGACCCCTACTTTTATGTTTCCTTCTTGTTATTTGTGGAGTGCAGCAAACGTGCCGTCATCTTCGACTCAACAGTAACTCAAGCCAGTCTTCGTCACACCGGATCTTCAGGGTGAGCTAACGCTTCTAGCTTGGACTGGATCTTCTCCTTCATGTCTTGATGCCTTGAACATCCGGCATGGACTAGCTTCTTATGTATTTTTAGCTTCTTAGAAACTCTTAGAATTAGTAGTTTAAAGTAGATGTTCTTGTGATGATGACTTCCAGGTTTTGGGAATAATAGATGTTGAATATTGATAGTTATTGAATTGGTTTTTATTAATGAGTTTAAGTCTTCCACATTACTTTCTGTTGTTATTACATTGAAATGTTAAGGTTTAGATTGGTTGGTTCGCTCACATAGGAGGGTAAGTGTGGGTGCCAGTCGCGATCCGATTTGGGTTGTGACAAACTTGGTATCAGAGCATTAGGTTCGTTGGTCTCATCACACAAGAACAGGTCTAGTAGAGTCTTAAGGAACGGTAGGGGGACGCCTTTACTTTTCTTTAAGAGGCTATAAGACTTTAGGAAAATTTCACTCTTTCATTCTTTCTTTCGTGCTACTACTTGAGTCCAATTGGTATCTAGGCGATATGAATTGGTATCTGACCATCTTCACTCTCTTTCGCAGATGGTTAGAACTAGAGCAACGACTACGCCGACACCAACACCGGACAGACAAGAAACAACTGAGCCAGCCACTGCGGCTGTGGCTCGAGGAAGAACAGCGGCAAGGGGCCGTGGTAGAGGTCGTGGGAGGATGCCCTCTAGAGGAAGAGGACGAGCACCGAGCCCATCTGGTACTAGGGCGGTGACTCCTCCATCGACTGAGGAAGTGATAAGAGAGGGGGAGGATGGGGTGAATGAACAAGTGCAAAATGAGGAAATGCCACCCCAACCTACCCCAGCGATGATCAATCAGGTTCTGGCTTATCTTAGCAGGTTATCTTATCAGGGCCAGACACCCCCAGTGTTTTCTGCACCAGCACCTCAGGCTCCGAAGGTACAACATGCGGCTACTATGACTCCCCGCATGGATGTTCCATTGGAAATAGGCACGTTTCCACGTTTGACTACTGGGCCTATAATGACAAGTGATCAGCATGAACTTTTCAGTAAGTTCTTGAAATTGAAACCTCCAGTCTTCAAGGGTGCTGAATCGGAGGATGCTTATGATTTTCTGGTTGACTGTCACGAGCTACTACACAAGATGGGTATAGTAGAACGGTTTGGTGTGGAGTTCATGAGTTATCAGTTTCAAGGGAACACCAAAATGTGGTGGCGATCCCATGTTGAGTGTCAACCGACAGAGGCACCACCTATGACTTGGGCCTCATTCTCTAGCTTGTTTATGGAGAAGTATATCCCCCGGACTTTGAGGGATAGGAAAAGGGATGACTTTCTGAGCCTAGAGCAACGTAGGATGTCGGTTAATGCTTATGAGGCTAAGTTCCGTGCACTATCTAGATATGCCACTCAACTCTGTTTTTAGTCCTCAAGAGCGGATTCGCCGGTTTGTGAAGGGGTTGAGGTCAGAATTGCGGATTTCGGCCTTACAGATAGCGGCAACGGCAAAATCCTTCCAAGAGGTAGTAGACTTTGTGATAGAAGTGGAAGGAGTGAAGCCAGACGACTTCACTGTGACATCGACATCAAAAAAAATTTGAAAGGGAGGTGAATTTAATGGTACTTACACTAGAGGACAGGGTTCGGGAAGTTACTCAGTCCGACCAATTAAGTCTTCACTACAGACTGTAGTTGGGGGACCACCTCAGACCGGTCAACACTTCTCCGAGGGGCCTATGATTGACTCCAGAGAATGTTATGGGTGTTGGGAGATTGGACATATTAGAAAAAATTGTCCAAGACAAAGTTATAGACCCCCAATAGCTAGAGGTAGAGGTGGTCATGGTAGAGGTCGTTATTCTGGAGGACGTGGTGGTCGAGGTAATGGTGGTCACAAAAATGGCAGAGGTAATGGGCAAACTGGGGCCACTACATCACAACATGGTAGGGGCAACGGACAGACGAACGATAGGGCCCATTGTTACGCTTTCCCTGGGCGGTCTGAAGCGGAGGCATCTGATGCTGTCATCACAGGTAATCTTTTGGTTTGTGATTGCATGGCTTCTGTATTATTTGATCCCGGATCCACATTTTCTTGTGTATCTTCCTCATTTGCTAATGGTCTAAATTTACATTGTGAATTTCTTGATATGCCTATTCGTGTTTCTACTCCGGTGGGTGAGTTTGTGGTAGTTGAAAAGGTATATAGGTCTTGTTTGGTGAACTTTGTGGGGAGCAACACTTATGTAGATTTGGTTATCTTAGAAATGGATGATTTTGATGTAATTCTGGGTATGACTTGGCTTTCTCCGCAATTTGCGATCTTGGATTGTAATGCTAAAACGGTGATGTTAGCCAAGCCTGGGACAGACCCGTTAGTGTGGGAGGGTGACTACACTTCCAATCCGGTGCGTATCATCTCCTTTCTTCGTGCTAAGAAAATGGTTAGTAAAGGGTGTTTAGCTTTCTTGGCACATCTCAAGGATGACACTACCCAAGTGCCTTCGATTGAGTCGGTTTCAGTAGTCCGTGAGTTTTTGGATGTGTTCCCTGCAGATCTTCCTGGTATGCCACCAGATAGGGATATTGACTTCTGTATCGATCTTGAACCGGGTACTCGCCCCATTTCTATACCCCCTTATAGAATGGCTCCCGCAGAGTTAAGAGAGTTAAAGGCACAACTTCAAGAGTTGTTAAACAAAGGCTTTATTAGACCAAGTGCATCTCCTTGGGGTGCTCCGGTTTTGTTTGTGAAGAAGAAGGATGGGAGTTTTCGAATGTGTATAGACTACAGACAACTAAACAAGGTAACCATAAAGAACAAGTATCCTCTTCCTCGCATTGATGACTTGTTCGATCAGTTACAAGGTGCTTGTGTCTTCTCTAAGATTGACTTGAGATCCGGTTATCATCAGTTGAAAATACGGGCAACGGATGTGCCAAAGACTGCTTTTCGAACGAGGTATGGGCATTACGAATTTGTAGTGATGTCTTTTGGTCTTACGAATGCCCCTGCTGCGTTCATGAGCTTGATGAACGGGATTTTTAAGCCATATTTGGACCTCTTCATGATCGTATTTATTGATGATATATTGGTATACTCAAAGAGCAAGAAGGAACATGAAGAGCATTTGAGAATGGTATTGGAAATGTTGAGGGAGAAAAAGCTTTATGCCAAGTTCTCTAAGTGTGAGTTTTGGCTAGATGCAGTGTCCTTCTTGGGACACGTGGTTTCTAAGGATGGAGTGATGGTGGATCCTTCTAAGATTGAGACAGTGAAGAATTGGGTAAGACCTACTAATGTATAAGAAATAAGGAGCTTTGTTGGGTTAGCTTGCTACTACCGTCGATTTGTCAAGGGATTCTCTTCTATTGCTTCCCAATTGACGAACTTGACTAAGTAGAATGTTCCATTTGTATGGTCGGACGAATGTGAGGAATGCTTTCAGAAGCTCAAGACTTTGTTGACTACCGCACCTATCCTTACCTTGCCAGTAGAGGGTAAGAACTTCATTGTTTATTGTGATGCATCCTATTCGGGTTTGGGTGCAGTGCTAATGCAAGAGAAGAATGTGATTGCTTATGCTTCAAGACAATTAAAAGTGCATGAACGTAACTATCCAACTCATGATTTGGAATTGGCTGCGGTAGTGTTTGCATTAAAGCAATGGAGACACTATTTATATGGGGTTAAGTGTGTGGTCTACACGGATCATCGTAGCCTTCAGTATGTCTTTACTCAGAAGGATTTGAACTTGAGGCAACGGAGATGGATGGAGCTACTAAAGGACTACGATATCACTATCTTGTATCATCCGGGGAAGGCGAATGTTGTAGCGGATGCTCTAAGTAGAAAGGTGGGAAGCATGGGAAGTCTAGCTCACTTGCAAGTTTCTAGACAACCATTGGCTAGAGAGGTTCAGACTCTGGCTAACGACTTGATGAGGTTAGAAGTAAATGAGAAGGGAGGATTGTTGGCTAGTGTGAAGTCAAGATCTTCTTTTCTCGACAAAATTAAGGGAAAACAGTTTGATGATGAGAAACTAAGGCGAATTCAAGATAAAGTATTGCGAGGAGAGGCTAAGGAAGCACAAATCGATGAGGAAGGTGTTTTGAGAATCAAGGGAAGGGTATGTGTACCCCGCGTCGATGGTTTGATCAACACTATTCTGACAGAGGCTCATAGTTCAAGGTATTCTATACATCCGGGTGCAACCAAGATGTATCGTGACCTAAAACAACACTTTTGGTGGAGTAGAATGAAGCGTGATATTGTTGACTTTATTGCCAAGTGTCAAAACTGTCAACAAGTAAAGTATGAACACCAAAGGCCCGGAGGAACACTTCAGAGAATGCCCATTCCGGAATGGAAGTGGGAAAGAATTGCAATGGATTTTGTGGTTGGTCTTCCGAAGACAGTGGGTAAGTATGACTCCATTTGGGTGATTGTTGATAGGTTAACTAAATCTTCTCATTTCATTCCGGTCAAGGTGACTTACAATGCAGAAAAGTTAGCCAAACTTTACATCTCGGAAGTGGTGCGATTGCATGGGGTTCCACTATCCATCATATCAGATAGAGGTACGCAGTTTACTTCTATGTTTTGGAAAACATTGCATGCGGAATTGGGTACTAGGTTGGACCTTAGTACTGCGTTCCATCACCAGACCGATGGTCAGCCTGAGCGAACGATTCAAGTGTTGGAGGATATGCTTCGTGCGTGTGTGATAGAATTTGGTGGCCATTGGGATAGCTTCTTACCCTTAGCGGAATTTTCATACAATAATAGCTATCACTCGAGCATTGATATGGCCCCATTTGAAGCATTGTATGGGAGGAGATGTAGGTCTCCCATTGGTTGGTTTGATGCGTTTGAGGTTAGACCTTGGGGTACTGATCTCTTGAGGGATTCGATGGAAAAAGTGAAGTCTATTCAAGAAAAGCTTCTAGCGGCGCAAAGTAGACAAAAAGAATATGCAGATTGAAAGGTTAGAGACTTAGAGTTCATGGAGGGTGAACAAGTCTTGTTGAAAGTTTCACCAATGAAAGGGGTGATGCGGTTTGGTAAAAGGGGTAAACTAAGTCCAAGGTACATTGGACCATTTGAAGTACTTAAGCGAGTAGGGGAGGTGGCTTATGAGTTAGCCTTGCCTCCAGGGCTTTCCGGAGTACACCCGGTATTCCATCTGTCGATGTTGAAAAGATACCATGGGGATGGGAACTACATTATCCGTTGGGATTCAGTTTTTCTTGATGAGAACTTGTCTTATGAGGAGGAGCCTGTTGCTATTTTAGATAGAGAAGTTCGCAAGTTGAGGTCAAGAGAGATTGCATCCATCAAGGAGCAATGGAAGAATCGACCCGTTGAAGAAGCCACTTGGGAGAAGGAGGCGGATATGCGAGAAAAATACCCACATCTGTTTACAGATTCAGGTACTCCTTTTCGCCCTTGTTTTCCTTCTTTTGACCATTCGGGGACGAACGATGGGTAAATTGGTATCTATTGTAACGACCTGTTTAGTCGTTTTGAGCAACAAACTTCAATTCTGGAAAAACAGGCTGAGGCGACGGACCAAACGACGATCCGTGATGGGCACGACGGACCGTCGCAGGGTCTCGTTTCAAAACACTTAGAAAATCTAAAATTGGGTACTGAAAATCGACTCTCTGAACTTCGTGACGGAATGGCAGGACGGACCGTCACAGGCGTGACGGACCGTCATAGATTGTTCAGTTGAAATTGACTCTCTGACTCTTGCGACGACCTGCAGGACGGACCGTCGCAGGCACGACGGCCCGTCACAGGTTGCGCAAATCCCAGGCAGAATCGGATTTCCTTACACGTTTTAAGGGACATTTTTGGACTACTCCTTCCTTAATTATAGATTTTGTGGGTTTATATTAATAACTCAAATTCTTGGGGTTAAAAGAGGTAACCCTAAGTTAATTAGTGGGTTATTATTGCAATCTTTTACA
Source organism: Solanum lycopersicum (assembly GCF_036512215.1). NCBI lineage: Eukaryota > Viridiplantae > Streptophyta > Magnoliopsida > Solanales > Solanaceae > Solanum > Solanum lycopersicum. Next base: position 45,063,730 of record NC_090811.1, read on the forward strand.
CTTAATTATATGTTAACTAGGGTAAAAGAAAGAGCGTTTGAATAAAGAAAATAGAGAGAACAAGGAGAGAGAGAAATTGATCGATCAAGAGGCAGAGGGAATATCAAAGCTTGGGAAATTGCTTGTTGATTCCAATTCTTCGGTGAAGGTAGGTTATGGTTTTCATGCTTCATAAGTAAACTCTTAATAGTGAATGATATGTATTGGTAGTATTGTAAACCCTACTATATGCTTAATGGTATGTTTGCATGAATATGATTATGTGATTGTGATAAGATTAGCATGATGAAAATATTGAATCCCAAATCTTGAAAAGAAACTTTAATAAACATTATTAATGATGATGCCTTGGTATAGAAGAAGGCTTGGTGAATTAAAGTAATGGGATTGATGATGCCTTGGAATGGAGAAGGCTTGATGATTTACAGAATAATATTAGTGGATCGGAGACACATAGTATTAAGGGATCGGAGTGTCACGTTCCGACACATAGAATTAGGGGATCGGAGTGTCACGTTCCGACACATGTAGGGGATCGGAGTGTCACGTTCCGACACATGTAGGGGATCGGAGTGTCACGTTCCGACACATAGAATTAGGGGATCGGAGTGTCACGTTCCGACACATAGAATTAGGGGATCAGAGTGTCACGTACCGACACATAGTAGTAGGGGATCGGAGTGTCACGTACCGACACAAGAGGAGGAAAGATAATGAATCTTGAAAGATGATAATATACTCAACTTAATATACTTAATTCCCAAATGAGTATGGTGTTGAGGCTTGAGCCCTCATGGATGAACTTGATGGTACTTATTGATGATTATAATACTTGTTGTTGCTACATGTTGAGTTTTATAGTTGATTTACGATAATATTGATATATACTGTTCCCTATTTTGAGTTGGCCGATGATATCTACTCAGTATCCGTGTTTTGTACTGACCCCTACTTTTATGTTTCCTTCTTGTTATTTGTGGAGTGCAGCAAACGTGCCGTCATCTTTGACTCAACAGTAACTCAAGCCAGTCTTCGTCACACCGGATCTTTAGGGTGAGCTAACGCTTCTAGCTTGGACTGGATCTTCTCCTTCATGTCTTGATGCCTTGAACTTCCGGCATGGACTAGCTTCTTATGTATTTTTAGCTTCTTAGAAACTCTTAGAATTAGTAGTTTAAAGTAGATGTTCTTGTGATGATGACTTCCAGGTTTTGGGAATAATAGATGTTGAATATTGATAGTTATTGAATTGGTTTTTATTAATGAGTTTAAGTCTTCCGCATTACTTTCTGTTGTTATTACATTGAAATGTTAAGGTTTAGATTGGTTGGTTCGCTCACATAGGAGGGTAAGTGTGGGTGCCAGTCGCGATCCGATTTAGGTCGTGACACATTATATGTTTTAAAAATAGTTATTCCCCATTAATTTGGGGGATTTTTGAGTTTAGTATAATGTGAATAGGAAAACAGAAGAGCAAAATATAAAAGTGAGGGAAACAATTTTTTAAGAAAATAAAAAGTCATTTGATAAGTGCAAATGAAAAGTTAAATCAAAATTTTAGTTAAATAACAGAATTAATTTTGGCACAATAGAATTTATTAGAAATTCACTTGGAATTGTAATAACGATCTGATTTCCTTTAAAATGTTATTTTTTTCTCAGTATGAACATATTTCCAAAAAGTTGTTATTTTTGTAAAAATCAACAATTTTATAGCAAAAAACTGGTCTGAACAGATATGTCTGAATAGACATGTTTCTTGCTTAAAATGTCTATATAAAAGCAATTTTTTTACAACTAAAATTTCCCTCTCTGCATACATTTTCGCTTATGAACATCTTGTTGATCGAATGGGTCTGTGTGCTTGTAAGTGTTTCTTACATTCACTGAAGTTATTGTAGTTTGCGGTACCGCTAATTCTCTAACAAGTTGATATGTGATATATTGGGAGAGATTAATCTCCAACCTCGGGTACAGAGGTGATTAAATTTCTTAAGGAAACAAAATGGTTCTCTAGACTCGAATTAAAAGTTTACTTTCTAGTTCATCTAATTTTTGTTTCATCATTTTTTACAAACATTAATATATGAGTTAACAGAAACCAAGCCTAACGTAGGGGGAGCTTGAATTTTACCATATCCACATGGTATTTTACGTGCATTCCCATAGAGCAGTTCTTTCTCATTTACATTATTATACTTTAGAGGCCTACAACAATAAGGTCAACGAACTCAAGGTTAATTTAAGAATGAACGGGGCACAACCAATGGGTCTATTAATTCAAGGTTCATTACTAGAATAACTCATTGAATCCTAATGAAAAGGACATCACCATTAGGTCTATAGATGCAAGCTTCATCATTATATTAGTCCATGTTAAAACATGCTTAAAAGGACATTTTATTTTAAATGATGCTCTTATAACAATTTCAAAAACCTTCATGAACATAAGTATAAGAGAAATAATAAACAAACATAATTAACATACAAGTCATTTTTTCACATTTAAGACATAATCAACCATATAATACATTTAATTACATTAGGATTTCACCATAAGTATTCAACATATACATCAATACTAAACTACCACATTAAGTCCCCAAAAAGAGAACTTACCATTCTTCCTTTTTAACTTCAACATTCCTCCTTTTCATCTTCAGACAATAATCAAAAATTAGAGTCATAATACCACAAGAAAAGTTCTCTTTAACGATCGCTTCTTAACGAGGGGACATAAATTTGATCGTAAAAAATGTATTCGTAAAGACAAAATATTATTTTTGGTCATTATATTTAGTTTTTAATATATTATAAGGGATGGAATAAATATTAGTCATTTTAATATTATTTAATGGTCGTTAAAAAAAATTACTAGTGTGTGTGTCTCTCTCTCTCTCTCTCTCGATATATATTTATATGTATATATTAATTTTTAGTATTTATTGAAGAATAATTATATCTGGGTTAAATATTAAATTTACAAATAATAACTCAAATAAAAAAGAGGCGCGTATAATTTATCAATCATTTTTATTTGCGGAACAAAAATAGAAGCCCAATGTTTCTCATCAGATCCAGGCGCTGACTAGGTTTTATTTTTATATGTTCATAAGAGAAAAAAGAGATAAGTGTGAATCTACAAAGAGGTTCTTCTTCTTCTTCTTTTTTAGAAGCGGAGTTATTTTCTTTGACTCTACGGAGAGGTTTTTCTTCTTCTCTTTTTGAAGTATAGTTATTAGCTTTGAATTTAAAGAACACTCAGAAAATTCGTCCTCTACAAAATCAACAGTAAGTGCTTGTTCTCTTCTCTATGGAAAATCGTTAAGAGTATGTTGTGATACTTCAGGGTTGGGAAAGTCTATGGCTATTTAATCAACATGTTAGGAGTGTATGGTGCTCAAATTTACCGCATAAAGGGTCCATAATTTAATCTTTATTGCTTAACATCTCTGGTTATTCTATGATATGTTTGTTTGGTATGAATTGTCTTTGTGCGTTTATAACAATTTTACGGCTGATGTATCCAGAAAGATCAAAGCTTTTAAAGGTAGGATGATTTTGAAGAATAAATACTATTTTCTAATGGTTGTTTTTCTTCTTTTAATCGTCAGTTCACTTACATGTAAATATTTTTCACAAACCACTAAAAAAGAATCAACCATAAAATTGAAACTAGAATCGACAAGGTTTTCAATTTGGAGCATTTTGAGCTAAAAAGAGGGTGGGGTTTTAATCATGAAATATCCTATAGCCTGGTCAAATGCAAATATACTTTTTTTTAAAATGTCCTAGAACAAGTTATTGGATTAGTCAGAGGATCCTCTTTTCTTATCCAAGTGTTTGTGTGTCAGAGCATTACTTTTGCGATGTTATATAAGGTTGATACCCATATTTTTTTATATGTAAACTGATATGATTATATCTAAAAAAGATACTAACCTTACGGGTTCAGATTGTAAGTTTTATACATAATGTAGCTTTTGAAGTTTGTGTTGCAACTTAATGAATATGAACTGTTTGCACTTCGGTTTAATATCTGTAAACTTCTCGATTGAGCTGACATCTGTCGTTTTGACTATAATCTAATGCTTAGTATATTTACTACTACTAACAAGTCGCGCACTTGGTTGTTTTAGGAGAGCGAAAAATGTATCCAGTGCAAGACAAGTTTGTCTTGTGCTATTTATTTCAGCTTGTGGCTCACGCTTAGCATAGATCCATCTTCTGAAGTTCAATTATGTGGTAAGAAAACTGTCATAGTTAAATAATTATTTCATTATATGATAGGAGATAATGTGTCACACACAACAGAAAAGATCAAAGCACCCAGTTTTTGGTGAAGGCAAAAAAATTGTTCTATTTGATAAATACAATAATATTTTCAATCATATTAATGTATTTATACATTTTAGAAATAGGTACAATTTATTTCAACGATGCCCTGACTGTGTAGAATTCAACTTCACATAATGTCTTAAACTAACCTAGGCCCAATGTTAAATTCTCAAGGGCAGAAAGCGCAGATGCATAAGACTTGGTCAAAACATAGATAAAAAACATTTAGCTCAAAACATCTAAACTATCATCAGTTAGAGTAGGAGCTAAGTTATTCTCTATCAGCTAGCTTAAGAAGTTTGTCTCACATAGCTTCTGCATCTACTACAAAAATTTACCAAGTAAGATATATTGAACTATTCGAGAATGGTGTCATCTATATTTCCATTCTCTCTCTAACTTAACTACAAGAGAGGATGTTCTTCTGGGAAATTAGATGGTAAGTGAAGATTATTAGAAAACACTATGCTTGTTTCCTCCCGCTCCCCTTTGCTTTCCCAAGATAAATAAATGGAAGAAAGATTGAGTTGAGCAACATAAGTTTTAAAGTTAAACTTCAAACATAGATGAAAAAAACTAGGTGGGGGCATCAAAATTTGTTGTAAGATCGCTATGATTGTTAGGAGTGTGTTGTGCTAGTACAGAGTTTGGAAAGCCTATGTCTACTCTATCATTCCTTATCCTCTAAAATTATCATAGAGCTATTGAGAATAAGACTTTTTAGATCATGAATACCAAAGCTTTTTATTTTGTGAAGTTCATTTTGTTTTGGCGTTTTATATGCTCTCTCATTCTTAATTTATGTAAATTTTTTTATCCTCAAAATTCAAATGTAAATTAACTGAAACGAATTTGAAATTATGTTTCATCTGACTTCAACAAATATTCTTTTAATCGTTGACACTTTTCGGAATTGTCCATAGTAATTTTTTGTGCAAAACAATAAAAATTGTAGATTTTTATATGATTTAGTGGGATGTAAGAGAAACTGAGAACTCTTTTTGTTTCTACTGAATAAAATATAAGTGTAGTTGATTGACTTTTGTGTAGAAAAACTCTATCTACATTAGTAACACACCTAGAGGTAACGCCCTACTTTCTTGGAGAATTGAACATATAACTTCAAGTTTGTTTACCTGATCAAGTTCAGCTATAGCAGAACTCCATTAGATTCTTTTAAACATGTCAAGGATAATCTAATATACATTGAGTTAGAGTTGTTGGTTAATTTGGTGCACCTTTTTTTGTCAGTATCTATTGTTTTTCTTTATTTCCTCAACACAAACCCACAACATTTACCGTTCTCCATCATCTTAGAATCTTTATTTACTTAATACTCCAAAAATTTGTTCAATGAATTAAGTAGCTTAGCATGCAGGATATATCAATAATTTTTATGTTTTTCAACCAACTCTAGAACTTGTTTTATTGATTAATTAATTCTTGTCTGATTAAATATAAGTTTAGTTGCTATACCTTTTGTATTTTTTTATTCTAGACTTGATTTTGCCACATGATAGACAATGGATTCATGTTATGACCGGCAACTACACAGTAGAAGTTAGGGCAACTCTTAGGGTCAAACAACGAGTACATGACCTTTCCAAGTTCTTGTACTAGCCTCTCCACTTTCATTCGATACATAATATATGAAAAGTAGTGAGGAATAAAAAACGTTACACAATAATAATAATAAGCAACTTCTTTAATAAAATACAAAAAGATAGTCTCATCATCACAAGCCAACATAAATATATGACGTAAATATCATAGGGAGACGACCCTTAACATTGAATGATGAAACAACCCTAAAAATGGATTTACTAAATGATACTTAAGGTTTTGAAAATTCCTATGATTAGACCGGGGTTCACACCGATTGATGCGCGTAGAACAAGACTTCAGAACTCTTTCTACATCCAAGCCAACTATTTTGTGGAGTTTGTTTATCTATGAAAGGCTCGGTCCAACCATGAAGGGCTCTAGAATACGAAGATTTACTCGGAGAAGTTTTTACCGAACTTAAAAAGAGGAAATCTTAGGTTTAGAGGGTCTAGGGGTTAAATAGTCTTTTTCCAGGCTAAGGGTAATATCTTAATTACCCTAAATATATAAATAATTATTTAATTAATAATGTGGGAGAGATAGCCGAAATTGAGCTCTTGAAATAAGGTCTTGCTTCACCCGCGTTCGAACCTAGGTGGATGCAATGCATTAATGTGATTTTTATTTCAGCTATTGAATTAATATAATAAATTAATAATTATTAATCATTATCTAATTTAAGTTAAAATAAAAATCAGATTTTTAATTTAAGAAAACCTTATTTGACTTAAGTCCTAAACTAAACTTTTAAACCTCCTATAACTCGAACTCTCTCTCACATTTATCTCTCCCTTCACACGCCCAATCTCTCTTCCTCTTTCATAAAAAATGTTGTCTGCCAAAATAATATACAAAATCAGAAAAATAAACCAAGTTCTTCATACTTGAATAACTCACACAAAATCACAAGAAAACAAACTTTAATCGCACACTAGGCTAAAGGAGGTTGCCATTAAAGTGGAGTTGACATTGAGCAGACTTAGAGGTGTTTCTAGGAGGAGTTTTTGGGCAGAAAGTCAATGGTTTAATGTTAAAAAGGTATGGTTTCTCTTCCCTCTTGGTCCCTTTCCCAAGAGACCCCTTAATGTTCAGAATATTCATTCTGAAAACGAGAATTGTTCTCCATTGCGTGTCCCTATCACTAGCTCCCATTGAATCATAGGTTTGTTTTTTTTGCTGGTAGAAAACTATGGATGAAATGTGTTTTCGTGATTATTATGTGTTTATATGTATGTTTTTTATTATGTGACTTTTGTTGATGCTTCTGAAAATGTAAGTACATGTGTATGTGTGTGTTGTTGTGGATATTGTTCATGGTTTAGGACATGAAATATCATGATATTTCTTTATATTTCACATACACCTGTTGATGTAAATGTGATGTTCATATGCGTTGAAATTGGTCTGATTTGAGGGATAATGTCTTGGATAACGAATACATAAAGACGCACCTAAAACGTTCGAAATGTACTACGAAATTCCTTCTATGAACTAAGGTGTAACTCGATGAAGGGATGCTGAAATATTAAAAGAAAATTTCCAGATTCTATTGATAAACTTCGTTCAGAAAATAGAGTTCAAAAATGTTGAAAAAACTGAACTAAAACAAGTGAGGTCATGGAGTATTGAACCCGTGATCTCACCATGTTAAAAATCATGAAAATAAAGAAGTAAAATCAAATGTGGTGAAGGGGATTCGAACCATGGTATTGACCTGAAAATGTTACTTAAAAGAAAAAAATAAAAAATTCGAAGACTGGGACTCGAAACTACCAACTCATAATAAAATTTAAGGAGAAGAATAAAAGAAAAATAATTGGGGAGTCGTGTGGAAATCGAGCCCACTACCTCTAGGCACTGAAGGAAAGTAAACAAAATAAAAGAAAAGAAATGTGAGGCCGTGGGAATCTAACCCACTCTAGGCAGTGAAGGAGATTCAAAGGAAATGAATGAAAAGAGATCCGAGGACTGGGAATAGAACCCATGACCACCTAGGTAGATTTAAGGAGAAAAATTAAAGGAAGTTAAAGAGGGGATGTGGGGGTTCGAGCCAACAACCACTCAGCCAAAGAAGATTAATTTAATGGCAATGAAAATAAAAATTAAATGAGGTTGTGGGGGTTCAATCAAACTTCCTATTATCTCCATTAAGCGAAAAATGAAGAGAGAAATTAAAGGAAAAATAAAATGAAGGCATTGGAGATCGAACTTAGGTCCCCAAGCCGTATGGATCAAACCAAAATGAATAAAAAAATGTAAGTGTTGTTCAAGAGATTATAAAATCAGGCTCCCTTAACTAAATTCCTTATTGATACATAAGTCATACGTGAATCAAATAGTCAAGAATAATGCTGCCTACTTTCATCGAAATCGTGATCTTGGCATATATACAAGATACATAAGTCTTGTAGTATATAATAATAGGAATATTTGAATCACTCAAACGAACAATGAATGAAGCCTTATGGCTTGTATGTATAGACCCATAAGTCTAAAATATGTTTAAAAGTAAGTGAACCTAAGATTTATATAATGAAATGATGAAACCCCAGAAGGGTTAAGTACGAGTGTAAAATACAATGAACGGCCATGTGCATTGGCTTATGATGAAATGAACAATAAAATAATGAAATGAACATTGAAAACATGAAACCCTAGAAGGGTTAAGTAAGAGTGTGAAACAAACCAAATGGCCAAGTGCATTAGCATATGATGAAATGAACATTTACATAAAAAGTGATGAGTAACTATGAAGCGAAAATGTTCTAATGATAATGAATGTGGTGACAACATGATATGAGGCTAATACAAAAAATGAGAGCAATCTCAAATGAGCCTCAGTGAATGTTACCACAACGTACTCACCTGTGAGAGTTTAATGTAGATGAAGAGGCTAGTCCCTATGAACACTCTAATGACTGTATTGAGATTAACACACTTAATACTAATGATGATATGAGAAATCATCTATTGAGCTATGATGTCCTCATACTAGAAGGCCGCTTCCATGACGTATAAGTTGAATGGAATTGAACTTTATAATGAGCACCGATAGACTAGCTATGAGAGGTGATACCTTTTTTTGGGAACGGCGGAGGTTCACATAACTCTCATGAGATGATACTGTTCAGCATGCTGGGTATAGGTCTCCTTATATCTCCTAGTCTTCAAACTTATACTGCCAAAATCGGGATCTAGCGGGGTTCAATTCCTATGTAGACTATTATGTTTTGGGTCACTTTGGCCGGTGATTCCACCTCTTTTCGGTGTGTGGTTTCATGACAATAGATTTTATGATGCTCACATGATCTATGTCGGTTAAAGTTAAAGTTCCCAATGAATGAATGAGGCCAGCTTGAAATGGTGCACATAATGAAATGAATGATACCAAAGGTTTTAGAATAGGATAATCAAGAGTTGAGTTAGATTCAAGTCATGACATTAGGTCATTATTGGTCATTGCACAACGAACGCTATGAAAGTGTTAAACTACATCCTAGGTATATCTGGTGTTTTTCACTGGCCCATGAATAGAATTAAATGAGGTACGTATGAATGAATGAAGTAGATTCTTTATTTGCTAAATCGGACTCCCTAGTTGAGGTCCCATATGTTGAGCCCTCATTTTTAGGAAGTCTTAATGTAAAGTACATGATTACAAGGTCTCATGGCATACGAATGAATTATATGACTAATGATATTTATTATATGAATTATGATATGTGCTATGTGTACGATGTTGTGTGTTCTGTGCAAAATGTTAAGTATGATGATGCATGTTACTCTCACAGTATAACTTTGGTAATCAAAATTTTTAAATCTCATAAAATTTCCTAATCCAAATATTGAAAAATCACTCATTTTCTTAATCTCAATGTCGCAAGTCCACTGACTTGACCTTCTAGAATCATGTTGTTCGGAAAAAGCTATTATTACTCATGCAGGTCCTTGATGTGTGCTTTTATATAACCATACTTAGTTCAAGTGTGTACTAACCCTATTGAACTCTACAATTTTAGGTGCAGGTACAGATGGATTCTAGAGCTACAGGTTGACGCTGAAACTATCCGGACGTGGAGCATTTATGCAGACATGGTAGGCCCTCCTGCTTTCGAATATGCTTGCCCATTATATTCTAGATTAGTTATAGGATGGATCTAGTGGAGTATGTTCCACTAGAACTTCTTTCTACTTTCGTTCAGACATTATTTTGGTGCCATTTTTCCAATATACTTTTAATGCTATATTAAACTATTTCTTTCATTTGATGATCATAATGTTAAATAGTTGATGGTGAACATTTATGAATCTAATAGAATGATTAGTATTTATGTTAAGAAACTAAAATTTTTTAATTTTCCGCTAAAATAAACCTAGACGAAGTAAGAAAGAAGTAAGTAGGCTTGTCTGTGACCTTTGAGAGGTAAACGACGCCGGTCTCGTTTGGGTCTACACTCAAGTCGTGAAAAAGTTTGTATCAGAGCCCTAGGTTATAATTAGAAAATAATAAGTTCAGATCAACCACATTGAGTAATTTCTAAGTCATGGTATTGAAGTTCACTAGTATCCTGAATTAGAGACTAAATGGTGCATAGGAAAATTTCCGTTCTTTTGATCTTATTGTGCCTTCTCTAATGTCTGTTTCTTTTTTTTAAAGATCTTATCTAACATCAACTGTTGAGATTCAGAAACATGAATATGAGGAGAAATAAAGGAAGAGCAACAAGGTGTTTTGAGGGAGTAACCACCTACAAGCACCATGGCTAGCAGGTTAAGGGTCTTCACGAGGATGAATCCTCCCATTTACACTGCATCGTAGATTGCTGACAATCTCGAAGAGGAGTATAGGGCAGCTATGTTGTGTGCCAGCAGGGGCCTTTCCAGGCTTATGGTCCAAGTCCAACAAGTGATGGAAAACAAGAATATGAAGCATGCTAGGGAAGGGAACGGGTCAAGACAAGCTGAGGAAAAATTTTCAAGGAAGAGTAGTATTGATATCAGGGATATTCCTAGGTTTAAGTAGGGAATCTCCCACCAAGGGGAGTCATGTTCGTCCAAGGATCTCTATGATAGGGATTCCATGCCACGAGTTAAGAGTAGGAAGTGGGTCAAACTTCATGGAGGAGAGTGTATGAGAGGATCTAATGCTTTTTATATTTGTAGAAAACCAATTCATATGGTGAAGTATTGTCCGAATAGTAGAATTCAAGAAAAAGGGAAGGAGAGAGTTCAACCTAATGGTCCAAGTGAAGAGGCTCCAAGGAGGAAATTTTTTAGGTATTTTTTTCGATTTTAAATCAATATTATATAACTTAAATAAATTATAAATTACATTTGCGTTAGTTCATTAAATTGACTAGATGAACCCAACTCATGCTCTTTTAATTGAAGGTCCGCCAAATCACTTAAAACCGAAATACCCTTAAACTCTAGCTCATAATTACCTATATAAAGGAATCTTTATATTTTCATTTGTTGATTGCTATATTTCAAGAACGAAACTTTAATCACATACAAAGTAAAAAAAATAGTGTGATTTTATAACCAAAATTGAAGGGCTAAATGATTTTCACCCATTTATAATTGATACTCCATGAGTACTTTCCAAACAAAACTTGTAAGAGTTTTTTTTTAGCTTCTAGAAAACAACTTTTTATTACTACAAAGAAAGCTTTTTGTTTCCTTTACTTTCCAAATAATCACTTTATTTTATTAAAAATCCTATTTTACTTTCAAAAATATTAGCTAAACAAGATATTAATCAATAACAGTAACTCTTCTAGCTAGGAGGCCGATGTTTGGGTCCTCCTTGGTAACCCATAAGCTAGTCCCCGGGTGCCATTCTAAGACGTTTCGATCCTTTACATGCAATTATACATATAGGAACCATTTACAATTAAATTCAACCTTTAACTATTCTCCAAAACATCATTACAAAACACTACGACACACTAGTTCAACATTGACTAGTTTTCGGACGTCTTGGGCGTTTGACTTCCAGACACTCCAAACCATTTCAAACTAAATTCTAATGATAAAATATTCTATTTTAATATATTATTTAATCATGAAATGAATGAGAACCCATAGTTTTATCTATTTCATTTTGAGGTTGTAAAAATGCAACTAATTAATAATAGACTTTATGATGCAAATATTCATGTAGTAGAAAGCTTTTGAATTATACTTTACAATATTGAGGGAAGATAATCAAATATGATTCCATCTGTTAAATGTTGTAATGCAATTTCTTAAACACGAGAGATCTTTAAATCAAATTAAATAATACATGGATGGTAAAAAATGATACCTTTTTCTATCACAATGGAGAGAGGATAGGTGATACAGATGAATCGGATTCCAAATGTGAATATTATGAAAATGAAATTGGGAAGGATGATTTCGAGGAGAAATACATGAAATCCTTTCAGATTTTTATCCTTATTTTAATATATAAAACATGAAAACTAGTGATGATGATATTCTGGAAGAGGCACCAAATCATGAAGAGAAAAGATTCTATAGTCTTTTAAATTAATATGATAAACTCGTGTACAAAGGTTCAAAACATCCAAAACTTTCTACCTTTGTGAAATTGCTTCATATTAAAAGTATTGGTCATTAGAGTAATGACATTTTTAATATACTATTGAAGATGTTAAAGAATGATCTATTGCTTGATGAATGAAACTAGCCAGATTCATATTATGAAGTAAAGAAGCTAATTCGAAGCCTAGGGCTTTCACATGAAAAGTTCAATGAATGTAAGAATGATTGCATGTTATATTGGAAGAACAATAAGTTTGTTAATTCTTGCATAATTTATGGTATATCTAAATGGAAGGAGAATAAACATAGTGGGGAAACCAGATTTAAAATGAAATAAAAATATACCACACACGATCTTATGCCTATTTTCCTTTATACACAAGGCTTCAAAAAAATTTTATGTGCTCAAAAACAATATCGTTAATGATATGGCGTCATGAAAACAAAGATAACAATGGGATTATGAGGTATCTGATTTATAAAAATTATAGAATAAGTTTGATGAACTGTATCAATCATTTTCTATGGTCCCTCGTATTGTTAGACTTGGACTTGCTAGCGATAGTTTTCAACCATTTGGATGTTCTAGAAATCCATATGGTATTTGGAATATTGTACTTATTCCGTATAATTTACAACATTGATTATGTATAATATAACACTTCAAAAAATTCCAGACGTGTCTTAGAGCCTAACATAAGTGTCATAAGATTTAAACACTATTTAAAGGGCCATCTTAATGAATATAAGTCATTTAGAAAGTCTAGAAATAAAAACGTCCAAGAACATCCATGACTTCCGGAAAGTAGTTCAATGAAGTGCTAGCGTGCCTTAGCATGTTTGAATAGCTTTTAAATGTCCACAAATGATAAATATTAGTGGAAGGGTGTCTAACATGTATTTAAGTTGATTCATAGTCGAAACGTTTAGGCACGACTCTCCAAGACTAACTATGGGCCCTTGAGAAGAACCCTTCAATCATGACGTCCCGTTACCCTCATCTATTTCATAACTAAAGTTAGTTACTCTTACGAATAATAAATTAATAACAAAAATTTATGTTTCTTGATTTTTGGTGTATTTTTGCAAGAATGTGCATTTTGGATGTCATTACACAGTGAAACTGTGTATATGGACTTGAAATTTTGCATGTTGCTTGTTTTTGTCTTTTTGTGCATTTGATATGGTGATTCTTGCTGATATGATATGCAACATATTGATAAGTTAGGATATGACATAATTGACTCAAATATGATATGTTGAGCTCATGAAGATGTTCTGAGAAGGTAATTCCTCCTAATGTGATTTTAAGCCACAAGTGCGGTAATAATATGAATTGTATTGTTGTTGGTTAGGCTGCTAGTCTTGACTCTATTCCTTTTTTTAAAAGATTTTTACTATCATTTGGGGACTAATGTTCCTAAGAGGTGAATAATATAACACTTCGAAAACCCAAGACGTGTTCTAGATCTTAACATAATTTTCATAAGGTTTAGACACAATTTGAAGGAACATTTTAATGACTATAAGTCATTTAAGAAGTCTACAAACCAAAACATCACAGAACGTCCTTGACGTCCAAAAACTAGTTCAATGAGCTACTAGCATGCCTTAGCTTATTTCACTAGCTTTTAGAAGTCAAAAAATGATGAAAATTGGTGGAAGGGCGTCTAACATGTAATTAAGTTAATTCATAATCGAAATGTCTAGACACGGACGAAAGGACCTACTAAGGTTCCATGAGGAGGACAGTAGCATTTTGGGGTCAAGACTGCCTGGGCAGTGTGCATCCACGATGGGCATCGAATGGGTGAAGGTTTTTATTGATGCTGCGTCTTTTTCGTCTGTTGACACACACTTAGGAATTTTTTATGATGGTCCATTTTTATTAGTCTCTTAATCAAAGGACCGAGTGCAGCACAGAGGGGGAACAACGACCATCGACTCGATCGGTGTCTCGTCTGTAAGGGTTGTTAATTAATTAGGTGGTTAGTTAATTTGTTAGGGGTTTAGGTATGTCTAATAATGTTAATTAATGACCTATATAAGAGCCCAACCTAAACTCATAATTAACAAATCCAAATTCTCTTCCTTTTCTTTTCTTTATCTCTACCAAATCGAAGAACTCTATAAAAATCAAGGTTTAAGAGGTTCTAGGGCTGAAAATGTCTTGTATTAGGATTTATAGGGTTGGTATGATGTTGAATTGAAATTTTTTGCCTATGGTTTGTGATGTGTTGACTAGGATGTAATTTTTATAATGATGGTGATGATTTACCAATGTTCCTTATTATGAAGTGATATATAAATGTAATAACCTCACTTATATGAATTGTAATTATAGGAATATGCTCATGCAATTTTTATTGAGCTATGATGATGATGATAATTATACAAGGGTTAAACTGTATGACCTACATTAAGTTATGATGATTACTAAAGGTATTCAAGACATTACAAAAAGGGACTTAGAATAGAGTCGAGAGAACTTTACAATGTGAGGTGTTGACTTTCCATAGGGGAATATTCACCCTATAGTTCCACATTAGGTGTTGACTCCCCTATGACGGATACTCACTTTATGGATTCCGATGCGAAGAGGATCCAATTACCAAGTGGCATGTCGAGAGCTTAAACCTATCTCTTAGTTCTTGAACTATGTTGCCCTCATAAGAAGACGAGATAGTGGATCCACATAAAAGCTACGTTGATATTTGATTTTAAGTTTTCTTGTAGACAACCTTCCATCGGTGTAAGGTTTTACAACACCGTATTCGACACTTAGATCTTTTGTTCAAAGATGGTTAAGGAAAGTGTTCCCTAAACTAAGATTAAGTAATGAAGTACAAACAAACTAGCGTGACTTGTAAGGTCGATTAAGCTTAGGCAGGGGTATGGGACTCTACCTCTACCTTGCACTAGTTTTCCTTGAGGGAAACCTATGAGGATGTATTTATGTATTTATATTCTTATAATGGTATATGATATGTATATGATTAAATTGCACATTATTGATACTATCTGTTGATTAGATTAACTTATGAATATGTGTTGGTCTACATTGTTGAAGTATGATGATATGTACTCTTAAATGCCATGCCGTGTGAAATGGGATGTTTGTCATGATTCATGTTGGGTTACATGATTGAGTAAGGTTATACGGCTTTACTTGGTCATTGCACTTGTTGACTTGATAGGGGTTCATGGGTCATTATCTTTCTTTGGCCATGTTAAAATGTACTCTTATTCATTCTTGTGACTATTATAACTTGATGATAGATTTGTTTGACTATTTGTCCAATTGTATGATATGCAGGTTTACTTGACTAGACTTAGTATTTTTGGTCTAGTAGAGTACATGCTGGACATAAAGAATGTGTCTAATTGATTAATATGGTCTTATTGAAGGTGCAAAAAGCTTTTAAACGAAAAATTGCATACCTTTATGAAATGTCTCTTTTCTTAGCATGATTTGATAATATGTGTGCATATGGTCTCATACTTAGTACAAATGGTGTACTAACCCCATTTCTTCCTTTTCCCTAACATTTTAGGTTCCAGGTTGTTAAAAGGTCTTTGTAGAAAACTTTGAAGAAGGGAATTATTAATCATCCAACTTGGTAGGTCCTCATTTTCCGAGGGCAATGCCACTATCAAGCTCATTAAGTCGTTTTAGTATTAAGACTATTATGTTTCTTTCCTTTTCAATTGTATACTACCCATTGTATGACCTATATGTGGTCTTATTTTATTGATGTATGGGCTAGTCCCAATTTGATATACTCTCGTTAGATGGTTATTAGATGAGACTATGCTATATTTTATACGTCTATGTTTAATAAAATTAGAAGACTAAGTAATCTTAATATACGAAGGGTCTATGTATACTCATTTAAAATTCAATTTTTAAACCTATGAATGCAATAATGTAAGCTAAATGGCTAGTCTTCACTACAATATTTTAGGCCTATGGCCACACAGAATCTGAGCAAAGCTTGAAAAGTGTTGCCTAAAATAATTTTGGGAACACTTTTAAAATGTAGCCTAAATTTTTAGCTTTTAGCAATGATAATAGAGGCAAACCTTGTAAAGCGTACTCTTTAATGCTATTCACTACACTTTAATGTGTCGTCATAATATGAAATAAATGGCAACAATTATTTAAATATATTACCACACTTTTAACATGTCCTATTTTTAAAATTGTAAAAGCAACACATTACAAATGTAGCATAAAAATTTTCACTAAAATATTATATTCCCTCCAACATTTTTAGTTCTCCTCCCATATTTATTGGAAAAAAAATAATTAACAAAACTTAAACAAAAAATTCTATCTATTTTCCTACATACGCTTAACTCTTTGTCTGTAGAATTTTTTTTCTAAACTGAAAATCGAAGAGAAGAGGCTGAAGAATGTAGCTGAACTAAAGAACTGATGAAGATCTGACCTGAAGATTCTCTTCTTCAGAACATGATTTTCTTGAAGGGATGAAAAGTTGAAGCTAAAGAACTAAGGATCAAAGATTTGAGAATCGAAGAACTGGAGAGCTGAACCTGAAGAACTAAAGAGCTGAGCAGAAGATTTCTCTGATATCGTTTTGATCAAGCGTACTTACTAATCTTGTACAGTTGAATTTCCTGCTTATTATCTACTAATCATCTTCACTAAAATCAATCTTCTTTTCAGTTATTTTTTTTTTATGTTTAGAAGGAATTGATTATCTGAGCGTCAAAGTTAGCCCTAAGAATCTTGAGCAAACGAGAAAGAGGGAATTACTAGTGGAATCATTTTATTTTGTAAGTATATATCTTTGTGTTGCTTAATATTATATATTTTGAAATACATTATTCAGCTCTGTAGTGTTCAACACAAAAGAAATGCAAAGAAGCCACACGTATAACTCTGTAAACTCAACCATACAAATCATCACAAATTATCTATGACTGTATGAGTAAGTTGTTTTTTAGTTCAAGGTAGCATGTACATAAGCAGCAAGCTAATATTGAAATATTTATGTGAAATTTTCTATTTTAGGAAAGAGAGATGCTCTTTCTCGAAGCACTAGCTCGAAAGGAAGCTCAAGAGGTAGAAGAAGAAGAAGAACGAAGGAGAGTGGAAGATGAGGAAGAAAAGGTGAAACAAAGTTAGTTACACGTAATTGTCATATGTACTTCCACATCCTCTCTCTTTATTTACTTAGCAGTAAACATTAAGTTATGAGGTTTTGTATAATGTATTTACTCTATTGGTTGTAGCTTCTTATTTAGGGGGTTAGATTGAAATTTGTTGTATGATTGTACTATAGAAACTGTGTGACGTGAAATAAATTAAGGAAGTTATGAAAGAAGTCAGAAGGGTACTAGGTTAAACACATTTTGTTTCACCATCTCCGCATTCTTCTTTTGAAATAAAGTAGAGCCATCACCAGCATATACAAATTTCTTAGGAAATGGTACTCATTTTACAATTATTGCTTCTGTCTTCATCTTTCTTTTTATCGTTCTGCTCGCCAACATTTATGCTTCCATATGGCAACTTTTCCTCTTGTCTCTTCTTGCACATATAATAAATGGACTACAAGTGATAGCATCATGTAATGTCCTAGAAAACAGATCGTTAGAAAGGAAAATAATTTTCTCTACGTGGTCCTCTTTACATGTTGGTTGTCCCTTTCTATTTTGTGATTTAAACATAGCAGGAGATATGTTTTGAGGTAAAGAACGAGTAGTTGGTCTCCTTATAACGTACTCATGACATAGGATATTACTTTCTATAGTATCTCAATATTTCTTTTGCTCACCAACATGATTTCAACTTTCTTTAATCTCAGGTTTCGAGTTTTTACACACTGCTAGAGAACTGGAGAATTTGGGACACTACTTAGTTGGGGAATAAAGTGTTGCAAAGATTTCCTCAAGCATTCAATATTTATTGGTTTAGATACCCAAAACTTGTATTAATTGATAATCTATTTCAACATAAAACCCCTACTTATCTGAAAGACAATCTTTTCTCGGTTTATTGGGATAGTGTATGCTTATGAACTAGCTTATGAATGATGCATAATTTAGTGATCTTTACTAGGGCATGTACTATTCTTTGAAGGGTATAAAATTTCGCTTACAAGAATATATTGTTATTACCGTTTAGTTTTTTTGCTGGTATTGTTTTATTTTGTTCACAATCTTATCTCATTGTGTTATTCTTTGGTCCTGGGTACTGGTATAGATAAACATAAACGCAAATAGGGGACTTCTCTTTGTTGAGAGCCAAGATTGTGGCATCCTCTAAGAATGAAGAATGTGCTGCTTAGGATGCAGCAGAATGGACTAAGGTTGCAACCTTGTCTACCGCATAAGGTTTAAGTCATGGTAAAGCTGAACATGCTGCTAGTAATGCTTCTTGAAATGTCAACACATACGACCAAATGTAAGAAGGAACAGTCGGTGGCATGAAAGAAAAGAAGCAAAGAGGCAGATGGCATAACTTTGTTGGTTCTCCCGTAAGACATACAGACTCATTTAATGCTCCTGTAAAAATCTTCACAACATGATGCACCGTTTGCTTTTGGAGGACTATCCAAGGTGATTTAGTATTTTTATCCAACAAGTAATTACATTTTTATTACAAATGTAGATTTGACATTAACTCTAGTGTTAAAAATGTAATTCTGACGTGTTGTTGTCTAAATTTTAAAATAGGAAACAAGTAATGGCAGATTTTCTGTATGTAAAAAGGGCCATGGATTTAGATGTCCTGAAATAAGTTTGTTGATTAGGGTTTGCATTTTCCACTCATTAGAATTTGGGTTCATTTTCTTTTTAGGGGACAAGAGAAGTTGGAGGATTACAAAAGTATAGTCTTTATATATGTTAAATAAGTTGTTGTTCTCAATCGACTTGTTTAATGAACATCTTGTGGACCAATGATACTTCTTGAAACTATCAGAAATACATGTGAAGTACCTAGATTTGTCATGCAGCGTTTGTTCCTTTACCCTCTCAGGAATAGAAGTTGAAAATTAGTATGATATCATGAGGAATTTTTGCCTTATGATACTCTCAAAAAAAGCACCTGTTTGTGAATTGGATTCCCGATTTCTTTAAAATTAATCATCTAGGGGTATTTTAGCTTTCCACAATTTCCAAAAAGAATAAGATTTCAATAGGCATATTTTCAGTTAATGTGTTAGAAGAAAGTTAGTAATTATCAACATCACTTCTTATTGTTCCGTAGTGGTTTTTCATTGCACACATACAAATTTTACACTATTTCTCCAGAGTAATCAACATTTATATTAAAAGGAATAGCACATTTACATGATGGGAGTTGGTATAATGCCAAAGAATCAGGTTGTTGTCCACAAAATGTCAGCTCCTCTTGCAAACCTTAGCAGTGTGGTAAGATTCGTAATTTATTCACAGATTACACAAGCAAACCTTACACAAATTTCAGTTTCTTTATGATATTTTTAAGGAATTAGTTTCTAAGAAACCCCATATGTATTACTAAACTATAAGAATTGTGATTTAACCAGTTTAATGCTTCTGTCTTGATATCTTCATGGGAAATTAGGAGTTGAATATTGACTGGTTCACCTCATAAATCTGTTGTAACTACATTTTTTCTTATGGCTCTTCTGTGTCATTGACTATTATGGTATAACATTCCTCACCTTACCATTTCCCTTGATTACATTTAGTTCTTATAAAAAAGAAGGAATTTGGCGCAGGTCATTTCCTACATGGTTTGTTTATTATACGTGTTATCAAGGTTGTTTAGACGGAATTGATCTTTTCTCTGTTTGTTGATTTGTTGCATAGGGAGAAGGATGATTACGAGGTGATAAGGAAAGTTGGGATAGGGAAGTACAGTGAGGTGTTTATTAAATTCACAATACTAATAATGAAAAATTCATCACCAAAATCCTTAAATCAATGAAGAAGAAAAAATTTGTTTATTTCAATCTTTAACTATTTATATGTACGTATTCGTTATAGTCCTTTACCTAAGCTAGCTTTTGTGAACTTACGCCAATCCCTGAGCTACATGATATTAATGCCTTCACAAGATTGGTTGATCCTTCTCTCAAAGGAAAGTACCCACTTAAGTCATTATCACATTTTTGTGACATAATTTCCTAAGGCATTTTGATTTGTGAGTGAACTTAAATTTCAGGTAACACTATGATATGTTTGTGATTTTCTCAAGTAAACAGTGATCTTATAGTGTTTATTCTCTATGATATGAAGGTGAAGTTACCAGATAACGGAAGCAAAACATTGAGTGAATTGCAATTTCAGGTAACACTATGTTCATATGAGATCACTGAGCTCATCCTTTTTCTTGACATTTGTATTGACTTGTTTCTTGCCCTCGGATAGGAGATTACTTGGATGTGGCTATCCTGTTCCAATGAGAGTTCTGGCACCTGTATTGGAATTAAAATGAAGCATACTTCTACTACTTGTGTTTCTTTTTACATCTACATAATTAGTAGTTTTCTTTACAAGCTGAACTACTATTTGTTTTTGCTGTAAATTTGGAAGCTAATGTCTGTGCAACCCAAAAAACATTTAGTGGTCTCTTTAGAAAGGTAATTACTCTTACTCCTCATTCTATAGTATTTTCTTGCCTTCCATTCTAGTAACGTACTAGATGTTTGTTAGACAAGGAAGAACAATTAATATTTTTATATATATTGAACTAGCCAATTGAAATGGTTTAGTCTTGTTTAGCTTGTGCTCTATTAAAGGTAATGATAAAGATACTCAGTAGCTCAGTGGATGACCAAAAGGTGACAGCAGGTGCAAGAATGTGAAATTCCTCTCTAAGTGTCCAATTGCATAAAAAGGGAAGGTCTATGAAATATCAAACAAGAATAATATTTACTTGGATCTAATTTTTCTGTATTATCATATGCAGGTTTTCCTTGTAAGGGTCTGCAAAGCTAAAAAGTTAGTCATGTCTTCACTTGCTCCATATACAAGAGTAAAACTTTGATTTTATAACTTAGCCAGGTCAATGTGAGAAAAAATTTGTGCGATAAAGGAAGTAGTTGTTTAGAACTCTTGTATTACATATGTTTGGAGATTTTGGTGTATCACAATGTCCAACTCTTTAGTTATATTGATAGGACGTCATTCATGAAACATTTTTCTTCTTAAAAAGAACCAATTTTTTCATTCTAAATTTTCGTTATACATTCTCATCTGACAAGACATTAGTATGCAGCATGCAACTTAATCTATCTCATACAGTGCGACCAGAGTAGTAGTTGGTTTAATTTTTAAGAATACTATTCTCAAAG
This sequence comes from Solanum lycopersicum, assembly GCF_036512215.1. Classification (NCBI taxonomy): domain Eukaryota; kingdom Viridiplantae; phylum Streptophyta; class Magnoliopsida; order Solanales; family Solanaceae; genus Solanum; species Solanum lycopersicum. Next base: position 45,085,536 of record NC_090811.1, read on the forward strand.
TGAATTTGATCTCATTGAAGTGGATGATGAATAGTTTTTGAACTATTGAAGAAGTTTGATTTCATTATATTTGATGTTGTTGAATATATTGAACTATTGTAAGAGTACTTTTTGTACTATTCTGTACACATATGTAGAATATTGCTTTATAAATGTGTATGTACATAAGGAATACTATCTTTTGAAGTCTATTGCAAATTTATATATTTGAATTATTTATTAGCCAATTTGATGCTAAAGATTATTTATTGCAAAACAATATTGGTGTATTTAATGAAATTGTGGCATATAAATATTTTATAGCCAAAATAGTATTACCACACTTAAAATGTAGCCACAGGGCTTTAAATTGTGCTATGAACATGGGCAAGGACTACACTTCAAAGTTTTGTCATACATTAGATATAAAAGGCAACACTTTAAAATCGTTGTCATATATCATGTAGAAAAGACAAAACTTTATGAGCAATAAGGAAGCAAAGGCCACACTTGAAATTGTAGTTGTATGAGATAAAAATGTTGTTATGTGAGGTACATAAAGCGTTGCCATTTTGCCTTTTATATCTACGCTTTTAAGTGTAGATGATAAGTGTTGCCTAATCCCTAAAGTTATGCTTCAGTTGGGCACCACTGAAAAGGTGTTGCTTAAAGTCCAGAAGTGGTGCATTTTATCAAAGGCCACACTTTTTGCTAGTTTAGGATACGCAGTACTGGGGTGGCCATAGGCATAAAATGGTGTAGTTTCTTAGTCCTCAAAGAGCACAATGACACCAGTTACGTGTAGGAGATATTTCTTCGGTATAACAACTATTTTTGGGTTACTATAATATGTTACAATTATTGACACTTGCATTGGATGTTGTGTCTCTGATAATATCATCAATCAATTGACTCAAAATGTTACGACCAAATTAAATAGGCAAGTAGTAGCTCTGACTAATAATGTGAATGTTGATTCTTTTAGCGTGGAAGTGTTTTTGAGGATGAACCTTCGAGAGTTTTATGTCTCCAAGTTTGACAAAGAACCTCAAGGTTTCATTGGTAAGGTGTCTATAGGTGTTTTACATTTTGGGCTTTACTACGATAGAGCAGACTGATTTATCAGCCTAAAAATTGATGGATATAACTCAAATTTGTTATGAACAATGGATAGGTAATAGGACGCTAGGAGCAAGGCAAATAAAGTGGGTTCAAGGAACAATTACTTCATGCGCTTTTTTCCCTTAAAATTTATGGAACGGAAGGTTCAAGAATTTATAAACCTTAAGGAAAGGGGGTTAGAGTGTGAAGGATTTTTCTATTATATTCATCAAACCATCAATGTATGCTCCAACCCTAGTGGCAGAATGAAGGCTAGAATGAACATGTTTGTGATGGGAGTGTTTGATTTTATAAAGAATGAGTGTCTTTTTGTAATTCTCCTCCATAGTATTGACATCTCAAGTCTTATGGTTCATCCCGATAAAATTGTGGAACAACAACTTAAGAAACAATCCCTACCTGCCAAACAACTACCCTCATGCTTCTTTCCACAACTAGGGAAAGTAGGCTGAGAATACTCATTCTTCCCTTGAGGACTAGGTTTAGACACACTTTCATCCTCATACATAGAATCACTAGAATGACTTTGTCCAGAATACTTTTGTCGATTCCTAGAACGACCATGTCCATCGGAACCTTCCTTATCTATCCTAATTCTCTTTTTCTCATTCCTAATATTGGACTCTTCTATCTATTAACAAAAAACCACTAGTCAGGGGATACACATATCATCTACAAGTATTTCCATATGACACTCTTCTTTAACGTTTTTGGACTCCCCCGTCATGAACCTATTCATAAAATCTCTAGGGGTTGCTACCAAGCTTTGAGCATACTTAGAAAAAAGATTGAACTTCAAATCATATTCCTTGACACTCAAATTTCATTGCTTGAGGTTTATGAAATCCTCAAACTTAGGCTCCCTCAAATCCCTAGGAATGAACCTATCAAGGAAAGCCCACTTAAAAGTCTACCACTCTATAGGCCCACTCTTTAAGGGCTACTATCATTCTATTATTCATACAAAAGTTGGGAAAAATCTGTCAGTTGATAGGAAGCCAACTCTGTCTTTTAAATGGAAGACACTCCCATGATTGCAAGCACCTTATACACCTCATCAATAAACCCATTCAGATCTTCATCAACTTTGGAGCCATAGAACTCAGGTGGATTCATCCTCAATAACTTCCTTACTCTAGTAACACCCATTCCTCCCATAGTATTGCCGGAGCCACTTCTCCTCTATTTGCTTGGTCTATTAAGTGTTGAGCGAAGAACGTCATAGAAGCCTTAAATTCCTCTAATATAGCATTCCCAATTGAAGGGCCATTAGGAACTTGAAGAGGAACTTGCTCTCTCACTTGGGAAGAAACATGCCCTTGATCTTGAGGAGGAATCTCTTGCTCCCCACTCCAATCTCCTTCCATTGTAGAATTATACTTAGTGTTTTCCATAACCTAAAAAATCATAGGTAAATATTAGAATAAGGTCTTTATCAAGAAGAACGTTATGGCACAACTTGAAAAATAAAGAACTGAAACGTTTCTAAGCATCCTCTAGTATGCGTGGTTTTGAGGCATCCTTAGACCATTTAATAACCTTATGCTCTTATACCATGTTTTTCATGACCCGAATATATACCCTAGACGTTAGGGCATTCTTAGGTCACAAAATGGTATACATGACCTCTCAGAGGTCTTGTAAATACCCTTGAACATCTTTCATTGCGTAAATGTGAAAAATACACAGAAATGAAAAACTTTTCTTTAAAAATGTAATGCGGAAGTGATTTCATAAAACGTCAAAAATATATCTCAAAAACCATCTATGAAATCATGACTACAATAGTCTTTGGTCGTGGCCCATAAAAATCTACCATAAACAAAACAATAAAGACAACATAGTGGTGGTAGTCCTCGGATGCCATGAGGACTCACCAAGTCTCTACTTCTTGTAAACCATGTAAATTCTACCCTTTAAGCAACCTCAATCTTCTCATGACCCTACACAGACAACATGTAGGAAATATGCATTAGTATTATATGTACTATTTATGGAAACTATCCTACCAAACATAAGATAGCTGAAGGGTTAGTCAACAATAGACATAATCATAAGAGATAATGGCATAAGCATAACATGAATATCATAAGAATATTAAAGCATCAAAAAGCATATTGAATTCATACTTAACTCATTGTCCATCTAAGTCAAATGAACTACTCACAAGACACCTCCAAGTACAATATTTCCTTGCTAAAATAGCACCCCATACTACTACCAAAGATAAGTACATCTCTTTGGTCATTCAATATCATAATCCACTTTTATAATTAATAGCTAAGTTAATTATAACACCTGAGCACTTTAACCCTAGGCCACCTCAAAATACACTTGTGCAATGCATATGAAGCATCCCAGAATACCTCACACACTAAGCATAATCTTAAAATCATCCTATCTTTTTCAAGTCTTCTTAGGAGTCATCTAATAGACTAAATTCATCTTTCAAGAAACCCTCATCATAAGTCAACCATAAAAACGAAGGCAACTATATTCACTATCAAAGCTACATACACCATGTAGGGGTCATGTTCTAGGTATCTTCAAATCATACTTGTGCAATGTATAGATGACATCCTGTATTACCATCCATACTAAGTACTCCTCTAGACTATCCTACTCCAAGATAACTTATGTTATAACCTTGTCTATTAATCTCAATATACTACCATAATAGACATACTATAATGGAGAGAATCTCAACATACTAAACAAAACTAACTAAAAGACAGATACAACCATCCTAACCACCATGCAACCAATCATGTAGATAAAAGATAATAATAGGGAAGTATGAATCCTCAATCAAAAACTCTCATTAAAAACTAATCTCAAGCTATTACATGAAATGAACCTTGCATGAAAATCAAGATACAATCAAATGGACCTTGCATACAAGTCAATCTAATATTAGGAGAGTAGAGGCCTTCTCCCTAAAGTTACCATGAAATGTTTTTGGCCTAACCAAGTCGAGATAACATAATCAAGTATCTATACAACAAAATACCAAGTTAATCATGGGATATCTTGTTTCCCGCATCCCAAGCTAAGATGAGAACCACCATTCCCAAGATACCATGGTCAAGCATCTTCGCAACCCATGACCAAGCTAAACATGAGCGAGCTTACTTCCTCCATCTCAAGCTACCATGAAGTTCATCAGCTTAATCTAGCATGATTAATTCAACTCAAGCTTTGATGAGACTCAACATCTCAAGTTACCATAAGTATTTATAATCAGGCGTCCTTGTGATTTACTAACCAAAGATATCCTTGAGACCTACCATCTTAAGCTATCATGAGTATTTCACTAACACTATCATGCCTTTTGTGTTATCTCACAAGGTCTACTACAGAAGTAGTGATCATACTAATCACATTAAAGCTAACCTTAGTCTACCATGTATTGATTCATTATAGGTTATTAAATTAACCTATGGTTCTCCTATGTGATAAATTCCTTCTCCTAATCATGTTCATGTATAGGTTTAAAAGAGAAAGGAACCCTTATCACAATCATCCTTATTATGAATTTACCCCCAAAGACCTAACAACAATGGAAATAATCCCTACAATCGGTTACCACATTTAGTCCCTCATGATTCATATTGAATTGCATGTTAATCTATTCAATTCGCTTATTAGAAGGAAATTCTAGTCATACATGATCATATAGGTTCAATTTCATCATTAAAAGTCAAGACAAACCTAGTTAAATTAAGACTAGTAACTCATGTATTGGTGATTAAATCATGATAAAATAGTGTAGAATACAATAAAATAAAGAAGATCAACATAAAACATTCTTCTGGCCTGTATTTGCTTAAAATCACCATGATCACCTTCAAGTTAAACTGCCACAATTCACTATGAAGTCATCATAAAAATAGTTTTAAATAAATATATAATCATCGATGAATGATACCCTCTTAATTGGGACCATAATCAAGCCTTACCCGCAATGCAATCACAACCCTCTCTAGATTGGAGTTCTTTGGATTCGCAATTGAAGGGAAACTACGTGGGATTCGTGGATTGAAGAATCCATGAATGAGTAAGTTTCACATAACTTAGATTAGAGCCTTAATATAAGCGTGAAACCTTTGTAGATTCTTTCTAAGTAGCTGACCGCAATTCATCCTAGGTTGCATCTCATGGTGTGCATGGATGGGGGGCGTCGACAAGACGAGGGCCGTACTTATAAGCTGTCATCTTAGTTATAGACTCCTCAAATGGGTGTTAATCTTAATATACGAATATCAACCTCGATCACCAATAGATGGGGAATTGGTGGACCTATGGTCTGTAGGTGCACCTTATTGGTGGGGACTGGTTTTGACAACTTTTCTCTATACTTGGGTCCTCTTCAAAGACCCTTAACTAGGTCCTTGGGTAGTCTTGACTGGACGTTTCTACCCCAAATATGTTGATCTAGAGTCTAGGATCCTCTCTATCAGTTTGAGATCCAAACACTACATAAAACCTCATGAAACATATTAAGGAATCCTACAACATATTAAGGTTAACTTTTGAACGTCACCGGACATTATTGGATATTTAACTTCCAATGTCTCTCAAACTTTATATAATGACTCTTAACACAATAATTGACTATTTTAGGACCTTATGAGATCATGGATGTACACAATAGTCTCTATTTGAACCTAATTCTTTTTGGGATCCTTACCCATCTATAGCCAAATCCCATACCGGCAAGACACTTCCCTTCACAATTTTTATCAAACTTGGCACAATTTTCCAAAAAGGGGCCACTCTTATTTTCACTTGAGTCTTAGGAATAGTCCTCCTCCCTCATTGAGAATTCGAAGCATTGGAGGGACTTGAATCAAGAAACCTCTGTTTGAACCTCGTTTGTCTTGTATATCAAGACCAGCGTCAGAGAAATTTCCCCTTATCAGGCTTTAATTGTTAAACTCTACAAACTTATTTAGCATTTTTCTCCACAGCGTATTTCACATGGACCATAAGATTAGAAATGTCCACGCTTGGAATTAGCATAGTGACATACATTCATTCAACACAACATCGCGTACCCCCTTAACAAACTTTTTCATCTTGTCCATATAGTCAGCCACCACAAGAGGAGCATATTTGGATAGTTGAGTGAATGTGAAGATACGTTCATTCAAGCTCATATTACCTTGACGAATATTGATAGATTCTTGCATTTTTCCCTCGCTTAGTTCAAAGGTAAAGAACCTATCAAGGAAACACGTTTTGAATGCCTAACAGGTAACCCAACTTTCTCTAACCGTCCTCTCATCCTTCTATTGTTCATACCAAACTTGAGCCACATCTTCGAGTTGATAGGTGGATAATCCACCTTTTCTTGAGAGATCACACCCATGGAATCTATTACTTTGAATACTTCGTTAGTGAACTTTTATGAGTCTTCCTCTACATTGGAGATGAATAATGTAGGGGGAATAATCTCTTTGAAATACCTCATTTTTTGAGTAGTGAATGCATCAGGATTCACTTGTACCCTATAATCCCAAGAAACATGGGTAGCCAACACTTGAGTCAAGCTATGGATGGAAAACCTTATCTCAAAATTGGACATAACACTTTTATCAAAAGGAGCTTGAGGGATTTGAGGAGCATGAGGGGAAACCGTCTCATCCACATTCTCCTCTAGTTGCGACTTGTGTCGTCGTCCTCTTAGAGGACTCGGACAAGCCCTTAGCGTTCGTCATAACACTTCATCAGTAAAAAATGCAAAAAATTTAAGAACTGTTACATATACTAAGTTACTTATAAATAGACCTGTCACTTAGAAGCGCACTTATGCTTTTCTTATAGTAACATACAAAACATACATATGAACGTCTAAAAGTTCTCACATAAAACCCATGTAAAGAATATGAGTTGTACTTAGCCAAAAAATTGTCAATATGACATATAGAAAGGAATATAAAAGGGAATAAACAGTATTCTTAAACTACTAAAGTCTTCATCATCGAGAACAATGTAAATATAGCATTCCCGAACTTGAGGACCTACCAACACTTGTACAAAGAGTTCCAAATTTCTTCAATCGACCTTCTTAGTCTTCAATTGTCGGCCCTTACATTTGTAATTATATAATTTAAGGGGTTAGTACGCCACATTTACTATGTATGGGTATATGCATATTAACATTTAAGGACATGCATGAAAAAGGGCCATTTCTTTATAAAGCATTCTAAGTAATTTCAAAACCTTTAACACACATACAGTATATCATATACAAGATAAGGATCCCAATAATATAAAGCATGGTCATAATAAAAAAATATTATCATAGATTTCTATTTACGTTTTATGTTCAATAGTGCATATCAACTTAACGTATAAAACACATACCAATAATCGCATCCCAAGCCTACAAGTGCAATGATCTTGTGAAGCCCAATAACCCCACATAACCAAGTAAAAGATATAGGAGGCCGTAAGTAAAGATTTGCTTCATACCATTTATATAACAAGTAATTATCATCACATATAGCAACAGAGACTATTTCATTTTTATTAAAATAGTAAACATCATATAAGAGCAACATCATATATCATAAGCATTATACATTCAATGCAATCATATAACATGAGAAGAATCTCCTACGACTTCACTTAGAGTTAAGTTGTGCAATATCTAGGTAGAGTCTTGTACACCTACCTATACTAAGTAGACTCCTCAAGTCACCCTAGTCAATGTCCATTTACTTTTCCTTCATTTTACTTGAGGTAACAATCAACTTAAACAATATTACACCACGTGAGGTGAACATGAAATCCGGTGTCATGAAACCCCACACCAAAAGAAGCTGGAATACCACCCAAAGTAGAACAAAAACATGAACATATCATTCTAATTGGATCCACTAGCTAGTATTCCTATGGTGGCAACATAGTTCAAGAACAAAGAGATATATTAGAGACTCATAGTTCAAAATTAAATTCCAGCCTCTATCTCATGAGAGTCATTGTGAACAACTCTCTAACTAGGGAAGGGACACCTCACAAATCACGTTCATCGGTGCTAAGCTAAAGTCCCTTTGTGAATAACCTTTAATTAATTATTTATTCATAAATATTATCATAGGTCATAGGAGATTAAATCCTTGTATAAACATGATCACAAGCTCTTATAAGATTAGGATGAGAATTTCCTTTCATCGCAACCCTTCATTTGAGTTTTTAACATATCATATTCATAGTGTATAAGGAATAAAAGATAATCATCACCAACTAGCATTATCATATCATTACCATGATCCCATATTTAACATATTCATATCAAACGTATATACATAGATACATCATGCATACTTTTATTGCATATCCACATAATTTATAGGCTAACATAAACATAATAGAGTACTCACAACTTTAGAAGACTTACCTATTGCTTCAAAGAAGCTTAATTAAAAACATACGTTTAATTTACAATATTTATACAAGAACATAGTTTAATAGTCAATAACATAATTAACACCAACCCTTAATGTCATAGACAAGACCAAGTCATAATTAAGGATAAGGAAAAGGGTCATTAACTTATCTTTAACTTTGCTTGAAGGGTAACTAGAATCCAAGCTTTCCTTCAATATCCTTGTGACCATGCACATACACTATTAGATATACCAAAATATATGGAATTGCTACAAACACTTGTAATAAATATGGCTAAATACATAAAATCACGAGGAACTGACTTTTTTTAGAAATATGCTCTTTTTGATTAAAACATCATATTATGATTATAAAAGAGATATAATTAAGTATAAAACATCACGAATAGCATCAATCGTACATCAAAACATGTAAACATGAGATCATCCAACAAAAGGTGATTTTAAGTCTCACTGAAGTAAGTTATGAAATGATCACCCATACAATCCCTTCACACACACCTAAGAGGTCCTCTCAACTACTTAAGATAAGATCACTCTCACTACACATAATATCATATACATATATAACATTCCTTACCCAAAGGTTAATAAAAGACATAGTTAAGTAATGCTAAAAGAGACTGCCCATACACCATCTCCAAGCTAACCTAAATAATCCTTAAGACTACCTATGTTTAGATCATGTCTACTTATTCAATTTACTTTCCCTATCTTGAGTTATTCTTAAGACATCCGCATATACCACATGAAGTTACAATTCCTATGACCCATTCATACATTAACTAAGTAACCCTTAAACTACTCTGCGTAAGTACTTCCCCATTAGCATACTTTCAAACTCAACTCATTATCTTTATAAGTTCATTAAGATACATTAATCACATAAAAACATTCAAGTAATCATCATGGAGAGAACCTAGTGACTCACTTACTAACATCTTGAAATCCTAGGGACTCACTTACTAACATCTTGAAAGGCTAATCGTGCAATGTCTAGATAGCGTCCCATACCACTACCCAAACTTCATACAACTTCTCTTATACTAGTAGGTATCCCTTATGATGAGAATAGTCAATAACCGACATAGACCATACTAGATATGCATGGAATCTAGAGTGATAAACCTAGTTCAATGGAGGGTGTTCTAATTGCCAATGCAAGACTTTGGACACATCCCACGTTGGCAAATGGTTAAGGAATATTGAGGGCTTCTTTGTACATTAGCTTCATCCATAACTAGAGATACTACCTAAGCATACTCACTTGGTGCTAGCCTTTCATCTCATAGTGTAATTTACATAAATGATCATGTGAAAAGGTTCTATATCTAGTTCATAACCTAATCACATTTACCCTACAAAGTAAGTCCCCTAGGACTTCCTTTCAATGGTGAAAAAGATAGCTTAATGATCTTCCTAAGAGTGATTTATTTTGTTCCTGCCAATCAACCTTAAGTACATGATTCACATAAGAAGGACATCATATTACTTTCAACTTCAAAGATATCATAACCTTCCAACTAGGTTGGAGATTCGACATAAAGGAAATTCTTAGAAATGTTCAAGGTCACATGTCAATCAATCATACAAGACTAAGAGGCTTTAGCGTACTATGTCAAGAACTTTTATTTAAATTGTACATGGATCAAGTAAGGGACATAAGTTTATCGAAAAAAACACACACATACTTTAACATATCACATATAACATATGACATATCATTCTATAATAACATAAGTATAACAAATATCATCGATACGTCATCAACACAAGTTAGGCTCTAGTTTCTCCTAGCTTATTTTTAGAGGCATTACAAGACATAGCTTGTGTTATCAGTAAAATGAAATGATACATAGATAATAAATATCAAAATCATTATTTGGAAATTAAGAGATTTTTGCGATAATTAGATGTCACACGAAATTATGCTTTGCATTACAATAAATATCCAACAATTGTTGATGGATATAGTGATGCGAATATCATTACTGGGTCAACTGATAAAAAATCCAAAAGTGGATACTTTTCATTGTTGGTGGAGGAAACATCTTGGAAATCATCAAAGCAAAAATGTAAAGCTAGCTCTACGATGGAGTTTATATTCATCTCCTTAGACAAGACATGTGAAGAAGCTGAATGGCTTTAGAATTTCATATAAGACATTTTGTTTTTTCCCAAATCAGTGGCTCTTATATGAACACAATTTGATAGTCGTTCGACAATAGGGTTGGAAGTGTTATGTATAACAACAAGTCTTATCACATAAGATGATGATGTAACTCTTTTACACAACTACTCTCTAGTGGAATTATACATCACAACTGATTATGTAAAGTCAAATGATAATGTGTTGGATCCACTTAAAAAAGGCCTAACTAGAGAGGTAGTTGATATATGATGAATAGGAATGGAACTATGGACGAGAATAAGTCATCATGGCAGTAACATTATCTAGAAGACTGCATATCCAAAGATCTAGGTTGAAGGACATAAAACAAAGTCATTGATGTTTGTTCAATAATGTCAATAATTTTTTTGGTCCATTCTTATGATAAAAAAATGTTCAGTAACCAGGATAAAGACATAAGGACTTTTCAATTGTTTCTAATTTTTATGCAGGGTATATCAAATAGTTGTAAGACCTCGAAAAACACGTAGGTGAACTAGATCCTAACATGGTTGTCATGATGTTCTAAGGTCATATTTAGGTCTATAAAGTAGTATTGAGGGAGTTTCTAAGAGTTTAGGTGCATTCAATACAAACTATGCAAAAGTGTAGACTTTGATTAAAGGCCACAGTTTTTTACTTTAGGCCACGCTTTTCCAGGGGATGGCCGAAAGAAGTGTTACCTTAGAGTTTAGGCAACACTTTTCACCTGTTGCCTAATCAGCTACAGTTCAAAGCATAGCCTAAAATAAAAAAGGCAACACTATATCATCTATACTTAGAAGTGTTGCCTTCTAACCTACACTTAAAAGCGTAGCCTAAAAGGCAAAATTGCTACACTTTTCCAGCTGCGCTTACAAGTGTTCTGTAATCATCTGCACTTAAAAACATTTCGAAAAGGTAAAATGGCTACACTTTTGCAACTACGCTTAAAAGTGATACCTATTCCGCTACGCTTAAAAGTGTCGCCTTACCAGCTACACTTTTAAGCATGGACCATTCTTCCATATTGCCCACAAGTTGAAAGTGTTCCCTTTTCTTTATAGTCCTATGGCTACATTTCTAAGTGTGGTAAACCATAAAATATTTATATGCCACAATATCTTATTAGAAACACCAATATTGTTTGAAATAAATAATCTCAAGCATAAAATTATCTAATAAGTAGTTCAAATATAAAAATTTGCAATAAACTTCAAGATGACAGTCTTATGTACATAGATATACTTATAAAGCAATATCCTAAATATATGTGTACACGTGAATAGTTGGAAAAGTTTTTAAACTTTTGCAATAGTTCAAAAACTCTTCATTGATCAGGCATTTTAACTTCAATGAGATCAAATTATCTTTTGGGGATCCTTTAAATTTGAGCACCTATATTTCCCTGTAAACATTTGAAATGAAATATAATTAACAATCAAAACAAACCAAAAATTTAGATTGCAAAAGTTTATATTAGTTAACTCTAAGAAAACACCACTATAAGAAGAGGTAAGATGTCAACACCAATAATATTTGTAACATTTAAGAAGATCAAAACAAACAATTACAAAAACATATAGGACAGAGCAGCCAGGACCCCAAAACAGCTAACCAAGTTGAACCTCATTTTTCTAGAATTCTCAGAGGAACCAAGTTGAACCTCATTTTTCAGGATACAAAATGCAGTGGATTTGTCGGCGCTGTTGATGGTAAACACTTTTGTCCTCCTCTACTATGATTTTTTATGAGAAAATTATCAAATGTAAGTACCATACTTCATTCTCAGTTGTTTGGGCACTGCTAAGAGTGTGCTAGAGTCGGGTTAGGGAATTGATTGATGGAAGAGTGAATCAAGTGGAATGGATTAAAAAGAATGTTAGATAGTCCACAAAAATTAAATTGTGATCGAGGCTTAGTTGATTGATTTGATATGCATTCATTAAGTTTAGATGAAGATCATTAGCAGACCCCAAAAAGAAAGCAAATGAGATACCAAGAACAATATCATGCTAAGACCATATGGAGACCTGTCTCACCTCAGCAGAAGCAAATCAATGACAATATGCAACAGGCACCAGCACTACCAGGTATGCTATCTACAATTTATACACATAATATTTTTTCTAGAAATAGGCATGACCTTAGAGCCATTGGCATGTACACTACCAGGTGTGCTATCAACAATTAACACACATAGGCATTCTCTAGAAAATGTATGATGGGTGAGCATTTTCTCAATTTTGGCATTTACACTACCAGGTTATTTGAGCCATAAAATTGGCTGAATCTAGTGCAATTTGTAAAGAGCATGTCGGAAAGAGGTTGAAATGCTAGCCTTCCAGAGTGTGACTCAAGCAAGACAGACCTCTATGTAAAATTTATCAAACAAAGCCATTTTACCATGATGTTGTATTAAAAAAATCATGAATCTTTTTCTAATACAACTACAAGATATTGTGTTATCAACAATTTCTAGAATTTCCATCACTATATAAACTGATCCTATATCATGTACATTGATTATATAACTTCTAACATAAGATCCTAACAAGGAATTTGTAGCCACAACTACACACACAAATCAACCACAACTACATACACAAATTAACTATAATGATCTTGTTGTGCAAAAACCAAGAAGAACAAGAAAACTATCTTCACAATTAGATACTTCAATATAGAAGAGCGTGATAGAGAGAGAGAGAGAGAGAGAGAGAGATAGAAAATACTTAAAAACCAAAAAAAGTATCTTTTAAAGAATTGAATTGTAAGTTGACTTTGAAGAATTTGGAATATTATGGCCTCTTAAATCTTGAGAGGTACTTGCCTCAAAAGGTGAAACAATATTAGATCCAATTACCCCTGGTATATCTTGAACTTCCAACGCAGGGTTATTTTGCAGCAATTGACTAAAACAAGCGTATTTGATCTCTCATTTCACTCATTTTTTCATTCATTTTTTCCTTTAGAGAGCTGATTTTATTAGCATGCTTTCATTTTATCTTCTTAAGTTCCTCATCTTCTTTTACATAACTTCTTGTAGTTGATCTGCCATAGCACCTAAGTCGTCAAGGCTGCTCCTTTCCAAACACTTCCCTGAAGGCATCATCCGTTGTTTCACTGGAATTTTGACGATTTTGGAGTTCAAACTGTTCAATAAAATTGACATGCATAGTTAACTATAAGAATTATTTACTTTACGACTAAAATCAACTTATGAATTATTTAATACCTTCCTTCAAATCAAAACCTTACTTAAAAAAATACAATAAACTCACACTGTACACAATATACAAAATTTAATTCTGAATCAAATTCCCCAATTATCTTTTCCAAAAAGCTTACTATTGCAACTTCGGTATCAAGTTGAATTTCCTTTCCCATTTTTGTACGAGTTGTGAGAAACATTTTAGACTCTGGTGGTTCCTCGTTGTTTTCTTTTGCTACACACTACAAATTATATCAAATAAATTTATAAAAAAAATTAACATTTTGTAATTAAGTAGTGTAAAATTAAAATTCATATGCTTGATAAGTATTACGAATGCCACGCGTTCTCTTGCAAAAATAATCGGTCCCATTTAATGCCTCCACCTTACTTTTTTACTGCTCTTAGAATGCACCTCAGATATAGCCTGTAATTAAATAAACACAGATATTTTAGATTTAATTGAATTTTTAGGTGTTTCCAATACTCGATCAAGTGGCGGAATTGAACTGTTAGGTGTTTCCTTTACACGATCAAGTGGCCATGCAAAATAAAATATATTTAGGTTCATTAGTAAAAAAAATAACAACAAAATATGTAATCTCATAATTGATTGTTCTTATGTTTATTATATTCCGACATGCACTTTTTAATATTTGCTGGCACCGCATGCCAAGTAATGTACATCAGGCTGATGAATCTAGGATTCCTTGAAATTGTTCCAATAAAAATTGGTTAATTTCGACACTCTCTTTCCAGTGGGACCAACTTCTTATCCTTTATCAAATGTCACCTCCTCCTTTTCTACCAAATTTCTTGCATGAATATTCTTACATGTTGTTTGTCCTCGAAACTTTTTATGCTTTCATAAACATACATTGATGTAACAACCAGGAGATAAGATTTTTCTTTTATTATGAGTAAAAATTTTTACTAGATTTCATACATACATTTTGTACTACAATCAATGTAATCTTCCTCGTTTATAGCACACTCATCCTTGTCGATTCATCCTTGATCCTTTAAATTATCCAATCCTTTATTATGTTCATGAATAGAATGAGGAGTATGCATACACTCGAGATCCGCATCCGATTCTGTGTGGTTTACCTATTTTCTTTCATCACCTATGACTATCCCTTATTGTTTTAAAAACATATTAATAGTAGTAGCTGGTATGACTGACATATTCTATACCTGTTTTACATTTGGTAAATCATGATCAACATCGTCTTCTTTTTGTTTCCAGACTAATTAATAGTAGTGGCTGGTAGGACCAACTTCGTCTTCACCCTTTTGCAGCTTAGTAGATCCTGATTATCATGTTGTTTTTGTTCATTACCTAATGTTGTTCCAGTCACATGTACAGAAGCAGTAGCACCTTCCTTGGACGACGATTGGAAGCCGAAGTTCTGCATAGGAAGTTTAAGTCACTTCTATTTAATGGACACTCCAGTCTGAAATAACCTTGATTTATTTTGATCTTTCCTTGCAATCACATGTGAAGTACTAAGTTCTTCCTTAGAACTAAGTTCTTCCTTAGAATATGATTGAATCGGTAATTTTTTTGGGTACAAATTACTCTTTCCTTGTGGTTTGATGACTATTAGTACATGCCTTATCTTTGTTATTGCGTTCTTTTGGAACATGTTCTCTCTTAACATTAAATATGTTGACCAATTCAGCACTTGATCGGTATTGCATATCTAGATTCTTCAATGGACTTTGAGCTTTGTTTGGATTCGACCCCCTTTTTTTCGTATTGCTGATTGACTCATTTTTCTTGTTTTGATTTAAACTTTTTTATTTCTTTCGTTGTAGTCAGTAATCCTACAAAATATTTAGGATCTTTACGTGAAAAAGGTAGCAGCAATAAAAAAAAGAAACCACATTTCAAAAAAAACTCAATTGTTTTTTTAATTGTGTACTCTGAAATCCCTATGTGTTCCTTTTTCTAGAAAACTTTTCCATCGCATACTCTCTCAAATTACGGAAACAAAAAACGTCTTTTCTAATGAACTACCAACATCACAAAGCAAACTGTGATCTCAAATCAAGACCACTGAAACACAAGAAATGCAGTAGCTCAGACTTCATGTTTCACTAATTCCTGGATAATTAAGCAATGGCAGGATACAATATGTAATATAGTGTTGTGCACTATATTATCCAAAATAGTAAAATACAAACCTTTAATGTTCATACAAGTACTACCACTATTAACAAACTATGTAAAAATTGGACTAACTCCTAGAGTAGAAAAGTTATTTCTTTGAGAAATCTAAAGTATTCATGCATTTAAGGTCAAAATACAAAAATTCAGGAAATACGAAATTAGAGAATACATCTTAGATGGTAGTCAACCCATATCCCTGCATGACATTCATAGTTTTTCACACTTCCCTCATCTATCAAAAGGTGCAATGCGATTGTATAGATTAAAAAGCACACCTAAAACAAGTAAATAGAAAAAAAATCAACCAACTGGCTTATTTAGCTTTGAACGTGCACTTGCACTAACTGCCAAACATGCATGATTAAATGCAAGAACGATAATAAGCACTCTTTAACAGTTCTCTAGCTCACTAAGAATCAGTAAACCATAACTAGCAATAGAAAAGTACCATGCTTTTAGCCTAGAATTTCCAAGTTTATAAACGCATACTACCACATAAACTTCCAGCGGTTTCTCTATATGATTATTACCAGTTCACTGTCAAGTAGAGAATCAACTACAATCTAAAATAAACTATTCAAAGACTTACTAGAGAGATTAGTGATCAAATTCTCTAAAACGCACAACACTCTTGTTCTCACAAATAAGGAAAATTAATAGGTAAAGAGATGTACCTTCCTCAAAGCGAGGAACTCGGAACATAGACAAAACCAGGAGCGACTTCAAATTATAGAGTTTAGTGTTCTGCCTCTAATGCCCACTGTATGGAAATAAAAAGAAAAAAAATAAGAATATAAATAACAAACATCCAAATAAAAAATATTTAGTTATGCGTACATGTTCCTTAGTAATTTAATAATCTAAGAAGAAGCCAAATGAAATTACTTGACCAAACATCAATTTCGCATACAAAGAAAGGCAATAGTATACTTAAGTATTGAAGCGATCTAATCATCAATTACAAATATTAGATATCTTAAACTATTTGTATCAAAAAGAACAACTAAATTACAAAACACAGAATACTTAAACATTGACCTGATCTAATCTTCAATTCCAAATATTAGACATCTTAAACTGTTTGTAGCAAAAAAACAATGAAATTACAAAACCGTAAGCCTCAGCTATATGGTCATAACAAAATAAAGAAGCTCATGGTGCGTCATCTTCAAACTCTTCTTCAGACTCATCTTCAAGCTCATCTTCAGACTTATCTCCATACTCATTTTCAGAGTCGTATTCAAACTCATTTTCAAATTCATATACAAACTAATCTTCAAACTTTTTTTCAGACCCAACTTCAAGTTCATCTACACTTACTTACATGAAACATATATCCATTGCTTAGATACCCAGAATATCTTTTTGCAACAGAATATGGTCCTCTAGACAATTGTTTTAGCAAATCAGGAACATCATCTTGGAAAACACAAGTTTAAAACAATTGAGAGATGTTTTGACAATGATTCTTCGCGTTGCTCCATTTAGATCTTTGTGGCTCATTAGTAACCTCTTGATCATGATCGTTACAGTTAATGAATTTTTGTTAAAATTATAACTAAGATAAGTTAAAACATAATAATACAAAAAGAATATTATATTCAAATTAAGGTACGTAATATATTCTTGAACCTCGTCACAATTTCCCAATGATATGCATGTGCCTTACTTAGTGACTTGTCATCTAAAATTATTGGATAAGTTTTCTTTGCTACTAAAGTAACTCCTTTGTCAGGAAACAAACTCAACGTTTCTGCATCATTTGGGTCAAATTCATCATTATTTCCGGCACTTCTGTTAAATTTAGATTGCATACCCCTATGCAGATATTTAGAGAATAAATTCATACAAACTATTCCAACTCGTGTCTATGCTATGCAACCTTTTGGATAACGTCTGTTGCGGATGTATGATTTGAATGTACCCATTTTTCCTTCGGTGGAATATATCCAATGATATTGAACAGGACCTCTTAATCTCATTTCATTTGCCAAATGAATACTCAAATGAATCATTATATCAAAAAATGAAGGAGGAAAAATTCATTCCAACTGATTTATTGTTTCTTTGATCTCTACTTCTATGCAATACAGTTCCTCGAATGTTATTAATATTTGACACAAACGATGGAAGTAGGAACTAAGACGAATCAAAGAAATAGCAACATGATCAGGAAGAATGTTTTTGATTGTTATTGGAAGCAAGTAATGTAACATGAAATGAGCATTATGAGTTTTGTAATTAGACAATTTTCTTTCATCCATGTGAACACACCTAGTTATATTTGAAGCACTACCATCAGGTAGCTTGGTTGTCTTTAAAACTCCACAATAAATTGATTTCTCTCTATTTCTCATTGAGAAGCACGCTTTGGAAGACTTTGTTCTCTTACTATCTTCAATATTTTTTGGATGAACGTTCTTTTTCATTCCCATATCTTTCAAATCAAATCGGGATTTTGCATGATCCTTTGTTTTGCCAGAAATTTCCAAAAGAGTTCCAAGTATTCTATCAACTATGTTCTTCTCTATGTGCATTACATCAAGGTTATGATGTAACAAACTGTAGTTCGAATAAGGTAATTAAAAAATGACCTTTATTTCCGTGGGCCATCATTTGATCTCTTTCTCTTCTTTTGAAACACACTTTCAACATCATGTTAGTTATTAAACAAATCAGTTACCTTTAAAAAAGGTGGAGAGGCCTTAGTCTGTTTTACCATTGAAAGATCTTTTATTAGATATCCATGGATGATCTATGGGTAGAAAAATACGACGGTCTATATATGACATTTTCCGACTATGTTTAAGATAGCTAAAACTAGTGCCATAAATACTATAAGGACAAGTGAACTATCCTTTTGTACTCCAACCAGATAACATAGCATATGCAGGAAAGTCAATGATATTCAAAAAAAGGGCATCACACATTTGAAAAGTTTGATTTCTTGAAGCATCATATGTGTCAACCCCAAAATCCCACAATAAGTTTAACTCATCTATCAATGGTTGTAATTAAATATCAATGTCATTTATAGGTGATCACGACCCAGGTATAAATAATGAAAGTATAGAATATTAATATTTCATGCACATCCAAGGTGGCAAATTATACGGCATCAACATAATTGGTGATGTGCGATATGATATACTCATGGTTTGAAAGGGATTGAACCCATCACTTGATAAACCAAGTCTCACGTTGCGACAATCTAGTGTGAAATCAAGACGCAACATATCAAAATCTTTTCATGCTAGACCATCAGCTGGATGCCTGAACTTTCCATCTTTGCAACGCTCCTCCTTATGCCACCTCAAAGAATATGTCGTCTTTGAGCACATAGGCAAACTTTTGAGTTTAGGAATTAACGTAAAGTGATTCAAAGTATTTGCTTAAACTCGATGTTGTTTTTTCGAAGGCTTAAGATCACTATCAACTTCACGAGAATTAATATATTGTGAATCTACACAAGCATGACAAAATTCATCATCGTTGTGATCATTCCTTGACAACATGCAGTCATTGGGACATGCATCAATATTCTCAAAATTAAGACCAAGATTCTTAACCATAGACATGGTTTTATTCTATGATGGAGGAATATTCAACTTGGGAATCGCTTTTTTAAATACTCTAAAAGAGAATGAATAACTTATTGATGCATCCATATAGACACTTCAACAAATATAAATAAAGTGTGAATGATAATTTAGAGAATCATATAGTACAACAAGGATATAATTCTTGGCTTGCCTCTTCAACTAAGTTATATAATTTCTTGGCATCTTCATTTGGATCATCCAAAACTCCTTGAGCCTGTGCTACATATCTAAATTGATCATTCAACAACAAATCAATATTATCATGCAAACAATCCATATCATCATCAGCACTAAAATTGATATCCCATTCCCCGTGATTAATCCATCTACTATAACCTTTAACAACTCCATAGGCTATAATATGATAATACACTACATTCCTTCGAGTCAAATAAATTTTACAAGATTTTGCACATGGATACTAAATCTCCTCCCCTTGAGGATCTCCATGAGAGTAAGAAAAGTCTAGGAATGATTCAACACCATCAATATACTCTTTTCTATACCTTGCGAACTCCATCCAATTCTTCGATGGGATATTTCAATTCCTATAAGAAGTTATAAATATTAATTAGTGATATTCATAAATCATTTACTACTTTACAAAAAAATTATTAAGTTCATTAGTAAGTTATCAGAATCAGGCTCTATGAGATGACAAAAGTTTCGTACCTAATCATGGTACTTGTTCTAGTAAAAATCAAAACTTGAATCCTCCACAAATGTTTTTTAATGTTTATTATAATACCAAAGAAAAAGGAGTAATATTAATAGGAAAGACAGAATTAAGAAAGAAATTAAATTAATAGGATACACTAAATTAAATGAACTAATCAATATTAAGAAATTCTACCGTGAAGCAGGTTCAAGTTGTTTCGCTAGATCCTCTCACAATGTTTTATTGATTTTTTTTGAATTCTGAATTTTTTTATCGAGGAATGACTTAGGTTAAGGATATGTCTAAGTTTAAAGGTAGTCTCATACCCTCCCATATAGTTTCTAGACTTTAAGTGTCAAAATCAAACGATTACAGCTGCAAAACATTTCCATTTGAGGAAAATTTTTAAGAAACAAACATAATTATGTTTAAGTAAATATATTATGAAATACATAGTTCTATGTTAAGGACATACATTAAATAGAGAGAACTAGGAACTTGTTTCGGAAATCTAATAAAATATTCTATCAAACTAGTGGCTTGTGCTGAAAAAGCAAAATTTTCAACTTTTGGTAGAGCAGAGGAATTGACAGAGAAAAAGAGTGAGATCGGATCGCATTCCAGGTTAACTGTTGAGTATATCACTCCATACAAATAGGAGAACTTTATACTGCACAAGTATACCAAAATTGGCGTCAACCCACTTACTCCAATTTCATACTCATTCACAAATAGCTTAGAAAACCCAAAACTTAGTGTAGTGTTAAGACTCATATGAATTGCTCATCTAACAAATTCATGCTCTCTAGATTCATCTGAATTGTTCATCTAACAGAGTGAGTCTACTTTTAATGATATACATATAATATATGGGGCGAATTGTTGTCGATGCCTATGGCTAGCCGATCATATGAGGCCATTAAAAAAACTATGTATGTAAAGGTTGATCATTATTGCACACTGGATAATAATTTAACATCTACCTTCAAGTGAGGTACATATTTGCACTCATGTTTATGACGAATAAACAATTTGATTAACCATCAAGTTTATGAATTCAATTGAAAATGGTTATGTAAAGTTATAAAGGTGTGTATGAAGCTTATACTCTTTAGTCTTCACTGTAGAAAGCTAGATAATTCCTCTGCATTTTCAGTAATTATTAATGACATGGGGTTTGTCTCAAAAAATGCACAAAATAAAAAATTTAAAACGGAAAAAGATTTAGAAGAACACGTTTTTGACGGAATAAATGGCCATATATATTTTTGTAATACATAAATCCTAGTTCCCATGTTTGATAATAATAGAGAAGTTAGGAGAACTCCCCAACTTTTCTAGTGGGTCATAATATACAATAAATTACAAGCTGCATAAATATTTCTGGTCCCCTTCTTATAATATTCTCTAACATGAAAATTGTGCTCTTGTAAGTGTAATCTCATAACTAGTGAAGATATAATAAAATTCTATAACTACTCAAACGTGGAGTTGAATATATTGAATTGATTCATATTCTATTCATTTTTATGATCTTATAGAGCAAAAACACTATCGACTGTTCAGAGCAAATTATATAAATACTCAAATGTGGTGATGAAAATATTCAATTGTCCATCTAACAGAGTGAGTCTACTTTTAATGAAATACATATACTAGAAAAAAATACTAATAAAGATGCCTAGAGCTACCTCAAATGCAGGACCATAAATAATTTGCTTGAGCCAAGTTAAGGGACAATCCAAGAGAATGATCGAGAAGAGAAACAACAGAACAAAACTTTGAATGACAAAGAGGGGAATAACAACTATCAATACAAACTCTCAAATCATTAAAGCGATATTACATCAAACATTCACAATATCACTCTTAAAATAGAAAGAGAGGCGAAAAGAGTCCTACAAGGGAATCAACTTTACCTTTTTGCGGCCACTGAACTGGAAAGAGAGGAGAAGGGAAATGATCTTCACCGCGAAACCAAACCACTAATGACATATGAGAATTCTGGCAAGAATCTCGAACTCGAACAAATATTGGAAAAATTGATCTGAAACACAATTTAGAAAATGTAATATTTTTATCGACACTGAACTTTTCTTTCCTTGAATATGTTTCTATATATATTTTTTTAACTATTTTGTTCAGCTCCTCTAAATATTTTTTTTCAAATAAATTACACCTTTTTCCCAACCCCTAACAGTGAAAAAAACACAAGAATCAGATAAGAACACAAGAATTCAAGCTACACTCCTAAAAATCAACTAATGAATCTATAAAACTACCCACACTCTCAAAAATTCGTATAAGAACACCAGAATCCAAATCCCAAAGCTAAAATTTAGACTTTCAAAATAGAAGTTGTTACCTGATAATCCCTATTCCAACAAAAGCAGCTGGAATCCTTTTCTTCAGTGAGAAATTAGAGAGAAAAGAGTGACAGAGAGACTATTTAACTTCGTTTCATCATCTTGCAAACAACCAGTTCTTCAAAAAACACAAAACAAAAAAATTTGAACTATTAGTGACTTTACAAAACAAAATAGGCATCGGAAAAGAGAATCAGACTTACTCTTCAAGAAATAGTTATCAGAGAGATGACTTGTACCAATAACTTCAAATATTCAACTCTTCAGTTAGTTCTTCGATGACTTCAATGCTTCACTACTCTTCAAAAAATGCAGAAGAGAAAATCACAGAAGAGAAAGAGTGTTCTCAGCTATTTCTCCCAAATCACAGAAGAGAAAGAGTGTTCTGATCTATTTCATTCTCAACTCTTCACTTCGTTCAAACGTTCTCAGCTCACAAATCGTAGAAGAGAAAGGGGAAAAAGGGGGAGAGTATTTTATTATTTTATTAATGTTTATTTTTTTTGTCCAATAAAAATGGGAGGGAGAGTTAAAAATATTAGAGGGAATATAATATTTTAATGAAAAATTTTAAGAAAACTATTATAAGGTGATTTTTTTCAATTATAAAAATATGATATTTTAGCAGTGTGTCCATATTTGTAAATAAGTGTTGCCAATTATATCATAGTGTAACAACACTTATAAAGTGTAGATTATACCATTAAAGAGTACAGTTTTGAAGCATTGCCAATATTATTGTAGCTAAAAGTAAAAAACTTTGGCTACATTTTAAAAGTGTAGACAAAAATATTTTAGGCAACACTTTACAAATGTAGTCCAAATTGACTGTTCCCGTAGGCCTAAAATGTTGTAGTGATTGGAAGTCAAACATCAAGGGATGACTAAGATGTTCGACGACTAAGTCACCTATGTGCCTCATATGTTGTTTTATGTGTTTATCTGTGATTAATGAGGTTATAATGTCCTTCAATGAGTTATTATGATGCATATAGGCAGTGTGTTAAGTTTTATGATGTTTGAAGGTCAAACGTTCAAGACGTTCGAAAGTGTTGCCTTGAAATGACCTTCTATGTCTAGGCATATTTCATCAAGTTTTACGTGTTTATTTTGGATGAAATTCATGTGAGAGGTGATAAACTCATAAAGGATAATGTTTGGGTTGGAAACATCTTGGAAAACATCCCCAAGGACAATCCAAGGGTCCTTGAGTAAGGACCCAATGTTGGTGCCAAGGCTACACAAGACAACCCAAACCACGGAGGCAATCGACGCCCAGTGGGTCACTCAAAGCCCCGTTAGTAGGGTCTCATAGGTTCGGGATTATAAATGGGAGAGGAGAAGCTAAATACAAGTCTCAGTCCGAGATCAAGGACCAACATGATTGTCCATTGGTCAAGGGGACGGGTCGTTGATAGCCCTTCCGTTTGTGAAGTTGTCCCTGCGTGCAGTTCACTGCCATATCCCAAATGAGGATATTATCCACCTGCATCACTTACACTCTTTTTTGAACCAGAAACCAGAATTACTTGGCCACAAAATTCAATGTGTCCTTTCAAATCCTCATTCAGGGTGCTATGATCTAGTTTACTCTCTCACCATCTGTAGTTATACATTAGGCCAGCCATTTCTTTACTGCCTCTCGCTGCACTGAGCTCCTATGAGATGCACCATTGTTAACAATTTACCACATATAATCAAACTTGGAACTATTCAGAATCAATTGTGAGCTGGTGGTAGAACCGTAGAGGAATCGACAGATAGTGGTGGCCTTTGATATGTTGACACGGCAGCCCTGGACTAGTGTAGAGGTGAGTGGGGACTGTTCTGCGGGCTTTAACCGCCAATTGATGGACCCTCAGATATTGGCGACAATGAGGCATAGAACTCCTGCACAATCTCCTAACTATAAGTGCCCAATTCTGGGCCAACCTTCCACAATTTTGGAGCTCAAAGAGTCGGTGCACCTCCGGCACTGTGGGAAAGCTCCCTGTGAGGACTCGGCGATCTGTAACCAATCGGGTCATAACCCCCTTTTTATTAGACATCTTCCCATCCCTATACACCTGCGACTAATTCTCCATGCACCAAGGTTTGGTCCATCAGCAACAAGAGTAGGGTCATTCATTCTGAGCGTAGATGCAGACTCAGAACTAGTAGCCTCATTAGATGAGGCTTATTTGTCTTCATTCCTAGATCGAGTGGTTCCCTTTGAGTTTCAGATTGAAGAAGTGGCCGTCTTGGACCCTGAAGAGAGGGTCGATTGTGAAACAGTGGCATCCTCAAAGCTCGATGTCGATCTCCCTTCAGAATCGGAAATAGTCTTTGTTTGTGAACCGATCAGTGTGCACCTCTCATCAGACTTGAAGGCACTGACTACATTGAAACTCACCTTCCGGGGTGTTCCCCTAGTGACCCGTTATGCTGTTGTCGCTATTGTGGAACCTGGAGGGACATAGGCTGTCTTATTATTAGTGTCTTCATCGATCAAGTGATGAGACAAGGTAACCAACTTGGATTTACCCCTCTTGGCATAGACAACGTCCTTCTGGGGAGACATTGGTACCTTCGAAGTAATTATTAGTATCATAGAAACACCACAACACACTCGATAAACAACGGAAATAAGCAACCTTGAAAATCAGAAATGTATATCCTTGCTGCAGAGTCAAGTCGACGGATACTATCAACGGCCCGTCAATCAATCGGGGGTCCGTCGATCGCGTCCATCGTGTGACACTTAGAATTATTTTTAGGATGGGTTTAAAATATGTTCTCTTATGGAAACGATGGACGTGCAGAACGGATGGTGGATGAATCAACGAACTGTAGTCCACTTCTTTCATTTTGAACTTAAGCATTTTCTAGGCGTTTCAATTGATGGACCCCATCAACGGACAATCAATTGATCGACGTTCCATACACAGGGTCTCATATTGTCGATCTTGGCAGTTTTTAGGCTTTCTTGAAGTTCTATTTTTTGTTTCTTTGTGACCCCTTTGTAACACATGCAGGTTTTAAATATGTTTATTAACACACAAACACTAGTTCCTTATTCCTAAAGTCCCAATTTCGTACAATTTTTAGGCCAAATCTGTAAACAGCGGGAACCCTAAGTCAAAACTTTCATACACATTGAGACACACAACATCCTAGATTCTTAAGTTGCAACACTACCATTGTATATCATTCCAAGGGAAGTAACTACGTGCTATTCATATGCAAATTCAATTAATTTAGTCTCAAGGTCAAGACCCACTTCGGGATTCCTATATTTAACTATCAACGAGAATTCAAAGATTAAGGGAAATCAAAATACCTTTTATAGTTTTGTGGAGTGGTGTGGCTGTGATGCTTGATGACATAACTTACTCTTCCGAGCCCAATCACCGATCTTTTTCGAGTAGCAAAAAAGAGAATTCGGGAGAGAGAGAGAGAGAGTTGGGAAGTGAGAAATATGATGGGAGAGTGATTTTTTGGATTGGGAGGGTTTGGTTTGGAGTGAAATAGGAAGGAAATGATGGGATTAAATAGTTAATGAACGGAATTTTAATAGAATTGGAAAGAGGGAAGCAAATTGAAAGGTATGTCTCTTAATATTACCGACCGGGTTGGGTCGAATCACTGGTAGAATTGGATCTACGAAACCCCATTGACGATGGTCTATCGATCACTTTAGACTTAGAAAAATTGGAAACATGCATGGGATCTGTGGACACAATCGACGGTCCTTCGATGAGGTCCGTAGACCTCTACACCAGACCATTTTCTATAGATTTGTGTTTTTGCTTCCTGCATATGTAGCACCAATTAGGCCATTCTCTTGTGTTTTTCTGGACACTTTTGCGACACAGACCTATAGTAATCTCTAGCCAACACTTGAACATAAAAAATGAAATAATGAGAATTAAACAAGACTATGACTAATTCTTCAAAGAAAACAAAATTTATAGTTGGCTAGAGAGTACACCCCGAGTTGCCTCTTAAGAAGATTTGGATCTAGCAACGTGGAACGACGCATGCCTCCTGATTACTTAGACTTTGTCAAGATGAGAGGCCTCAACTACTTCATGAACATTCTCGGCATGCCCCAGATATGTCTTTGTCCTTTGTTTGTTGATTGTGAACCTTGTGCCTTCCTTATTCTCTATCTTAACATCTTCATGCGGGAAAACTTTGGTAATGAGAAATGGCCTAGTCCACTTGGACTTGAGTTTGCCTGAAAGCAAGCTTAACCTAGAGTATATTAGAAGCACCAAATCACCAACCGCAAATTCTCACTTTTTAATTCTTTGGTCGTGATACTTCTTCATCTTCTCCTTGTAGATGGACGAACTATCATAGGCCTTTAGGTGAAACTCATCAAGTTCATTCAACTCATTAAGACTTTTTTCTGATGCTTTGCCCACATCGCCTTTCTCTCTTGCTCGACCGGTAAGTGACAAGTCTTACCATATATAAGTTGGTATGGAGACATACCTATGGGTGTCTAATCTGCAGTGTGTAGACCCAAAGATCATCTTCTAACCTCCTTGACTAGTCCATTCTATTGGCATTCACCATTTTTGCCAAAATCAGTTTGATCTTCTAATTGGACACCTCTACTTGCCCCCTAGTGTGTGAGCGGTAAGTGGTAGACACATTGTGACGAACACTATATTTCTCCAACAACCCTTTGAACAATATATTACAAAAGAGTGAGCTCCATTACTAATAATGGCCATAAGTGTACCAAATCTGGAGAAAATATTATACTTAAGGAATGTGGTGACAGTCTTTCCTTAATTGTTTGGGAGTGAAATTGCTTCCACCCATTTCCACACATAGTCAACCGCCACAAGTATAAATTTCATCCTGGGATAACACACAAACGGGACCATGAAGTCAATGCCCCGTACATGAAATAGCTCAATCACCGGGATGGGATTCAAGGAAAGCTCTTGCCTCTTTGAAATTCCACCATCCCGTTGACACCGATCACATGATTTGGCAAAGTTGTGAGAATCTTAGGTAGTCCCGATACCACTATTGTACACACCCACGGGCGGAAGTGACACGCCTTCAGAACACTGAACCTCTCTTTCTAAGGTACACAACGATGAATTATCCCATCGGCACAACTTCGATATAAATAAGGTTCATCCCAAAAGAACTTTATCATATCATGCATGAACTTTTTCCTTAGGTGGAAAGTCAGATATGATGGAACCACATCACTTGCCAGTTAGTTTGCATAGTATGGGAACCATGGGATCAAATCTTGAGAAGCGTCCAAAACATGTTCATTTGGGAATGCATCATCAATTTCAGCCTTTTCTCCTAATTCACGCAAAGCTTCATCCTTCAATCTATACAAGTGGTCAACAAATTGATTCTCAGACCCCTTTCTATTTTTCACCTCAAAATCAAACTCATGTAGCAATAATACCCATATGATTAACCTTAGCTTAAAATCCTTCTTTGCCATGAAATATCTCAAAGCGGAATGGTATGTACACACTATCACCCTCGTGCCAAGCAAATAGGAGAAAAATTTCTCGTATGCAAACACCACCATAAGAATTTCCAGTTCAGTTACCATGTAGATTTTTAGGGCTTGATTCAGGGCTTTAATCGCATAGTAGATGGGGTTAAGGATTTTATCTCTTCTCTGTCCTAATACTACGCCAAGGGCAACCCCACTAGCATCACACTTCACCTCAAGATCCTCACTCAAATCTGGTGAAGTAATAATGGTTGCGGACACCAACTTCTCTTTCAACTCTCCTAATACTTTAAGACAAGATTCAACCATATAGAACTTATATTCCTTCTCGAGCAATTTGCACAAGAGAAGTGCTATTTTTAAAAAATCCTTCATAAATCTTCGATAAAAGCCATCATGCCCAAGAAAACTCCTCACACCCTTGACGAAGATGGGTGGAGGAAGCTTCTCTATCACCTCCATTTTGGCCCGATAAACCTCTATCCCCTTCACTGAGATGCGATGACCTAACACTATAGCTTCTTTTACCATAAAGTAAAATTCCTCCCAATTTAGAACCAAATTGCAATCCTCACATCTCTTGAGCACATCAACCAAATTATGCAAGCACCGATCAAGAAGTCGCCCACCACAGAAAAATCATCCATTAACATCTCAATACTGTCCTCCACCATATCAGAATATTGACATCAAACAATGCTAGAAGGTACCTCGCGCATTAAACTACCCAAGCAACATCCTTTTGAATGCAAAAGTCTCATAGGGACAAGTGAATGTGGTCTTTTCTTGATCTTCTGAAGCAATACAGATTTGATTGTAACCCGAATAACCATCAATAAAGCAATACCAACCATGTCCTGCAAGGTTATCTAAAATTTGATTCGTGAAGGTCATAGGGAAATGGTCCTTTTAATTCCAAGCTTTCAACTTTCGATAGTCCATGAAAACTCTCAATCGATGACTGGCCGCATAAGAACAAGAATTCTTTCATTAGGTACTACAATCATCCCACCCTTTTTAGGCACACATTAAAAAAGACAAACCCAACTATTGCCCGCAATAGGGTAAATGACTCCAGTAAACCACTTGATGATCTCCTTTTTCACCACTTTTTGCATAGGTGAATTCAACTTTCTTTGGTGCTCAAACTCGGTTTTTGATCTGGCGTGAGTTGGATTTTGTGGGAACAAATACCGTGAGGGATCCCAATAATATCCGCAATAGTCCAACCAATGACTTACTTGAACCTCTTCAACACCGCCGCTAAGCACTCTACTTGTTTCCCATTCAACTCTGATGCAATTATTATTGGCAAAGTGTCAAATCTACCCAAGAACACATACCTCAGATTATGTGGTATAGCTTTAAGCTCTAATTTTGGGGCCTCCACAATAGTTGGTCTCGCAGGTGGAGAATCTCTATGCTTCATATCTAATTTCAATTTCTTTGGTGTTGAATGATATTCATTTCGGTAAAGTGCAGCCACCAAAGACTCATATTCTTCAATACCATCACCGTGAGAATTCATGATGACCTCTGTTACTACTTCAACACCTAGTCTCTCCTCAATTTGCACCTCGGATACACTATCAACCTTGAAATATGTATAGCAGATACCGTTTGGATCTCACCACTCTACTTCATGGACCTACAAATGTTGAACGATTCTCTCATTGTTCAACCTAAACTTAATCTGCCCCTTTTCCATATAACCTAGTGCACGCCCAGTGGAAAGGAATAGTCTTCCTAGAAGGATGGGGACATCAAAGTCAACCTCACAATTAAGAATCACAAAATCGGACAGAAAAATGAACGACTCCAACTTCACTAGCACATCATGGAGTATACTTGTGTGCCTTTTCAGTGTTTGATCAGTCAGCAGTAATTGCATCGTAGTAGGATTTGGGTCTCCCAAACCCAACTTCTTATAAATAGACAATGGCATGAGATTTATGCTCGCTCTAAGATCACATAACACCTTAGCAAAGTGGAGTAACCCTATTGTACATAGAATAGTGAAAGCACCCCAAACCTCCTTTTTTGCACAAGAGACTTGTAGCAATAATACTACAATGTTGCATTCCGTCATCATTTTCAAAAATCACCTATCACTTGTTTATCACCATGTCCTTCATAAAAAAGCATAACCGGATATTTGTTCCAATGCTTCCATCAACGATACATTCATGGAAAGCTATTTGAACATAATGATAAATCGACTGTATTTACCATCTTGTGTTTTCTTCACTACCCTCTGTGGGAATGGTGGCGGAGGTCTAGGAATGGGGACCAATTTATGGGATAACTCTGCTTCTTTCAACAGCGCATCACCTAACTCTCCAATAGCTTCTATCTCCTCTTCTTCCTTAATAACATCTCCTTTAACTACGAATAACATAAGTGGATCAATTGTCTGCTTACCTCCTCGAGTAATTACTGCTTAGCAATGTCAATCATTCTTAGGATACTAGATAATTTTGCTTGGGCGGTTTCCAGTTTTGCGTAGGTTAACAATAGTAGACAACCGATTCATCTGTAACTCAAGGTGCTTTATCAAGACTTTATGTGCATCCACCTTTTGTCCAATCCCTGATAGTTCACCCCTCTTCTCCTTAACATTCTCATCAGTTGTATCAAACCTCCTCCTCATCTTCTGCAGAATATCCTCAACTAGTTCCATACTACCTCTACCGTCCCTAGGTGCAACTTCCCTATTTTGAGGTGGAACATATGGACCACCCTTGTCATTCTTATTACCATAGTTTTTCTGATTGAAGTTGTTATCGCGGTTGTAGTTCCCATCTCAAACATATTGACCCTCTCAGTTGTTATTGTCAAGTTCCAACCTTGGTTTTATTTGACCTTGGCGCTAATTATCTTGGTTGGAACCTTGGGCGTTTGGTTGGAAACCCCTTGTATGATCATTAACTACATATGTATCCCCTTCATAGTAGTACTGAAATTCCAGTGCTGATGGGTTAGCTGAATAGTTCATCGCATTCACTTTCTATGTGCCTCCGCTCACATGCTTCAAGACCAACCCTAATTTTGTTCTCATCTATTCCATCTCTTCATGAATCTCATATGTGGTTGAGTTATTTGTATATTGTTCCACGAAGGTGTTTCTCCTATTTTCTGACTTTATAGTGCTCCAAGCTTCATTGTTGCGAGATATCTTCTCCAACTTTTCTACAATCTCAACATAAGTGCATTCCCTATAGGAGCCACCCACGATAGTATCAAGAACTTCTTTGTTATTATCATCTTGACCTTTGTAAAAGTACTCTTTCAGTGACTCATTATCAATGCGGTTGTTAAGGACGCCTCTCCCAAATGCGGTAAATCTGTCCTAAGAGCTACTCACCGACTCTCCAGGTAATGCCACAAAGTTATTCAGCTTATCCTTGTGGTTGAGCTTTTTAGACACTTTATAATACCTTGGTAGGAACACATCTCTCAACTGATCTCATGTATAGATGGAGTTGTAGGGCAGCCCAATGAACATATAGCGGCATCTTCTGTCAGCGATAAAAGAAACACTCGCAACCCGATGATGTTCATATCCAAGTCTGGTCTACCCACACAACTTTTGCACAAAGATCTCAGCTTAGTTATATGCATATGGGTCTTTCGATGGCAGTCTCGAAAATAATCCCCTCGCGGTGAGCATCTTCGTCAAGCTACTTGTCACAATGAAAGTGTGTCAAGGAGGTTGTTTGGGTAGGGCAAGAGGTCCATCCAAGTCTGCAATGTTCTCATAACCCCTATAGTAATCCATAAGTCATGGGGCTGATAGAGGTTGCACCCTAAAGGCATCACCTAAATGATTCTCAATATGTGCCTGATTGTGTGCCTGGACCGGTAATGGAGGCTTATTCCTTCTCTCTCTCTCCTAGATTTTCTCTGATAGGGTTGACTGGAACCCCTTGATTCTCCATTCTTCTTAAGTTTTGATTAAGTTCAGGATCGTATGGAGTGAGTGGTTCTCCTTGGCTTCATGTACTTGGCATATACTAGAGCTAGAAACGAGAAAAATAAAAAGAAAAAAAAGAAAAATTAGGAAATTGTTGATTAAATTTCAATAATGTAACTAAAATTAATCTAAAATCCAGATTCCCCGGCAGCGACAAATACGCTAAAATTATAACTCCCTAAAGAATCATAAGAGATTGTTATAAAGTAGAAAACCCAACTAGTAGGTTGGGTTAATCCCACGAGGAAATTGGTTTAGACTTAACTTTAACTCACTATTATATCTATTTAGTCAAGGTCATTCCAAAGCAAATAAGTAAAGGGGGGGGGGGGGGGGTTGTGAAAAAAAATATGCTAATAGTGTAAGTAGTAGTTGAACAAAAATAAATGTTGGTTTTATCAATATGAGAGAGTAACTAAGGTATATGTATTCCCACCTGGTTCATAATGCAATGTTCCTAGCAAGCGAAATCCTTTCCTAGTGAATAACATGAGAAGTAGTAAGTTAGGGATCTCTTAATCCTTTGTCCGGCATCTAGACAATTTCACCCTGCACCTTGGTCCAACTACATGTGTATAATATACTAAGCCTTACCTTTACCTCATATTAGATATCATAATCCATGTATGACTTAGTTATTACTTCGCACCAATAGACACTATCCTATAAGATAGTATCACACTAAATCTATGTTGATAATTCTTTTCCTATTACTACTTTCTTGGTCCGGAAAATAGCAACAAGTCGAGTTCTTATGCGTGTACTCGTTAAAAAACTTCAAAGTGAAAGAATTATCAATGCATGAAACAACACTAATCAAGAATTGCTTAATTACTAGGATTACTTTATTAATTATCCATGGTTCCTAGAACCCTAGTTATGGATTTAGTTACCCATGCTACCAAGATAAAAATTCATAGTTTTGAACGAAGAAATCATGAACTTACATAAAAATAAGAACAAACCAAAAAATTCTACTTGATTAATTGCCCAAGTATGCAACCAACTAATCTCCAATACACAAAAGAGAATAATAGTAAGTAACTAACCCCAAAAATGAGGTTTTAATGCCATATATATAGAAAACATAGTCCTAAATAAAAAGAATTAAAATAAGAAATGTTTGTTTAGTTGACGCAACTTTGATCTATGGACCGACGTTCAATCGACGGTCCATAGACTGCCCTTGTCAATCATGACTTAGAAATATTTTGTGCTCCACCGTATAGAACCTTCTCTGAATCATTTTACTAACAAACAACATGGTCCGCCAATTCCCTCTATAAGTCCACAGTTAGAATGTTTTTGAACTCGGGTACTGGAACCATCTCTGAATAAAACAATTGTTCATCAGTACAGTCCGTCAATCAATCGATGGACCATCGTTTCCTATCGTAGATCGACACTTGGTCAAACTTCCCCAATTTTACTCAAAAGTTTTGATATGCTCATCTATGGTAACAAAATACAATCCATCGATCAAACGACGGACCGTCGATGGCATCCATAAGTCCTGTTTTGCACTTTTTCAGTTGTTTTCTTATCTTGCTGCCTGGACATCTTTCCTGGAAAATAAAACGTAAAACTTATAAAAATCACTACAAAAAGTCTTTAGACACACAACTCTTAAGTGAAATGTATTAGAAATGTCTGGAAATCACGACCCATCACACAATTATTACTTGCATAATATTAACACGTCAGGGTCAAAGTAGAAATTTAGAGCTCACTAGTCATGATTAGCTTGCCAGACCATTTTTAAATGTATGCTTTATTACCGTTTCTTCGCCAAATTACCATCCCAATTAATGACATAACATACATTTTTCTAGCAACTGTTTACAAGCAGAGGCTTACGCAATACTCAACAACAACAAAATAAAGTATGCATGTAAAACAATAAAAACTCGGTGTATCGTCACACCTATCTTCTCTAGCCCAGAATAGCCATAATAAATCCTAACCACGAGTCTTCAAACCATTATATCCATAAAAAGAATATATGTGATGGATTATTATATTGTTCAATACATCCATAATAACTTGAACTCGCCGCTTCCAATCATCATCCTATACGTTCGTCCAAATAATTACATTGGAGTCATGTCTTTCTGTTCATAAGAAATGAGAGGTTAAAAGGGAAAAACCTTAACTTACAATTGATAAAGCATGTATTACTTTAATATGTCTTGTCAATAACAAACAATCTCCTTTAACACAAGACGTTGAACCAAGAAGACACAATTTGAAAATTGCAATGCAATAATAAAACCAATGGTATACTAATTTATATAATAATTAGATACCCCTATATACTTCTTCTTGTCTTCCAGACTCATATTGACAAGACCACACATAAACAAAGCTTTTCCGAAAATTCCAGCAATAACAATATTAGAAAA
Organism: Solanum lycopersicum; assembly: GCF_036512215.1. Classification (NCBI taxonomy): domain Eukaryota; kingdom Viridiplantae; phylum Streptophyta; class Magnoliopsida; order Solanales; family Solanaceae; genus Solanum; species Solanum lycopersicum. The sequence goes on from NC_090811.1 coordinate 45,120,077, forward strand.
ATACTTCAAAATAGCCCAACATCACGTGGTTGTCCAAATACGATTTTTCCAAACGTCTATTTGTTTTCTTACCTATGTACCATAGTTATAACTTGGACTCACTCAACAAAATGAAGGGTGAGAATTATTACCTCCAAACAGCAACAAGACCAAATAAAAAAGAAGAATCCTTCAAATCATAACTAACGAGAAGGAAAGAAGTAACACAATCTCTATGAAAGTTTTAAAGGTGAAACCACATTGAAATCTTGTACATATTTGATTATATTATGGGGGAACCTTTAGAGAGGATTTAAGACTATTTTATTCTTATTTTTGTCTAAAGAAAATGACATAAAACAAAGGAAAAATTAAGGTCTTATAAAGCTAAACTGACATAGGATCTACGGGCCCACCTTTACGTGCCTACTTGTGCAGTCTTACTAAAATTTGACTATCTCTCAATTTGAAGTCATAAAGAAAAATGGTTTAGGTGTTGAAAAGTAGACTCGTAGACCTTCCATTTCATATATCGAGGTTCTTCTTAAGATTTATATATTTAGAGAAAATCTCGAGACATTTAACCCAAATTTTAAAAGGTTTATCAAAGAAACTTACTCTAACTTTTGTCAACTTTTATTTTCCAACTTGGTTAACTTATAACTTAATTTACGATAATTGGGAGTCTATATCAACTTATAAAACATCCTCATTATCATATAACAAACTATTTGTCTTATCCCTAAAGGTATCAATAAACTTAAATTTTCGATACATTTGTTAACTCATACTTGTTTAAGGATATCCTTGACTCATAACGTTAGTCTAATTCTTTGATTTTTTACCTCTCCCTTGTAACCTTATTCTCATGAAATGATACACCAAGTCATATAAGCATCATAAAATCATGCAATGATACACATATTATGCTGAAAAAATCACGGGGTCTAACATTCTCTCCTCATTAAGAACATTTATTCGTGAATGGATTCGAACAATCTCTAGCTCGTGTTTATTACTGCTATTGTTCTATTCACGATGCTATATTTGTTACATCTGCAAATCTAAAATCTAGTTTATAAAATCTACTTACAAGGCTTCGTATATCTAGCTCGCGACAAGCCATATAAACTACATTTTGAGGTATTTAAAATCCAATTAATTTTGTCTAAATGAATTGTCACAACCGAGAGCACCCCCTAGACGTAACATGGCGTACTTGACCTCTCAGAGGCCTTATACTAGCACATAGTTATCGTTCATCGCATTCTCATAGGTAAATTCAGCGAAAAATTTAAAACTTTCTTAGCACATCACTTTCATTTAATATATAATATCATAAGTATATATAATATCATAAGTACATATTTAGACTCTAGTCTCTTTTTTCCATCCTATTCTCAACATCATAAGAGTTCTTTAGGGACACGACCCTTACAACATAATACATATGTACAATAATACTACACTTCACAGTATACCATAATGTAGGAGATCCTTGGACATAAGGATTCCTTTCCTTGAGCTTTGGAATTACATAACAAGCCCCTCAACCATAGAGACATCCTTTTTAGGCATCCGTGACTTACAATTTGTGTAAAAAGTAGAGAAGAATGGAGTTTATACAAGAATGCACTAAGTATGACAACCATGCAAAAACATGCATTTAAAAGGGATATTTTTCTTTAAAGCATACTTTATGCCTTTTTGTGAAAACTTCGTAAAGCATTTATACAATAAGCATTATATCATTTACATACTTCACATAAACATATTAAGTGGTCATCAATCATATAAAATAATACAATGCATTTAATGCACAATTGATATCACATTACAGTAACCTATTTTCCCTTTACAATAAGCATTTTCTTCTTTACAGTAAACTTCTTATTTTAACTCATTAACCTCACTAGTAACCCTTTAATGATACTTGGTGCAATGAATCACCTTAATCTCACAAGTAAAACCATACATACAACTTACATAAGCCAACACATACTATCCTAGAAGTATAGTACATCATAAGATACTTTCAAGTCAAGACCATAAGACATTACAGTACACCCTATCCATTTTGCACATATACTAATGTCACTCCACATAGAACCTTATGAATCCTTACTCACAATCCTAGTCTAAGTCTACTAGTGCAATGTAGATGTAAAGCCCCATCACCTCACACATACTTACTAAACCTATCATGCGACCACAAGCCTTAACAACCAAATTCATACATCAACATATTAAGTGAAGACAAATTCATTAATGTCAAGCAAGACCTTCATCATATAGTCATGAAGACCAACATAGCGCATATAAGAACAAGACCACATCACATAATCCATTAGGAATCATACCACGCACTTCATCACAACAAGTAGACAAATACTATCAAGTCATGCATAAGGAACATATACATAGACACATGCATTAGCACACCTTACTAGCACTTCCCTCAAGATCCACTTTGTGCAATGCATAGGTGAAGTCACATACCTCCACCTACACTAAGTAACTACCCTTAGATTATCCTAGTTCGATTCCTTAATTTACTTCCATTACCCATATTACTTTAGGAAAACCGTACATTAACCGACACTAAGACCATGGGTGCTACATGGAATTTGATGTTGTAGAGCCTTACATCAATGGAAGGTGTTCTTACGTACCCAAGGTAGAACATTACACACATGCTAGCATACAAATTGAGATCATTTGCTAGATACTATGTGGCAAGCATAGTTATGGAACTAGGAGGTACATGTGAAAACCCTATTTATACCAAATGGGGAATTATGATTATTCACTTATAGAAACCCTTTTTATGCCTATTTAGGCATTTTAGTTATCCACCTCATGAGGATTATGGTTACCTACCTTCCCCTTTCATATGGAAATAGAATATGTAAGCACCTATCTAGTTTAGGGTACACTTGAGCACACCTTTCAAGGCCCCTTTATTGACTAGATCTTCATGCATGTGTGTGTGTATACATATATGTGAGCAAACCTTTCACATAGCACATAAATGTCACACATGTTCATATATCAATACATGAGTCTATAGGTATAACTATATTAGCAATCCTATCATACAAACACACCAAGAATCTACACACATTCATATTTTATCATATCATATGCTTAACATCATAACATATAAGTCATATTAATAATATGTTCATACAATCCTATGCATGTACTTAGAAGACCAACCTAGGAACTATCCTATCAAGGTACACATGAACAACGCATAGACAAGGTTCCATACCCTTTACCATACTAGTACACCTATAAGTCATTCTAGCGAAGGATACATCACACAACATCATAGGATAGATAACATTGAACAAGATCATTTTTCAAGACTTACAACATCTTTACAGCAAGCTCTTGTCGGTGTGCACCTATCTTAATCTTACTTCACATATAGCATTATAGGACATCATCATAGGCAACAATTATACATAAACTTAACATAACTATTTACATGCTCATGACATTAGCAACACAACCTAGATCATAGCTAGACGAGGAAACTAGGCATAGGGTTCACATAATTGATTCATCACCAATACACAATCACATCATAATTGCCTTCAAGGCCATGTTCACATCACATATATATTTATAAAAAAGTAAACACTGCCACCATAAGTGGGCCATACCACAAATGTCTATACAAGGCCTATTCTATCAACAGTATTCTAGGGAAGTACAGAAGTAGATGAGTAGAGCAATTCTAACCAATCCTTTAGCCCTTGATCATCATTGATCAACACTAATCTTTCATCAACAATTAATGTATATGGAAGTAACTACAAGTATCTCTTCATAGATGAAATCATATAGTCATAAACCAATCTATAAGAAGTAAAGATCAAGTTCTTCAAGTATCTATCCACATTGGAACAACAACACATAATTCATCATCATAAAACATTGTAGGCAGTAGCTAAAGTACAATTAATCATATATGAAGTCGTGCACAAGCTACTACAAGATAATGCTACTAGTATCTAGATCATCAATTTACTAGCAAGTAAAGAAACGTAGATCACCTACCAATCTCCCTTTCTTTGATCATCAATATCCATTTATCAACAATATATATGTAGGGAAATAGCTAAAGAAACAGCGATCTATTTTAAATCATACTTCTTCTAACCTAGAATCAAGATCATATCACATTCATAACATCATCAATCTGCACGCTAAAACATGTAGATCAATCCTTGCCAAGATTCCTTTGATTTGACCACCAAGGATTCATACCCAAAATTTATCCATAATATTAACCTAAGGCAGTAGCTATAATGATCTTTACTTAATCAAAATCCTATAACAATTGTTACAAAGTCGAGCTTATAGTGAACACATAGAAGAACATAGTTTAGTCTTGTTCAAACATTCATATATTGATCCACATGGATAATTCATCAATAATTAATCCTCACAATACATAATAAAAAGTAGACATAAGTAACTCAACGTAGTAGAATCACAACTCCGTCAATACAAATTTAGTATCACAATGCCCATGCATAGGCTAAATCGAGAGTTGAAGAGAACATGGTTTTATAATGCATTTGGATTGAAATTCACGTTAAAAACAATTCATTATCATCAATTCATCATGAGAAATCCTTTGAAAACATTTTGAGAAAGAAACCATGGCTAGATTGAAAGATTGAAGGTTTGATCATGAAATCTCTTTGAAAACTTTGAGAAGAACTCTCTAGATGGAAGATTAAATAGAGATGAAGGATCACCATACCTTAATGTAGAAGAAAACTTCTAAAACTTGATGAGGAAAAAGAAAAACCAATAATCTTCATTGAAAGAATAAAATAAAGCACTTACAATAATTGCAAATTCACACAGAAGATTGATATTCAAACACTTAATCACAATCACTAAGTCTTGATAGCAAAAGTAGTCGATAAACCCCAAAGAAAAAAATATGGAAAGTTATGCTTCATTTATAGCATGACAACATATATTTAAAAAATATACCTAATTAATTTAATAGTCTTCAGAGAAAGATTCCTACATAAGCAATAGAAAAATAAGAGTAAAAACACATTTCAAGCCTATAATTTTCATAAAAGAAAAGCGGAAGTTTAGACTCTAAGTCTCAATATAGACATCTATTGCAATAATAGAAATAAAAGGTACATAACCCATATGACATAGTACGAAAAGGAAATACAAGAAATGAAATGGAATGAGATAACATCCATCCTCGGATCATGAGGACTCACCAGCGAGCTAGTAGAATAAGAAAATTCCAAGGTTTAGTCACAATAATGATCACCTTGAGAACTTGACCCTACACTTAAGGAAAATGTAGGAAAAGTAGGTGTTAGTATAAAAATTCACTAAACATGATAAACGTGCATAAACATATTGAAAACATGCTAAAAGGGATTTTTTATTTGAATGCATGCAATTTTTTAAGTTTAAACATCATTATGAAAATAATGGAAAAAACATAAGTCATAAGCATAGTCAACATATAGATCATCATAACATAAGAGGAACGTATCATAAACACCATCAAAGCAAACACGTGCAATGCATGAATAAGACCCCATAAATCTCACCCATGTTAAACAAAGCTTCTTGAGTAACCATAGTTCATAACTCACATTCTTATTTATTTTGTTATTGTCATACTGGGAATAAGCCTGAACCGACATAGACCATATGACCTTAACATGGAATCTGGTGTTACCCACACCGAAAAGGGATGATCTACTTGCCTAAAATTGAGCTACTCTTAACTTAGGTGGATATACTATCTAAATAATCTATGGGGGTACACAGTTTATGGGATAAGGAAATTGCTACTAGAAACCCAGACACAAGGTAGAAAGTTTTTATCTTATGAGACATACTTTGGGAATCCAGACTCAACTAGCGTAGAAGAAACCCTTTTGGAAAGTCGGACACAACTAGTGTCAAAGCTTTCATTCTGAAATTGGACTCAATTAACGTAAAAACTTCCATCTCATATTCAATATTCACTCGGTGCTAAGCATTAATTCCCACGTAGTATTAAATCTTGAATTAAGTTCATTTTTAAGGAATAATGTCTTGACACTCAATCCAACATAATTAAATAATATATCTTAAAGATCGTGCGTGATAATAACCTTTTACCGTCCATGCCTTCACATAGATTCTATATGTGACAAATCCTTTTAACCTTGGAATAATCGTATTGTGAGGAAATCTTTCACATCATATTCACTTCACTCTTGAAGTTTTCTTAAAGCATATACAAAGACTTCATAAACATGCATAATATCATAATTTTACCTTTGAAAGATCAAATCACACATTGAATCAAAACATCTATAATGCACTACATTAGACATGGATATTAACATAATTCAAGTAACCCAAGTACTACAAGCATAATCACATAGTATCCTTCTTTCATCCACAAAGCCACATCACAAGGTCATAATTGGTAAATGTGGGAAATTAATAAGTTCTTTGGAATTTCGACATAAAAATATAATTAATCATCAATTCAATCGTAATATAAAGTAACTCAAGCATTAGAATCGTTTTTGAAAGAAAACCATGACTTTGGAATCAAACCCTAGCTTTTGGGGAACTCTATCTTTGAATTTGGAGTTTTAGAGAGGCTCCATAGATGAATCGTATCCATGGATAAAGAGCTACAATATCTTACCATGCAAATCCAATGAATTTGAGAAGAGAATCTTTCTCCTTGAACCCTAACTTAAATTGCGTCGTTCTTCTTCCTTCACGTTCTAGAGAAAGAATTTTCTTTGGTGAGGATGAAGTTTTGGGACTTTTTTGAATTTTATAAATAATGAGGTGATTGACTTAATTAAGTGGTATAAATTCCTTAAATCGGTGATATAATTTAGGCTAAAATAGCCTCGGTTAGTATTAGTTAAAACTGTAAAACCCCTAAGTACCCCTAACTAACTCACCAAAAATAGTTTCCAGGATGCCACCAATGATTTTCACAGACGAACCGTGGTAAAACCCACGTCCCGTGCTGGTGAAGCAATGGTCAGGGTAAAGAGAGCCTCATTTTCAGGATTGACCTACGACCCCTAACCCACGAGCGTAGACTGGCCAATGGGATATAGGTCCCTTTAGTTGCTCACTATCCAGGAAATTTTCTAGAGCCCTCCTCAAGGACCCATCATTGGTCCTTGGGGGGTAGTATCTTGATGTTCTACCATGAGACCCTCTATTTTTAAGTACGAGGAGTTACATTTACCACTCTAACCCTCATGTTAAGCTCTATTTTACCCTACTAGTTTCTAGGGTGTTACACTAGAATAGTTTCTAATTTAGTTGCCAGAAAACAACTGACAAAAACGATGTTGTTTAGGGGTTAAATGATGTTGTTTAGGTGTCTGACACATAGGGAAAAGACCAAAACGACCATGACTAGAAGTTGTCGGACCCAAGATAAATTCTCTGGGATTTCTAGGGAGGGAAGCAAGTGGAAAACCACAGACCCCACCTAGAGTCCATGGGTCAACATACATTCCATTGGTGGCACCTGTAACTTCGGAAATTCTGCATTGCAGGCATGTCTAGAATGAGGGGTGTTACACCTGGGGTTGTATACGTACGGATAACTTTTCTATAACTTAAAATAAAACACAATATTTAATAACTACAAAATTTTTTGTTTTGTAAAGCATATTTAATATGTTAAACTTACGTTTAAAGTATGGAAATATCCTTGATGATTTTAGCTTAACAATGAAGTAAAACAATCAGATCAGTTTTGAAAGGTAATTATGACTATATTATTATAATTGATTACATAGATGAATCCTACTAAAATAAGTATATGAAACTTGAATTAAATATTAGAAAATAATTCCCCCTATCATGACCCAAACCATCGTGATTGGAACCCACACGAACCATCTAGTGGGAAAACCACTACTACAACCCAAAGTAAGCAACTAAACGAAAAATAAGGCAATTAAAGATAGAAAAGCAGTTTTAAATAACTAAATTATTTTTAAGAAACTAAACAACACCTCAAACAAATAGTATGAGTCAGAAAAGAGTGGGTTGAAGCAGAGAGAACTCAAGGCAGCCCCAGAACTAGCTCCGCTTTAAATTCAAAACATTCATTTATATTTTAAACGAGGTTTGTCCATAGCCGTCAGAAGATGCCTGTACTCAACAAAAATAAAAGGAAGTGCAGAATTAGTATACAACCACGATATACTGGTTCAATCACGCGGCTATCCCAATAAGTTAAACACATGCAAGTACCCGCAACATCATAAAATAGGCATACACCAAACATATATAATACATCATCATTCACATTAACAGACAATTTTACAATTCTCAACAATATATAATTAAATCATTTTCGAGCAACAAAAAATCTTTCAATATCAATCATCATTACATAGAACCTAATCATCACAAGTATATAAACATCATAATTCAGTGGTCCTCTCATGGAACCTAATTCGATGAAAACAAAATGTACCTATTCATGAAAAGATCGTCTCTAAAGTTCTACTCGATCAAATTCAATTCCATAAAGTTGTAGGGGTTCTTTATCGTCTTAGCTATCCATTCATGTAACAAAATTCCCTATTAGATATTTCATTTATTACTAGATTTCCTTACACTCTAATGCCTCCGATTTCATCCAAATCTGGACTAGGTTGGAAAATTCCAATTTACTACCAAAAGTTTTCTGGCCCCAATTCTTTCTCCATTGACTTCTCCATATTGTTTATTTACTAGTCTATATACAATATCAAGATATAATTAATTTAATTTTTTAAAATTAAAAACAAGTTTATAGAGTATAAAGAAAGTTTCTTATGAGGTGAATTAATTAAATTGTCCTTATTTCTTAGGGGGTTTAAAAGGAAAAATTGACAACTAACTTGGGATGGACATACAAAAAAATTGAGTAAACGAGGAAAACAATGATTTGTTATATTTTTATACAATTGATATTTTTAAAAATTTATAATGTGAAAATATCAAGGTAGAAAAGCATTAATGTACCGAAACTTGATAACTTTCCTATTAAAAGTATCGTGAAGTAATTTGAACAATTACAACTGTGTTCTAATATCTTTGAGAAAGTTATAGAAAAATATTTGCATGCAAATAAAAAAAGTTGGATAATGGAAATCAAGAAAAAAATTAAATAGAAAAAAAATAGAATAATGGACTCCAACCATAAAATAATTTTAGACACACACTCATTCTAACCAAAATAAGAATAAAATTAAACAAACCAACATACTTAGACTCTTCGATACCCTTTTTTATGAGACAAACATATATAAAATGTAACTTTAAGAAATATTTAAACAAAACAAACTTTTAGACACTTGTCTTACAAAGAATATCCACACATTAATGCCTCAGGTTCGAGTCCAAATCAGTTTGGTCTTCAACTATATAAACTAATTCATCTTCATTAGATGTAATAGGAACTTCCAATTAATTGATCAATATCTTTATTTGTTCCATCTGTGATCTATCAATTCGCAGTGCTTCGCCTATACTAATTGGGTGATTATGATTTGTAGATGGTATTGGCAGGATAACATTATTACCATTTCTTCTATGTCCAACATTTTGTGAGGCCGCGGATTGAGTTGATAGTGGATAACCTGGTAAAAAAGTACCTTATGCATATATAGACCTTTGTAGAATGATGATTCTCTCAATGCTAACGGATAAATAATTTGTAAATGTTTTACTAATTTTGAATGAGTATGAAATATTTCACAGCATACAGGGAAAAATGTGGGATAGAAGTCTTAAAAATAAAGAAATGTTAGTGTTAAGCATATTTGAAGTATGAATGACAATTTTTTCATCTAAAGTGAGAAATGGTAGAGAGAAGTACCAACTATGCTATATAATCCAATGATATGTAAGGACCATTTGTAGGTTGCTCATTGTATGATCTCCCCTTCATTTATGTGTCTGCTAATTTTACAATGGTAAGTTCCAATTATTGTTGCAATAACTAATAGTTTTTGTACCAAATAAATTTGAAAATCTAGTTAATTTTCTCCCTTCATTTACAGGTTTTCTGTTTTTGCAGTTGAATATTCAAAATGATGTTGCAGTAAGTGACAAGACTTTGTTGACAACTTAAATTGGAAACCTAGTTACTTTTTACCTAATTTATCATCTATATTCAAAGAAAGTACCCCTTGTTTTTTAATTAGTTAATTTATTTGAGTTCTTTTTGACTTTTGACTATTTTATAATTTTGATAACATATACGGTATATAATAGATCCCAGTAAATTTTAAAAAAGATATAATACAGTGATTATTTATTCAAAACATTTAAGTGGATTTTTTCTTAATGTACTTTCATCAAAAGTTCATTATTTATATTCTATTATAAATAATTAATTATTCATAAAATAATATTGATGATAAAGTTGAAGATGATATATACCTTTGAACTAGTTACGCGTAAGGAAGCACTTATGACATTTAAAATTCTTAACAATTTTAAAAAACATATATGCTAATATAGTAATTATTTATTCAAAACATTTAAGTGGAATTTTTCTTATTGTACTTTCATCAAAATTTCATTATTTATATTCTAATATAATAATTATTTATTCATAAAATAATGTTGATGATAAAGTTGAAGATGATATATACTTTTGAACTAGTTACGCGTAAGGAAGCACTTATGAAATTTAAAATTCTTAACAATTTTACGTTGCAGTTCGAAAAGACAACACCAAAACATTTGGATGCAATAAGAAAAACTAGAAACAAACTTCAACTAGATTTAAATTTTATCAACAAAATAGAACAAAGAATCATATTTCACTAAATTGTCTAATATATATTTTCACTTTTAAAAAATTATTAATTTACAATGTTAATTGGGTCATATATTTATATAGTCTTCTGAAAAATATATATTATCTTATTATTTTATCAAAATAGGTGATTTTCTCCACTGACCCAGGTAGGATCAGAGGAAAATAGTATATTAGAGAGGGTTTTAAATAACTAATTAATATTTTGTGAAGTTATAATATACTTTATAGTGAATGAAGTTATAATTTAAGGTGTAATGATGTGAACCTATTTTAATGTTCTTACATATTGTTTATTTGACATGTCATCATAACTTTTAGATTATGATTTTTGACGGATTTATTAATGAATTAATTAGTCATTGATGTTGTCACATCCCGAAAACATACCCTAAAAGTTAGGGGCAATTTTGGATTGCAGCAGGCGTACTTGACCTCTCATAGGTCTTGTACCATCCCTTACGTATCATTCATCACATAAACACAATGAAAAGTAATGCGGAATTAAAGCTTTTCACAAAATATATCATGGTCTTTAAAAATCTCTTTCATATAAAGTCATAAGAAATAATAAGTCTAAATCTAATAAAACTTAAGACACAAGAATACTTGAGACACGACTCATATACAATACTAATATAGAAATACTTAGTCTATTACAAAAGTTCAAATAGAAAACATAAAAGACATATATGCCCTCCAGTCAAATGAGGACATACTTCAACTTATCTTGAACGATGCTAGGGTCCAAGTCTTCACTTCCCAAAATCTCCTCACCTACCAAAAACTATAGAGATAGATAAAAGCATGGGTTAGTACAACCACATGTACTTAGTGTCGCATAATGCATAAAAATCATGAAAACAGACATTTACTAGAAATATGCATCTTTTCTTTTAAAAATCATATTATAATCGTAAAAACAACATTTAACCACTTAGAAACACATAAGATAACATTTAAGCGAATATCATAATTTTTGAGTCACGTTACAGTGAACTCATTTCACTGTATAGTGAAGTTTTTCATTGTTACTGTGAAGTGATTCCTTTTCTATTTTAACACCTCTTAGCATGTAGTATCCTCACTAAGAGCTATCCTAAGACCCACTGAAGCAACACAAAGAGAGACCGCCCACACCACCTTTCTAAGAATACCTAAATGACCCTCAAGAACACTTATAGTAAGTCACATACACACTTCAAGACATCAAACATATCAACATATAGATAATACGACATTTCCTCATCAAAGGCTATCAAAAGACTTACTTAAGTAGATCAACAACATTACTGACCATGATTGACCTCTTCAAGACTACTTAAATAATCCTTAAGACTTCTTAAGTTTGGATCATGTCCACATAATCAACATCTTCCCTAACTAGAGTCATTCTTACGACTCCTCTAGGTAAGACACGAAGTGACCATCCCTATGCCCCCTTTACACCTTAACTAGACAGCCCTTAACAACTCTAGATAAGTGCTTATTCCATTAACATACTTTCTTACTTAACTTAAGTACATTACATCCATTAGTTCATTTAGGTGACATTCAACACATAAAGGATATTCAAGTAATGGTCTTCCAAAGACCTAGGGACTATAACTAACACCTTCAAATCCTATTGTACAATGTTTAGATAGCATCCCATACCACCACCAAAACTTCATAGAATTTCTCTAATGTTAGTAAGTATCCCACATGATGATAATAGGAATAACCTACATAGACCATGATACCTAGACATGGAATCCGGAGTTCTAACCTACTCCAATGAGGGTGTTCTACTTGTCAATGGTAGAACTAGAACACATCCCATGTAGGCACGTAGTTAAGGAATATGAAGGGCTTTTATGCACTCTAGTCTTATTCTCAAGTAGATGTACATTGTAATCTAGTCTCATTCTCAAGTAGAGCTACTTCCCATAACATAATCACTCGGTGCTATCCTTGGTTCTCTTATATACCGTGGTTTCACGGTATAATTAATATTTTTTCCTTAAGTTTAGTGTGTCCGAAAGTCTTTTTGTGTTAATTTTTATATAAGTTTCTCTTTGTTTTGCAGGAAATCTGTCCAAAGCTGAATGCGGAGATTTTGAGTGAAGAAATGCAGAAGAGACCACCTACGGAGCTTATGATAGTCCGTCGTGCTTGCGACGGTCCGTAGGTGGCAGCGTAGTGTGGCTGCTGAAGGAAGATGGGGAAGTATGACCAAGTGTTGGGTTACGAAGCTTGTGACGGTCCATCGTGGCTATGACGGTCCATCCTGCAGGTTTGTCATAAAGTTCAGAGAAGTGATCCCAGTACCCATATTCTAAGAGTTGAAGTGTTTTGAAACGAAGGCCCTAGACGGACCGTTGTGCCTATGACGTTCCGTCATACTTGCCGTTGAGGGGAATGAAGAGAGCAGCAGAAAAAATTGCACAACTATGGGATGACGGAGTCCATGACGGTCCGTCGTGACCACGAGGATCCGTCGCGAGGTCTGTCGACCCACCCGCGTTTCGGCAGATTTCCAGCAATTAGAATCCTTGTTTAATTAGGTTTTTGTGTTTTTATAAATACTTCGAAAAACCTCATTTTTTAGGTTAGACACCAAATAGTTAGACACCAGATAGTTAGACTCTTAGATTGTAAAATTCCTTATTGGTAAACATTGTATTGTGAGATTCTTGATAATCATTAGACTTTTTGTGAGATTATTGATTACTTTGAGATTTTTGCAAGTGAATATTGGTGATTAATCAAGCAAACTTTTGGATTTTACTCTTTCTCATTGAAGTAAGTACACGAACTCTTATTTAATATATTTAAATATTGTGTTTATAGCCGTGAGTAACTAAACTCCATAACTAGGGTTGTGGGAACCATAGGCAAATAATAAGATAAACCCTAACTAAAATAACAATTCTAGAATAGTGTCTTGCATGTATTAATAACTCTTTCGCTTAGAAGTCTTTTTAACGGATGGCCAACGTTAGAACTCGCCTTAATGCTACTTGCCAGACCAAGGAGGTAGATAATAGGAAAAGAATTATTAACATAGATTTTGTGTATACTATTTAATAGGCTAGTATTGATTGGTACGAGGTAATAACTTAGTCAAACATCGAATACGATGCTTAATAGGAGGTAAGGATAAGGGTTAGGATAGCAACACACGTAACCGGACCAAGGTGCGGAGTGATATTTTCTAGATGTTGGACCAAGGATTTAGAAATACATAACTTATCATTTTGCATGCAAGATACTAGGAAAGAATTGTTATAGTTAGATTTATCAAGTTATGAACCTGTGGGGAATACGTAAACCCTAGTTACTTTGATTAATTGATTAAAATCCAACATTCAAAGTTGTTAAGTGTCTCTGTCAAGTTTGTTAATTAATTTTACTCATTTAGAAATAGAAACCCCCCTTTATTGTTTTTACTTTCCAAGGAAGTCATTGACCAAACAATAGTAATAACAGGTTGACGTTAAGTCTAGACTATTTTCCTCGTGGGAACGATCCCAACCTCACTAGTTGGGTTATTTACTTGACAAGACCGCTTTACTTCCTATTTGAGAATTAAGTTTGAGCGTATCAAATTTTGGCGCCGCTGCCGGGATTATAGCTTCTAGATTAACTTGAACCTATTACTATAGTTTAGTTAATATTTTCTTGATTTTACTTTATTTTATTGTTTTTGATTTTTTTTTAGAACTATCCTCCTTGTATGCCAAATACACGAAGAGGAAGAGAACCATCGTTTCCCTACGATCATGAGTTAGAGCGTACACTGCGCAATATGTATCGAAACTTGGGAATAAATGATGATTCGAACCAGAACATCCCAACTCTGGTTGATGTTCATGGTCAGATGTTACCCGATGCTCTGGGTGAACACCAACAGAGGGGACAAAATCATGTTCCACGGCCCCAAGCATACTACAGAGGCTATGATAACATAGCAGACTCGAATGGGCCATTGGTTTTGCCTCCTCTACCCACAGGCCACACTTTTGTGGTAACTAGTAGCCTGATGCAAATGCTCACTGCTAGAGGTTTGTTTTCAGGGCTACCTTATGAGGATCCACATGCCATATAGCTAAGGTAAGGGCAGTGTATAAAAGTTGTGTAGGGAAGCCTGATTTGGATTTAGATGTAATAGGTCTCAGAGTGTTTCCTCTCTCACTGACGGGAGAGGCTGCTATGTGGTTCACTGAGCTCCCATACAACTCAATATTCACTTGGAACCAACTAAGGGATGTCTTCTTAGCACGCTACTATCCGGTCTACAAGAAATTAAACTACAAAGACAGAGTGAACAACTTTATGGCACTACCAGGAGAGTCAGTTAGTAGTTCTTGGGATAGATTCACCTCATTCTTGAGAAGTGTTCCAAATCACCGTATAGATGATGAGTCACTAAAGGAATACTTCTATTGGGGAAAAGATGATAACAATAAAGTGGTGTTGGACACTATAGCAGGTGGATCTTATGGGGAGTGTCCTTATGCTGAGATTGCTGAAAAATTAGAGAAAATCTCTCGCAATAACAAAGCTTGGAGTACTAGGAAGTCTAATACAGGGAGAAACACCTTCGTAGTACAGTCCACTCACAACCCAGCCACAGATGAGATTCTTGAAGAAATGGCTCAGATGAGAACTAATCTTGGGTTGGTACTAAAACATGTCACGGGGGGTGCAGAAAAGATAAATGCAGTCAACTACTTGGCTAAACCACCACTTCCTAATGATGAGTGCTATTATGCGGAGGACACTTATGCAGTAAATGAGCAGACGAGGGGTTTCCGACCAAGCGCCCAAGGCTCAAATCAGGATAATTGGCGCCAAGGTCAAGGGAACCAAGGTTGGAACTATGGTAACTACAATCGTGAGGGTCATTATGTCCGAGATGGAAACTACAACCGCGTCAACAACTTTAACAGGGGTAACTATGCTAATAGAAACGACAGGATTGGGCCCTATGTCCCTCCTCAAAATCATGAAGTTACTCCTAGGGATGGTGGAGATAGTATGGCGCGAGTTGAGGATATGTTGCACAAAATTATGTGGAGGTTCGATGCTAGTGATAAGAACATTAAAAAGTTAAGGGGTGATTTAGCTAGTATTGGGCAAAAAGTTGATACACATGCAATTTTGATTAAACATATCGAATTGCAAGTGGTCCAATTATCTGCGACAGTGAACACACGGCAATCGGGCACTCTTCCTAGAAACATAGTCCAAAATCTAAAGAATGATGCGCACTGTATGGCAATCACTACTCGGGGTGGTAAGCAAACCATTGACCCACCTATGCCATCTACTGAGGAAAATGTGATAAAGGATAATGATAATGTGGTAAAGGTTAGTGGTGAAGCAGAGGAAAGTAATGGAAAAGATGCAGAAGTACCTATCAAGGTAATTCCCATGCCTAGGACACCACCACCCTTCCCTCAGAGATTAGTGAAAAAGACCGAGGATGGTAAATATCGGCATTTCATAACAATATTGAAGCAGCTTTCTATCAATGTCCCTTTGGTAGAAGCTCTAGAACAAATGCCCGGTTATGCCAAATTTATGAAAGATCTGCAGCATGGTAGTGCTATTGCTACAAGATTCCTCGTACAATATAAAGAAGATCGTGGTGCGTTCACTATTCCTTGTACAGTTGGGTCATTACATTTTGCGAAAGCATTATGTGATCTGGGGGCAAGCATAAATCTCATGCCCCTCTCGATTTACAAGAAATTGGGTTTAAGGGATCCAAAACCCACTGCGATGCGGCTACTGATGGCTGATTGGAAAGTCAAACGGCCTATAGGGATACTCCATGATGTGCTAGTAAAAGTGGAGTCATTCATCTTTCCGGCTGATTTTGTTATTCTTGATTGTGAGGTCAATTTTGAAGTACCTATTATTCTTGGAAGGCCATTCCTTGCTACAGGTAGAGCATTAGTTGATATGGAGAAGGGACAGATGACATTTCGGTTGAATAATGAAGAAGCGACCTTGAACATTTGTAAGACCATGAGGCAGAGTGGTGAGCTCCAATCAGTATCTGTCATATCCCACAAAGAAAAGATGAAGAAGGAGATTGAACAGAAAAATGCAAAACAAGAGTTTATCGTTGGGGATTTGGTGCTTGTTGACAGTTCTGGGGTGCCTTGACTTCCGGGCAAGCTCAAGTCCAAATGGACTGGCCCTTATTTGATTACCCAAGTATTCTCTCATGGAGCAGTTGAGTTAAAATCCAAGGAGGGAGTGCGGTTTAAAAGGAATAGAGATAGAATAAAACTCTCTTTTGGGCATAAAGCATCGGGGAATGAAGTGATAGAGCCATACCATCTTGATGAAGTCTGAGCAATCAAGTGTTCCCAGTCGTGCCGCGACATTTAATCAGGCGCTTGTTGGGAGGCAACCCAACACTTATAGTCTTTTTAGTAATGGTAGCATTTTTCTACTAATGGGTTTTTAAATTTGCAGGCACATCACCAGGAAATTCTGTAGAAAACTACTCTGCTCCAGTCACTGACGGATACATCGACGGACCGTTGCGCTTGCGATGGACCGTCGTATGCCTCCGTCGTACCAGGTACATCTTCCTGTTATTTTCAAACTAGGGCACACACAACGGAACCAACGATGGGTCGTCACAACTGTGACGGACCATCGTCGGGGAACCGTCGCGTGATTAATAAGTCGTACGCGACCCGACCTGGCTGGAGTTTTTTTTTAAAATTAGACAGTTTAATCCCTTAACCCTTCATTTCACCCCATTCATTCATTATTCCTCCCACTTCCCTCTCTTTTCAACTTCCATATTCTTCCTCTCGATCATTGTTCCCCCAAAATTCTCCAAAGCCCTAAAAGTGTTAATCTACTAGTCGGAGTTGCTATTGTGGGTGTTCGCCTAGCCACCGAGTACTTGTCCAATTGTTTTCTCCATTTCTAAGGTATGTGTCTCGAATTTCTACTCATTTATCTTGCATTTTTATTTATTAGTTAGTATTAGCTTAGTTCTTCGTCATATGTTGTTTCTTTAATACGATTCTATCTAACCTAGATTAAAAATGTTCAAAAATTGCCATGTTTACAACCCTAGACATAGGTGCTTTTGCATTGTTAAGTTCCTAGATAGTTGGGTTAGACAAATGTAGGTCAAAATTACTATAAGTTTGATGTGGGTTCATCGGGAATGCATAGGGTACCCTCATATCTATCACGGTTATTCAGAAAGAGACCCCAATGATGGACCGTCATACCCACGACGAACCGTCATAGGGTCTGTTGCAAAGCCCTAGCACCCTGTCCCAACGGACACATGTGACGGACTGTCGTACTCACGACGGTCCGTCCTGCACAACCGTTCTGGTTGTCAGAGACCCTTTTTCTAAGGGTCTCTCATTTTTTCCAAGTGTTCCTCAACGGACACATGACGGTCCGTCCTGCACAACCATTCTGGTTATCAGAGACCCTGTTTCTAAGGGTCTCTCATTTTTTTTCAAGTGTCCTTCGATGAACCGTCGTACCTGTGATGGTCTGTCCTGCACAGACCATCATGCTAGTCAGAGACTCTCTTTCAGGGTTCTCTATAAATACACAGTCCAAGTAATACACAACGAACCTCGTGATAGTCCGTCATAGTCACAACGGGCCATCACCAGGCCCGTCGTGTGCCACTGTTTCTATTGCAATCACCTACTATTTTCAATGTTTTGTTAAGTATGGTTTTGCTTCTATTGTTTGCCACTACTCGTACTAATATTGATCCTTTACAGGTACTATCTACTATGGCACCCAAGCAAGACCGCATCTACGCACGCGGGAGATCAAAGTATGTCGCGCCGTCTGCCTGCATAGTCATCAGCTCTTATGATGAGCGTGACCTTGAGTACGTGACCCCAGGCACTTCCACCCCTTCCCGTGTTGCGCGTGCTCCCAGATCCACACCCAAAAAGATGGCGTCTGGCATAGTCACTACCTCCCAGTATGATGAGGAGCGCACACTGACCGGCACACCCTCTGGGTCAGCCACAAATGAGGAAGGAGTGTTTGTCTCCTTAGGAGTATCATGATCCGAGGAAGCCTCCGGCTCTGCTGAGGTTCCCGCACCAGCCACAGCTGCAGCATCGGCCTCGTCTGATGAGGGTGACAGTTCAGACTCTACATCAGGCTCACCAGTTCAGGTCCCCACCCCAGCCACTGACCAGCCCAACCAGTGGTGTGTCGACGGGCAATTCCAAGTCTACTCCGACCCCAAGTTCTTGACTGATTAAGGAATGATGACTTGAACACTCACCTTGGAGCGGCGGGTCCTTACAGGGAGTCTTCCAACGATGCCTGAGATCCACAATCTCTTCATCAGGCATCGCTTGGAGTGGACAGCACGTCCTTTGGGACGATACAGTGAAGAATTTGTCTGAGAGTTCTACGCATCTTACGTAGTGACTCTCCGATCACAATAGATAGACGGGCTGCCCCCGCTAAACAGGCCCCACTGGAGCAGGTCCGAGTACGGGGCATACAGGTTGACATTTCCATGCCAGCCATCCGCCGATTTCTATACGGTGAGAGTGTTGATGCTACTCGGACCCCCATCACTGCCGAGTTTTACTACCGCAAGCAGATAGTTAAGGATGGCCAGTTTTTGCGCGAGCCATCACTGAGAGAGACCACCAAGAGGTGTATGGCTGTGCACCTTTCAGTAGATGGAGAGGGTGTCGATTGGGTGACCGAGCCGAAGGGGGCCATAAAGAAGGCCAACCTAACGTTCACAACAATGTTCTTGTGGCTGCTTGTCTGTCACTGCCTTTCCCCCACAGCTGCTGATAACATCGTTACCTGGGATCGAGCAGCGTTGATGGCGGCGATGATAGCCGGATTCGAGGTGGACTTTGCATGGCTTCTCCAGGCAGTCATACACGAGAGGGCATTCAAGGTCACTACTACCCACCCTTTCCCGTGCATGATGTTTGCCCTCTGCAGGTCCGCAGGTGTGCCCATATGGAATGTAGATTAGCTTAAGACCCCGCAGGGCACTGTTGACGTCGGCCTCATCAGAGATCTTGCTGATACGGTAGCCCAGGCCCACACAGCTACACAGGCGGCATCCACTGACACTACCCTAGTCTAGTCTATCTCGGGTAGTAGCACTGCCCCGAGCTCCTCTCGCACAGCCCCTCTAACGGCACTGGTCCCACTTGCTAGGGTCCAAAAACTTGAGGCACAAATGGCCACTCGTCTGCATCATATCCAGCCGTGGATGCAGAAGTCGATTACTGAGGCCGAAGAGAGCCTAGAGAGGAAAATGGTGCAGTTTACAGAGTGGAAGATCGCTGAGGTTAACCAGCGCTTGGACGCCTTTGGTTGAGGGTGCTAGCCCGACCATCCCCTCAGGTGGATGTGTCGACCCTTCAGGCTGCATTCGACAGTCTTCGTGCAGATATCGACACGATATTAGAGGCTAGGGTGCCGGATTCAGAGGCCCATTCTGTCGAGCCTGCTAAGGTCACAGTGTTGGCGGCCCTTTTTGCTACTTCTGAAATTCCACCACCTCCCCCTCGATAGAGTGCTAAGAGGCGTAGGGGTTGAGCAGAGGACGAGACGTGAGCACGGAATAAGGAGCGCCAAGAGATAGAGGCTGCGAGGAGAGCCTCACTTTCTGAGGAGGCGGCGCACCAGATGAGAGCATCAGAGTTAGCGGCTGGGGCGTTTAGCTCCCGCATTGTAGAGATAGCAGGAGGCACTACTGATGGTGCAATTGTTGCTGAGTACACCACGGAGGGTGTCCAGATTGCAGAGGACATGGATTTCGGGGAACCGGACCCACCAGCTTGCTGATCGACGGCGCTTTGCGCCACAGGTTTTCTTCACCTACCACTGTAGTATTTTAATTTTTATGCATTGGGGACAATTGCATGTTTTTTTTTGTTGGGGTGGGGTAAATGGAAAGTTAGTGTTAGGGTGAAGTTTGAGTAGACCAATTCACTATCCTCTTTTGGGGTTTTCTTGCCTGTGTTCTTTTTCCCGAAAAGACTGATTACTTTTTCTGTTGAACCGGCATGTTTATATCTTTTGTACATAGTTTAATTCTGGAGCATGATGTCTAAATTGATATCCTGATAAACTGGAAAATAATGCATGACTAGGAATAGTAACTGATAATTGTATGGCTCTAAACATGAAATAGAGTTACACCATTGCATTACCCTAAGTCTTATATTCGAACTAGGTGTCTGATAATCTGGTATAGTAATGAGATGTCAAGTGAGTGTGAGGAAATTTGAACAGTCCACTATTGATACTGAGCTAGAACTTGCCTAGTAAGTCCTGCTGAAAGTAAGTTGTAATAGACAATTAGGAAAGGATCATAGGCCCTTATTTAATAAAGCCCATTTCTAGACTAAATAAAATAAACCAAATGAAATTTATCCTTCTTTGATCCAAATAATCTGAGCTTAAATTAGACCTTTCTTTTTCACCCCAACTGATCTTTTCTGGGAACAATGTGTTGGCCTTGGTCCCTCCTTGGACATGTGCAACTCAGCTTATGCCAAAAGCATAAGTTGAGGGTGTCTAATGCAGTAAGCAACCTTCGTTATGGCCCTGACCCAACTTTGGGTATTGTGTACCTTGACTCATGGCAAAGCCATGAGTTGAGAGTGGCTATTATGAGGAATGCTCTGGAAAGTGGGTTGAAAGAACAAAGAGAGAGAAAGAACAAAAGTAAAGTTACTCAAGAATTAGTTGAAAGAAAAGTAATGAAAAAGAAAAATATACAAGAAATACAAGCAACAAAAGAAGAGAGTCACTTACACAAATGAAGAAAGAAGAGAAAATAACAAGGTGAAAGAATATGAGAAACTGGGTGAGATAAAATGATAGAAAGAGGGAAGGTTTAGCCGATATGTCAAGGAGGGCAAAAAGTCACTAAAGTATACCTAAATATACCCTACCTGACCCTGAGCCTATGTTACAAGCTAAGAAAGTCCTATCGTGATCCTAAGGGTTGTATAGCGAACTTAAGGTAGTGAAAATAAGGGCAAGCTTATGGCAATAGGTATGAATGAGTGTGACTTTGTTATGAGAGCGAGTATTGAAAAGTAATCCATATACTCAAACTAAAATCATTGTGTGAAAAATGAGGATTTTGTTCTAAAGTGAGGACATTAGTTGCAGTACCGGAATTGTTAGCACCTCAGTGAGAAATTGAAGAGAATAGGTGTTAATGCATGGTGAGTCTGTGTCATGTTCTAATCCCACAAAATTCAAGCCTAATAGTGATAGCATGCAAAGATTTGATGAGCTTAATCAGGATTGATAGCCA
Source organism: Solanum lycopersicum (assembly GCF_036512215.1). Taxonomy (NCBI): domain Eukaryota; kingdom Viridiplantae; phylum Streptophyta; class Magnoliopsida; order Solanales; family Solanaceae; genus Solanum; species Solanum lycopersicum. The sequence goes on from NC_090811.1 coordinate 45,142,231, forward strand.
AATGATTGTAAAGGATAAAACATGGATATTATTGTACAAAGATTGTGTAGTGAGTCTTAGTGCGTCGCTTGAGGACAAACAACGAATTTAAGTTGAGGGTGTTGATATACTGTGGTTTCACGGTATAATTAATACTTTTTCCTTATGTTTAGTGTGTTCGAAAGTCTTTTTGTGCTAATTTTTATATAAGTTTCTCTTTATTTTGCAGTAAATCCGTCCAAAGCTGAATGCAGAGATTTTGAGCGAAGAAATGCAGAAGAGACCACCTACGGAGCTTATGACGGTCCGTCGTGCTTGCGACGGTCCGTAGGTGGCAACGTAGTGCAGCTGCTGAAGAAAGATGGGGAAGTATGACCAAGTGTTGGGTTAGGAAGCTTGTGACGGTCCGTCGTGGCTATGACGGTCCGTCCTGCAGGTTCGTCATGAAGTTCAGGGAAGTGATCCTAGTACCATATTCGAAAAGTTGAAGTGTTTTGAAACGAAGGCCCTAGACGGACCATTGTGCCTATGATGGTCAGTCATACTTGCCGTCGAGGGGAATGAAGAGAGCAGCAGAAGAAATTGCACAAGTGTGGGACAACGGAGTCCATGACGGTCCATCTTTACCACAATGCACCCAGCCGCGTTTTGGCAGATTTCCAGCAATTAGAATCCTTGTTTAATTAGGTTTTTGTTTTTTTATAAATAGTTCAAAAAACCTCGTTTTTGAGGTTAGACACCAGATAGTTAGACTCTTAGATTGTAAAATTCCTTATTGGTAAACGTATTGTGAGATTCTTGATAATCATTAGACTTTTTGTGAGATTATTGATTACTTTGAGATTAATGCAAGTGAATATAGGTGATTAATCAAGCAAACTTTTTGATTTTACTCTTTCTCATTGAATTAAGTACATGAACTCTTATTTAATATATATTGAATATTGTGTTTATGGCCATGAGTAACTAAACTCCATAACTAGGGTTGTGGGAACCATAGGCAAATAATGAGATAAACCCTAACTAAAATAACAATTCTAGAAAAGCGTCTTGCATGTATTAATAATTCTTTTGCTTAGAAGTCTTTTTAATTGATGGACAACGTTAGAACTCGCCTTAGTGCTACTTGCCGGACCAAGGAGGTAGATAATAGGAAAAAAATTATTAACATAGATTTAGTGTATACTATCTAATAGGCTAGTATTGATTGGTACGAGGTAATAACTTAGTCAAATATCGAATACGATGCTTAATATGAGGTAAGGATAAGGGTTAGTATTGCAACACACGTAGCCGGACCAAGGTGCGGAGTGAGATTTTCTAGATGCCGGACCAAGGATTTAGAAATACATAACTGATCACTTTGCATGCAAGATACTAGGTTAGAATTGTTATAGTTAGAGTTATCAAGTTATGAACCTGTGGGGAACACGTAAACCCTAGTTACTTTGATTAATTGATTAAAATCCAACATTCAAAGTTTTTAAGTGTCTCTGTCAAGTTTGTTAATTAATTTTACTCATTTAGAAATAGAAACCCCCCTTTATTGTTTTTACTTTCCAAGGAAGTCATTGACCAAACAATAGTAATAACAGGTTGAAGTTAAGTCTAGACTTTTTTCCTCGTGGGAATGATCCCAACCTCACTAGTTGGGTTATTTACTTGACAAGACCGCTTTACTTCTTATTTGAGAAGTAAGTTTGAGCGTATCAAATTTTGGCGCCGCTACCGGGGAATATAGCTTTTAGATTAACTTGAACCTATTACTATTGTTTAGTTAATATTTTCTTGATTTTACTTTATTTTATCGTTTTTGAATTTTTTTAGAACTATCCTCCTTGTATGCCAAATACACGGAGAGGAAGAGAACCCTTGTTTCCCTACGATCACGAGTTAGACCTTACACTGTGCAATATGAATCGAAACTTGGGAATAAATGATGATGATCCGAACCAAAACATCCCAGCTCCGGTTGATGTTCATGGTCAGATGTTACCCGATGATCCGGGTGAACACCAACAGAGGGGACAAAATCATGTTCCACGGCTCCAAGCATACTATAGAGGCTATGATAACATAGCAGACTCGGATGGGCCACTGTTTTTGCCTCCTCTACCCACATGCCACACTTTTGTGGTAACTAGTAGCCTGATGCAAATGCTCACTGCCAGAGGTTTGTTTTTAGGGATACCTTCTGAGGATCCACATGCCCGTATAGCTAAGGTAAGGGCAGTGTGTAAAAGTTGTGTAGGAAGGCCTAATTTGGATTTAGATGTAATAGGTCTCAGAGTGTTTCCTCTCTCACTGATGGGAGAGGCTGCTTTATGGTTCACTGAGCTCCCATTCAACTCAATCTTCACTTGGAACCAACTAAGGGATGTCTTCTTAGCACGCTACTATCGGGTCTCCAAGTAAATAACCAAACTAGTGAGGTTGGGATCATTTCCACGAGGAAAATAGTCTAGAGTAAACATCAACCTGTTATTACTATTGTTTGGTCAATGACTTCCTTGGAAAGTAAAATATAAAAAGGGAGGTTTCTATTTCTAAATTAGTGAAAATAAATAATGAACTTGAAAGAGACTAAAGGATCACATGAAGATTTTCCTTGTCTAGTTCATAATCCAATCACATTCACCTTATAAAAGAGGTCCTCTAGGGATACCTTTCAATGGAGACTAAGATAGATCATTATGACTTTCTTATGGATTAATGTGATATCGTTTCATCCAATTAACCGTAAGTTCACCATTCCCTCACCTAAAGGATACCATTATGGCTTTCAACGTCAACATTTATAACATAACCTTTACCACATACATGACCATCTTAACATCCTCTAAGGTCTCACATATCTTTCATTCATACATGAAAAGGGTGAACTAAGCCAATCTAGTAAAGACATATCATAATCTCATAACATTCATACATATATCAAGTAAGGTACACAAGTCTACCAAACGAGACACTACATTTTTCACCTTATCACATATAGCATATCATTCTTTAAAGCACTTAGGATGACCCTTATCATATCTTTTTCACCCTATACATTACTAATACATCATTAATATAACCATTACAAACTTACATAGTCAAATAGGAACATTCATGCATCAACTCTAAGACTACACATATAAGCACATAGTCATACTCTAACATGATCTCCTAATATACATCAAACTTTCACATTACTAGCATGTAGGTATATATGATAATACATCACATAATGAACTACACAAATAGCCATATTACTTCAAGTAGTTTACCGACAATGCCATGATCATCATAATACATAAAGTCACGCCGACAAGGCCATGTCAATTATAAGTAAAATACATAACACAGCCATCATAAGTGGACCATACCAATCACAAAATAATTCAAGTATAAACAACATCAAAACAAAGGGAATAGGTCACTTATCAACGCAACATCCTCAACACCTCATCTTGATGCTAAATAATCCAATTCAATAACATAAGGCCCTTACCCATGGCCACGAACATCAATTTCAACATAAAAAATATTATAATCAATGAAAATAGGTCAATTAAATGAAGATTCATCAATATAAGAAACCTATATATCAATTTAACACAATCCATACATCATTAGAAAGACCATAGAAATCTATAGTAGAATTCATAAACATTAAGTCAATATGAAGTAACACATAACTTAGTCAAAAATCTAGGGTTCATCCAATTCATGGGTTCATAGGTAATTTAGTTTAAAATAACCAATACAATATCAATTAAATCATTATTCAACCTTTAGAAATCATTAATGTAAGAACCCATGGTACAATCATGAAATTGGACAATTCAACTTGACAACTTTAGAAAACATCTTGAGAATTGGGGCTCCTTGATGAAGAGAGTTTCAAGAATCAAAATCCGTACCTTTATTAAGATAATTCTTCACTTTGATTAAGAATCTCCACTCAATTCATAACTCTAAGCCCTTCCTTGACTTTGGACTACAATGGAGTCCAAGGGAAAATTCTAAGGGATTTGGGGTTTTTGATTTTGAAGAATAAAATCTTCTAATTTTTAAACACATGTTTAACTACCCAAAATACCCCATAATAACATCCAAACCTTATATTTGTAAGTGGGGTAAAATTAAAACTTCACCCCTTAACTTACAGTGAAGCTGCATGCAGGACACAGACCACCATCGACGATTGCCCATCGACGAGGCGTAGGTCCATACACGGGTCATCCTGTCCTCTGCCGATGGGTTCAGAGACTTGGAATTAGTAGTATATCCCCAGGATAAGTAAAAATGATGCCCACCACCTATGGGGCGTCGACCAGGCCACTGGCCGTGGATTGCCATCCGTAGGTGGATTGCCTTGGATAGTTTTGGCTACCCAACATGGGTCCTTCCTCAAGTACTCTTGGATGGTCCTTGGGGATGTTTGCCCGGATGTTTTCCAACCCAAAAATTATCATATATGAATTTCATCCAAAAAGAACACGTAAAAATCGACGAAACATGCCTAGACACACAAGGTCGTTTTAAGGGAACACTTCGAACGTCGTGCGTTCTTGGATGTTTGACCTCCAAACTCCACGAAAATTTACACTGACTATATATGATATAATAACTCATTTAAAGACCTTTAAACCTCATGAATCATACATAAACACATAAAACCACATATGAGGCACATAGGTGACTTAGTCGTTGAACGTCTTTTTCGTCCCTTGACGTTTGACTTCCAATGCACCTAAACTCTTAGGCACTGCCTCAATACCATATAATAGACCTATTTAGGAACTTAGACCATCAATATCAACATGTTAGGCTCTATATAACCTAAGTCTTTTTGGGGTCTTACAATTTCCCCCCACTTAGACAGCAATAGTCCTCGAATGACACTTACCACTCTCCGAACACTTCCAAGAATAGAGATTTAACTAGCAGCTCATTTCCATACCATATAAATCATAAACATCAATTTCACATAGTCAAGACATTCTCAACACAACAAGAAACTAGAAGACAATTCTTTAACTTATCATGCTTCAAAACTCACATGCTTCATTCCAAATAACGAAAAATCATTTTATACTCAATATCATGCCTATATACATCAGTTCTAACCGCACAACAATTTTAGACCAAGAATCAATTATTCAAATTTTGAATTTTTTTTACAGTGAATAGACATAACAGTGAATTTAGCAACATTTTCAAAAATGCAACTTTTAGACAATTCATGATAGGAACCTGCTAGTATGCAAAGTAACATCATATAAACACATCTTACAACATAATCATGGCTTCCAAAATAGACAATGCGAGAAGTTAATGAAATTCAATTTCAACAAAACTCGTAATCACCATGCACATACAACATGCTTCTATATCATTCGATCATATCTTCTAACCATACTCCCCCACTAATAAGGAACTAATATCTCTAAAAAGAAATGCAAGAAATTACCCTCATCATCACCACCATTCTCATCCGGCTTCTCTCCTCTAGTCCGGAGTGCATAGAAATGCCTCTTTGTTGGAGCATCATCCTTTGGAGCACTAGGAGCGACTTGCTTATTCTCTCTTCCTCTAGACGTAGTGATAGGACAATCTCTCACCTTATGATCATCCTTCCCATAACCAAAACAACCACTAGTACCGGCTAGACACTTTCCATAGTGCCTCTTTCCACAAGTGACACATGTATGCTTTTCATTTTATGAACCACCTCCTTTCTTAAATTTCACCTCAGCACTCCTAGGTTCTTCTTGAGTTTGAGCCCGCTTCTAAACCCTACTTTGCTCTTTGTCACTAGCACCTCCTTTTAAAACTTCTAGCCATCCTCCTAAGTTTAGACTCTTCAATTGATTATGCATACTTCATGAGTCTAGTTGGGGTCATATCATCATGTAACATCGTCGTACGACATTCTTCCCTTACTAAGTCGACGACACCCGTCACAAAATGACTCATTTCACCCCTTATTTAAATAAAGAGAGGGATCATATCTGTTTAGAGAACTTCAAAGAGTATTCGTCAACACTCATATTGCTTTGCTTAAGATTGACAAACTCCTATACCTTAACTTCTCTCATATCACGGGGAAAGTACTTACCAAGAAAAACTTCCTTAAATTCTTCCTACTCAATAGGACCCAACTCCTCCGGCCTATTACCTTTACATTGTGTATACTACATTTGAGCAACAACTTTCAATTGATATGAAGCCAACTCCACTTTCTCCCTAGATGTCACTCAAATAGGATGCACTATCTTGTACACCTCATCTATAATCTCTTGGGGATCCTCTCCCACCTTAGAGCAAAGAAAGATAGGAGGATTCATCCTCACAAAATCTCTCAACCTAGAGGTCATAGTGCTCTCCACCACATTCTCCTAGGCACCATACTCAAATTTACTTGAGTAGTCACGGCTCGGGCTAAAGCAAACAAAGCCTCTATAATATCCCTATTACTTAACTCGGGGACATCATCACCTCAACCCACTATAGGGACTTGATCACCATGGGCACCTTGCTCAACTTCCTCAACATGAGGAGGAATCTCGTTTTGCACCTCATTCTTCTCAACTCTCCTTACTAGTGTCCTCCTCGTATTCATCTTCATAGAAACACAAGGAAAACCATAAGAAAACAGTACCCATAACTCTTACTCTACGGCACGATATAAGAGTAGAAAAGAAGGGAAACTTTATAGTCATATAGATTCTTTCCCATAGATGTGTCGGGACTCACACCGTGGTCAAAAATCTACTAGACATGACTTAATGAGACTTTTTGATTCCTAATACTACTTTTACAACCTATGCTATGATACAAAGTTTTTCACATCCCGAAACCACACCCTAGAAGTTAGGGTCAATCTCGAATTGTAACCGGCGACCTCTCGGAGGTCTTGTACTAGCCCTTACATATCATTCATCACATAAACATAGTGAAAAGTAATGTGGAATTAAAACTTTTCACAAAACATATCATAGTCTTGAAAAATCTCTTTCATATAAACTCATAGGATATACTAAGTCTCAATCTCATCAAACTTAAGACACAAGAATACTTGGGACACGACCCATATACAATACTAAAATAGAAATACATAGTCTATCACAAAACTTCAAATAGAAAACATAAAGACATATATGCCCTCGAGTCAAATGAGGACATACTTCAACTTCTCTTGAACGATTCTACGGTCCAAGTCTTCACTTCCCAAAAGATTCTCACCTACCAACAACTATAGAAATACAAAAAGGCATGGATTAGTAGAACCACATTTACTAAGTATGGTATATGCATAACATTCATGAAAACGGATATTTAGTAGAAATATGCATCTTTTCTTTTAAAAATTATACTTTAATCATAAGAACAATATTTAACCACTTTGAAACACATAACATAACATTTAAGCGAATATCATAATTATTGAGTAACTTTACAGTGAACCCATTCACTGTTACTGTGAAGTGCTTCCTTTTCAATTTTAACACCTCATAGCATATAGTCTCCTCACTAATATTTATCCTAAGACCAACTTAAGCATCAAAAAGAGACACAACCCATACAACCTCCACAAGCATATCTAAATGAACCATAAAAACACTTATAATAATTCACATACACACTTCAAGACATCAAACATATCAACATATAGATAATACGACATTTCCTCATCAAAGGCTATCAAAAAAGATACTTAAGTATATCAAGAAGATTATGTCCATGGTTGACCTCTTCAAGACTACCTAAATAATCCTTAAGACTTCCTAAGTTTGGATCATGTCCACATAATCAACATCTTCCCTAACTAGATTCATTTTTAAGACTCATCTAGGTAAGATACGAAGTGACCATTCCTATGCCCCCTTCACTCTTTAACTAGACAGCCCTTAACTACTCTTGATAAGTACTTGTTCAATTAACATACTTTCTTACTTAACTTAAGTCATTACATTAATTAGTTCATTTAGGTGACATTCAACACATAAAGGACATTCTAGTAATGGTCTTGGACAAGACCTAGAGACTCTAACTAACACCTTCAAAGCCTATTGTGCAATGTCTAGATAGCGTCTCATACTACCACCTAAACATCATAGAACTTCTCTAATGCTAGTAAGTATCCCACATGATGAAAATAGGCAATAACTGACATAGACCATGATAGGTAGACATGAAATCCAGAGTTCTAACCTACTCCTATGAGGTTGTTCTACTTGCTATGTGTAGAACAAGAACACATCCTATGTAGGCACACGGTTAAGGAATATGAATGGCTTTCTCATTCTCAAGTAGAGGTACATTGTACACTAGTCTCACTCTCAAGTAGAGCTACTTCCCATAACATATTCACTCGATGCTAGCCTTGGTTCTCATAGAGTAATTAACACTAAAGCATCTCATGAAGAGATTCCTTATCTAGTTCATAAGTCAATCACATTCACCCTACCAAAGAGTCCACTAGGGCTACCTTTAAATGGTGACTAAGATAGATCATTATGACTTTCCTAAGGACTAATATGATGCCGTTCCAGCCAATTAACCTTAGATCCACCATTATCTTACATGAAGGATACCATTACGACTGTTGACTTCAACATTCATAACATAACCTTTACCACGTACATGACCTTCTTAAAATCCTCTAAGGTCTCACATATCTTTCATTCATAAATGACAAGGGTGCACTAAGACTACCTAGTCAAGACATATCATAATCTCATAACATTCATAAATATATCAAGTAAGGTACACAAATCTACCAAACAAGACACTACATTCTTTAACCGTATCAAATATAGCATATCATTCTTTAAAGCACTTAGGATGACCCTTATCATCTTTATGTCACCCTTTACATTGCTACAACATTATCAATATAACCATTATAGACTCATATAGTGAAGTAGGAACAATCATTCATCAACTCTAAGACTACACATATAAGCACATAGTCATAGTCTAACAGATCTCCTAATATATATCAAACTTTCAAATTACTAGCATGTAGGTAGATATTATCATACTCAACATAATCAACTACACAAATAGCCACATTTCTTCAAGTAGTTTGCTAACAAAGCCATGATCATCATAATAAATAAAGTAACGCCGACAAGGCCACGTCAATTGCAAATAAAATACATAACACCGACACCATAAGTCGACCATACAAATCACAACATAATTGAAGTTTAAACAAAATCAAAATAAATGGAATAGGGAAGCTTACCACCACAACATTCTCAACACCTCATCTTGTTGCTAAATCATCCAATTCAATAACATAAGGCCCTTACCCATGTCCATGAACATCAATTCAACATAAAAACTATAACTATCAACAAAACTAGGTCAATTCAATAACTATTCATCAATATAGGATAACATAGATATATATTGAACACAATTCTTAAATCATTAGATAGCCCATAGAAATCTACACTAGAATTCATAAACATTAAGTCAATAACAAGTTACCCATAACATAGTCAAAATCTAAGGTTCATCCAATTCATGGTTTCATAGGTAATTTAGGTTTAAATCATTAATAAAATATCAATTAAATCATTATTCAATGTTTAGAAATCGTTAATGTTTAGAACCCATGGTAGAAGCATGAAATTGGACAATTTAACTTGAATACCTTAGAAAATATCTTGAGAATTTGGGGCTCCTTGATGAAGAGAGTTTCAAGGATCAAAATCCATAACTTTATTAATATAATTCTTCACTTTGATGAATAATCTCCACTCAATTCGTCACTCTAAGCCCTTCCTTGACTCTAGGCTTCAATAAAGTCTTAGAGAGAATTCTAAGGGATTTGGGGTTTTTGATTTTGAAAAATGAAATTTTCTAAGTGTTAAAAACTTATATGTACCCCTTAATAACCTCCAATATTTCTATTTGGAATTGGGGTGAAATTACAACTTCACCCCTCAACTTACAGTGAAGTTGCGTGCACGACAGACCACCATCGATGGTTGCCCATCAACGAGGCGTAGGTCCATACACGGGTTATCCTTTACTCCGTAAATGGGTTCAGAGACTTTTAATTGGTATCTTATCTCCCCATTCTAAGTTCCAAATGACGCCCACCACCTACGGGGCATCGACCAGGCCACTGGTCGTTTATTGCCATCCGTAGGTGGAATGCCTTGGGGAGTTTTGGCCACCCAACATGGGTACTTCCTCAAGGACCCTTGGATGGACCCAAACATGATTGTATATGAGTTTATAACCTCTCACATGAATTTCATTTAAAACAACCACGTAAAACTCGACAATTGACTAGACACACAAGGTCGTTTCAAGGCAACACTTTCGAACGTCATGGACATTCTTGGACGTTTAACCTCTAAACTCTACGAAACTTGACAAATTCCATATAGGCGATATTAACTCATTAAAAGACCTTACAACCGCATGAATCACACATAAACACATAAAACTACATATGAGGAACATAGGTGACTTAATCGCGGAACGTCTTAGTCGTCCTTTGGCTTTTGACTTACAATGCACCTAAAATTTTATACACTGCCTCAATACCATATAATAGAACTATTTAGGACCTTATACCATCAAGAAAAACATGTTAGGATCTATTTAATCTAAGTCATTTTCGTGGTCTTACAGATATGACACAAAATAAAGTTGTAAGGTGTCACCCATGCATTCCATAGTATTATGAATTTATATCAATATCATTGAATAAATATCCATAAAACCTGATATAAAATGATACTAGATTAATATCCATGAAACTCGATAGTATTATAAAAAGGTAATTTTTGTAATAATATAGCGATATCAGATGCTTCTTTTCTTGTGTTGCGCACATGCCTAAGAATGAGAACAATTTAACATATTGTTTCTATAAAAGAAAATTTTTCAAAGTTAGAGAAGTAGCTATATGTCAATAACATCACAAGGGAAAGTCTTTAGAAAGTGTACACTCTACATATACGTTGAATTTTAAGACATGTAGATGACATCAACAAAATATTCAAAAACAAAACTCAATCACATGTACATAGTTATTGCTAAAAACAATGGTACATCTACGATAAGCTCAGAGAGTTTGTGGTAAGGAATATCCCAAATGAGAGTTCTTAAGTTTGAAACTCATTGCACACTTTCTTTCTTGGACTCGTCACACTAGACTTAGTCTTGTCATCATATGAAATACAATCTTAAAATTCCAAAGAGATGAATCATGCCTATGGACAATAAATACATGCGTTTCTCTTAGTGCTACCAAATCTTGATTGAAGTGGTATATAAACTAAACAATAAGTAAGCATCGACCATTCAATGTGTTTCTCAAGAACATTATATATTTATAGAAAAAAAAGTGCGTATACACAAGATAATTAAAAAACAATTTGAATACAGTGTGAACAAACTATAATTACTCAAGCTCAAATGCTCAATATTTTTCTATTGTCAAAGAGCGAGGTTAATTATTTAGAGCTCACTTCACACTTATAGAATTATAAGCTTCCTTCTACGTCTTAGCTTTAGAGCTCCTTTTTATACTTAAATCATTTTAACTTCCAAACCTAAAAAATTAACCTAGTATCCATTCGATCTCCTCGAAAGTCAGGTCACTTATCCCTCATAAATAATATGCATAATACATGTGAAGGGGAGTGTCACACCCTCAGCCTACATCGTTGACATGACTGGCACTCGAGAATCACTGTCGGCCCCAAGAAAACTCTTGACCTAGCTTAACTCTTAATGGAAGACTTTGGATACATATAATAAACTCAAAAGTTAAACTTCACTAAACTATCTCAAAAGAAAAACTCTGAAAATTTCACAAGTAAAACATTCACTAGACAAAGAGGCAACTCAAATCTAGAACATGAAAATTGAAATCAATAAGACTCATGAACTATTATATATATGTAATGACCAGGTTCCTTCATTATAGAAATGCCAACAAGGGGAAAATTGGGGCCGCAAAATTTTTTGTAGTATTTGAATTTTTCCCAACTTTGTCCAGATTTGGAGGAACTCTAAGTCTTTAAGGTGTAGGGAAATCTAGTAGAAATTGAGTGACTAAATCATAAATTTTGTTACATGAGGTTTTAGATAACTCGTTAATAAACCCACACGATTTTACAGAATTGAATTTGAATGGGTAGATCCCCAAAAATTAGTCTTGGCGTGAAAGATATTTTCAGATATTAGTGGGTTTAGAGTCTGTGGTAAAAAAAAAGGAATTGAATTTCATTTGAGATCTTTCTATTATGAATTATGCCTCTGTACTGGGATAATGACCATTGTGGTGGGGTTGCTGCAGTGGGATACTGACCGTTATGGCAAACCAGGAGGAAGTTAAAATCGTAACTTAAAAAGGGGAGCTCACTGCTTGAAACATCCCACTATAGTAGGATTTTGGGCCGCTATGGCGCTACCGCTACAGCGGGATAAGTTTAGTCTTAGCGGTATAGGCGTGAATAAGGTCGTTAATAAACCTTTAAACAACCTTATTTGGAACTTTTTGACTTTTAGAGGTAAGGAACGACCCCAAGCGATTCTAACTCCTTTTCTACCATTTTTTAGGCTAAATGTAAGCTTTAAACTCCCTGAATCCATTCTTTGATCCATAGAACGTAATAGAATGGGTCAATAATGACAGGGAAGGGTTTCTTGATAGATTCCGTACTGTAAACAACCTTAATCTAGATACTAGTGATCATGAATATGATCTATGATATGTTAGAATTGTTAGTAACCTGGGTAAATTAGTGATTTTTTATTTATTTCGTTATGTTATTCATTGTTCATAGTCCAATAATAAGCAGAACAAATCCGGAAAGGAAAGAGACATGTTTTTTTAGGGTTTCAAGATTTTTCAAGGTAGGTTATGGTTGTGATTCCATCAATGTGTGATGCTTGTTTATTCTTGCTTCATTATGATACTTGTACATGTATGAATGTTGCAATATCAATCGCACATTTGTAAATGAAATAGTTGAATGATGGTTTCCATGAAATCATGATGTAAATGTATGATCTTTATGATATACTTGTAATTCTGATTGTGATTGTGGTGTATATTTTGGGGATCCTATTGCCATGTTCCAGCAAGCTAACTACTAGATTTGGTTACGACGTTTCGCTAGAACTATTGGATTTGGTTGTCACGTTGTAGACAACTATTGGATTGGATTTCCACATTTTGGTAAGCAAACTGTTCCAGTTTGGGTTCTGTGATATAACCAATGATGTGTGATATTTTATGTTAATAATCATGTTGATAATATTGTATATGTTAATATACTTTGCTTGTGATACTAATTTTGTTTGACTTACTTTTGTTACACTAGTGGAATAGTTGTGTGAGCCTACCAGTACAATATGGTTGTGTTTTGATTGTGCCCTTGCTCTTATTTTTGTTGAGTATCGGTCATCTTCAAACGACTATCGACAAACCTCACGTAGGAGAATAAGGATCATCTATCGAATTCAAGGGTTAGCCCAATATTTTAGGATGCCATTGGATTCTCTTTCGTCTATGTTCACTATTTTCAACTTAGACATTCGCTTAGATTAGTGGATTAGTTCATTAGTATTATTTTGTTAAACTTGGGTCCTCGTTATATGTTTTGGTATATTGACTTTCAGATTCTAAGTTTATCTTCCACATTGTTAGTATCTAAATCAATTGTTTAAGTTTACGAGAATTTTGGTTTAGTATTACTCTATTTTCATATGATAAATGCCTTAGTTTTTATGTTATTTTCTTAGTTGGATGGTAGTAATTGTTCTCCACCGAAGGGTTAGTGTAGTTGTCAATTAGAACGGTCTGGGTCTTGAAGAAGTTGGTATCATAGTCTAGGTTCCTTGATCTCGATGTACGAGAATGAGTCTAATAAAGTCTCCTGAAATGGTATGGGGACGCCTTTAGTTTTTCTTCGAGATGTTATAGGACTTTAGGAAATCTCTATATTTTCTTGTCTCCTTTCGTGTTATAACTTGATTACAATTGGTAATTATCGATTTGAATTGATATATAACCTCCTTCACTCTTGTTTTCACAGTTGGTTAATACAAGGTTCAACAGCGACAGGATCATGGCACTCGTCGATAGTTCGATTGAGGAACCTGCAATAAGAGTTCACGGTCGAGGCAGGGGTAGAGGAAAAGCTAAGGGTAGAGTCCATGGAAGAGTAGCACCCGCGATAGATGAGGTATCTATTGAGGATGTGTTGGTGAATGAGAACCCTCCTAGAAACATGAAGAGATGGAAGAGAATGAGGATTTTAAGGAGGTTGGTCAAGAGGGATGTGAACCGACTTGAAATGCAGGCGTCTCTCCTTTGGACCCAGTGTTAGCTCAATAGATTATGTCATTCTTGAAGGGCTTGGCTGGTCCCGAAATTCTTTGTTCTGACCAAGCAACTCAAAATCTCGCTAACCCCCCTTGTTGTTAACATTGCGCCTAGGTTACTGGCGGTAATGATGCTTTCTTCTACCCTTTGTTGGTACGGTTAAGATAGGAAATGAGCATGACATGTTTACTAAGTTTATGAAGCTTAAGCCTCTAGTATTTCTTGCTTCTGAGACTAAAGATGCTTATGAGTTTATCTTAGACTGTTACGAGAGGCTGTATGAATTGGGTATTGTTCACCAATATGGAATTGAGTTTGTATCCTTCCAACTTAAAGGTGAAATCAAGCAATTGTCGAGAGCTTGTATGGAATGCATATCTCCTTTTTTACCTCCACTTACTTGGACCCATTCCATGCCTTTTCCGTAGAAAAATATGTGCCTAGAACTTTGAGAGATCTCAAGAAGGATGAGTTTATGGCCTTAGAGCAAGGTGGAATGTCTTAGGCTGCTTATGAGGCCAAGTTTCTTGGGTTATTGAGACATTCTATGCAGTTGGTTACTATTGAAGAGGAAAGAATTTCTTTTTTATTAGAGGTTTGAATTCTGAATTGTGAGTTTTATTTGTTCATATCACTTCTGCAAAAAAAAGAGCTTAAATGAAGTGAAAAATTACGTTAAGAATACAGAGGGGGTTAGATGAGACAGTCAAGAAAAGGTGTTGGCAAAAGGTCAAAGAATTCGGGTAAATTTTAAGGTTCTTATTCTAAGGTAACAAGAAAACCAACGTTTGTGGCCAAGCCAATTCAGTATGATATGCCCGCCTCTACAGTAATTATTCTGGAACTCCATCTTATAATTTTCATAATAGCCAGGGAATCGCGCTTTCAGTGGGCAGCAATACATTCTCAAACTTTATATGTTATAACTATAGAGAAGTTGGACATATGAGGAGAGATTGTTAAACGTGTGTTAGATTTTGCACAACAACAGTCTAGAGTAGTGTTACCCGCAAGGAACGATAATAATGGTCAAGGGTGTCCACAAGGTGGGAGAGCAGGTAACATAGAGGTCTTGGAGGTAGAGAAAATGGTAATAGTAATGCAGGCAGAGGTAGTGGGCAACTAGGCAGGGCGGTGGTTTGTCAAGATGATATAGCTCAGTGTTACGCCTTTCCGAGCAAGAATGAGTCGAAGTCATCTGACGCGATTATCAGTGCTACTATTCTCTATGACCGAAGAGCTAATGTGTTATTTGATATTGGTTCTACTAATTCTTATGTATCTCTGCTATTTGCCTCAAAGCTTGATATGATTTGTGATATACTCGATTATCCATGTTTCTACCTCAATTGGAGAGTCAGTCATAGTCACTTATGTTTATCGTGGTTGTCTTATTTTGTTCATGGGCTTTCATACTTGGGAAAATTTTGTAATTTTGGATATGAGTGATCTTGATATTATCTTAGGCATGACTTGGTTTTCCCATTATTATAATGTATTAACTTTTAATCCTAAGTCGACAACTCTATAAATTTCGCGAAGTAAAATATAAGAGTGCGAAGAAATGTACAAGTCGAAGAAAGTAAAGATCATATACACTCTTCGGGATAGGAAACTTGTAGTGCGGGTATGTTTAACTTATTTGTCTCATATCCGAGATGTTGAGGTTGAGTCTTCTTCTACTGAGTCTATTCTTGTGGTGTCTGAATTTAGAAAAATGTTTTCGATTGATTTTTCTTGTATGCCTTCGAACAGAGATACAAATTTTTGTATTGATTTGGAACTTGATACGCTTCCCATTTAGATCCCTCCATATGGCATGGCTATGGAAAAATTAAGATAGATTAAGTATAAAATCCAAGAGCTTCTTGATAAGGATTTATTCGACCTAGTGCTTCTCCATGGGTGCCCAGTGTTGTTTGTTAAGAAAAAAGATAGTAGTATGAGAATATGTATAGATTACCATCAGTCTTCTCTAATATTGATTTAAGATCCGATTATCATCAGTCAAATACTAGGCCAGAAGACGTGCCCAAGACTGCATTTAGAATTCGCTATTGGTACTATGAATTTTGGTGATTTTTCTTTTGGTTTGACTAGCGCACCTGCAGCTTTTATGAGTTTGATGAATAGGGTTTTCAATACATATCTTGATTCGTTTGTGATAGTTTTCATTGATAATATTTTGGTCTATTCGAAGAGTAAGGAAGATCATGTAGACCATCTTCATATTTTTCTGGGCGTGCTTCGGAAATAAAGATTGTATGCAAAATTTTCTGAAAGTGAATTTTTGTTGCCTTTCATCGCATTTATGGGGCATGTAGTTTTGAAAGAAGTGGTAACGGTAGATCCTCAAAATATTGAGGTGGTCAAAAATTGGGTTCGGCCTAGTTCTGTGGCAGAAGTTAGAAGCTTTGTGGGGCTCGTTAGATACTACCATCGGTTTGTGAAGAATTTTGCTTCTATTACCACTCACTTGACTAATTTGACTAAGAAGGAGATACCATTCTAATGGCCTGGAAAATTTGAGGAGAGCTTTCAAAAAATCAAGATTTTTTTTTACTACCACACCTATCCTAGCATTACCAGTGAAAGGTAAGGATTGTTAGTTTATTGTGATGCTTCTCATTCGGGGTTAGGCATTGTGTTAATATAAGATAAGAATGTGATAGACTATGTGTCGCGCCAAACGAAGTTACATTTGAGAAATTATTCAACCCATGACATGGAGTTGACAGCGGTGGTATTTGCTTTTAAGATTTGGCACCACGATCTTTATGGTCTTAAGTGTGAAGTGTTTATTGATCATCATAGTTTGCAGCATTTGTTCACTCAAAAGAATATGAATTTGAGATATAGAAGATGGATGGATTTAATCAAGGATTATGATGTGACCATTCAATACCATTGGGCAAGGTTAATGTTGTGGTAGATGCTTTGAGTGTAAAAGCGGTAAGTATGGGTAGCTTAGCTTACTTAATCGTTACCATGCAACCCTTAGCAAAGGATATTCTTACCTTAGATTCTAAGTTGATGAATTTGGGCATCTGTGAAAGAGGCGGGGTGCTAGTTAGCATGGAAGCTAAGGCTACATTCCTTGAGAACATCAAGGCTAAATAATTAGAGGATAAAGATTTGAAAGAACTCAAAGATAAGATAGTGAATGGTAAGACACAAGATACCAGTTTTGATGTGAATAGTTAACTTATGGTGAAAGGAAGAATTTGTGTTCCTCGAGTTGATGGCGTGATTAAAGTTATCGCCAGAGTCTCATGGTTCATGATATTCTATTCATTCGGGTGTGACCAAGATGTATAGAGATCTGAAATGAATTTATTGGTTGTCGGGCATGAATAAACGCATAGCGGAGTTTGTGGTGAAGTGTCAAAATTGCAAACAAGTGAAGTACAAACACTAAAGGCCTGTGAGTTTACTTCAAAGAATGTCTATTTAGGAATGAAAGTGGGAAAATATAGTCATGGATTTTGTTGTATGTCTCACCAAGACCTTGATGAAGTTTGATTCTGTTTGGGTAGTGGTCGATAGATTGACTAAGTCAGCCTATTTTATTCCATTAAGGATAGACTATAATGATGAACAGTTAGCTAAGGTATATGTGAAGGAGATAGTGAGGCTGCATGGAGTGCCCCTTTCTATCATCTCAGATCGTGGTACCTAATTCAATTCCAGCTTTTGGAGGAAATTACATAATGGATTGGGCACCTGACTCACTTTTAGTATATCCTTTCATCCTCAAATGGAAGACATGTTAAGAGAATGTGTGATTGATTTTGGAGGGAATTGGGATAAGTTCTTGCCTTTGTGCGAATTCTCTTATAGTAATATCTATCACTGCATTGATATGGCACCATTTCAGACATTTTATGGTAGGGGGTGCAAATCACCCATAGGTTGGTTTGAGACTGCAGATGTGAAACCTTTAGGGGTTGACTTAGTGATGGATGCTCAAGAAAAGGTAAGGAGTATTCAAGCAAAACTTTTAGCAGCCCACAGTATATACAAAAAGTATGTAGATCATAAAGTAAGAGAAATGGAGTTTCAAATTGGAGAGAATGTCCTTCTAAAGGTCTCACCCATGAAATGGGTGATGAGATTTGGTAAAAAGGGTAAGTTAAGTCCTAGGTACATTGATATCTTTGAGGTTCTTGAATGTGTAAGGTTGTCGGCATATAGATTAGCTCTACCCCCTAATCTATATGGCGTTCATACGGTATTACATGTGTGTATGTTAAAGAGGTACCATGGTGACAGAGTGTATATCATTAAGTGGGACTCAATTGTGTTTGATAAAGACCTTCAATATAAGAAAGAACGATTGTCATTCTCGATCATGATGTGAGTAAGATAAGGACCATGAAGATTAAGTATGTGAAAGTTCAACGGAAGCATCATCCAGTTGAAGAAGCTACTTGGTAAACCAAGAAGGATATGCGAGACAAGTATCCCAATTGTTTGTAAAATCTAGAACTACTTTGTTCTTTCCTTAGCCTACTTTTCATTAGTTTTGTCACTCACAGACGAGTGATGGATACATAGGTATCTATTGTAATGACCGTGTCCCTTTGCTATAGAAAGTTCAACAAGGGTAAAATTAGGCGCAGAAAAAATTTTGTAGTATTTGAAATTTTTCCAACCTTTTCCAGATTTGGAGGAAATCGGAGTCTTTAATGTGTAGGGAAATCTAGTAGAAATCAAGAGATTAATCATAAATTTTAATTACATAAGGTCTTAGATAACTGGTTAACCAAACCCATATAAATTTACAAAATTTAATTGGAATGAGTGGATCTTCGGGAATTGATCTTGGCGTGAAAGATATTTTCTGAGCGTAGTGTGTTAAGAGTGTGTGGTAAAAAGGGGGATTTAAATTTCTTCTGAGAGCATTCTGTTATAAATTGTATAGCTGTAGTGGGATTATGGCGCCGCCGCTACAATGGAATGAGTGTCGGTGTAGCGGGATAGATGCGAATTAAGTCATTAATAAAATGCCTAAATGGCCTTATTTGACACTTTTCGACTTTTAGAGCTATGGAACGAACCACGAGTGATTCTAACTCGTTTCCCACCATTCTTGAGGCTAAAAGTAATCTTTAACTCCCGGAATCTATTTTTTTATATGTAGAACGTGATAGAATGGGTCAATATTAATGGGGGAGAGTTTCTTAATAGATTATATGGTGGAAATAACCCTAATCTAGATATTAGAGATCATGGGTATGATCTAGGGTTTGTTAGAATGGTTAGTAACCCGGGTAATTAGTGATTGTTTATTGATACTCGTATGTTATTTATTGTTTGTAGACTAAGAATAACATATTCAAATCTGGAAAGGTAAGAATCAAGTTTCTTAAGGTTTCAAACTTCTTTCGAGGTAGGTGATGGTTGTGATTCTATGAATGTGTGATGTTTGTTTGTTCTTGTTTATTTATGATACTTGTATATGTATGAATGTTGCAATATTGATCACATTTTTGTGAATGAAATAGTTTAATGATGGTTTCCATGAAATCATGATATAAATATATGATCTTGATGATATATTTGTGATTGAAATTGTAGTGCGTATTTTTGGAATCGGGTTGCCATGTTTCGGCACACTATTTGAAAAGGTTTCCACGTTCCGGCACAACTATCGGATTAGGTTGCCACGTTCCGACACAACTATGGGATTGGATTGCCACGTTCTGGCAAGCTATCTATTTGGGTTTGGGTTCCGTGAGAGAACCAATTATGTGCGATAATTGTATGTTAATAAGCATGTTGATAATATTGTAGATATGGATATATTATGCATGTGATTCTAATGTTGTTTCACTTAATTATGTTACACTAGTGAGATAGTTGTGTGATCCTACCAGTACATTATGGTTATGTACTTATTCTGCACTTGTTCTTATTTTTGTTGAGTACAGGACATCTTAAAGCGGCTATTGATAGACCTCGCTTAGAAGACTAAAAATTGTCACATCAAATTCAAGGGTGAACCAAATCTTCTAGGCTTCCATGGGATTATATTTAGTTTATGTCCACCATTTTCGGACTTAGACATTCTCTTTAGATTAGTGGATTAGTTAATTAGTATTTCTTATTTAGACATGGATCCTTGTTAGATGTTTTGATACATTGACTTTCATATTCTATGTTTGTCTTCCTCACTGTTAGTAGTTAGATCAACTGTTTAATTTTATGATAATTTATAGTTTAGTATTATTCTGTTTTTGTCTCATAAATGTCTAGTCTTTTAGATTATTTGCTTAGTTGGATGGTAGTAGTGGTTCGACCATGGAAGGGTTAGTGTGGGTTCCAATCATGACGGTCTGGGTCGTGAGAGTCTATCTATCTATGAAGCCTCTAATAATATGAGGTATGTCAGGAAAATACCCTGATCATCCTAATAAATAGAATAATGGAAAATAAACACGAGATCCTTCGAATGAAATAAAGCTCAGCAAACAAATCTGGCCCTTGACTGGATCAACGAAGTGCTGGTTGATGATCGTTGTTACATAAGCCAAATAACGTTAGTACATGCAATGTATGAGCATGCAAGGGGAAATATCAAACAAGACAACCTTGAATGGAAAGGAATAAAACATACTTACCTCAACTCAACTCAAGGATACTCAGTCTTACTCATCTCAGTTCAATATATAGAAAAAGTAAAGATGCAATATAGAGAAAAGCTTTTAAATTGTATATAACAACTCAATGTATTGAAAAATATAATAACTCGGTTTGTATAAAAATACAAAATAACTCTATAGGAGATTCTCGAACCGAGAATCATCACTATGAGTTATGTGATGATAAACGTCTAGCTCACACTATCAGAACTTTCTTATACTTTCTCGGTGAATATAACTACTCACTAAGTGTGTCCACTAGTATTTGCTTAAAAGGAATAAGGAATCATCTAAAACAAAGTAACCCTTTCTAACCATGTTGGCTACATGGTTTATGGTGCATGTGAGTTATTTGAACTCTCCCCCATATTGGTGCCATATACTACTCTCAAAACATACTTAACTCATATGTTATATTTAAAAACATTTCCTCATCCTCAATTTTGATGTTATTACTCAAAAGATTTATCTTGAAAGAGATAGTACTCAAAGCTCCTGATGAACTCTTTCGGAGATTGGTCTTTCCGTTCATCTTAAACGTGAAAATATTTATTCCTAGAAATACTTAGTTACCAAATATCATTTTAAAGAAAATGAAATCAACTCTACTCATCCTCAAACTCAGGAACTCAAGTCTTAAAACAGCTATTAAAAGATTGTAAAAGACTTTTCAGAATGACTTTAATGATCTCTGGCTCTTAACTCTACCTGGAATTGGTATTATGAATTTAAGGTTTATGCTTTGGAATGTAGGACCTCTCAATGATAGGAGGTTATGATAGTTGATCATAAGAATGTACAAAGAACCAAATATAAAGAATACTGACGTGATGTGCAGATAGAATAAATTCTTTGGTCGCGAAAATAGTTTTGAGGGAGAGGACTCCATGCGGAGAGGGGAGTAATATCTCAGGACTGAGATTTTAAGCGCCTTTGTGAGGCTGTCTTGGGCACAATTAATTTCCTGATATATTCCTCTCCTCCCTCACTCGATTCAACTCATTCCCATTTCAAATCTAAGGTCAAAAAATTCATGAATTTTAATTCCTCAGAAAAATTCCATCGAAACTCACACGGAGAACTATCAAGTAACGTAACTCATTCCCAAACGCTCGCCTCAAGAACTCCAAACAACACTAAATTACCAATTCAATTAAAAAACTAAGAACAACACTTCAAGAACACTTGCCAAGAAGTTAGATTCCTCCATATTTATGAATAGATTCGAATAACACTATGAAAACAGACATACCTTAATTTGTCGAAATCCCTCGACAAATCTCCCAAGTCTTTGACAAACGCCTTGAACTTTTCCTCCTTTCTCCTCATCTTAGACTCATCTCAAAACCCTAAGCGTATTTAGGATTAATAGAACTTAGCCAAATTAGATTTCAATCCAAAAATATTACTAAATTCGTTTTAAGCTGACAATGTAAGCAAAATACCAAAATACCCTTATTAATTTGGGTGAACTAGGAAGGCAGACTTCAAAACGACATATCTCCCTCGTCTAATCTAAAAACGTAGAAAACTTGGTGGCGTTGGAAAGAGTATTTCATAACTGATGGTTCAATTAACTCATCATTTACTAGAGTTATGCTTGTTTGAAGTTAACCGAAAACTCATAACTTGCAAAATTTTCAAATTGGATTTTTCTAAACTAGCTCTTTCTATATTTAGATTTTTCTAAGCCAAGATGTTACAGGGATGAATACAAAAAACATGGTTATCTATACCCACTAGTCATAAATTATATACTACACAAATATGTGAGAAATAAGAAAAACTCACAAAACTTAGAATGACTATGAAGGTTTTAGATATCTAGGTTACATGATTGGATAGGTTAGACAATGCTAAATTTATTTTAAAATGATGAATACACACTTATTTTAATGATTAATGTGATTAGGGATGTTTACGATTTGGTAAAAATACATCATAAAAATAAATCGAACCAATTAAATCTCCTAAATATTCCTATGATATGTTTTGTAGTTGCTTGAATGAGTTTAGTTGACACTTGGGGTTGTATAGGCAGGGGAGGACCCACCCTATGTCTAGGGGTGTCATCCATCTCTCATTCATCGAATTTTTTTAATATCATATAGATAAAGATGAAAAAAAACAAAATACTAGTAAAATTAATGTAGAGGACACTGCTTAAACAAATGTGTTTCTTGGCTTTTTGGTTTGGCATGTTGCGCACAATTTTAATTGTCCCTATTTCCCGAGGGTAAACCCAATAGGAGCATATATTTGTTTGATTTTAGATTTTATAGTAAATATTTTTACATAAAATTTAATATTGTTGAGATTCGTACCTCCATCCTACAATTCCTAATTATATAAGAACAAAATTGACCAATTGAACTATAATATAGTTTGTGTAGTATACTAGTAATTTAATCCCTTGTTCGAAATGAAACTCAACATAACAATAAGTTATAAAGTTAAAAATAAGTCTCTGTGAAGTTGTTGGTACACTTTATACAATTTTATTAATGTAGTGTTACCATATCAATTATTCATTTATTTATTATTATATAGTGATATCGCTTAAAGAAATCATGTGTCCACCACTGTGTATAGGTAGGGATAGTTTTTTCTTTAAACTGGAGAAAAAAATCTATATTTAATAATCACAAAAAAAATTATTTGGTAATGTATATTTAATATGATAGACCTACGTTTAAATTACATAAATATCCCTAAAGATTTTATTTTTTAATTAATGAAGTAGAACAATCTGTTCTATCTTGGATTTCTGATTATGAATATGTTAATATACTTCAGTACACAGATGGATCCCACTAAAATAAGTATCTTAAATTTCAATTAGATATTAGAAAATAATATCTCCGTTCCGTATTAGCTATCTCACATTACTTGTCAATTTACAAAATCAAGATATAATTAATTAAATTTTCTTAATATAATTATAATTGATTCATTTTTGAAAGTGTAAACAAGTTTGTAGAGTACAAAAAAGTTTCTTAACAAGTAAATTGATTAAATTGTCCTTATCTGTAATTTCTTAGGAGTGGTGTAAAAGGAAAAGTTGACAATTAATTTGGGATGGATAGAGAAAAAAAACTGATTAAACGAGGTAAACAAGGATTTGTTATATTTTGATGCAATTGATATTTTAAAATTTTATGATGTGAAAATTGCAAGGTAGAGATGCATTGATGTACTGAAACTTGACATTCTTGCCATTAATAGTATGTGAAATTAATTGTATTTGAACAATTACAATTTTGTGTTTTAATATCTTTGAGAAGGAAATAGAGAAATATTACATTGCAAACAAATAGAGTTGGATGATGGAAATTAAGACAAAAGTTTATTAGAAAAAAATAATATAATAGACTCTAACCATAAAATAATTTTAAACATACACCTAACCAAATAAGAATAAAACAAAACAAAACAATAGACTTAAACACTTAGACACCCCTCTATCAGACAAACAAATAAAAAAATAAAGTTTTCAAAATTACTTCAAATAAAACAAACTTTTAGAAACTCGTCTTACAAAGAAGATCCACACATTTTTTCTCTAATTAAAGCCTCAAGTTCAAGTCCAAATTAGTTTAGTGTTCCACTATGTTAACTAATTCATCTGCATTTGATGAAATAGGAACATCCAATTGATTAATCAATGGTGTGGTACAATCAACAATAGCTTCATTTGGACTTTCAACTCTGTTGCTTCTTTCTATTTGTTGTCTATCCATTATTGGTGTTACAACCCCTTTGATCAATACAAACATGTTTCTTGAAGTCATTTATTGTCTATAAATTAGTACTGATCTATCCCTACTAATTGAGCAATTATAATTTGAAGATGGTATTGGAAGGATAACAATATAATTATTTCTTCTAGGTCTAACATTTTATGGGGTCGCGGGTTGAGTTGGTGGAGGATTTCCAGGTAAAAAATTACCCAATGCATATGCAGAAGAATGTAGAATAATATTTATCTTAGATAATAATGGTTGAGTAATTTGTATATGATTCATAAATTCGAAATAAGTGTGAAAAAATCAAGAGCATACAGGGAAAAAAGGTTGGAAAGTAGAAGGTCTTAAAATTGGAGAAGAGTTAGCGTTATGCATATCTGAAAGTATGAACGACAGTTTTTTCCCCAAAAGTGAGAAATTTTAGAGAGAAGGACCAAATATGAAATATAAATTCAATGAAATATAAGGACTTATAGGTTGTTTATTGTATGATCTCTCCTTCTTTTATGTGTCTTCCAATTTTGTAATGGTTAGTTCCAGATATTGTACACATAAGTGATAATTTTGCTACCAAATTAATTTGGGAATCTAATTAATTTTCTCCTTTCATTTATATGTTTTACATTTTCACAATGGTAAACTTAAAATAATGTTGCAATAAATGATAAAACTTTACTAACAATTTAAATTGGAAATCTATTTATTTTTTCCCTAATTTATCATCTATATTCAAAAAAAATACCCCTTATGTTTTTTCTCATTAGTTAATTACAACAATTTGATTTGTTTTTTACTTTTGACTATTTTTATATTGTGATAATATGTACTGTACAGATCCTAGTAATTTCAAAAAAAAATATAACATATATAAATTATTTCTTAAAAAATTTAAGTGAATTTTTCAAAATGTACTTTCATTGAAAGTTCATTGTGGAACTTACCATTGCAAAATAGGAAGACACATAAATGAAGGGGAGACAATACCATGAATTACCTATAAATGTTCCTTACATTTTGTAGAATTATATTGCACAGGTGGCACTTCTTTTTACCATTTCTTACTTCAGAGAAAAAAGTTTGCGCTCATACTTCAAATATGTGCTAAGTCTTCTCAAATTTTAAAATTCTCTCCTATCCTACTTTATTGCCCCATATCCTATTGAATGGTTCATACCCATTGTGAATATAAATCATATACAAATTACCCATCCATTATCATTCGAGTGAAATGTCTAACTTTACTCATCTTACGAATTCATAGGTAGATTGTCATCATGGTTTCCACAACCATAGTTGTGATGTTTATTCACTCATATTTTCACGAGAACAAGCAATAATCATCATTGAAAGAATAAATTAAAGCACTTACAATGATTGCAAATTCGCACGGAAGATTGATATTCAAACACTTAATCACAATCATTGATTCTTGATATAAAAGATAGTCGATAAAACTCCGAAGAAAAAAAATGAAAAGTTATGTTTCACTCATATCATGACGATATATCTTCAAAAATAAACCTAATTAATTCAAGTAGTCTTTGGAACAAGATTCTTACTCGTACTAGGACTCACATGTCGAGATGGATCTCAAATGACTTAATATCTTTTCATGAGCCGGGTGGACCATGAAGCCTGTCATTGTCCTACACTTAGACAGTGTGGTATTTTCTTCACTTAAAGATTTTATGGGAACCTAGACAGTCCGTCTAGTGCTCTGTGATGTTGAGAGTTTACTTGGAACTCCACTGGAAATTGTCTCTTAATCTGATCACGAGCAACACGACCGCCAGCTCCACCATGACTCGTTTAAATTCCATAGCCTTCATCCACCACTTAGATCTTCAAACTCCATACTGGTGATCTATCATGAGCTCTCATATGGCCCATCAAGAGGACCACGACCCAACTTGGTCTCTTTCGTCTTCACTTGATAGTTGCTCAATTTATCTTTTATTCACTACCTCAACTTCAGGAGCCCTCAGACGACTCGTTATCATGAATACGACTCATCTGGGCTCCATGATTCTTGGTTCCACTTCACTTTTTTCTATCTTTAACGTTAAAGTTCTTTACCTGTTCAATCATCAACAGACACATCATATCCACGTAAAACTACTCAAGTTATAGCCTTAATCTTTAGTTTTGAGTGTCAAGTGTGTCAATAGTTCACAACACCATCAACTTATTGCTTTTCTTCAAGCAATGAAAAAGAAAAACACATGATGCTCAAAACCCAACAAAACTTTACCAACATGCATCAAATATGACATCCAATAATTTGTCCAAAACCATCTATTTAACATGAAAGGATCAACGTACAACATCTTATTACTCACAATCAATCATGCTTATGTAGTAACAACTATCAGCTAAAACAATTCAAATCTCAAATACAAACATAGTGCCCTCACACATGATAATTAGGACTAATAAGTACACTCACGCTCCAAAAGAATTTATAACACCGCAAAAAAAGACCATAGGCTTGCCCTTGTTTTCTACATTCCATCTAACAATTAGAATAGGCTCGACCTAGGTCACACCTGTACCTACCCAAAATATTCTTAGTTTATTATGAGCGGTTTTGGAGTGGTTTTTTCATTTACAATGACTAACCTGCTATAGTGGTCCCAACCTATTATAGCAAGAATGAACCATTCCATGTATAGAAGCATGCCACCTGCTATAGTAGATTGCATGAGATAGAAACTCGTAAATCCTCCAAAAACTATCCATTTCACAAAACACCTTCGAACCTTGACATTTTATACTAACCCTTTTAGGCCATGTTAGATATCGAGAGTTCTACTTACTCAAATTTACTTACGAAAATTCTTATGGACTCTTTACCATCTTAGACAAAAAAAAAAACTCAATTTCAAGAAATTTACCCAATTCTATACCATGTTTCCATAGACCTTGCCTTGCTCAAATTTTATGTAAGACTAACCTAGCCTAAAAATATCAACTCACTACTCCAAAAGCTTTCTTACCTAAATTTCGTCACCATTGATTTATCCATATCAATCGGAAGGATTATTATAGTTTAGTGTATTTAAGATACCGATGAAACTAATGCATGCATATGAATCGGGGATGTATTATTTTGTGTTGTTGTATCGTAAGTCATAGATTTGGATGAAGGTAATATATATGGGCAGTACTTGGTAAACTAATGGTTGTTACATTATAGTGAATATAGTTAAAATTTAAAATGTAATGATGTGAAAATATTTTAATATTCTTACTTAAGGTTTATTTGAATTCTCGTATTATCTTTCTGATAATGATTTTTGGACGAACTTAATTAATAAATCAGACATTGATCTGACACTAAATAAAGTTGAAAGGTGTTACTCAATGCATTATATAGTATGTCATTGAGTAAATATCCGTAGAACTCGATATACAACATATTAATATCTATAAAACTTAATAGTACTATGATAGAGTCATTTTCCTAATAATATAATGATACTAAGTGTTTCTTTGCTTGTGTTGCGCATGGGCCAAAAATTTTCCTAGGCATAAAATAACGTATAGAACCCCGAGAGGCCCTATACAATCCTTTTAGCATACATCATACAAGATACTAGAATTTAAAGAATTTAAAATTTAGTCTTATACCATAAATGTTTATGAGAAAAGAGAAAAACTAACATAAGTCTCAAAGTCATCTAATACATCATAAGGAAAATGATTGGGATGTAAACCATACATCACTTACAAAGTCTGAAACTGAAATACAGATGAAACGAGAGTGTCTCGATCCTCAACACATGTGGACACACTGATCTTCAACTGAAGCACACAAGGAATGTCTAGTCACGAGTGTGAGGAGTAGGAGCATATGACCCTACATTAGTGAAACAATGCATGCACAAATATGCATTAGTACATGGAATTTACTAAGTATGATAGAAATGCTTAAGAGTTATGACATGTTAGAAAACATGGCATTCAATGACCGAGATAAATCATAAAATAACATGTTAGAAACAACACTCATAATCATGGTCAATGCAAGCTAATCATATTTAAGCACTTGTGAGATACTTTAAAAATGTAGCCTTAGTTCATTATTATAGGAAGTTTATCATAAACTAACATGTACCATGTGATCAATGACATGGAATTCAGTGTCTATCCCACACCAAAAAGATATGTCCTTATTTTCCGAGGTAAGAACCATAAACTTAAGCTAAAATGGATGCACTAGCTGATGTCTATCTAAGACAAACCTATGGTGGCACATAATTATGGGATGGAGAGACTGCTAGTAGAAACTTGACCTCAACTAATGAAAGAGTTCTCATATCAATATATTCTCGTTTTTAAGAATAAACCCAAGAAATAGTCATTAATCACGTTCATCTTATTATCCATGTAAAGTCATAATTAAGTAGTCAATCTAAGATAGTTTCCATTAGAATAACTCATTAATATTGATTCAACTTAGGAGAGATTTAAGCCTTTTGTAAAATTTGAGGTCGTAAGTTTGATTTGTGAAATTTAAGCCTTTTGATTAACTTTGGTCAATATTCAAAGTTTGGTTGCTCTGATCGGAATTTTGAGAGTTTTGTTGATTCGGGGATGATTTTAATCCTAAAAGATGTCGTTAATTAAATTTTCAGAGTATCCAAGCCTTATTTAGCCTTTTTAGGTTGCTACGATCGGAATTTTGAGAGTTTTATTGATTTGGGGATGATTTTAAGCCTAAAAGATGTTATTAACTAAATTTTCTAAGTATCCAAGCTTTATCATTATCATGTTTTAATGATTCTATTGACTCTGAACCATCAGGGATAGGCAAATTACATATGTGATTTGTGTGTCTATGTGGGGGGGGGGGGTTCCAAAAGTATCTCGAGGGTCCTTTTGATATTTTGATTATTGGTTATGTTTCTGGTGTTGCAGGTTTCACAATCATGAAGAGGTCTTCCCAATCGGATGGTCGTCTAAGCGAAGAAATGCTCGCAATCGCGAAGGGAACCATTGTCTAGACCCTCTCTTTCATGATGGGGGTGCTCAATCGCAACCTTTACTTATGTGAAGATCGGTTTTCAATTGTCGAGTTTTTAGCAGGGTCTGTGTGTGCAAACCCATGGTCGTTTTTGCACTTTAAAGGAGACTTTTGACCTATAGATTTTGGGGTTTAATCCTCATTTTTTGTTTTTGATCTTGGAAAAACTCTGGAATGCCATTTTGAAGAGATTTCATGAGCAAAATATATTAGGTAAGCTTTTGTGAGCCTAAAACTTGATTTCCCTTTATCATTTATCGACTTTAATATCAAAACTTGAGATTTTGATTGGCAAATGGCAAGGTCTTCAAGGACTTGAGTTCTAGACTACAATAGTGATTTTAAATTGATTTTATTTACTTTTTGAAATGGTTTTCACCAATGAGTTTCAAATGCCTTGGGTAACATCTCGAGCAAAGATTTTCAGATTTAAATCTCATTTCTGGAATGTGTTTTTTGAGTAAATAAACCACTTTTCAAGGAGTGTGATATGTGTATTTTTATTTTTATAATATTATTGTTATTACTTATTGAATTAGGTTCTGCAACTTCCGATGTTTTTCGGATGGAAAAGTCTCAAGTCTTTGATTGACTATTTGATTGAATTGTGGCAATTGATTTCCTAAACTTTGTAAATCTGGTAGAATCATGTTTCCTCTTCATTGTGTGATGGGGAGTAATGGGAATGAGGTGATGGGTTCATGTTCCACTTGATTAATCTTAATGAATAAAAAGAGAATTAATGAAAAGGCAACATGTGGACCATAATGTTTTGTGAATTGCCTTGTTGTGGCACCTAGTTGATTTATTGATGAACTACTTGAATTGATATTTCTTCCTTATGGTGTGAATTTTATTGTGCATGGATTTTTTTACACCATAATGAGATATAAAACAATAAAGCCGAAGCAAAATGGTTTCATTAAGTTATATGGTATAGAGTCAAAGGAAAATGGTTTTATGTAGTAAAATGATATAAAGTCGAAGGAAAATTGTTCTGGCTAGTGATATTATGCCAAAGGACAAAGTTTCAGGCAAGTGAAATTATATAAAGCTAAGGAAAATTGTTATGGCTAGTGATGTGAAATAAAGGCGATGAGAAATGGTTCATGTTAGTGACATTGTGTAGAAGGAAAATTCTTCTTGAAAGATTTAACTATTATGATTAGATGCATTTCATATTTGTGGTTGATCTACTTATTACGTGTGATCGATCTACTTGTTACTTGAGATTAATCTACTTATTACTTGATATTGGCATATTTGATGTGTTTTGGTTGTTGAAATATGAATATTGAACTATGTGATTAAGCCTTGTAAGTTGTGTATTGTAGCATTGTTAGATTGGACTGACTTCTATGTAGGTTGTATGTCACGGACCAAGGTAGCCCTAGGCGTAACATGGCGTACAGGACCCCGAGATGCCCCATACAAGTAATTTAGCATTCATCATACAAGATAATAAAAAAAGAGATCAAGGGAAACATTTCAAGTATAAAGTTTTATGAAAGTGAAGTCTAAGTCCAAACATTGTCTCAAAGTCATCTTCTACATAAGAATGAATTTGGGCATATCACGTACATCATTTTCCAACACTAACAATAAGGAAATATTGAAAATAATAAATTTCTGGTCCTCGAAGCATGAAGATTCACCAAAGCTCGATATTTCCTCAAAGAACTCAAGACACAAAACTGGGAATCCTGACCCTCAGAGCTACATTTGGGTAAATTTAGGTAAGATTTTGCGTTAGTACAAATATGTAATCAGTACAATAGAAATTATAAAAATATATAAATTCATGATAAAATGGACATTTTCATAAGCATGTGATGATAAATCTAAAATGAGAATCTTGAATGTTAGAAAACATAAGTCATAAACATGATCAATGCAACAGAAAACATCTTAAAACATACGTAATATACTTGTTGAAGTAACATTAGTTCCACTTAGATTTCTTGTGGGAAGTAAGATTAACAGACATATAATACCATGTGAGCTATTAACATGGAATCTAGTGTATCCCATATCGGAAAGGGTGTCATACTATCCAAGGTAAGGACCATGAACTTCTAGCTTATGTGAATCTACTATCTAATGTCTATCTAGACAATCCTATTTTGGCACATATTTTGGGACACAGGTAATCACCACTTGTAAACTTGGTACTGAGCTTAACGTCTGATAAATAGTTCTTAATCATATTCATCCTACATCTTAATGGAACATGATTAATCACCTCTTGTCCTAACATCATGTGAAATGGGTAATCGCCTCTTTTCTTTCAATTAGACAGCATGGATAGTCGCCTCTTGCCTCAACATTAGAATAGCTTCTTAACATTTGATCAATTTAGGGGGGAAACCTTTCAACCCTAAGAACCCTTATTATGTGATAAAACCTTTGACAATCATAATTATATGTGTATATGACAAATCCTTTCAACAACACAACAATAACAACATCATTGATACTTCATTCTCAAAGCATCCTTAAAGCATTTACACAGATTTCATGAGAACATGTTTAGTTTCATAAATTATTTTTTCATAATCCTAAACTCACGTCATATATCCATAACTTGTAAAACATGGGAATTACATGGGGCTATGGGGTATCTTCCAAAAAACATGACATTAATGATCATAAATTAATTAATTAAATCAATAATCAAGAGAAGTCATACATTAGAAGAAAAACCCTAACTCAATTGGGGATTTCTAACTTTAAAAATTGCAAACTTGGGAACTCCGGGGAGAAAAGGGATCCATGGATGAAAACCATCATACATCAATGCCAATTTCTTGACTTTAATGGTGGAATTGGAGACTTGAGCTGAAACCCACGGTCTGTTGATCAGACCATAGACCATCTTTTTAGGGCGTCGTTTAGGTTAGAGGGTAGAATTTGAGGCCTTGATCAATAGGCCTCATCCACATACCATGGCTCCAACAATGGTCCATTGGTCCCCGCCATGGATCTTGGATTTTGATCCCTAATTTTCTCGTAAGTGTGGGGCTCACCTACAAGACCTACATATTACTCATGCTTTAGACGGCAGACCCTGGTGAACAGTTGAAAAATATAGGAAACTTGACATTTGAAAAAAACTAACTGGCTAACCATGGAACTGACCTACGATTCGTGGATCGTTCCACGTGCCGTGAGTGGTACCATCGGAACTAGCACCAAAAATCTAAAAACTAGATTTTTTCATCTTTTCGAATTTGATTTGTTACATCATCTCCCTCTTGGGATCATTCGTCCTCGAATGAGATTCAAGGCATCATAAGGAAGTTGGGACTCTGACCTAACAGCCCAATATGCATATAATTACATAAATGTGCATATCCGAGGAGGAAACATCAACTCCTAGCTAAAGCATTTTTCAAAAAACCATACCATGAAGTCTATATGCAACACATACTCAAATGCACAGAAATTTGTAAAAATCAATCAAGTTGACTTATTTTCTCAAAACTTAAGTTTTATCGTAAACATGCTTAAATAAGGAAATCAAGGGAATATGTAAGACACGTGACACTAAAAGACTTAACTATGAGGAAGTCAATACCTCAAGATATAGAAGGGTTAGAAATAAATAAATGAGGATAATGGGAGATCATATCGCCCTCAGCCACCAAAGTAGCACCCCCACCTAACTGATTCCACCACAAAACATTTATGGAACACTTCTCTTTATTTCTAAACTTCTTGACTTGGCATTCTAAAATATCAACCGGGACATCCTCATAAGAAAGATTCTCCTTAAATCCCAAACATTCTAAGGGAACTATAGTTGTCAAATTACCAACACATTTCTTCAATATTAAGACATGGAAAAGTGGATGCACCGATGTCAATTTATTAGGAAATTCAAGTTCATAAGCAACCTTACTAATACGCCTCAAAATCAGATATTGTCCTACATAAAGGGTACTATGCTTCCCTTGCGTACCAAACCTCATTACACCCTTAATGGGTGAAATTTTAAAATAAACTCAATCATTCACATCAAATTCAATTTCTCGTCTCCTAACATTGGCATATGAATTTTGACAACTTTGGTTTGTTTTCAACCTTTATCTAATAAGTCAAACTTTCTCCATAGCATCATGTACTAAATCGGGGCCTATCAAAGCGACTTCACCTGCTTCAAACCAAATGATAGGATATCCACACCTCTTACCATATAATGCTTCAAATGGAGTTATACCAATTCTCAACTAATAGTTATTGTTGTAGGTTAACTCAATCAAAGGCATGTGATTATTACAATTACCTTTGAAACATCACAAAAGATCTTAACATATTTTCTAAATTCTTAATAGTTTGCTCATGTTGCCCATCGATTTGCAGATGAAAGTCTATACTAATATTAACATGAGTACCAAGACCCGTCGGAGATAATAGATAAAGGAACTCCGTGCAACATTAATATTTCCCTAGGTACAACTTAGCATGGTCCTCCGTTGAATAAGAAACCTCGACAAGGATGAAATGATCTAGTTTCGTGATTTGATCTGCTATAACCCAAATTGTGTCATGTTGTCGCCGGGTGTGAGGCAAACCAACAATGAAGTCAATATTCAGATCTTCCCACTTTAAAGTAGGAATGCCAACGTCTTGAGACAAACCTCCCGGTTTCTAATGCTTAACTTTCCTTGTTGACACTTGGGACACTTAGCCACATATTCTGCATTATCTTTCTTCATCCCATTCTATCAATAGATCTCCCGTGAATCATGGTACATTTTGGTGGCTCCTGTGTGAATGAAATATCAAGAAATATAGGTTTTTGCTAAAATTTTCTCTCACGTCATCTATAATGATAGTACATAACCGACCTTGATATCTAAGTACTCCATCTCCCCCTTTGAGAAAGCTTTAACGGATTTTTTAAGCATTGCTTTCTTGAATTCAACTAAAATAGGATCAAGACGTTCCTTGACTTTCATCTCAGCTACCAAAGACGATTTTGGCCTTTTGTAACCCATATATGTACCTTAAGTGAAGTCTACTAAGTGAACACCCATCTGGGACAATCTATAATCTCTCGAACCAACTTTATTTTATCATCATCAATATGAGAAACACTACCAATAGCTAACTCACTAAGAGCATCCATCACCACATTTGTTTTATCAAGGCGATAGAGAACACTCATATCATAATCCTTCAATAACTTAGGTTACCTTCTTTGGTGAAGATATATATCCTTTTTATTAAACACATATTGCAAACTCCTGTGGTTGGTAAGAACATCACATGAACACCATACAAATAATGCCTTCAAATCTTTAAGGCAAACACAAATGTCACTTGTTCAAGATCATAGGTAGGATAATTCTTCTTATTGATCTTAATTTGCCTTTAATCATAGGCAATAACTTCCCCATTTTTCATCCAATCACGAGGCATCACTATAAATAACAAACCATTCGCCCCTTCTGATAAAGTCATCACCAAAGCGGAAGTATGTCTATCCTTCAATTCTTGAACACTCTTTTACATGCTCTGGACCAAATAAACTTAGCCTTTTCTTGAGTTAGTGTTTTCGATTGAGAGGCAATCGATGAAACAAACCTTATGTAGTAACTAGTCAAAACCAAAAAACTTCTAATATCAGAAGAGGATTGAGCCTAAGACAACACTTAACCACATCTGTCTTATTAGGATCTACCTTAATACCCTTACTTAAAACAATGTGACCAACAAAATCTAATGACCTTAACCAAAACTCGCATTTGTTAAACTTTGCAAAGAGTTGTTGGTCCTTCAGGACTTGTAACACAACCCTTAAATGATTGATATGATCTTCCTCACTTATAAAATAAATCAATATATCATCAATGAATACAATCACAATACATGTCAAGGTATTGTATAAAAACATTAGTCATCAAAACCATAAACTTCGTCAGAGCATTAGTCAAGTCAAAAAAAATTACCAAAAACTCATAATGATCATACCAAAATCAAAAAAGTCCTCTTCGAAATGTCATATTCTTTCACCCTCAGTTGGTGATAAACTGACCGAAGTTCAATCTTGGAAAAGTAACTCACTCCTCCAAGTTGGTCAAATAAGTCATCTATCCATGGGAGAGGTTACTTATTCTTAACGGTAACCTTGTTCCACTGTAAATAGTCAATACACATATCGAGCAAATAACTATTGTTCTTTATAAATAAACAAAAGTGGAGCACCACATGGGGAGACATTTGGTCTGATGAAACCCTTAACCAACAAATATTTCAATTGCTTTTTCAACTCCTTTAGTTCTGTCAGAGTCATTCAGTAAAGAGGAACAGAGATAAAATGTGTATGTGGGTGAAGGTCAATACCGAAGTCTATTTCATTTTTGGGAGGAAACCGGGTAAATCAACTGAGAACACTTTCAGAAACTCATTAACCACGAGGAATGAATAAAGAGTTGGGGTTTCGAAATATACATCCCTCACCCTAAATAGATGATATATGAAACCCTTAGAAATTATCTTTCTAGCTTCAAGACAAGAGAAAAACTGACCCTTAGGCATAGAATTTCCCCTTTTCAACACTAGGACAGGCTCATCTGGAAACTTAAATTTGACTACATGAGTTCTATAATAAATAGAAGCATAACATGAATGCAGCCAATCCATACCAAGGAAAATATCAAAATGTAGCATATCAAGCTCTACTAGATCAACAAGAGTAATTCTATGGGACAAGAAAATAGGACACTTTTTATAGACCCTTTTATCCACAATAGCATCACTAATAGGAGTAGAGATAGAAAAAAAGATCTAACAACACATCCCAAAAAATATCAAATCTCATAGCCACAAATGATGTCACAAAATATGAAGTAGCATCGAGGTCTAGTAAAGCATAAAATTTCAAGTTAAATGAATTTCAACCTACTAGTAACCACATCTAGAGACTCTTTTGATCATGACAAGTCTGAAGTGCATAAAATTTAATTTGCTTCAGAGCATTTAGACTAAAATCACTAGACCAACTAAAGGATTAGGTTGAGCCCTTTGACAATTATCTCTATCATTCTTATAAACTAAAGGATAATTTATTATTTTGTGGTCCATATTACCAAATCAAGCATTTGAACCCGGTAGACATTTGACCTTATGCTTCTTTCATCACTTAGAACAAGTAGTTAATAGAGACCCACTACCACTTCCTCTTCGAGGAATATGGTTATATACCCTTTATTTGTTGAACTTAGAAGGAATAGTGGGGGAACCTTGATCGGAAAATCTTTGTCAAAACTAAGAATGACCATGTCCTCCTAACCTTGAATGTGAGAAATTAACATCACAGTTTTAACCCTCTCTGCCTCCCTATACCTATCGTTATGTTTCTCCTCTTTAATATTTTGAGCATGAAAAATGAGACAAAAAATTTCCATATCATTAACAATCATGGTGATACGACATTCCTTAACCACCATTTTGGACACACCCAAAACGAACTTACTCATCCTTGCCCTAGCATCAGCAATCATAGTGGGACCATATCAAGAAAATTTTGTGAACTCTAAGGCATATTCCTTCACAGACATACTTTCTTGACAAAGGTTAATGAGTTCAAGAACTTTTGCCTCGATCATCTCAAGGGGAAAGAAAATTTTAAGGAAAGCAACATTGAAATTTTCCAAATCAAGAGGACCCCGATCTTCAGGTCTCCTGTATTACCATTAGTTGAACCACACTTCAGCGACACCATCAAGTTGATAAGCGGACAACTCTGTCTTTTCCACCGGCGTCACTCCCATGATCATCAACACCATATACACCTTGTTAATGAACTCTTGAGGGTCTTCTTGAACCTTAGAACCATGAAACTTCTGGGATTCATTCTAGTAAAGTCTCTCATTCTAGATGTTTTCGTACCCATATTTGGGTTCAAAGGGACCGCAACCTCCCTATTTTCTTGGTCCATCATGGCTTAAGACAATACTTTAAAAGCATACCTAAAGTCCACATTAGTCACTTGGTCGGCCAAAGGATCAGCCAAAACTGGAGGAGATAAGGAAGAGCTTCTCATTCCACATTTTCTTCTGCATTCCTTCTAGAATATGCTCTTCGAGTATCCATATCATGTAGAGCATAAGATAAGGATTAAGAGAGATACCTTATAGAGTTAAACTATATTGAACAACTTTAGATTAATGATATAAGGAGAGTTTCCTAAACATCTTATAGTCTCTCATTCATAAATCTGGATGCTTTACACTCATAAACAAAACTTTACTCGATGTAGCTTATGAGACTTCCTAGAACTTTTCTAAACTATGTGTTCTGATTACCATTTTTGTCATGACACGAGGTAGCCTGTAGGTGTAACATAACATACAAGAGCCTGAGAGGCCCCATAAAAGACATTTAGCATTCAACATACAACATAATAGATTAAAAGATATTAAGAGAAACATTTCAAGTCTAAAGTTTTGTCAAAGTAAAGTGAAATTCTAAAAAATCAACTAAAACCATTTAGTACAAAACAATGATGCTTGTCATGATCAACCATACTATTTTCAATTTAAGTGTCTATGTTCATCGATAATATAATAACTCAACTGAGCATTGGGGTCGTGTCCCAAGAGAGCGGTAGTGAAAATATGTAGCTTATTAGAAGTTCATTCTAATTAGTCATAGCTAAAGAAATTTGTGATTGAAAACATTACAAATTAAAAGGGGTGACACGAAAGTATCAAATATCAAATAGGGGGCATGTCACAAATAGTAAAAATAGCAATATAATGAGATGTCTAAGTAATGAAAGGGGAAATTCTTGGGATGTTACCTCAATAAAGATTAATCCAGATTAAAATAGCAATATAATGAGATGTCTAAGTAATAAAAGGGGAAATTCTTGGGATGTGACTGCAATAAAGATTAATCCAGATTAATGGGTACATGCTTTTAATAGAAAATTTGTGGAAAAAATAGTGACTAGGATAAGCTTTATATGGAAATAAGTTCACTCTCGAGCAACTTACCCCGTTTCAAATGGGTTCCTCTAGGACACCCATTTGCCGCATGAACACAGCCTACGTGTTACCCCACTCTTTACCCCGAGTTGAGTGTTAGGATATGGGACTAGGGCTTACCCTCTAGGGCTAAGCCTCATGTCGACCTACTCCTTAGGCCATCAATCTAGCGGTCTTGGTTTAGAGATTTCTCTCTCGAGCAAGTTGAAAACACATGGATGAACTTATATTTGCAACTACAAATCTATTAGGTTAAATCACGACCACTAGATTAAATCACCATTAAAATACATTTAATCTACCAACAAGTAAGACCTAACAAGAATATTGACCCACATTTGCGAAATCACACCCCAAGAATGCGAGTTTAGCCACACATCAAAAATAAAAGAAATTATACCTTCAATGATGTTGAGATCAAATGGTTATGAGAGAAAAATCCTAATTTGAGCAAAGAAGGAATATTCAAGGAGACCAACTTTCAAATTGAAAGAGAATAGACTCTTTATCCTTCAAGTGTTCAAAAACCTTACAAACTTGAGAGTACAATATGAAAAGTACTAAGTATATATAATATTGTTTGTTTGTATTTCAGAATTCTTAAAAAATGATCATAATCCATAAAACTAAAACTCTACTAGTATTTATAGCTTTCAGATTTGTGTTGCAGCGGACCATTCGGCAACTTTAGGGGGGGAATTGTCAATTGATTCAAAAATTCACCAATTAGTGTAGTCTACTGCCTTCTGGTATAGCTTTCAGCATCATCGTGCTTTGGTTCATTGGGTGATGAGATACTTCTCTGCGAGAATACTAGGAGATGTGCCGATTTCTCCTCTCTTCTGAAAATTTGACCCTTTCTTTCAGGGCTCAGCTCAGTAGAAAAAAAGCCAAGTGTGCCTAAGTGGCGATCTGCCAAGTGGACTTGATGATCCTCAGGTTTCCATTTCCTTGTTGTTTTCAACCTTTTTTCCTCTTTTTTGCGACATAGTGTCCATGTTTTCCTTAAATCATCAGAATACTTGAAACATCAGAGTTTTCATCAGATATTAAGATAAAATAAGAATTTGAGGATGCAATTTCTATTAAAATATATCCCTAAATGAGTTCGATCTGTGGACTTATCAAAGACATTGAAAAATAAGGAAAAACTTGAAACAATAAATTTCCGATTCTCGAATTATGAAGACTCATCAAATCTTAGAATCTCCTCAAAACACTCTATCCATGAAACTAGGAACCCTGACTGTCAGACCTACATAGCATGTGTTAAAACGAATATGTACCAAGTATGATAGGCATGCATAAAGACATATAAGATTCATGTTAAAAATGAACATTTTATAAGCATTCGATGATCAAGCTAAACCATCAATCTTAATGTTAGAAAACATAAGTCGTAAAACATGATCAATGCAAGTGAAAATCATCTTAAAACATATGCAAGACACTCTTGAAGTAACCTTAGGTCATCTTAGCTTAGTTGAGGGAAGTATCTTGAACTAACATATAAAACAATGTGAGCTACCAACGTTGAATCCGGTGTTTCCCACATTGAAAAGGGGTATCCTACTTACCAAGGCAAGAACCATGAACTTCTAGTGTATCTGTATCCGCTAGTTAATGTCTATCTAGACAATACTATGTTTTCCACTATGTATTAAGCTCAACTTCCATAGAATAGGTCTTAATTATATTCATCTTAGCTCTTAAAGGAACATGGACAATTAGTTGTACTTACATATGGTGTAATGGTTAATCGCCTCTTGTATTTCCAAAAAGAGAGCATAGGTGATCACCTCCCGCCTTAACATTATAATAGATCCTTATCATTGGTTCATTTTAGGTGAGTAAACCTTTGAACCCTTAGAATTCTTATTATGTGAGAAAACCATTCACACACTAAGAAAACTTATTATGTGAGAAAACCTTTCACAATCATGCTTTCATGTATATATGGGAAATCCTTTCAACAACACAACAATAACAACATCATTAATACTTCATTCCCAAAGCATTGTTAAAACATTTACATAGATTTAAGGATAACATGCTTGATTTCATAAATTCCTCTTTCATAATTCAAAACCCATATTATATAGTCATAACTTGGAAAACATGGAAATTACATGGTTCATTGGGTATCTTCATAAAACATGAGATTAACTAAATTCCTGCATAGAGATCATAAATGAATCAATTAAATAAATAATTAAGAGAACCCATAACATAGAAGAAAAAACCTAACTCAATAATGGATTCCTAACTTTAAAAATTGGAGAAGTTCGGAACTCCATGGAGAAAAGGTTCCATGGATGCAACCCGTCATACATCAATGTCAATTGCTTAA
The DNA here is from genome assembly GCF_036512215.1 of Solanum lycopersicum. Classification (NCBI taxonomy): domain Eukaryota; kingdom Viridiplantae; phylum Streptophyta; class Magnoliopsida; order Solanales; family Solanaceae; genus Solanum; species Solanum lycopersicum. The sequence goes on from NC_090811.1 coordinate 45,183,328, forward strand.
CTTAAATGGTCTAATTAGAGAATTGATTTGAAACCCTAGTTTGGACACTTCTTCTTCAAGATCTCTAGAAAGAGCACAATATTTGAGAGGACCACTTTGTTCTTATATTGTAAATTTGAGAGAATAATTTAAATTGGGGAATTTTTAGGTTAAAAACACTTATATGGGGGTTTCGGTGAAGGGTAAGATGAAATAGTATCAGAATAGAGTAATTAGGAGAAGACCCAAAAGCCCCTAAAAATGTAATTGCCGACACCAACGATGGCAAGAGCCACAGTCTGTTAGTCAGACCAAAGACCAACCTGTTAGGGCGTCGTTTATGATGAGAGTCTATAAATTGAGGCCTGGATTGACATGCCCCATCCATAGACAATGGGTCCAACGATAGTCAGTTGGTCCGATCATAGATCTTGGCTTTTGATCCAGAATTTCCTTTAAATATGGGGCTTACCTATGGACCTACCTATGACTCGTGCTTTAAACAACATGCCATCCTCGTGATCCATTGAAAAATATAGAAAAGTTGACATTTGGATAAAAAGTAATTGGCCAACCACTGACCTAACCTATTGTCCGTGCATCGTTCAACTGATTGTGGATGGCATTGTTGTAACTGACACCTAATTTCTGAAAACTAAATATTTTTGTATTTTTGAATCCAAGGTGTTACATTGTAGTTTGAGCAGGCTCCATTGAAATGTAAAGGATATTCATTTTTGGATAGATTTATTTTATTTATCAGGTTGCTTGGGGAGTAATGTGTTGTTTGATACTCATTCATTGCTTTTATACATGTGTAGGTTTTGATCCTGGTACCATGTGATTTCTCTTAAAACTTATCCCATTTCTAAGGCTCGTTGAAGAGCTTGAAAGCTAGATTATTTCATCTCTGCAGGCTGTCTTTTTCCTTGATGTTATGCTTTGTTCTATTTATAAAACGAAGACATTGAGTCTTGTTCGTATTTTTCATTTTCGCACATTATATATTAGTGGTTTCTACGCATGACAATCAGGTTGTTGGGGTTATACTAGAATGACTATGTTTTTCGTGTTTTATTTATTCTTGCTTATTTCCATTTTTTCATTTAATTGGGTTGACGATGAATTGTCTTAATCGTAATATGAAAGTGTCATCACGTCCATTTTTTTGTCACGAAAAAATGTATCAAAGTACCAAGCTCATAGGTTTTAAATTTGTACAAGCTAGCTCTAAGAAGAGTCTCAAGGATCAGTACGAAGACGTGATAATGCTCAACTACACTTCATCTAATTCTAAATGTAGGTGGTCACAATCGATTATAAACCCAATGAAGAGTTGGGGTTGATCCCACGGGGAGTGGTATGCTAGAGAAATCAATTATGAAATCAACTATGAACAACTCGAACCTTAATTAATCTACTCTCTTGAGCTATATTGGTAGGATTGAATTTAGAATCACTTTCTCAAGCTGAATCTACAATAATCCAATCACTACAATCATCAACTGATAGTTTTAATCCAAAACATTCTTTCTCAATAAAGCTTCGAATACTGTTAGAACAGTATTTACAACTACAATTGGTAAATAAAAACTCGACCAACAAATAAACCTATTTAAAATTGACATTTAAATTAGTAAATACTAAAACCCATAAGCTAATTAGAGCATTTGATCACATAACCACTTCCCCAAAGGATGGGGTTTTTTATCCACACATCATAAAAAGCAAGAAAATATTACCAATGATGTTCTCCATCAGCTGGGTAAGAAATGTCAAGTCTTCAAGGCTTGGAATCAGTTTAGAATAAAAACCCTACTCAATATTCTTCTCAAAAACTACTAAAAGTTGTGTTTAGATTAAAAACTCAGAATTAGAATGAGTGGGAACTTTTAGAACCAGAAAAACTCCTCCGCATCTTATAAAAAACGCATTAATACTCTTCCAGATTTTCAGCTTCAGGATAGATTGACAGTATAAGTCGATCATCGCCGACCAATTCGATGATGTACCAAATGTCCTCTTCCATAACCTTCATGAATTAAATCTTTATTATTCACAAACTGTAACTTTAGGTGATCAGTATCTCCATCGCCGATTCATTCTCTGGTTAGCCAAGTTGGCTTCTTCTCAGGGTTAGTCCTTTTGGAACTTTTGGTGAGTTAAAGGACCACTCCTCGGTTCACCAAGTGGACTTGGCAATCAACAACTTTGCTTTTCTTCAACTTTTTCAACTTAATAGCTCCTTTTTTTCATGATAATGTCCTTTTCTTGATCTTTTGCTTTCATTGCTGAAAATTAACATTTTAACATCAGTTTGTAGGCATTCAGTATACTAGAAATATGAATAGTAAACTCTAAATGAGTGGAAATCCACGACTTGTCAACAGACCTAACTTAAACTTTTGCTTATCCTCAAGTAAAACACAAGATTAATCAGTTCAATAAAGAGTCTACAAATAGTGTTACACAAGACTTAATATGAATTTACATGATGTTCAATCTAACCATGAAATGTTCACTTGTGTACTACAAGTTTCAAAGAGTGACTAGCCATCATCAAATAGAATACAATCTCACAATGTTTAGTAAAAATGAAAATTCAAGCTTAACAAGAGTATTTGAATGCCTTTTATCAGGAATGATTCCATGCTCACACAAATCTCATCAAAATTTCAAAATTTCGGAATCGAAAACAACTCTCACACTCTTAAAGATAAACACATGCATGATTTTTCCCATAGGCTTGCCCTTACTTTCCGATCAACATGACATCAAGCTCAATCAGGATCACAAAGGTCTTTCAAGGCTTGTAATAGGGCTGAGGATAAATAAATAATCTTTTGGTTTGGAGACTTCTACCTTCATGAAGTATGGCCTGCATTTCACTTTTTCTACTTCTCTTTCACTCTTTTTTATTTTCTCAATCCACCTTATATTCTTTTAAGCATGACCCATTGGATACCGTATTTATTTTATCCATTGTACAAACTTTATTTCAACAATTCTTTTCTTATATTATCTTTTTTCTTCTTTCACTTTTCTTTTTTTTATGGAGGGGTTCCATGTTTTTCTACATGATCCTTCAAGGGCGAATTTCTCAAACTTCTTGACTTTCCTCCTTTTTCACCACACCCCCAACTTAGACTTTTGGCCTAAGTTGGTTATTGAAAATGACAAATACTTCATGAAGATTTTAGGTGGGAAAGAAAGAGGTCAAATGTGTATAAGTTTCATCCTAAGAAAAGGATAATCTAAAATGGTGCCAAAAAAGGTTTACACTCTCAATAAATGGTCCCTATGATCATCGCTATAATACACCTATATTAATCGATTGGTCCGATAGGGCAAGTTCTAGGTATTATCAAGCACTCATTCCAAGACAACCTCACCATACATGGCATTTAACACAATCATTAAATAAGACTCTACAATTTTAGCTAGCGTGCAATGATCATCACAAGATTCATTTCAACAATCGTCTAGTAAGAATGAGATGCTAGTTCACATTTGACTTATGCAACTCAAATTTGCCTCATTGGAATCACACACATATTTTTGGATCAAGAGCATTATTCAAGTCATCCATATTAGTCGCGACAAACACTCAAATTTGCAAGAGAACAACCACATTCACAAATATCAAGAGGTGACAAAAATTTCAATCCAGGTTAAAACCATCATTAACATTAAAAACAATGGATCAAAAACCAATATTCAAAAACAAAAGCAAGTATTCCCACAAACACAAAAACAACAATAATATCATAAAAATAGCCCAAAAGATGTAGGTATGAATATGCCTCACCCTGCAAAAATAAACTAGGAATTATCCTCAAATGAAAATGATATAAAAAGTCTAAACATTGAACTAAAAGAGAGTCAAAATCCACCTGTCTGGATAAGCCTGAGATGGGCTCTGCATGTCTGTGACTCCCTAAGCCTAGGCATTAGTGCTCGGCTTAGCTCCATCCTTTTCTGTATTGGATCCCACTATAGACGTATCCCTAAGAGATGCCTCCACAGCATTGTCGCCCCCTCGAGGTCCTCCAAACAATCTCTAATCCAATTCCTTATTATCCATTCATTATGTGAAGACATAAAGGTGTTGCTGATAAACCCAAATCAATATTTGAAAGCCACGTTCAGACCCTTCTTCTCTATCGGGACTCTTGTCTCTATACATGGCAGTATGATGTATGTGATCAGAGGAGATAAATAACCCTTCAAATCATCTAGGGTCTTCTTCTATATTTTATATACTAAGAAGTGGATTACATTCATCGTGCACCCTAGAATCTCCTTGATATCGGTGCTAGTGCATTGGACTTTCCTGCCCCACACCATCATAGGGTCAACGAGGTTAAAGGAACTAGCTTTCTTATTCCTTCCGGCACTAACTTCCCGTACTCGGCAGAGGTTTCACGAACCCAGGAAGGAATGTAGGTTCCTAGCGGCTGGGTGAAAATCTCAAATTTGTGAGATAGTGTTCCACACCTCATGGTATCTTTTTAGTACACCTTATGTAGACAATCTCTTCTACTCAAGAATTGCCTCACTTATGCAGTCGTTCGGCTGTTATACAATTGGGGAGGTAATTCCTACACTGGAGGCACTAAAGGTACCTACTCTACTATCTGAGTTGGGTGGAGGTGGTGCAAGAGGCACTAGGACCCTGGCTGGATCATGCAATGCCTTAGACCGCATCTTTGATCTCCTTGTTTGTAGAGTCTGATCATCCTCCGGCTCAAGCATATAGACTAGTGATCTATCCCTCCAAGTTGCCTTCACTTTCTCACTCTGATATAGTAAGGAGGGTAGCATAAATTCCCATTTTATTGGAACTCTCCTCCAGTGACGTTGGCTCAACAAGACCTTTTTTCTTACCTTTCCCCCCTTTTGGATGAAGTTTTTCATGTGTGGCTCAGGTAGAACCATTGTAGATTACTATTCCTCGGGCCCTATTATGGGGTGGTTGATTTTGTATTGGTACTGTAGGTCTAGCCATACCTGCAAAAAACATTGAATAAACCAATACTGTAGAAATTGTTTGAAAAATTAACAATTTTGCAAAGTATGCACGAAAGCTCATTGAGTCCTTCGGTGAACTAGATCAGGCTCGCAAATATTATATACTAAAATTTCTCAAAATTTAGCACAAGTCGGTGATGTCCACGACCTTTCAATAGATTGCCAACTCCATTCAGCGAACTAAAAATAACTCACTGAATGTTACATAATGTTTTCCAAAACTTAGCTTTAAAAGGCGGTTAAATAGACATTCGACGAGTCACCGAGTGTTTTCAACCAGCTAAAGTGTATCCCCAAATGTTATATAAATAATTCAATAACTTTTAAGGATAAATAATTGTTGTTGGGCCTACCAATAAACAATTCAGCGAACTTGACCAAGCTTGTTGAACGGTCCATCGTGCAAGATGTTGACCCCGACCTTCATTTTCTACAGTCAGAATAAAATTTAACACCTACTCTATTTAATCAAACCCAGACCCATACTACCCATGACCTCGGGGTACTAAAACTTCCCCCAATTTGTCCAAAATTGACCAATCAACATCTTTTCTTTTAAGAATGATGTCACCCACTCTATTATTGGGCAAAATTATTTGATCGATACAACTAAGTTTACTCATACTTCACCCACACTAGACCCATCAGTTTACCAACATAACCCATAATTTTGATCATTCATACACAGAGGATTTTACAATTATTGGCTAAAATAATCATTAACACGAGATAACACACGCACATTAACAACAACCATACAAACAACCAATAATATGCAAATATATCATATGAAACTACAACACTGAAAAGTGGGGGTTGGATACACCAACCTCAAGATTAGTTAAAAGTGTAACACTCCGAAAGTTCGTGACTTGGACTAGATCCTAACTTTATGAAATAAGACTTATAAACTATTTATAATCTAAAAATAATGTATTGAATCGAATTAGTATGTGTTAGATTCAAACCGTTAAGAAACAACCATGACGTTCGGAGAAATGTGAAATATTCACTAGTGTGCCTTGGCTTGTTTCATGGGGTTTTAAGAGTTGGAATTTAATGAAAATTGATTAAAAAAATGTACTAAATATTTAAAATAGTATGTTTAGAATTGACCCAAAACTGCCATTTGGGACGATGTGCATCCACAAGCCAAACGATGAGCCATCGTTTGATCGACGTTGTCAATAGCTATCTGTGATAAACTTAAACATTTTCCCAAAATGGCCAAAAATACCACTCTCTGATCCAAACCAGGGACCAACAGAACGGTCTATGGTCCAGACGATGGATCGTGGGTCGGGGTCTCGTTGTTTGGCACCTAGTTGACTGTTAAGTTTTTTTGTTATATGAGTTAAATATTTAGTGGGTTAGGTGATTATTTAAGGGTTAATATAGTTTTAATTAAGTAATTTGAGGGACTATATAAGGACTAACCCTCATTAGAACACCCCATATTTCCCAAACCCAAATTATCTCCTACTACTCTATACTTTATCTCTCTCTAATGCAAGATCCTATTGAAGACCAACTCAAATCTTGATTAGGACTTCAAGACTTCATATTTTATCCATAAAACACTAAGGAATCTTATGGTATGGCTTTTATTCACTCTTGGGATCTCTTTCCCCAAGAGGCTCTTCAAAATTGGTTTCCAATAATGTCAAAAAGTGGGTTTTCTTCCAATTTCGTGATTTATCTTTCAAATTGACTTTATATTGGTTTAGTTTGATTATTATTGATATATTATGATTATATTTTGTTTAATTGTTGTATTTGTTAGTCATTGACCTAGTTCTATAGAATAAATCATGATTGAACCCTTTTCCCCAAACCCTAGGTTATAATTAGAGGATTGACTTGATTAGTGATTATACACTTGACTTAGTTCTTGTATAGATTAATATTATACGATTTTATAAAGTGGATTGATGGTTGAACATGGTTGGATTGATGGTAACATCTTTAATTAGGCTTGTGAAGGCTATGTGGTAAGACTTTGTGATCTTGAGTTCTTTACTTCAATAATGATGGCTTATACTTGAGAAAGGTATTCAATTGAAGTATTATATGTGATTAGATTTGATATATGATGACATATTATTATGACGAATGTCTTGACTATGTGAATTTTTATATCATGTTTAAGGTTATGAAGATACAAGGTTGAATATGGATTACTTGAGCGCCTTACTATGAATGGTAATGATGTGTTAATATCAAAAAAGAAGGGTTGTTATGAAAGGATATTCTCATGCAATACCTAATGATCTAATGATATAAAATACAAGGGGTTAATATCTTATGGCCTATACTAAGATATGATGATTAAGAAAGGCTTAAAGACATTTCAATAATGGACTTTAGCTTAGCACATGAGTGAACTTTACAATGAGAGGTGTTGACTCCCCTTAGAAGGAAGATACCAAATGTTCTCAATATATAAAGGTTTCCAATTGCTGATGGGAATGTATAGGGTTCAAGGCATATCTCCTAGTTCCTTAACTATGTTGCCTCCATAGGAATACTAGCTAGTGGATCCACCTAGAATTCTATCTTCATATTTTGGTTCTACCTTGGCAAGTAGACCACCTTCTCTTAGTGTAGGGTTTCATGACACAGGATTTGATGTTTATCTCACATGGTCTATTGTCAATTTAGGTAGTGGTTCCTGAAAGTAAAATGAAATTAATAAAGTGAACACTAACTAGGGTGATTTAAGAGGTTCTACTTAGGGTAAGTAGGGGTATGGGACTCTACTTATGCATTGCACAAATTGACCTTGAGGGAAGTCCTAGGAGGTTGGTCTTATGCACTTATGATATGAATGAAATGCAACTATTGACTTTATATGATGTTGACCTCACATGATATTGACTATATGTAATGAACATGCTATTGGTCTGAATTGATATATATGAGGAAGAACATGCATGATATGAATATATATTAATTGTAGACATTACTTATGATCCTTTACTTGGTTTACTTGATTATGTGGGGTTATGGGGCTTCACATAAGCATTGCAATTATAGGCTTGGGAAGGGGTTGTAAGTAAAGGTCTTATATGATGTGATGTTATGAACTCTTGTACATGAATTATTGCTATGACATTATGTTAGAGTTGTTATGCTTATATGATCTTAATATAATGTCATTCATGTTGATATGACCTTATATTAATAATATCCATGTTGGCTTGACTATATGATGGTGTTGGTCTTGTGTTAAATATGGACTTGTTTTCAGTAATGCTATATTTATTGGCTTGTATATGTTCTTACTTGTGCATAAAAACTTTTGAAAGTGACTTAGCATGGTTTTGAACTAAATGTCCTTTTAAGCATGATTTAAATGGATTTACTTGCATATGTTTCCATACTTAGTACATGTGGTGGTACTAACACATATTCTTTCCATCTTAGGTAGGTCCTCAAGTTCGAGGATGGTGTCATTTGTTCTACCTTAGTAGTATTTCTATTGTCTAAAGACATTCATTTATTTCCTATTCTTAAAGATATTTGTTGTAAGCCCTATGTGACAATATAAGCTTGTATAAGGGCTATGCCAAAATGTTGCATTTCATTTTTGGATGGGTTAATGTGAGACGATGTTATAAGACTTAATTCTTACGTGTTGGTTATGTTGACTAAACGAGAAGCCTATGTAAGTTTTATATGTGAGAAGTCTAAGTAAACTCCATACATAATATGTGAGAGGTATATGTATGCCTCAATATGTAAAAACTTTTAAGTTTCATATTTTTAATCTATGATATATGATGATGAATGCTAAAAGGGGTGTTGCCCGATCATGACAAACTTGGTTGTTGAGCATGAGATTGAAAAAATCATAGGATTGATGTCTTAATAAACCACGTACACGTAGATCCTTGTTCATGGGTGTGAAGTGCACCATATTTATGAATGAGAGGCTACGTGATGCTTAGAAATTCTCACTTATTGGAAATCTTGAAAGTCGTGCCTTAATAGTGGTAACTTTATGTGCCCCTTTTTACTTCTAATCTTTTCTTGTGAATATAGAAAATGAATACGAGAAGGACAGACGCAAGGAGAGTGGAGGAATATTTGGCTAATGTGGGAGTTTTCTTCTAGAGAACCAAGATCCTCCATAAGGCAATCAAGTTCCTCCGCGAGCCCAAGCTCTGGGCATTCCTCCACCTATAATGGATGGATAGATAAGGTTGGCTTTTCTAAGTTTGGCCCAAAATATCACTACCCAAGCCAAAGCGGTAGCTACTCAAGATCAAGCCATGATGGTTCAAGAAAACTGAGAAGTTTGACCCCGTGTTCACCAAAATGCTAGTAATAAGGCTTATCTCTTGAGGGACTTAACAAAGATGAACCCTACAATGTTCTTTATGTCTAACATGAATAAATATCCCAAGACTTTCTTGATGAGGTCAATAAGATCCTCTATGCTATGAGTGTGAGTTCTAATGAGAAGGTCGATCTAGCATCCTATCAACTCAAGGATGTGGATCAAACTTGGTGTACCCAATGGAGAGATAATAGGACTTTGAGAGCGGGTCCTATAACTTGGGAGGTGTTTAACAGGGTTTTTCTTGAAAGGTTCTTTCCAAGGGAGAAAACAGGGGCGAAAGCGGAAGAACTCATCAACCTTCGTCAAGGAGGTATGAGTGTGAAAGAGTACTCCTTGAAGTTCACTAAATTGTTCAAGTATGCTTGTTCCTTGGTATTCAATCCTAGGGATAAGATGAGTCGCTTTTTGACGGAAGTGTTTAATGATCTAGTTTAAGAGTGTCGTTCGTCGATGCTCCATGACAATATGGATATTTCTCGCTTGATGGTGCATGCCCAACAAGTTGAGGAGACTAGACTAAAGAAGAATAATAGAGAATTTAAGAGGGTCAAGTCTTATGATGGAGGTACTTCCAAGGGTAGGCTTGAAAATTGAAGACAAGCCTAGGTTCAAAAATAGGGTTTCCAACCAATTTCCTTACAATTTCCCTAATTCTAACAAGGATAGGGTGTCTAACCCTAAATCTCAAAAGGGAAGTACTAGAAATTCACCTAGTGAGAAACCTACTTATGCCAAGTGTGGTAACAAGCATAGGGGTGAATGTTTGGTGGGAACGGGAAATTTCTTTGGTTGTGGAAAAGAGGGCCAAAAGTTTAGGGATTGTCCAAATATGAGGTGTCAAGAGGAATGGAGTGTTCAAGCTCAAGCAAAGAGGAATCGTTTCTATTCTCTCTGCTCTAGGGGTGAGCAAGAGGAATTTACTAATGTGGTCACCGGTATGTTACAAGTCTTCTCTATTGATGTTTATGCTTAAATTTATCCCGGTGATACTTTATCATTTGTAACTCCTCTAGTAGATAAAAATTTATATGTCTACCCGATATTTTAGTTGAACCTTTTACGGTTACTACCCCAGTGGGTAACTCCGTTGTTGATAGAAGAGTCTTTAGGAATTTTCCTATATCTTTGCCCAATAGAGTTACATGGGTGTATTTGGTAGAACTTGATCTGGTTGATTTTCTTGTCATTTTGGGAATGGATTGGTTGCGCACTTGGTTTGCTTCAATTGATCTTCGAACAAGGGTAGTTAAGTTCAAAATTCTTAATGAACACGTCTTAGAGTAGAATAAAGGTAACTCAATCCCTAGAGGTTGTATCATTTTCTGTGTAAAAGCTTGTAAAATGATCTCTAAAGGTTTCTTTACCATATTATGAGGGTTAAGGATCGTGAGTCTGACATTCCTTCTTTTGAGTTGGTACCCGTAGTGAAGGATTTTCCAGAAGTCTTTCCTGATGACTTGCACAAAATTCCTCCCCAAAAAGAAATAGACTTTGTATTGACTTATTACCGGATATGAAGCCTATTTAAATCCCTCCTTACCGGATGGATAAGGACAAGTTGAAAGAGCTAAAGTTTCAACTCCAAGATTTATTAGATAAGGGTTTCATAAAACCTAGTATTTCTCCATGGGAAGCTCCGGTGTTGTTTGTTAAGAAGAAGGTTGGATCCCTTAAGATGTGCATTTATTATCATCAACTTAATAAGGTTACCATTAAGAAAAAATATCCTCTCTCTCGGATTGACGGCTTGTTTGATCAACTCCAAGGGGAAAGATACTTTTCAAAAATTGACTTGAGGTCAGGGTATCCCCAACATAGAGTGAGAGGTAAAGACATACCTAAAACAGCTTTCTGAACTAGGTATGGTCAATATGAGTTCCTAGTGATGTCTTTTGGTATCACTAATGCCCCGGCGGCTTTCATGGACCTAATTAATAGACTGTTTTGAAATTACCTTGACTCTTTTGTAATCATTTTCATTGATGATATCTTGGTGTATTCTAAGAGTGAGGATGATCACATGGGTCATTTAAGGGTAGTATTGCAAGTCCTTAAGGAACACCAACTCTTTGCCAAGTATAGTAAATGTCAATTTTTGTTGAGATCGGTCGATTTTCTTGGTCACGTTATCTCTGGTGAGGGTATTGAGTTCGACCCGAGGAAAACTAAAGTGGTTAAGAATTGTCTAAACTCTAACCGATATTAGAAGTTTCTTGAGTCTATTCGGGTATAATAGTGTCACGACCCAAACCGGGTTGCGACTGGCACCCACACTTACCCTCCTATGTGAGCGAACCAACTAATCTAAACCTTAACATTTCAATATAATATAAACAGAAAGTAATGCGGAAGACTTAAACTCATTAATAAAAACCAATTCAATAACTATCAATATTCAACATCTATTATTCCCAAAACCTGGAAGTCATCATCACAAGAACATCTACTTTAAACTACTAATTCTAAGAGTTTCTAAGAAGCTAAAAATACATAAGAAGCTAGTCCATGCCGGAAGTTCAAGGCATCAAGACATGAAGGAGAAGATCCAGTCCAAGCTAGAAGTGTTAGCTCACCCTGAAGATCCGGTGTGACGAAGACTGGCTTGAGTTACTGTTGAGTCGAAGATGACGGCACGTTTGCTGCACTCCACAAATAACAAGAAGAAAAACATAAAAGTAGGGGTCAGTACAAAACACGGGTACTGAGTAGATATCATCGGCCAACTCAAAATAGGGAACAGTATATATCAATATTCTCGTAAATCAACTATAAAACTCAACATGTAGCAACAACAAGTATTATAATCATCAATAAGTACCATCAAGTTAATCCATGAGGGCTCAAGCCTCAACACCATACTCATTTGGGAATTAAGTATATTAAGTTGAGTATATTATCATCTTTCAAGATTCATTATCTTTCCTCTTCTTGTGTCGGTACGTGACACTCCGATCCCCTACTACTATGTGTCGGTACGTGACACTCCGATCCCCTAATTCTATGTGTCGGAACGTGACACTCCGATCCCCTAATTCTATGTGTCGGAACGTGACACTCCGATCCCCTACATGTGTCGGAACGTGACACTCTGATCCCCTACATATGTCGGTACGTGACACTCCGATCCCCTACATGTGTCGGAACGTGACACTCCGATCCCCTACATGTGTCGGAACGTGACACTCCGATCCCCTACATGTGTCGGTACGTGACACTCCGATCCCCTAATTCTATGTGTCGGAACGTGACACTCCGATCCACTAATATCATTCTGTAAATCATCAAGCCTTCTCTATTCCAAGGCATCATCAATCCCATTACTTTAATTCGTCAAGCCTTCTTCTATACCAAGGCATCATCATTAATAATGTATATTAAAGTTTCTTTTCAAGATTTGGGATTCAATATTTTCATCATGCTTATCTTATCACAATCACATAATCATATTCATGCAAACATACCATTAAGCATATAGTAGGGTTTACAATACTACCAATACATATCATTCACTATTAAGAGTTTACTTATGAAAGCATGGAAACCATAACCTACCTCCACCGAAGAATTGGAATCAACAAGCAATTTCCCAAGCTTTGATAGTCCCTCTGCCTCTTGATCGATCAATTTCTCTCTCTCCTTGTTCTCTCTATTTTCTTTATTCAAACCCTCTTTCTTTTACCCTAGTTAACATATAATTAAGTGTAAAAGATGGAAATAATACCCCACTAATTAACTTAGGGTTACCTCTTTTAACCCCCAAGAATTTGAGTTATTAATATAAACCCACAAAATCTATAATTAAGGAAGGAGTAGTCCAAAAACGTCCCTTAAAACGTGTAAGGAAATCCGATTCTGCCTGGGATTTGCGCAACCTGTGACGGGCCGTCGTGCCTGCGACGGTCCGTCCTGCAGGTCGTCGCAAGAGTCAGAGAGTCAATTTCCACTGAACAATCTATGACGGTCCGTCACGCCTGTGACGGTCCGTCCTGCCATTCCGTCACGAAGTTCAGAGAGTCGATTTTCAGTACCCAATTTCAGATTTTCTAAGTGTTTTGAAATGAGACCCTGCGACGGTCCGTTGTGCCCTTGACGGTCCGTCGTTTGGTCCGTCGCCTCAGCCTGTTTTTCCAGAATTGAAGTTTGTTGCTTAAAACGACTAAATAGGTCGTTACAATAGATACCAATTTACCCATCGTTCATCCCCGAACGATCAAAAGAAGGAAAACAAGGGCGAAAAGGAGTACCTGAATCTGTAAACAGATGTGGGTATTTTTCTCGCATATCCGCCTCCTTCTCCCAAGTGGCTTCTTCAACGGGTCGATTCTTCCATTGCACCTTGATGGATGCAATCTCTCTTGACCTCAACTTGCGAACTTCTCTATCTGAAATAGCAACAGGCTCCTCCTCATAAGACAAGTTCTCATCAAGCAAAACTGAATCCCAACGGATAATGTAGTTCCCATCCCCATGGTATCTTTTCAACATCGACACATGGAATACCGGGTGTACTCCGGACAGCTTTGGAGGCAAGGCTAACTCATAAGCCACCTCCCCTACTCGCTTAAGTACTTCAAATGGTCCAATGTACCTTGGACTTAGTTTACCCCTTTTACCAAACCGCATCACCCCTTTCATGGGTGAAACTTTCAACAAGACTTGTTCACCCTCCATGAACTCTAAGTCTCAAACCTTTCGATCTGCATATTCTTTTTGTCTACTTTGCGCCGCTAGAAGCTTTTCTTGAATAGACTTCACTTTTTCCATCGAATCCCTCAAGAGATCAGTACCCCAAGGTCTGACCTCGAACGCATCAAACCAACCAATGGGAGACCTACATCTCCTACCATACAATGCTTCAAATGGAGCCATATCAATGCTTGAGTGATAGCTATTATTGTATGAAAACTCCGCTAAGGGTAAGAAGCTATCCCAATGGCCACCAAATTCTATCACACACGCACGAAGCATATCCTCCAACACTTGAATCGTTCGCTCAGACTGACCATCGGTCTGGGGATGGAACGCAGTACTAAGGTCCAACCTAGTACCCAATTCTGCATGCAATGTTTTCCAAAACTTAGAAGTAAACTGCGTACCTCTATCTGATATGATGGATAGTGGAACCCCATGCAATCGCACCACTTCCGAGATGTAAAGTTTGGCTAACTTTTCTACATTGTAAGTCACCTTGACCGGAATGAAATGAGCAGATTTAGTTAACCTATCAACAATCACCCAAATGGAGTCATACTTACCCATTGTCTTCGGAAGACCAACCACAAAATCCATTGCAATTCTTTCCCACTTCCATTCCGGAATGGGCATTCTCTGAAGTGTTCCTCCGGGCCTTTGGTGTTCACACTTTACTTGTTGACAGTTTGGACACTTGGCAATAAAGTCAACAATATCATGCTTCATTCTACTCCACCAAAAGTGTTGCTTTAGGTCACGATACATCTTGGTTGCACCCGGATGTATAGAATACCTTGAACTATGAGCCTCTATCAGAATAGTGTTGATCAAATCATCGACGCGGGGTACACATACCCTTCCCTTGATTCTCAAAACACCTTCCTCATCGATTTGTGCTTCCTTAGCCTCTCCTCGCAATACTTTATCTTGAATTCTACGCAGTTTCTCATCATCAGACTGTCTTCCCTTAATCTTGTCAAGAAAGGAAGATTTTGCCTCCACAGAAGCCAACAATCCTCCCCTCTCATTTACTTCTAATCTCATCAAGTCATTAGCTAGAGTTTGAACCTCTCTAGCCAGTAGGCGTCTAGAAGCTTGCAAGTGAGCTAGGCTTCCCATGCTTCCCGCCTTTCTACTTAAAGCATCCGCTACAACATTCGCCTTCCCCGAATGATACAAAATAGTGATGTCGTAGTCCTTCAGTAGTTCCATCCATCTCCTCTGTCTTAAGTTCAAATCTTTCTGAGTAAAGACATACTGAAGGCTACGATGATCCGTGTAGACCTCACACTTAACCCCATATAAATAGTGTCTCCATTGCTTTAATGCAAACACTACCGCAGCCAATTCCAAATCATGAGTTGGATAGTTACGTTCATGCACTTTTAATTGTCTTGAAGCATAAGCAATCACACTCTTCTCTTGCATTAGTACTGCACCCAACCCAGAATAGGATGCATCACAATAAACAATGAAGTTCTTACCCTCTACTGGCAAGGTAAGGATAGGTGCGGTAGTCAACAAAGTCTTGAGCTTCTGAAAGCTTTCCTCACATTCGTCCGACCATACAAATGGAACATTCTGCTTAGTCAAGTTCCTCAATTGGGAAGCAATAGAAGAGAATCCCTTGACAAATCGGCGGTAGTAGCTAGCTAACCCAACAAAGCTCCTTATTTCTGACACATTAGTAGGTCTTACCCAATTCTTCACTGTCTCAATCTTAGAAGGATCCACCATCACTCCATCCTTAGAAACCACGTGCCCCAAGAAGGACACTGCATCTAGCCAAAACTCACACTTAGAGAACTTGGCATAAAGCTTTTTCTCCCTCAACATTTCCAATACCATTCTCAAATGCTCTTCATGTTCCTTCTTGCTCTTTGAGTATACCAATATATCATCAATAAATACGATCACGAAGAGGTCCAAATATGGGTTAAAAATCCCGTTCATCAAGCTCATGAACGCAGCAGGGGCATTCGTAAGACCAAAGGACATCACTACAAATTCGTAATGCCCATACCTCGTTCGAAAAACAGTCTTTGGCACATCCGTTGCCCGTATTTTCAATTGATGATAACCGGATCTCAAGTCAATCTTAGAGAAGACACAAGCACCTTGTAACTGATCGAACAAGCCATCAATGCGGGGAAGAGGATACTTGTTCTTTATGGTTACCTTGTTTAGTTGTCTGTAGTCTATACACATTCGAAAACTCCCCTCCTTCTTCTTTACAAACAAAACCGGAGCACCCCAAGGGGATGCACTTGGTCTAATGAAGCCTTTGTTCAATAACTCTTGAAGTTGTGCCTTTAACTCTCTTAACTCCGCAGGAGCCATTCTATAAGGGGGTATAGAAATGGGGCAAGTACCGGGTTCAAGATCAATACAGAAGTCAATATCCCTATCCGGTGGCATACCAGGAAGATCTGCAGGGAACACATCCAGAAACTCACGAACTACTGAAACCGACTCAATCGAAGGTACTTGGGTAGTGTCATCCTTGAGATGTGCCAAGAAAGCTAAACACCCTTTACTAATCATTTTCTTAGCACGAAGAAAGGAGACGATGCGGACCGGATTGGAAGTGTAGTCACCCTCCCACACTAACGGGTCTATCCCAGGCTTGGCTAACGTCACCGTTTTAGCATTACAATCCAAGATTGCAAATTGCGGAGAAAGCCAAGTCATACCCAGAATCACATCAAAATCATCCATTGCCAAGATAACCAAATCTACATAAGTGTTGCTCCCCACAAAGTTTACCACACAAGACCTATATACCTTTTCAACTACCACAGACTCACCCACCGGAGTAGAAACACGAATAGGCATATCAAGAAATTCACAATGTAAATTTAGACCATTAGAAAATGAGGAAGATACATAAGAAAACGTGGATCCAGGATCAAACAATACAGAAGCCATGCAATCACAAACCAGAAGATTACCTATGATGACAGCATCAGATGCCTCCGCTTCAGACCGCCCAGGGAAAGCGTAACAATGGGCCCTATCGTTCGTCTGTCCATTGCCCCTACCATGTTGTGATGTAGTGGCCCCAGTTTGCCCATTACCTCTGCCGTTTTGGTGACCACCATTACCTCGACCACCACGTCCTCCAGAATAACGGCCTCTACCATGACCACCTCTACCTCTAGCTATTGGGGGTCTATAACTTTGTCTGGGACAATTTTTCCTAATATGTCCAATCTCCCCACATCCATAACATTCTCTGGAGTCAATCATAGGCCCCTCGGAGAAGTGTTGACCGGTCTGAGGTGGTCCCCCAACAACAGTCTGTAGTGAAGACTGAATTGGTCGGACTGAGTAACTTCCCGAACCCTGTCCTCTAGTGTAAGAACCATTAAACTCACCTCCCTTTCGAAGCCTTTTTGATGTCGATGTTGTGGTGAAGTCGTCTGGCTTCACTCCTTCCACTTCTATCACAAAGTCTACCACTTCTTGGAAGGATTTTGCCGTTGCCGCTACCTGTAAGGCCGAAATCCGCAATTCTGACCTCAACCCCTTCACAAACCGGCGAATCCGCTCTTGAGGACTGAAACAGAGTTGAGTGGGATATCTGGATAGTGCACGAAACTTAGCCTCATAAGCATTAAACGACATCCTACCTTGCTCTAGGCTCAGGAACTCATCCCTTTTCCTATCCCTCAAAGTCCGGGGGATATACTTCTCCATAAACAAGCTAGAGAACGAGGCCCAAGTCATAGGTGGTGCCTCTATTGGTTGACACTCAATATGTGACCGCCACCACATTTTGGCGTTCCCTTGAAACTGATAAGTCACAAACTCCACACCAAACCGTTCTACTATACCCATCTTGTGTAGTAGCTCGTGACAGTCAACCAGAAAATCATAAGCATCCTCCGATTCAGCACCCTTGAAGACCGGAGGTTTCAATTTCAAGAACTTACTGAAAAGTTCATGCTGATCACTTATCATTAAAGGCCCTGTAGTCAGATGAGGAAATGTGCCTATTTCCAATGGAACATCCATGCGGGGAGCCATAGTAGCCGCATGTTGTACCTCCGAAGCCTGAGGTGCTGGTGCAGAAAACACTGGGGGTGTCTGGCCCTGATCATCTCTGGGGTAGGTTGGGGTGGCATTTCCTCATTTTGCACTTGTTCATTCACCCCATCCTCCCCCTCTCTATCACTTCCTCAGTCGGTGGAGGAGTCACCGCCCTAGTACCAGATGGGCTCGGTGCTCGTCCTCTTCCTCTAGAGGACGTCCTCCCACGACCTCTATCACGGCCCCTTGCCGTTGTTCTTCCTCGAGCCACAGCCCCAGTGGTTGGCTCAGTTGTTTCTTGTCTGGCCGGTGTTGGTGTTGACGTAGTCGTTGCTCTAGTTCTAACCATCTGCGAAAGAGAGTGAAGATGGTCATATACCAATTCGTATCGCCTAGATATCAATTGGAGTCAAGTAGTAGCACAAAGAAAGAATGAAAGAGTGAAATTTTTCCTAAAGTCTTATAGCCTCTCAAGGAAAAGTAAAGGCGTCCCCCTACCGTTCCTTAAGACTCTACTAGACCTGTTCTTGTGTCATGAGACCAACGAACCTAATGCTCTGATACCAAGTTTTGTCACGACCCAAACCGGGTTGCGACTGGCACCCACACTTACCCTCCTATGTGAGCGAACCAACCAATCTAAACCTTAACATTTCAATATAATATAAACAGAAAGTAATGCGGAAGACTTAAACTCATTAATAAAAACCAATTCAATAACTATCAATATTCAACATCTATTATTCCCAAAACCTGGAAGTCATCATCACAAGAACATCTACTTTAAACTACTAATTCTAAGAGTTTCTAAGAAGCTAAAAATACATAAGAAGCTAGTCCATGCCGGAAGTTCAAGGCATCAAGACATGAAGGAGAAGATCCAGTCCAAGCTAGAAGTGTTAGCTCACCCTGAAGATCCGGTGTGACGAAGACTGGCTTGAGTTACTGTTGAGTCGAAGATGACGGCACGTTTGCTGCACTCCACAAATAACAAGAAGAAAAACATAAAAGTAGGGGTCAGTACAAAACACGGGTACTGAGTAGATATCATCGGCCAACTCAAAATAGGGAACAGTATATATCAATATTCTCGTAAATCAACTATAAAACTCAACATGTAGCAACAACAAGTATTATAATCATCAATAAGTACCATCAAGTTCATCCATGAGGGCTCAAGCCTCAACACCATACTCATTTAAGAATTAAGTATATTAAGTTGAGTATATTATCATCTTTCAAGATTCATTATCTTTCCTCTTCTTGTGTCGGTACGTGACACTCCGATCCCCTACTACTATATGTCGGTACGTGACACTCCGATCCCCTAATTCTATGTGTCGGAACGTGACAGTCCGATCCCCTAATTCTATGTGTCGGAACGTGACACTCCGATCCCCTACATGTGTCGGAACGTGACACTCCGATCCCCTACATGTGTCGGAACGTGACACTCCGATCCCCTACATGTGTCGGTACGTGACACTCCGATCCCCTAATTCTATGTGTCGAAACGTGACACTCCGATCCACTAATATCATTCTGTAAATCATCAAGCCTTCTCTATTCCAAGGCATCATCAATCCCATTACTTTAATTCATCAAGCCTTCTTCTATACCAAGGCATCATCATTAATAATGTATATTAAAGTTTCTTTTCAAGATTTGGGATTCAATATTTTCATCATGCTTATCTTATCACAATCACATAATCATATTCATGCAAACATACCATTAAGCATATAGTAGGGTTTACAATACTACCAATACATATCATTCACTATTAAGAGTTTACTTATGAAAGCATGAAAACCATAACCTACCTCCACTGAAGAATTGGAATCAACAAGCAATTTCCCAAGCTTTGATATTCCCTCTGCCTCTTGATCGATCAATTTCTCTCTCTCCTTGTTCTCTCTATTTTCTTTATTCAAACCCTCTTTGTTTTACCCTAGTTAACATATAATTAAGTGTAAAAGATGGAAATAATACCCACTAATTAACTTAGGATTACCTCTTTTAACCCCCAAGAATTTGAGTTATTAATATAAACCCACAAAATCTATAATTATGGAAGGAGTAGTCCAAAAACGTCCCTTAAAACGTGTAAGGAAATCCGATTCTGCCTGGGATTTGCACAACCTGTGACGGGCCGTCGTGCCTGCGACGGTCCGTCCTGCAGGTCGTCGCAAGAGTCAGAGAGTCAATTTCCACTGAACAATCTATGACGGTCCGTCACGCCTGTGACGGTCCGTCCTTCCATTCCGTCACGAAGTTCAGAGAGTCGATTTTCAGTACCCAATTTCAGATTTTCTAAGTGTTTTGAAACGAGACCCTGCGACGGTCCGTCGTGCCCTTGACGGTCCGTCGTTTGGTCCGTCGCCTCAGCCTGTTTTTCCAGAATTGAAGTTTGTTGCTCAAAACGACTAAACAGGTCGTTACAAATAGGAGGTTTGAGGATGGATTTGCATCCATTGTTTGTCCTTTGATTACCTTGATCCAAAATAATGTTAAGTTTGAGTTGTCGGAGGCATGTGAAAGAAGTCTCGAAATGTTGAAAAATAGGCTTACCTCTGCTACGGTGTAGACTCTAGCGAAGGGTACCAAGGGTTTTTTGGTATGTTATGAAGCTTCCCAAGTGTGTTTTGTTTGTTTCCTTATGCAACATGGGAAATTGATAGCTATGCCTCAAGACAACTCAAGGTGCACGAGAAGAACTATCCAACTCATGATCTTAAATTAGAGGTTGTAGTGTTTGCTTTGAAATATGGAGATATTACCTATATGGTGTCCATGTAGATGTATTTACCGACCATAAGAGTCTTCAATACGTGTTCACTCAAAAGGAGTTGAATCTCTGACAAAAAAGATGGTTGGAACTCTTGAAGGATTAAGACATGAGCATTCTCTACCACCCCGACTAGGCCAATGTGGTTGCATATGATTTAAGTTGTATGACCATGCGTAGTGTGTCTCATGTGGAAGAAGGTAGAAAGACCTAGTTAAGGATGTTCATATATTGTCTCGGTTAGGTGTTTTGTTAGAAGATTCTCCAAAAGGTGGTTTTAGGGTTCATAATGACTCCGAGTCATCTTTAGTGGTTGAGGTGAATTCTAAGAAACATCTTGATCCTCTATTGATAGAGTTGAATAAATTGGTACTTAGCAAGTGCAGTGAGTCATTATCCCAAGGGGGGATGGTGTCCTTAGGTACCAAGGTAGACTGTGTGTACCAGATGTTGATAATTTAAGGGGGGAAATTTTGGAAGAAGCTCATGGTTTCCAATATTTTATTCATCCGGGTGCCACAAAAATGTTTCGTGATATAAGAGAGGTATATTGGTGGAATGATTTGAAAAGGGACGCAGTGAAGTTTGTAGCTATGTGTACAAATTGCCAACAAGTTAAAGTCGAGCATCAAATAATGGGTGGTTTGGCCCAAATAATTGAGGTTCCTACTTGGAAGTGGGAAGAAATTAATGTGGACTTTGTTGTTGGGTTTCCTCGAACCCGGAGTCAAAATGACTTAATTTGGGTTATTATGGATAGATTTACAAAATCCGCTCATTTCATCCCTGTCAAGTCTACTTATTCGGCGGAGGATTATGCAAGAATATTCATTGATGAGATAGTGAGCTTGCATGGGATCCCTTTGTCCATCATATCAAATAGAGGTGCTCAATTCACTTCTCGTTTTTAGATTTCTTTTCAAAAGGGTTGGGTACTCAAGTGAAGCTTAGCACCGCTTTTCATCCCCAATTAAATGGCCAAACGGAGCCTACTATTCAAACCCTAAAAGACATGTTCAGAGCTTGTGTGATAGATTTTAAAGGTAATTGTGACAACCACCTACGGTTGATTGAGTTCTCCTATAATAATAGTTATCATTCGAGTATTTAGAGAAGGTTCGAGTGATAAGGGATAGGTTGAAAACAACCTATAGTTGACAAAAATCCTATGCCGACAATCAAAGAAGAGACCTCGAATTCGAAGTAGGTGATATGGTCAGTTTGAAGATTTCACCTATGAAAGGGTTAATGAGATTCGGTAAAAAAGGGAAGTTAAGTCCCCGATATGCGGGTCATTATGAGGTTATGCAACGGGTCAGAAAAGTTGCATATCAGTTGAAATTACCTAGTGAACTTGTTTCAGTTCATCTGGTATTTCATTTCTCCATTCTTAAGAAGTGTATTGGCGACCCCGTATCCCTTCTCCGTATTGAAGGATTAGTTGTGGATGAGAACCTTTCCAAGGAAGAGGTTCTGGTGGAAATTGTAGATCGCCAAGTCAAGAAGTTAAGGAACAAAGAGGTGGAGAGAGCAACATGGGAGGCCGAGGCCAATATGAAGACCCGTTATTCCCATCTTTTTCCTCAAAATTCAAGCCAGAGTTAAGGTTAGTAATAATCCTCTTAAAAATATTGAATAAATTTGAATTTGGGTTGCTTTGCTAAAATATGCATATTTGTACTAAAGGTTTATGCTAAAATGAGTTTTCATGTGAAAATGCTCTTTTGTTTAACTTGCACTTATTTGTGTTTGGTGTAATGTTGACTTCATGAAATGTTATTGAGCATGTTAACATGTTTTGAAAGAAGGTTGGCATAAGTGATTCTTGATGGTTATGTTGAGATCATGTTTATGTTAAGGAATTCCTCATATCGTAAGTTGAGCTCTTATATGTGATAATATTTAATTTGAGTTGCTATGTGTAAATGTCATGTTTGTGTGTTGAATGGAGTTGTGAATTACTCCTATGAGTTGTAACTCATTTTGGTTATATGTTGTTGGTTGAGCTGCTAGTATTGAGTCTATCCTAATTCCCCAATAAAAATATTTTTAATGTTATTCGGTGACTAATGTTCCTAAGGGGGGGATAATGTAACACTCCAAAAGTTCATGATTTAGTATAGAAATTAACTATATGAACTAAGACTTAAAACACTGTTTATAAGCTAAAAATAATGTATTGAAACTAATCAGGGAGTGTTAGAGTCAAAATATTAAGAAACGAGCATGACGTCAAGAGAATTGTGAAATGTGCACTAGTGTGCCTTGGCATGTCTCTTAGGATTTTAAGAGTCAGAGTTTAATGAAAATTGGTAAAAATGTGTTAGATATGTAGAAGAGTGTATTTAGGGTTGAAACCTCCGAGTACAACTCCCCAAGGACGAAGTACCCTTCCACTTGACCCAAAACTGCCATTTGGGACAGTGTGCATCCACGTGCAAAATGACGAGTCATCATTTGATTGATGCTCCGTCGATGTCTTTGTGGGTAAAAAATTAAACATTTTCTCTAAATGGTCAAAAGGCCACTTTTTGATCCAAACCACAGAACAACAGGACGGTCCGTGGTCCAGATGACGGATCGTGAATCGAGGTCTCATCGTTTGGCACCTAGTCAGCTGTTAAGTTTTTTAGTTAAGTGACATAATTATTTAGTTTGTTAGTTTATTAGTTAGGGGTTAAGGGAGGTTTAATTAACTTATTTGAAGGACTTTATAAGGACTAACCCTAATGAAACTAACTTAACACTCCATATTTCCCAAACCCAAATTCTCTCCAAGTTCTCTTTACTTTCTCTCTATTGCAAGACCCCGTTGAAGACCAACTCAAAGCTTGAATAAGACTTCAGGTTTCAATCAAACACTAATGAATCTTAAGTTATGAAATTTATTCACTCTTGGGATCTATTTCACCAAAAGGCTCTTCCAAATTGGTTTCCATGTCAAAAAGTTAGGTTTCTTCCAATTCCGTGATTGATCTTTCAAATTGATTTTATTTTGGTTTATTTTGATTATTATTGATAAATTATGATTATATATTATCTAATTGTTGTAATTCTTAGTCATTTACCTAGTTTAATGGAAGAAACCAGTATTGAATCCTTTTCCCCTAACCCTAGGTTATGAATTGAGGATTAAATTAATTATTGATGATAACATTTACTTAGTTCTTGGATAGATTACTATTATATGATGTTATTTAGTGGATTGATGGATGAATCTGGTTGGATTCATTGTAAGATCTTGTAGAAGGCTGGTGAAGGTTATGTGGTAAGACTTTGTGATCTTGAGTTTTTTACTTCAATGATGATGGCTTATACTTGAGAATGGTATTCAATTGAAGTATTATATGTGATTTAGATTTAAGAATATGATGATACAGTGATTATGAGGAAATGTCTTGACTATGTGAAATGTTAGATCATGTTAAGGTTATAATGATACAAGGTTGAATATGAATCACTTGGGTGCCTTACTATGATATGACTATGATGTGTTGATATCACAAAAGAAGGGTTGTTATGAAAGGATATTCTCATGCAATATCTAATGAGATAATGATATGATATACAAGGGGTTACTCTTTTATGGTCTATACTAAGATATGATGATTAAGAAAGGCTTAAAGACATTTCAAAAAAGGACTTTAGTTTAGTATCGAGCGAAATTTACAATGAGAGGTTTTGACTCCCTTTAGAAGGGTGATTCACCAAATGTTCTCATGAGATGAGGACTCCAATTTCTAATAGGAAAGTAGAGGGTTCAAGACACATCTCCTAGTTCCTTAACTATGCTGCCTCCGTAGGAATACTAGCTAGTGGATCCACCTAGAATTCTATGTTTATATTTTGGTACTACCTTGGCAAGTAGACCACCTTCTTTTGATTTAGGGTTTCATGACACCGGATTCCATGTTTAGCTCAAATGGTCTATTGTCGGTTAAGGCAATGGTTCCCAAAAGTAAAATGAAAGTAATCAAG
Organism: Solanum lycopersicum; assembly: GCF_036512215.1. Lineage (NCBI taxonomy): Eukaryota > Viridiplantae > Streptophyta > Magnoliopsida > Solanales > Solanaceae > Solanum > Solanum lycopersicum. The sequence goes on from NC_090811.1 coordinate 45,208,173, forward strand.
TGAACACTAACTAGGGTGACTTAAGAGGTTCTACTTAGGGTAAGTAGGGGTATGATACTATACTTATGCATGGCACAAGATGACCTTTGGGGAAGTCCTAGGAGGTTTTTATTATTCACTTATGATATAAATGAAATGCAATTGTTTACTTTATACGATTTTGACCTTACATGATATTGACTATATGTAATGAACATGCTATTGGTCTAATTGATATATATGAGGAAAAACATGCATGATATGAATATATATGAAATGTAGACAATTCATATGATCCTTTACTTGGTTTACTTGATTATATGGGGTTATGGGGCTTCACATAAGCATTTCACTTGTAGGCTTGGGAAGGGGTTGTGAGTAAGGGTCTTATATGATGTGATGTTATGAACTCTTGGACATCAATTGTTGTTACGACATTATGTTAGAGTTGTTATGCTTATATGATCTTATTATAATGTCATTCATGTTGATATGACCTTATATTGATAATATCCATGTTGACTTGACTATATGATGGTGTTGGGTTGTGTTGAATATGGACTTGTCTTTAGTAATGTTATGTCTATTGGCTTGTATATGTTCTTAATTGTACATAGAAGCTTTTGAAACTGACTTAGCATGGTTTTGAAATAAATGTACTTTTAAGATTGATTTAAATGGATTTAGGTGCATATGTTTCCACACTTGGTGCATGTGGTTGTACAAACCCATATTCTTTCCCTTTTCCCAAACAATGTTTGTTCGGGCCATTGAAGTATCAAGGTCACTTTGCGAGAAGATTTGGTTTTTTCCACAAGTTTTTTGTAGGTCCACAAGTTCGAGGATGGTGCCATTTGTTCTACCTTAGTAGTATTGCTATTGTCTAAAGACATTCATTTATTCCCTATTCTTGAAGATATTTGTTGTTATCCCTATGTGGCAGTATGAATTTGTATAAATGCTATCCCCAAATATTGCAATTTGCTTTAGATGGTTTAATGTGATACGATGTTATTAGACTAAACTCTTATGTATTGGTTATGTCGACTAAACTAGAAGCCTATGTAAGTTTCATATGCGAGGAGTCTAAGTAAACTCCATATATAATATGTGAGAGGTCTATGTATACCTCTATATGTATAGTTTTAATTTTTCACATTTTTGACCTATGATATGCTATGATGAATGTTAAGGGGGCTAATCTAAGTACTCTCCGAGGACGACGACATCGGGTTACATCTAAGGGGTGCTCCCTGGTCGTGAAAAATATAGTGCTATGATAGAGAATTGAAAAGAAAAAATGCCATGAAATCCCCCCCTCCCCAAGTGGATCCCCACACAAAATAACGAGTACAAAGATATAATATATGGTTGTAAAAGTGCAAAGTTCGGAAAATATGAAAATGAGGAAAGTCTCTAAATTTAAAAATGGTTTAAGCACTTATGACACTTTCATTTATGCGCCAGTCGGCGATGCTTACTTATGATGCCAACTAGTCACCGATGCCCTGAATGTCTCTTTTATGTGCCAAATCATACAGAAAATTTAGTTATTTAGCTGGTTCAAACGGCGATCTAGATCAGGTTTGCCTACCTGTTCGTTGAGTCGTTGGTTGGTACTTGGGCTCACCTAATTTATCCTCTTTTAAAAATTCCAACTCGCACAATCAACACTTGTTATTCAAACAACAACATTAAAAACTCAAAAACTTGGGTTGCCTCCCAAGAAGCACCTTATTTAACATTGTGGAATGACAAAGATACTCATTCAAGATTCTTTCTTTGGGTTAATAAAGGTATCACTTGGTAGCCCCCCTTTCTGCCTTGTGTTTAAATGGGATGAGATTTGGCCCATTTGCATTTCCAGTTGCTTAATGGACACTAAGTGAGAAGTAACCATCTGGTTTAGCAATGAGACATGATCTTTCATTTCCTTCAGCACTTTATATGACCCTTCCACTTTGTTGAGTATACATGCAAGCATATCCTCTATGCAGAAAATTTCAGGATCTGCCATTTGTTCTATTGGTTTTTGACACTCATGCGAGAGTACATAGACATCGTTGTTGCCATCACGCTCCTTCCAATTAGTTCCACTATCACTTCTTTCTTATCACGATCTCCCCAACCTTCATTACGCTTTCTATTCCAACCTTGGTTCCCACCCATCCTTAGATAGTTCGGACAGAAACCTCCTACTTGATTTGTCATAAATGTACTTCTTCATTGTACGAGGCCTCAAAGTTTGCATCATTAGGGTTCACTCCACTAACTCCAAGTGCATTCACATCTTTAGAACCATTACCCGTGAAATGCCTTTACAATAAATACATTTGGGTCATTATCTTGGCCATATTTTCATCATACTCATGGTCTTTTATATTCGTTCCTTTTTCATCTTGTAATTCAAAATAAAAAACCTTATCTTACCTAGTGTACCAAGAATAGTTAATCTTCATCATTCCATCAAGGATAGTAGATGTTATTTCAAAAGGTTGTTTTATAATCTCCTTGGACGAGTTGTTCAACCACACCTTTGTTTACTGAATATAGACTTCGTTAGAAATATTGTTACGAGACGTTGTTCAGGATCCCATGAGATGGACATTGTAGTAGCAACTTTTGAAACATCAGACATGTCTCATGTATTGGTCACCATCCAAGCGTTTAAAGTTTTGGATATTATCTCTCAATTACATAATCCTCGAGGGAAGAAAAAACCTTATATCGAACACCTCATTAAGAAATTCCCAAGAGGTAATTGAGTCACTTGGTAGGGAGGCTAACCACTTAGCTGCCTCTCCCATTAAAGAAAAAGGGAACAATCAGAGTTCGACTAAATCCTGGGAGATGTTCTTGAAATAAAATTGACCACAAACAGCCATGAAATTCTGAATGTGATCATGGGAATCATTATGAGCTAGACCTCCAAACAAACCCTTCACTTGCAACAGCTACAACATCGTGCTAGTCAAATGAGAAACCGCATTTCCCACGATCGGAGGCAACTGGATAGCACTCAAACCACCCAATAGAGCTTCATTTAGATTACTAATGTTGACGATGTCATCATTGCGACCAAGTTGGCTAGCGTTGCTTCCATTGACACTCATTTCATCACATAGTCAACGATAGACAAAAATATGTTGATTTAAATGTAATAAGATTAATTCACTAAAAAAATACTAAATACCACTCTCCGGTAGTGACACTATTTTATATAATGCTCAATTATACTTCATTAAATTCTAAATGTAGTCGGTCGCAATAAAGTATGAACCCAACGAAGAATTAGGGTCAATGCTACATGGAGTGATATGGTGAGAAATCAATGACGAAGTAAGGGCGTGTTTAGTCGTTTGTCGAAATAAACATTATCGAAACAAGTAAAATTAAGTTTCAAGGGTTGACAACTAGTGTCCAATGGGGGAAATAGAGTAAGCAACTAAAAACTATGCAAACATGGGGTAATCGAGTAGAGAGGGATCCTTGGGGATTTGACCGATTAAATGCCAATTTCATTGTATGGGTGATTATTGTCTACCAAAAGACATTGAATCTTAGAGGGTAGGCTAGGATTTATATGTCATATCCGTCTCTCGATCAACTACCACGAATCAAGTGAATTTTCTCGAACCTTGACAAGCATAACACTATGAACAACCCAAGACCTCAATAAATATACTCTCCTCAAGCTAGATTTGTAGGATCAAATTTAAACTCACTTTTTTAAGTGAATCCACAATTAGTCAATCACTATAATCATCAATTAATGTTTTAATCCAGATACCTCTTTCTCACACAAACTTCGAATACTAAGTTAGAACTTTATTTGCAACTACAATTTATAAATGAAAATTCAACTAACAATTAAACTCACTTCAAATCAATATTTAAATCAATAAATACTAACAACCATAAGCTACTTAAAGTATTTAATCACATAATCACACAGACACACACACACCTGAAGGATGGTGTTTTAGCCACACTCATAAAAAGCAACAAAATATAACCAACTACGTTCTCCATCAGTTGGGTGACAATTATCAAATATTTACAATGCTTGGAATCAATTAAAAAGCAAAACTCAACTCAAAATTCTACTTAAAACTCTGGGTTCGAATGTGTAGAAATTTTAGAAATGGGAAGAACTCCTCTTCATATTTTAAAAATTGCATTTATACACTTCTAGATTTTTAGCATCAGGAGAGATCAATGGCATAAATCGAGCAATTGAGACCCAGTCAGTGATGCGCCAAATGTCCTCTTCCATCACACTCTTAAATTGAATCTTCACCATTCACTTTCTGTAACTTTAGGCGATTTTGATCTCCATCGATGATTCATTCTGCGGTTCATCAAGTTTTGCATTCCATCACTGAGTTGGATTTTTCCATGGATGGTCTTAAAGAACTTTTGGCGAGCTAAAGGGAAACTTAGCAGTTTGCCAAGTGGTCTTGGTGATGAACATCTTTGCTATTCTTCAACTTTTTCAGCTTTTCCGCTCTTTTGTTTAAGATAATGTCCTTCTCTTGGTATGCTACTTTCGTTGCTGCAAATTAACATTTAACATCAATTTTGAGCATAAAGTAGGACTAAGATTACTAAAACTATGAATCTTAATCCCTAAATGAGTTGAGATCCCCGACACATCAAGTCTTTTGTTCTTATCTTTTAGAGGCGGTGAGAAATGTTATGAAACTTCATTTGTTCTTTCTTTCCTATCGTGTGCAATTACCTTCGCTAGTTCTGAGTTACCAAGTATTTTTTTAGCTGATATTAAGAAGTAGAGCTTCTATTTCTAATGGTATAGAGGAGTTAATCCTTGGGGTAGTTTTTGAGGCTTCAGTTAGGGGTAGAGGTAGGGCTCAAACTAAATTTCATGCTTGTAGAGTAGCACCGGTTACAGGTTTTTCCTGTAGTATGGAACCAGCTAGAGGCACAACTGGAGTAGTTTCTCCTGAGATCCAGGTCCAGGTTGTTGAGGAACAGGATCCTCTAGATTTCAGAGCTTTTTTGTTTTAAGAGACTTTGTTGAGGATGTTGGTTATGATAGAGAATTTCTATAAGGGTGGTGAGATAGGTACTCCCACGAGATTCTCAGACGAGGGTAGGGTTGCTGACCCCAAGTCAAAAGCAAGTTCCAAGTATTCACGATCAGGTAAGTCAGGCACTTGTTGTTCCTGTACCTATTGTTTTTACACAGATTGCTCTTGAGGTTTTTCTTAAAATAGTTCACCATCATTGTTATAAGATGCTTGAGTAAATGGGTATGATGGATGCTCGTGGTGTTTGTTTTGTTGCACTTCAGCTTTGCAGACTCACCAGAGAGTGACGGAGGAGTTATGTGAGGTCTAGACCTGTTGAATATCCTCCGACATAGTGGGTCATATTCTCCGGTGCTTTCGAGGACCATTTGATCCCTTGGAGGGTGAGAGAGGATAGTCGGATCTCTAGTAGCAATGTCTTTATCGCTAACAACATGACCCTGTGGGATTTTTCTTAGAAAGACATAATTAATGGATCCACCTAAGCTAGAAGTTTGTGCTCTTTTTCTTGGCAAGTAAGGACATCTTTTTTTGGTGTGCGAGAAAAACAATGTAATATATGTTATAGCTTACGTGGTCTTTGTCGGTTAATGGTAAATATCCCAAAATGGACTAAAGTTACTTCAAAGATTTTAAGAAGCTTCATGTATTAAAATGCATTGACCATGTTTATGACTTATGATTCTTTTCAAGGGTTTTATAATGATTTAGCTTGGCCTTTCATATCATGTTATACCGTTCTCATATATTCATGCTTACGATAGGGATAGTTGACTATTGAATACGATTTTGAACATTATTTTCATATTCTTAATAGTGCAAAAAGAAGGTTTGTTTCTTGATACATTTCATCATATTTAGTACATTCCATTGTTTAATAATGTAGGGTTTGACATTACTCCTCCTTCCACTCGTGGCTAGTTGATTGATCGATCATAAAGAATTGGTGAGTCCTCAATCCTCATGTTTTGAGGCCTGTTTTACCTTTATTTTGTTTCATAGGTCTTTAGCTTTCAGATGTTGTACAATGTGTATGAGCTATGTCTCAAACGTCTTTTGATATACTAAATTGGATTGTTAAGACTATGATAGATTTCCTTTTTTATGACAAACTATTCTAGTATGACACTTTCTACTTAAAATTCTACTTGTCTATTATCTTGTGTCGTATGTATATCAAGTATCTTGTGTAGGGCCTCTCGGGGTCCTATACGCCATGTCATATCTAGGGTGTACTTTGGGTTGTGACAACATATCATACAATGACATGGTATCATTAAAGGACTGTTTCATATATTCGTATATTCATATACTACTATAGTATCATTGAGGTTTCCTACAACCATTCATATACAACCAACTCATTTACCAATTATCATATAGTGATATGACATCATTACGGATTCTTTTCATATATTTATATGTTGCTATGATATCATTAAGGTTTTTTACAACTGTTCATGTACAACCAACTCATTTCTCAACGATACATCACAATATATCATATATTGACATGGTATCATTAAGGATTGCTGCATTTATGTCTAACCCATCGATGACCCACTAAAGTTGGCAAGATGATTCACTTAGACACCTCAACTAAGCAATGTTCATTTTAGATATCTCAAATAAGATTCCACTATGCCATTTTGACACTTTTTGCTTACATGGTATAATGTGTGATACACCCATTGACTAGCGCGTGAACTATTCTTTAACTCAATTTTTACTTCTTTTTTTTTCTTCTTCTTCCTCGTTTAAGCTACCGTTTTGCCCAAATTAAATTTCATGCATTGTAAATGAAGGTTTAAGCAAAATGATGGAAAATATTGTTAAAATTTAATAGTAAATCCATTCATAACATTCTTTCTTGGAAGAATTTAATATTTGTAGAGAAGTGAATTTAAGAAGAAAATTATCTTGATAATTTGAGGGAGATTGAATTTCTATAACCTAAGATAAAATAAAATAAAAACACTTTAAATGAGCAATATCTTCCATAATAAGCTATTTATTCGACGAAGAAGAAGGAAGAAAGTGATATGATGTTCACATTGTAGTTTATGGAAAAGACAGGGGTGGGGTGTTGGGGTATTTGAAGAAGACAATTAGGTGGGGATTTGGGGGAGGGGGTAGAAAAGATGATCAAGGCACGAGGGGGTTTTCTTTATTAATTAATTTTACTCAAAATCAATCATTTAAAAATTACTTTTGATACAAATTATAAATGTAATAATTTAATTCAATACTTTACACGTTATTAGCAAGTGCAACACACATCTTATATATTTTTGTTGATATTAAAAAGGGTGTCAAGACATAAAGGAACTCAACATGAGGTATGTAAAATGAACATTGTCCAGTTAAGATATCTAAGTAAGCATCATTCCAATTTTAGAAGGTTACCGATGAATTAGATCTTTATTTATATACGGCTATAATATCATCAAGGTGTCATACAACCATTTATGTACAACCGGCTCATTACTCAATGATGTCATTACAACATATCATATGCTGATATGGTATCCATATGGACAGAAGTAGAAGAATCAAATATTGAATATTCTGGGAAGAAAAATACATATGCAAAGGTCACATAATTCTATATTTTTTTATTTATTAAAAACATACTAAATGTCAAATGTAGTTTATGCAGACCCAAAATCACATAATTATGTATTTTTCTTATTTATTTATTATTAAAGTATAGTTATTTATTTTTAGTAATTTGAAAGTGGTTAGTTATTATTTTGATTTTTTGTATTTATTTTGTTTTCTTAAAACGACACAGAGCTATAAAAAGAGATTTTTAAAACAAAGATGATAAACTAACAAAAAAAAAAGAAAAAAGAAAACAAAGAAGAAGAAAAAAACAAATAATAAAGATATCAACAAATGGTATCTCTCATAAAACGAAAAAAAGAATTAAAATAATAAATGAGAAAAAAGATTAAAATAATAATGAGAAAGGAACAAAAAAAATGAACAAAAATTTAACTTATTTTATTAAAATTGTAAAAATATGGAAAGAAGAAAAAACATAAGAATATAAACTACTTAAAAAGAAATTGTTACTGAATGGTATCTTTAGCTAGTCTATATTATATATAATAGCAGAGGAAAAAATGTCATATGTTAGCATCAGAAAAATAGATTTTTTAAATTTTTAAGTAATAGGATTAAATATTAAATTACTATTTTATTTTCTGTAACTATTTTAAATAATAAATAACAATTTTAAAAACAAATAAAAATCAATAACTGAATAATTATTAAAGTTATTTAAAAATCTAAATATAAAAATAAAATTTGCAAACACTGCAAAAATAATGAAAAGTTCAAAAAGCAATTGTTACAGCTTTTAAAAATAAGACCATTTCAATATATATATATATATATATATATATATATATATATATATATATATATATATTGGAACTATTTATTGAGATAAACTATTGGAACTATTTATTTTTATTGAATAATAAATACACAGTTATTATAAACAATAATTACTATTTTCATATTATTTCTTGATCTTTAAAAAATAAAATAAAAAGAAATGCAAAAATATAAGATTTTTTTGATACATTATAAAATAATTTTAAAAAATAAGACATTTCAAAAAAAATTATTATAAGTTAAATTATTCGAATTATTTTTGAATAATACACAACTATTAAAAATAATAATTACTATTTTTCAATATTCTTAAATTCCTTTAATTAAAAATAAAAAATGGTAAACACTAAAAAGTATTTAAAAGTTCAAAAAGCAATTTTCATAGTTTTTAAAAATAAGACCATTTCAAAAAAAAAATAAGATATTAGATCTATTTATTGAGATAAATTATTGGAACGATTTATTGAATAATACAAAGTTATTACAAACAATAATTACTATCTTCCATATTATTTTTTAATATTTAAAAAATAAAATAAAAAGAAATTTCAAAAATGTAAGAATTTCTTGATATATTCTAAAATAATTTTTAAAATAAGACAATTTCAAAAAAAATTATTATAAGTTAAACTACTAGAATTATTTTTGAATAATACACAATTATTAAAATAATAGTTACTACTATTTTTCTGTATTTTTAAAATCCTTTAAAAATTTAAACAAAAGAAGCACAAAAATATAAGATTTTTTAAAAAGAAAACTAATTTATGCACGTTCCTATCCCCTTATTCAAGAACTAACCAAGTAATAGGCCTAATCCATCGGTGACCCCCTGGCATCAATTTTCACTTAGATGTCTTAATTTAGTTTTGTTCATTTTAGTTACATTGTGTTATTTTGTATTGTGTCATTTTAGCACTTTTTTAACAATCATCACTTTTTTAACATACTCGCTGATGACGTATCAAAGTGACAAATTAAATAAAAACATGTGGCATATATATTTAAAATATTTTTTAAATAATAATATTTTAGTAGAATGAAGAAGTAGCCAATGACTTAATGACGTGACATAATCACACGTGTGTAACGACCTGTTTAGTCGTTTTAAGCAACAAAATTCAATTCTGGAAAAACAGGCTGAGGCGACGGACCAAACGACGATCCGTCATGGGCACGACGGACCGTCGCAGGGTCTCGTTTCAAAACACTTAGAAAATCTGAAATTGGGTACTGAAAATCGACTCTCTGAACTTCGTGACGGAATGGCAGGACGGACCGTCACAGGCGTGACGGACCGTCATAGATTGTTCAGTGGAAATTGACTCTCTGACTCTTGCGACGACCTGCAGGACGGACCGTCGCAGGCACGACGGCCCGTCACAGGTTGCGCAAATCCCAGGCAGAATCGGATTTTCTTACACGTTTTAAGGGACATTTTTGGACTACTCCTTCCTTAATTATAGATTTTGTGGGTTTATATTAATAACTCAAATTCTTGGGGGTTAAAAGAGGTAACCCTAAGTTAATTAGTGGGGTATTATTGCAATCTTTTACACTTAATTATATGTTAACTAGGGTAAAAGAAAGAGGGTTTGAATAAAGAAAATAGAGAGAACAAGGAGAGAGAGAAATTGATCGATCAAGAGGCAGAGGGAATATCAAAGCTTGGGAAATTGCTTGTTGATTCCAATTCTTCGGTGGAGGTAGGTTATGGTTTTCATGCTTCATAAGTAAACTCTTAATAGTGAATGATATGTATTGGTAGTATTGTAAACCCTACTATATGCTTAATGGTATGTTTGCATGAATATGATTATGTGATTGTGATAAGATAAGCATGATGAAAATATTGAATCCCAAATCTTGAAAAGAAACTTTAATATACATTATTAATGATGATGCCTTGGTATAGAAGAAGGCTTGGTGAATTAAAGTAATGGGATTGATGATGCCTTGGAATGGAGAAGGCTTGATGATTTACAGAATGATATTAGTGGATCGGAGTGTCACGTTCCGACACATCGTATTAGTGGATCGGAGTGTCACGTTCCGACACATAGAATTAAGGGATCGGAGTGTCACCTACCGACATATGTAGGGGATCGGAGTGTCACGTTCCGACACATGTAGGGGATCGGAGTGTCACGTACCGATACATGTAGGGGATCGGAGTGTCACGTTCCGACACATGTAGGGGATCGGAGTGTCATGTTCCGACACATAGAATTAGGGGATCGGAGTGTCACGTTCCGACACATGTAGGGGATCGGAGTGTCACGTTCCGACACATGTAGGGGATCGAAGTGTCACGTACCGACACATTTAGGGGATCGGAGTGTCACGTTCCGACACATATAGGGGATCGGAGTGTCACGTTCCAACACATAGAATTAGGGGATCGGAGTGTCACGTTCCGACACATGTAAGGGATCGGAGTGTCACGTACCGACACATGTAGGGGATCGGAGTGTCACGTACCGACACATGTAGGGGATCGGAGTGTCACGTACCGACACATGTAGGGGATCGGAGTGTCACGTTCCGACACATGTAGGGGATCGGAGTGTCACGTTCCGACACATAGAATTAGGGGATCGGAGTGTCACGTTCCGACACATAGAATTAGGGGATCGGAGTGTCACGTACCGACACATAGTAGTAGGGGATCGGAGTGTCACGTACCGACACAAGAGGAACAAAGATAATGAATCTTGAAAGATGATAATATACTCAACTTAATAAACTTAATTCCCAAATGAGTATGGTGTTGAGGCTTGAGCCCTCATGGATGAACTTGATGGTACTTATTGATGATTATAGTACTTGTTGTTGCTACATGTTGAGTTTTATAGTTTATTTACGATAATATTTGATATATATTGTTCCCTATTTTGAGTTGGCCGATGATATCTACTCAGTACCCGTGTTTTGTACTGACCCCTACTTTTATGTTTTTCTCCTTGTTATTTGTGGAGTGCAGCAAACGTGCCGTCATCTTCGACTCAACAGTAACTCAAGTCAGTCTTCGTCACACCGGATCTTCAGGGTGAGCTAACGCTTCTAGCTTGGACTGGATCTTCTCCTTCATGTCTTGATGCCTTGAACTTCCGGCATGGACTAGCTTCTTATGTATTTTTAGCTTCTTAGAAATTCTTAGAATTAGTAGTTTAAAGTAGATGTTCTTGTGATGATGACTTCCAGGTTTTGGGAATAATAGATGTTGAATATTGATAGTTATTGAAATGTTAAGGTTTAGATTGGTTGGTTCGCTCACATAGGAGGGTAAGTGTGGGTGCCAGACGCGGCTCGGATTTGGGTCGTGACAAAGTGAAATTTTTTATAAAAAAAAAAAGAAGACAACTCGACCAATGTCATCTTCTCTGCCACCCACCCACCAAATTGTCTCCTTCACTATTCCCCCACACTCACCCAATGTCTTCTACACATTTGTCCATCCTAACCCCCAACACATTTCCCACCCACATCGTCTTCTCCACCCCTCTCCCACCTCATCCATCATCTTTCAAGATTTTTCATTGTCCTTCTTCTTTGCGATAACATGAATCGTGATTTTTTTAATGGGTTGAAATTTATTTTTTTATGAAATCTCTTTGTATTAAAATCCACTTTTTGTCCATAGCATCATCAAAACTATTTCTCCATGGAAGGATCAAGTTTTGAGAGATGGTGACTAAAAAATGAGGAAGAAAATTAAAAAAATTATAAAAATGATTAAATGAGTCTTTCACGCGCTGGTAGTGAGTGTATTACACTCACTATGCCATGTCAGTAAAAATTGATAAAATGATATAACGAGACATGAAATGAGGTGTCTAAAATGAACAAAGCTTAGTTAAGGTGTCTAAGTAAAAATTAGTGTCAAGTTTAGGGGACCACCGATGGGTTAAGTCTAAGAAATATACAGAAACTTAACCCATATTTATTTAGGAAAAAAACTGCTTTAATAATTAGTTCCATCTTTTTAAAAACATATTCACACCATCATTTTTTTATTGTCTTATCTTTATTCGACCTCTTAACAAGATAACTTTTCTTGTCTTTCATGGTACTATTTCAGATCTCATAATTTCCTTCTTAATAAATCTTTTGTTTCTGTGAATGAGTCTTTATGGTTTGAAATGATGAGATATATAATATAGTCCAAATTAGGATGAGGATATCCTTTTTAGTCAAAATATGGTGCATACTCAGCGAATTTGGATTGTGGTTGGTTCTATTTTTCTTTCTTAAGCAATTGCACATATATTCTTCTTCGTTATTCACAATTAGAATTATTATTATTCAATTTAGATTTTAGTATTTAAATTGTTATTAAACAGTTGAGTGCTTAATCCAAATTAGCATGTATTATGTTTATTTTACATCATTTTTTATGAACTAATAAATGTGCTTGCGTTTGGCGCTTTTTATTCAGGTGGGAGAAAATGTGAAACAAGACTATATTAAAAAGGTTTAGTGAATCCACATAGATGTTCCACTCAGTTCGAAACAGAGGATTGGTTGTTTGATATTAGTGAAATAGAATTTTATTTTTTGTTCATCTATATAAGCAATCCTTTGATGTTTTTAGTCTTTTTCATATCTGATATGGAATTTGTAGCATATTGGTGTTTTATGATGGGTTTGGGGGGAAATTTCAAGATTGTTAGGAGTATTGGGTTCATGTAGGAGTCGTGTAAGATGATAAAAATGGTGACATGATACAAGGTAAATATGTATCTAAAATTGAATGACAAAGACAAATATATCCAAATAAATATGACGAAGAGTAAATATAACTCTTTTCAAAAAGTACAAGCGTAAATATGACTTGTTTTCTAAAAAAAATGCAACATACATTTTTAAATAGTATAATAATATTTTAAGTCACAATAATAATGTCATGATTCAACCCAAAGAGTCGTATAGGCACCTGCTCTAACACCAAAGTAGGAGGACCCTCTTATCCCAATAGTTAAAACATGCGAAAAAATTAAATGAGAGAAAATTCAAAATAGCATGATCTTATTAAACCAAATAAGGTTAAGACTTGTAAAGTAATTAACACCCCCAAGGAACTAGTCTAAACATATACTAGAGTTATTAAGAGTATAAACTGGACAAAATAATAAGACACAGCTTCCCCCATGCAGAAGAAAAAGTAGAAAGTGCTGGAGAATTCCTTCTTGTTCACCTAAAGAAATATCACCATCCTGCATTCTAATTATGTCAAACGACAAAGCAAAAGTAGTATCGGTACAAATCACAGGTACTGGTAGGCATCATCGCTCAACCCGACACCTACGGCATAGCAGAAGAAGTCAATGAGTGAAAATATACCATAAAACCATTCGCTTCTACACATTTACACTCACTTAAATACCTCCGAAATTACAGTAGTACCTCTTACTACTAACCACGCTCTCATTTAACCTACTCACTAGTTTCTTGATCATATCCTAGTCATTCTAACACATAGAAGAGACCACAAATATAAATACACTTATTTCGACTAACCACCCCCCGATATTACCCTGTCTTCGTCACGTCGTACATTATATCAAGCTTTCTAAATACTAACCACGAACCCCCATTTTCATCTATAGAATTAATATATGTGAACAAGTCAACTCTCACCCACTCTCATTACCTCCAAACAGGGGTTTACAGGAATCACACGACTTTCGTACACTACCTCCACTTCGCGCCCTCACCATATAATTAGGTCATCATAATCACTCACAAACAGATCGAACAATCACCAAATATCACTTACGAACAACACACACTTCATGATTACAAGATGCACAAGTATGTCAAGGCATTGAAACTCTCAAGGGATCGAAACCCAAACTTTTAACATATCGAAACGTACTTGATCCAATAATTATGTGGACGTAGAAATTGATCCCATGGTTATGTCAAAATGTGGCAATCTATCCAAGTTAATGTGTCAAAATGCAACACTCAATCCATTCAACAAGCCATAATCACAATTCCAATCATACAATCAAACATTCATCATTCATCTATCACCATTTACGATTGATGTGATCAATAATACAACATTCACATAAGTGCATGCATCATAATGAAGCAAGAACAAACATACATCACACAATCACAGAATCACAACCGTCTTAATGAACTATTCCTCAGCATATATCATGTAAACATTAATTCGACTATACTTAGCCTAGTTCATCATCTAAGGCTTCATTCTAGGATTAAATCATATTTTGTTTGGTATACAAAGGCCTACACATAAACCCTACCATTGAATTACATATATTACGGAATGAACACAAATTTATAACTACTCAATTCACCAAACCTAGCCTACCTAGGCTCCAAGCAGCTACATAGAGTTTTTGACTTTGATTCTAATATACGGGTTTTGTGACAGTGATATTGATAAAAAAAAATTCCCCTTCGCCGCGCTCCTCATGCTAGAAATATCTTTCTCCTTCTTTTGCAAGCTTAGAGCAGCTCTTTGGGGGTTTCTAAGGGGTTTTACGACTAAATAAAGTGTTTTAGGAAGAAGGAAAAATAGAATTTCGCGTTATTTACAATCTTCCTCGCCTATCCCCCCTTGGTGTCAGCTTACCCTGCTGTGGAGCCGCAACCCTAGCAACATCTGACCTGCTCTGGCGAGACATTAGCCAAAATTTTGCCAAATTTTTATTTCTCCTAGATAATGACGGTTCGGTACGTTACAAATAAAAACTTATATTTAAGAAAAACATATAAGAATATTTGTTTTTTTCTTCGAATTCCATCCATGTCATATAATTTATGGGAAAGAATAACATATATTAAGTTGGTGCAGACACGAAATCATGTATCCTAGTCTAATATGAAATTTCTTAAACAAAATAAAGGATACTTTCTTATTACTTTAGAAGTGTATAGTTGGGCTGACATTTTGTGAGGATTGAGTGATTATTTAAGAAAAAAATAGCTAACTAGTAAAAATTCCTACCATTATTATTATAATAATCTATACTTTAAAATGATTATTACAATTTCAATATTTTTAGCAAATATAATATATCCTAATATAATTTATTTACCTTCTTTTTCTTTTTTCTCAAATTGGACCAAGTTTTTTATCCCATTACCGGTGGAAAGAAAAAAAAATCTCATTACCCACTTTTCTCTCTTAAAATTTTTTATTCACATTTATCATTTTTCTATCACATGATTTTTTTCTTTATTTCAATATTTTAGCAAATATAATATATCCTAATATGTATAAATCAAGGACTATTTGATAATGTAGACTCGACAGCTAAAATGACAGAAGAGATAAGATCCAAGTATATACATGACCTTATCCGCATGCGAAACCTTTATAAAGTACTAAATAAAACTATAGATCTGGTCCCGAATGTTGTTATTAACTAGTATCGACGGAATGGTGACGTCGTTGGTGCTTCTCGCCACCGGCCTCACAATCATCGATCACAATGACAATAAAATTTGTATATTGTTTTTGTTCATTTTGTATTTTAATATCACATTTTATAAGGATAAGTTTGTTTTTCTTTTTATTTTGTATTCATCGTAATGACATACCATCAAAGTTGCATTTGTATTCAGATTGAAGTAGTTATTTATCAAGCTTGTACTTCAATCTCACATTGTATTTCAACCTCAATTTTTAATGACAACAAGTTTGTATTTCTTTTTAATTATATTATGATTATAATTGTATATTAACAACTTTTGTATTTTACGTGTTCATTTTACCATTCAAATTAAGATTGAATATCATATTAAGGCGAGTATTTTACTATGATCATTTGTAATTAACTCTCACATTGTATAAGATAAGTTTGTATTTTATTTTTGTATTCATTATAATGAGTATACTAACAAAGTCAGTTTATATTTCAATTAAAGTGAGTATTATAATGTCCCCAAAAAAAATTAGGTGCTAGAGACTAACATGTGTGTTATGAGGTTATAACGTCTTAAAATGGTTAATAATAGTGTTTTGAGGCAGTGTGTAAAGTTTGGAAGTGTTTGGAGGTCTAACGTCCAAAACGTTAGAAAGTTTTGACTTGAGACGTGCTTGTGTGTTTTAGTATACCTTTGCATGTTTTACGTGTTCGTTTTGGTTCAAATTGATGTGAGAGGTTCCTAACATCTATACGAGTGTATTCGAGTTGGAAAAGTTCGGGCATGACTCCCAAGGACCACCATAAAGGTCCTTGAAGAGGACCCAACTTATGGGTCAAGACTGCCAAAACAGTCCCCAACCTATGAAGCAAACAATGCCTCGTTATTCTGTCAAGGAACCGTCGATGGGGAAGTTTCTCCACATTTAGGTGTTGGAGATCAAGACCCCAATTGAGGAGTCTATGATCCATATGACGGCTGTCCAGCACGGCCTGTCGTTTGGTCGATGATTCGTTGGTGCGTTGTCAATTGACACCTGCACGTTGCACGTGTCTCGGCCAAAACATGGGTGTTTTGGGTAATTCACCTAGTGTTCTAAAAAAAATTTGGGTATATAATTAAGGGATATTTGGGTATTTAAGTGGTTTTATAAGTCTTGAACCTTAAGTTATGTTCATTATTCAAAATCAAAACCTAAACCCCAAAGAAGAATCCTCTAGAACTCCATTGGAGTTTGAAGCAAGGTGGGAGCTTGGAGCTTGATTTTTACATCAATTCTTCACCATTTTTGTGGCGTTTCATCAATAAAAGGTATGTTGTTCTATCCTTGAACTCTCTTTCTTCAAGAAACCAAACTTCGAAGTATTTTTCAAGACTTCTCAAAAGAGAATTCTTCTATTTCCATATCTAGCCCTGAGTTCTTTCATAAAAGGATTTGAATCAATGGATTATGATATAATTGAATGATTTTAAATCAAATTCCTTATGAAACCATGCAAATTATGAAATCATTATTTAGGCTATATTATGGGTGATGCGATCATATCTCTATTATATTGATATCTTGTGTAAATTACTTTGAGTTATTGAATTACGTAAGAATCATGTTAGAATTATATACAGGTTGTCCTAATTTGATGAAATTCATATTGTATAATCTTGATCATTGTATAGTTTGATTATTGGTTTGGATTGGTGTGTATGGCTATTGGTAAGTGCCTTTGTGGATTGAATTGGCTATGGGTTGGATGTGTTGATGTTGGAATGGTTATATGTTTACATAAATTCTTCTATGTTGTGTAGTATAGGTATTTCAATTGCGATGATTGGTATGGTCCACTTATGGCGGTGGAGCTTATGTGATATAATTATGAAGAATGACCTTGTCAGCATTACTTTATGAATTGTGAAGAGTGTGGCTTCGTCGGCATTACTTTATGAACTATGATGCTATCATGTTATAACTTGTATATGTGATCAGTGTGAAGGATTATGTGGTATATGTGTATGAATAAAGTGAAATCATGTTTTCTCCTACTTGATGATAGGTGATTATGCTAGACTAGGGTGATGTCTCTAGTTTATTGTTAGTGTATCTTGCTAGATAGACTTGGTTGTTCCTACATGATACTTCAATAATGTTGAATGTGTGATATGATCATGTGAGTGTCTTGATTGGTAGTCTACTTGATACATGCTAGTATGTGAATATGAACATCTTGACTTAGTAGGCTTAAGCATCTTTGTCTTGGATGTGTATGGATGAATGTTTAATGAAATTCTAGGATCGGTAGATCTAAGATGGTGTTATTCTAAGTATGACTAATACGTGGAACCTCAATACATAAAGAAGGCTATGACATCCTTGAAGTTGAAAGCTGTAATGGTATCCGTATTGTGTGAATGGTAGACTTAGGAATAGGTTGGCCAGAACGACATGAAATCTTTTCTAAGAAAGTCATTGAGTTATCCTTCTTGACCATTGAGTGTATCCCTAAAGGACCCATCTTTGATAGGTGTATCATGATTAGGCAATGACGAAGGGATGATACCTTTTCATATGCCCTTAGGTGAATGAACTTACTTTATGAGAACATGACTAGCATCGAGTGAATATGCTTGTAGTAGTAGATCTACTTGTCAATGAGAATAGAGGTCAAAGGGGCCCTTGATATTCCTTAACCATGTCCTATATGGGATGTATCCTAGTTCTACCTTTGGAAAGTAGAACACCCTCCATTGGAGTAGGGTAGACTCCAAATTCCATGCTTATCTAGTATGGTTTATGTCGGTTAATGCTTATTCTCATCATGTGGTATACATTCTAGTATTGGATAAGTTCTACAACGTTTAGGTAGTGAAATAGGTAGCTATCTAGACATGGCACGAGTAGACTTCGATGGTGCTAGGGTGTAGGTTTCCTAGGTCTTTCCAAGACCATTATATGAAGAGAGGTAATATCTCTTAATTGACTTAATGGATGATTAAAAATTTAAGTTAATGTAAGTTGAAGAAAAGGATCCCTATCTAAGGTAGCTTTGAGGGTTGCTTAAGTAGGCTTGAAGAGGGTGTATGGGCGGTCTCTTCATGTTTTACTCAAGTAAATCTTAGAGTAACCTTAGGTGGTGAGTTAAATGTTTAAAAGAGAATAATCTTATCTTAGGTAGTCTTATTGATTATTTAGGTGTGTCTGAAGAGGGTGTATGGGTGATCTCTTCTTATCTTACTTAAGTAAGTCTTATGATAACTTTTGGTAGGAGGGTTATATGCTTATATGATTTTGAAGTGATGTTCATGCCTATGATTTTTAATAAAAGAGATTTTGAAGTATTATTCGATTGTGTGAAAAGTTTTAATTTCTCACTATTTTTCATATATATATATATATATATATATATATATATATATATATATATATATGCTACGAATGATGTCAAAGGGATTGTACACAACCTCCGAGTGGTCAAATACATCGTGCCACGATTTGAGATTACCATTTCTTCTAGGATATACTCTCAAGTTGTGACAAGTATTCATTGTATTCATTTTGTATTTCGATATCAATATCAACGACAACAAGTCTGCACTTCTTTTTAATATGTTTTCATCATAATTGTATACTAACAATTTTGTATCTTATGTACTCACTTTACCATTCAATTTGAAATTGATATTTTACTTTTATAATGAAAACTGAAAGTTGTGCCACAATGATCAAAATTGTATTACATGATTGTTAATATATTTTTATTTTTATTTGTATTTGTATTTACTTCATAATAAATAAGTATAATCCATTAAGAGCTTGGAAGGAATAAAACTTTTAGCAAAAATGAATAAGATGACTACATATCTAATTGATGATGATGATGAATATAAGATATCATTACTTTATATATTAAAAAATCTTAATACTGATATAAAAAGAGAAATTTATGATAAATTGGTAACATACGAGATAATAGAAATAACAACCCAAGGTTGGACTGAGTTAACCATACAAAGTATACAAGATGGGCTTTATTATGACATGTATGATTTATATGATGATTTAGATATTGGAGATTAAATATGACTGAATATTGGCTAAGACGATATGGTAGAAATTACAGGTTAAAAAAGATTAAATATCCAGATAAATTAAGTAGACTTTTTAAAATATTATATAAAAAATTATGATGAATAAAAATAAAAATACTAAAATAGAAAGAACCAAGATAGATAAAAAGATAAGAAAAATATGGAAAAAATTAAGACCCTTGTATATAGAATATGAACTATCGCAACTAGTCAAAACAGATAATGATAAAAAAGATCAATTGATAAATATAATTTCGAAAACAGAATACAAATACGTTCGCTATTTGAAAAAACAGTATGAACAAAGAAATTTATAAACAACAATTAATAGAAAAAATAATGGAAAAAATAACTGAGAAAGAACAAGAATTACAACATAGAAAAAATAGGTTAGAAGAAAATATATTAGCAGAAGTATGTAATAAATCAATACTAGCACAAAGAAAAGTCATATTTATGTTAGAATTAGAATTAGATTGTCTTGAATATGAGTTACAACATAATATAATACATAAATTATAATGAATAAAGAAGAATTTGCAGTAGACGAAAAAACATATGAAAATCAAGATGGAATGATAATAAAAATAATATTTTCAAATTTAGGAAGAAGATATAAAAAAAATAGGAAATAATCTATACTTGATGTTAGAAAAAGAAACAGCAAAATTAGAGGATAGTTTAACAGCTATGATAAGAATAACAAAAGAAAATGAAGAAATAGACAAATCAAAAGAAATTGAAAAAATAAAAATACAAGCAAAACAAGAAGTACAACAATTAGAAGAAATAAAAAAATACAAGAATAAGTGAATTAGAAAAAGAATTAGCTAGGTTAAAATTATTATATGAAAATAAGCAAAAACAAAAGGAAAAAGATAAAGAGCTTGAATTAACTAATGAAATAAAAGAAATGGAACAAAAATTAAATGAAGATATTGAGGTAAATGAAGTAAATGAAATAGATGAAAATGAAAATGACCAAAAATCAGAAATAAGTGACATAAGTGAGACATATACAGAAATCTTAGAACAGACAAATAAAATAAATAAATTGGAAATAAACACAGGAGATATGAATAGACCTAGTACATCAAGAGTAAAAACCCCAGATAATAGTCCCAGAAATAGCCCTAGAAGTAGTCCTAGATGGACACCACCAACTTATTATACAGAAAGTTATCAACAATCAGATATAAATAATGCAATATGGAACTATAGATTAAATAAAAATTGGATACCGAAACCAATAAGTGAACAATATAATTTCTTAGATTTAGATTGCGTCACAGACATAAATAAAGCAATATTACTATGGACAGGAAATATATCCAAGCAGTTAATAGATAACAAAATAGAAACAACAAAAACACCAAGATACATAGAAAGAACATTCATAAGAACAGCAAAATTATGGATAGAAAATCTACCCCCAGAAAGTTTAGAAGTACTTAGAAATGATAAGAAAATGGATGGATCCCCATCAGCAACAAATATAGATATACTAGACAAATATGAATTAGCAATAAGAAATGAATTTGGAGGTATGACCACGGATATAAGAGAACAAAATAGGGAAAAAATAATAAATAGACAACTTATGACAAAATTAGCTATATGTAAAATGTGTTATATAGAAGAATATACTTGTGCATTCAAAGAATACTATTACAAATCTAAATACAATTTAGACGAAGCAAAAGAAATAAGAAAACAATATTTTACAAAACTACCAGAACCATTTAGCACAAAAATAATAAAGGATTGGAATAATGAAGGAATGGTAGATACTTTAGGAGCTAGAATAAAATTTCTATCTCAATGGTTTACACAATTATGTGAGAACCAAAAAGAAAAATTAAAAATGGAAAAAGTACTAAATAAAAATTTATCATGTTGTAAAAATAAAATGGCACCACAGTTTGGATGTACAAATAAAAAACAAAAATCCAGAAGATATAAAAATTATAGAAAAAATAAAACTAAGTATAAATATAAACAACCAAGACGAAGGTATTATGTAAAAAACTATAAAATAAAAAGACCATATAGACCTAAAAGAAAAATATCCCAATGTACATGTTACAATTGTGGAAAGATAGGACACATAGCTAAAGACTGTAAATTACCTAAAAATCCAAAAAGAAAACAGATTGCAGAAATAGTTATAGATGATGACGAATATATGCAAATAGAATACATAGACTATGAATTAAGTGAAAACGATAGTATATATGAAGTATCAGATATAGAAACTGAAAATGGAGAAGAAGATAATGAAATAGAAGAAGAAGAAATATAATGTCTGAAAACGAAATAATATCTAAAGAGAATTATGAAGATGAAGAATCATCACACCAAAAAATTATATTTGATAATGCACTTTTTGAACAAATAAAAGGAAAAGAATTAGATTTAAGTGTTGAAAAAATACTTGACATACCTATACTAAAAAACTGGTTTAAAAGACAGAAAGAAGAATACTATGTAATTAGTCAAAAAGAACACATCATAGACGGAAAATATACAAGCGGAAAAGCATATATACCTATAATAAACAAACGAATAATAAATAAAGAAATACAAAACATAAAAAATAAAGAAGCTATAAAATATGTACATTTAGAAGGAACGGAAATACTAATAAAAGCTTGTTTCAGAGAAGGAATAGATACACCTATTGAAATATATTTAGCAGATGATAGAATAAAACATCCTATAGAAAAAAGTGTAATAAGTGCAGTTAAAGGAAATTTAATATACCAAAAATTTAAATTTTTAATAAGTGCTAATTATACAGTAGCATTAACAGATACAAATATAGATAAATCATTAGTATTATATTGGAAAATGTCAGGAATAGAGTTAGCACCAGGAAGTAAGGTATTCACAGCAAGATGTAAAAATCTATATATATTAACAACAAAACATAAAATAACGGCAAGAAATAAAATTGATAAAATAAAAATAGAAAATCCTTTTGAAAGAATAATTACGGTAATAGATAATAATGACTATAGTTATAAAGAAATGGATACAGAAGAAGAATTGGAGATAGTAAAAGAAAGATTAAGCACCTCAAGCGTACCAAATACATTAACAAGAGCTTCCTCATCAAGAATAAGTTCATCTAAAAGAAAATATGAAATATCACAAGATTTAGGAGAAATAACAATATATCATTATTTTATAACAGGAATAATGGACCAACGAAAATATAAAATCTTGATAAACACAGGACAAGAAGAAAATCATATAACAAGAGAACTAGTATTAGAAGAAGAAATTATGAAAACAGGACACATATGCCCTGGATTACCTAGTGAAATAGTAAATACAAATGAAGAAACAACAGAAAAAGAAATAATTATAGGAGGAATTCCATTAAAAATACAATTTAAGATATATGAAGGAAATCATAATATCACATTAGGAATAAAATGGTTAGAAAAGGTTAAACCATACAGCATAGAAAATTAACAATTAACAATAACTTGTCAAAATAAGAAAATAATTATAAAAAGAACCAAAAATGATTAATGAAAATATTTATACTTGCAAAAATTATTGTAGAAGGATATCACAACAGATATTATACACCTATGATAGATACAGGAGCAGAAGCGAATATATGTAAATATAATTGCTTACCAGAAGATAAATGGGAAAAATTAAAAACACCTATGGTAGTAACAGGATTTAACAATGAAGGAAGTATGATTAAATATAAAGCAAAAAATATAAAAATACAAATATGGGATAAGATACTAACAATAGAAGAAATGTATAATTTTGAATTTACCACAAAAGATATGTTATTAGGAATGCCATTTTTAGATAAATTTTACCCACACATAATAACAAAAACACACTGGTGGCTTACTACGCCATGTGGCTATAAAATAGGAGCAAAAAGAGTAAAAAATAAACAACGAAAATCTATAGAATGGATTAGAGGTAGTGAAAAAATAAATCAGGAAATGGAAAATATAAGTGAAAAACAAATATCACAACTAGAAATCATTATATTTGCAATAGACAAAGTTAAAATAATCAATGAACAGCTAGAACAACTATATAATGAAGACCCATTACAAGGATGTGAAAAAACATAAAACAAAAGTAAAAATTGAACTAATAGATGAAAATAGTATAATAACACAAAAACCGTTAAAATATAACTTTGATGATTTACAAGAATTTAAAGTACATATAAATGAATTATTAGAAAAAAATTATATACAAGAAAGTAATAGTAAACATACAAGCCCAGCATTTATAGTAATAAAACATAGTGAACAAAAAAGAGGTAAAAGTAGAATGGTTATTGACTACAGAAATTTAAATGCTAAAACTAAAACATATAACTATTCAATACCTAATAAAATACTTAAAATAAGACAAATACAAGGATACAACTATTTTAGCAAATTTGACTGTAAATCAGGATTTTACCATCTAAAACTAGAAGAAGAATCAAAACAATTAACAGCATTTACAGTACCACAAGGATTTTATGAATGGAATGTATTACCATTTGGATATAAAAATGCACCAGGTAGATATCAACATTTTATGGATAACTGTTTTAACCAGCTAGAAAATTGTGTTATATATATAGATGATATATTATTATATTCTAAAACACAAGATGAACATATAAGATTATTAGAAAGATTTATACACATAATTAAACACACAGGTATAAGTTTAAGTAAAAGTAAAGCAGAAATTATGAAACCACAGATAGAATTTCTAGGAATACAAATAGATAAAAATGGAATAAAGATGCAAACTCACATAGTACAAAAAATAATTACTATGGACGAAAATATAGATACAAAAAAGAAATTACAATCATTCTTAGGATTAGTAAATCAAGTAAGGGAATATATACCAAAATTAGCAGAACATTTAAAACCATTATACAAAAAACTCAAAAAAGATATTGAATATCATTTTGACAACAAAGATAAAGAACATATAAAAAATATTAAAAAATTATGCAAAAAAATTACCAAAATTATATTTTCCTGATGAAAGTAGAACATTCACATATATAATTGAAACAGATTCAAGTGACCATAATTATGGAGGAATACTAAAATATTAATATAATAAAGAAAAGGTAGAACACCATTGCAGGTATTGCTCAAGATCACATACTGAGGCACAAACAAAATGGGAAATAAATAGGAAAGAATTATTTGCATTATATAAATGTTTACTAGCATTCGAACCATACATAGTTTACAATAAATTTATTGTAAGAACAGATAATACACAGGTAAAATGGTGGATAACCAAAAAGATAGATGATTCAGTTACAACAAAGGAAATAAGAAGATTGATATTAAATATATTGAATTTTACATTTACAATTGAAATTATAAAAACTGACGAAAATTTAATTGCAGACTACCTCTCAAGAAACAGATATGATGAAAGATCTACTGGCAATGATGACAAATCTATGTCAAAAAGTAGAAAAGATAGAAATAGAAGTAAAGGAACTGAAAGCTAACGGTCAGCAGCATGACCAAAAACATGCGGAGCTACGTCGTACGGCAGACGGAAAACAGCCAGAGATAGAAGGAGATGATGGGAAACTCCGGAAAACCCATAACAATGTTTGTTCAGATACAGCTGCAGGTACAAGTAAAAGAACTAGTGAAAAACCAAAAAACACAAACTTAAACCAGTTATTTGCAAAACCATTTACCCAAAAACCACAAATGCAGATACCAGCAGAACCACAAACATCAACCTATACAGTAAGCCTACAAAACGACAAAAAAAGATACAACTATATTTCCCAATCTTACATTGAAAACATATACAAAATCCAAACATACCTAAACCTAAACCCAAGATCTATACAAACAAAAAATTCCGAAGAAGATTATATAACCCAGAAACTACAAGGATATAACAAACTTATTGCACAACCTAAGACCAACCCCAACCTAGTAAAAACATGTTATAACTACGGACTACTAAATACAGTATACACATATACCGGAGAAGAGATAGTAGGAATACCAGAATTACATAGAGCAGAAAATTTATTCTATATAAAATGTTATACAGCACCAGCAGAGATATTATACGAAGAGATAAAATCACCAATACAGGTGGTAAAGATAGGATTAACAAAAGATATGATTATTCCAGAAGAGATAGAAAAACAAAATGAGATACCAAAAGTAGAAATACCTAATTTTTATGCAAATAAAAGAATAATTGGTATAGCTACGATTATACAAGAGCTAGCAAACAATTATTTAAATGGCAATGCTATTTGGAGCTATTATGCAAGAGATCAGGTAATGATATATGCAAACTCCAAAGAATTAAGAAAATCAGATATGGACGAAGTTCAAAGATGGATTTTGTCATTGTTACAACCAGAAGAACAACCATCTACGAGAGCTTTGAAGAAAGGATTTATTTCAGAAGAATTATTAGTAAGGTATTGCAAACTTATCAGCAACAAATATCCAGACCACAAATGCTCCAAATGCAACGGAGAAGACAATGTGATACCTACAGTTGATTTAGAATAAAGATAAAAAAAAAAAGTTATTATTGTTGGCTAAATAACAGCCATATGTATAAAGTATTATATGTATTGTTGTGTCGGCTGAATATCAGCCATATGTATAAAGTAAGAGTCTTTTTATTTTTTGTCGTCTTGCGTCGGCTGAAAAAAGCCAAATGTACAAAAGTCGTAAAGTAAATAGTTTGTCGGCCAATCATGTAAAAAGTTTGTCGGCCAAGTATGTAAAGTAAATAGTATGACGGTGTAATTATGTGTATAAATAGAGGAGCTTTCCTCATAAATAAAACACACCTTCATCCTTACATCTCTCATCTTTCTGAATACTCTCTCTTTACGCTTCCACCCCAAAATTGGTATCAGAGCTAGCTAGTTAACAAATTAAGCTAATAACTATGGAGAAATCTGAAGCTACAAATCTACAAAATCAGGTATACTCTCTTAAATTTATGAGTAGCTAAATAAATTTATTCCTGAAAAGCTCTTAATGGATTATACTTATTTATTATGAAGTAATAATGATTTAAGAAAGGATACAAGATTCTATTTTTTTTTTTTGCATACATTGTGGAAATAAAACAATATGTTGAGAAAGTAAACAATATTCTAATAAAACACAAATTTACTTTGAAAGGAACAAAATACATCTATGCTTAAGAAATATAAATTCATTTGACATACCAATGAAATGACTACAAACTAAAAAAGAAATACAATATTGTTAATAAGAGTATAAATGTTGAGTAAAAGAAAATAATTGACAAACAAAAATTAATATAAATACAATTTTTACCATCTTTATCTTTGACTCTCTTTTCTTCTTCTTCGCTATGTTTAGTATTTTACTTTCATAGTGAAAACTGAAAATTGTATCGAAGTGATCAAATTGTACTATATGATTGCTAAAGTATATTTTCTTTTATTTGTATTAAAGAAATATCATTGATTGTGTCCCAATATAATCTAATCTTTACATATGAATACGATTGAAGAAGTGATATAAGATTCTAAAAAAAATATATACTTAGTGAAAATAATTTAATCTATTGAGGAATGATATAATATTCTAAAGGCTAAACTCATAAACAAATCACTAAACTTGTTGGATTTATTCCTTCAGGTACCTCAACTACACCATTTTCCTATTGAATCATTGAACCACCAATAATGTGTTCTTTTTAAATATTGTTGATTGGTTTTGATTGACTTTTCTATTGTAAATGCCTTCAATTGTGTTTGTATTGTAATGATTTTGATTGAAAGAATGAAGACAAAGTGTATGTTAGTCTCATTTGTTTTTAATGCGTCCAAATGACTTAAAGTAAAACACAATTATTTTGGAATATTTTCACTATCAATTGGGCTAATGAGTTCTGAAACAATTTATGTATTCTCCATCATTATTCCTCACAAAATCTTGTTCCACATCAGCCAACGATGTTTAAAAGGAACACACTATGGGTAGTTCAATGATTCAATAGGAAAATAACATAGTTGAGGTAACTGAGGGAAAAAAGCATACAAATTTAGGGATCTGTTTATGTATTGGGATAATGTACAAGTACCCCCCTCAACCTATGCCCAAAATCTCAGAGACACACTTATACTTTACTAAGGTCCTATTACCCCACTGAACTTATTTTATTAATAATATTCTTCCACTTTTTTGGCTACGTGGCGCTAGTTTGTCGGCCAACGCTGGTTGACTTTTTTTTCAAACTAGTGCCAAGTAGGACAAAAAGGGGTAGAAAATTACTTATAAAATAAGTTCAGGGGGTAATAGGACCTTAATATAGTATAAGTGTGTCTCTGGAATTTCGGGCATAGGTTGTGGGGTACTTGTGCATTATCCCTTATGTATTTGACCTATTCTAAAAAATAATAATACAAATTGATTGTGAAAGAAATATGATATATCTATACTTAGAAATATAAATTCATTTGACATACCTATGAAATGACTACAACTAAAAAAGAAATATAACGCTCTTGTAAAATACAAATGTTGAGTAAAAAAAAATAATTCACAAACAAAAATTAATACGAATACAATTCTGATAACAATACAATTTTTACAACTTTTTTCTCTGATTTTCTCTTCTCCTCCTCCTCCTCCATCACCTTCTTCTTTACTATATATATATATATATATTCAATCTTTTGTTCACCAAATCCAAATTTAATTTCGTATTCACTTGTGCATTATTATAACTCTTCCTTGTCATTCAAAAAAATTATAATTACTCAGAAAAGTTTAAAAACTTTCATGTTAAAACATCCAAACAAATTATATTCAGGAGTTAACGAATACCTGATCGATTTGTATTTCACCGATTATATTGAAGTTTTAGCTCATAATTTCTCCTTCAAAATAGTTTGTCAATGAAATTATACCCGTTTTCAAAATTTTCTTTCCAATCAGAAAAATACACAAATGTAATCAAATTTACTTCAACAGAGATTGTGTGTATTATTAATGAAAATTTTAAAATCGACACTATAAATTTGATGAATAAGTGGAATGAATTCCCTGTCATTTATTTTTGAATGTGTAACTGATGACAATTTTATGTAATATATTTCTTTTAAAAATATTGAGTTTGTAACTGATGCAAATTTTAAGTGATATATTTTTTTCAAAAAATATTCTCGCTCCCAAATTTCTCTTTTTATGTTGTTAAATAATTGTATTATTTCAATTAAAAAAGATCAAAAAAACATAAATCAATTACATAAAACATAACAAAGGAAAATATTAACATTTTTAATAAATATTAAAAAATATATAATTAAAGGATCATGTTAAATACTAAAATTTTCATCTTTTATAAATATATATATTTTGTTTGAGAAGAAATTAATGAGTGATTTTAGGGAGCCTTAATTTTTTTTTTTTAATAAAATTCAATTTCTTACGTTTCCTTAACCTAATTGGGAAATGGCGGAAGAGTAAACTGAGGGAAGCAGGAGGCGATTGAGAATCCGAGATGCAGTTGAAGAGTTCATATTCATATTGATTGTTGTTTTTGTATAAGGTTTAATGGCGTTTCAGGGTTTCGGGAAGAATACAGGCCCCATTGCCCCTCCTAAAGCGCAAACCCCTTTTGGGAATTCTCGCACTCCTTCTACCAGGTACCTTACTAGAGTTTTCGAGACTATTTTCATGCTTCTTTTCGCTGTTTTCCACACCTTGAATTGAATTTTGGAATAAAGTTAGCTGGTTGCCATTAGGGTGATTTTTGCAATACTAAATTCAAATTAAAACTTCACTATCATGGTTTTCAGAGATTATTTATTATATGCTTACTGAATAGTTTTGATTTATCACCCAGTGACACTCTTCCTAAATGGGGTAATGGACACAAATACATCTACCATGATTATGATGCCCAAGCCCACCAACAGTCTCCCCAACTAGTGCCATCTTTACCTGAAAATGCCCTCTCTACTAGTGTTAGAGGTTCCCAACTTCAAGATTTGAGAACAACAGGGCCACATACTTCATTTTCTTCTGATGCAGAGATTCCGGGAGCCTCTATGACCATGAGGGGAAGGTACATTTTTATTTCCTTGTTTTCCCCCCACAAAAACACTCTTCTCCGTAACTTGAAACATTCCATTTTGATTGTTGATGTAACTTGTCATAAGTAATGTCTGTCCTAAACAACTCAATGAGCATTTTTGTCGCAGAATATATTGAGCTGTTTATTAGTGCATACAGTGTGGAATTGTTTACTTTTTCACTTAAGTGCACACTGAGCTATCTAATTCTTCCACCCTTTTTTGGTAGTCGTTCAGATTTGATATCAAGTGATCAGTGCCCCTTTGTCTCCCAACAAAATCAATCATCTCCATTGTTTCAAAATGAGAGTCCATTGGTTCCCAAGAGTACAAGGTCACCTCCATTGGCTTTTCATAACAATCTTCACACAGAGGCCAATATTCCTCCTCTTGGTGGAGCTCAACGGTCAGTTTGGCTTCAGTTACTTCTCTCTCTCTTGGCCTTTTTAAAATTAAAGTATTGCCTCAATTTTGTAGCATATGCATATAGGACTCAAGTGATAGCCTAAGAGGATGTTTGGATTGACTTACTTTAAGTGCTTGGGACTTTTTCTAGTGTTTTAGAAAGATAAGAAGTGCTTTTGAGCACTTACTTTTAGGCCAAGAAAAGTACAAAAATAAGGTAAAAGTTCAAAGTTGGATATGACCAACTTATCGCTTTTAACTTATAAGCTATTTTAAAATAAGTCAATCCAAACACTCTCTAAGTCTATCCATAACTAACTGTGTATTATTACCTACATAACTCTAACCAACCACCAAAGAACCACTTAGGGTTTGATGTACCTTAACTGGGAAAGGAGGTTTAATTGGAGATGGCTCCCTTTTAATGCTATCTATACTAGCTTGTAGGATGTTAAAACATCTCTATCATGACGCAAATTTGGGCCATGATGGTATCCTACAACCTACCGAGTGGACAAGCCTAAAGCCAAACGCAAGATGCGGAAGAAGCATTTTAAGTAATAACAATAATCAAAGCAGAAGACAAGAATATATTATATATAGGAAAGAGGGCCATGTCATATATCAGTAGGAGATCAAACCTCTCGAAATATAATATCGGAACCAGTCAATATCAGAGGAGGAATCAGGCATGCACAAACTAACAGTCTTGGAATCCAAGATTGCATGAAAGAGAGACGACCAATTCATGCCTAGGATCACGCCGCAATCCACCTTATATAACACAATAAAGTCTACCAAAGTGTCGTACCCCTATGTGGTCACTACACAAGCTCTATATACCTGACCCACTACTACAAAATCACTTATGAGGGTAGCTACACGCGACGACACATACATTGGCTCACAAGACAAATTTAATCATGTAGCATAATGGTAGACACACATGAAAAGGTAGATCCCCAATCAAATAAAGCATAAGCATGCTGATGGCACACAGAGATCGTACATGTGATAACAACATTCGATGTCTATGTTTTGAGCCTCCACAAAAAAGCATATATATGGTCATGTCCACCTTGACCACTCAATATGCCTGCTAGAGGACTACCTCTAGTACCTTAGGAACACCCCTAGTTAAATGTATCCGAGCCCCGAATTCCTGAACCTCCTGACCCTAGATTTGGAAGATTGACCCTGGGCACTCTCTAGCAAATTGGCCAAATGTGACACTCATAACAACCCTTGATGACTCAAACAGACCTAATTGGCCCTCACAACCTGAATACCCTGAATGTGCACCTTGAGAAGTTTGAACTTGTGCCTGAACCATCTAACCACTAGCACGTGTCGAGCCACCATCAGTAAGCTGTAAGGTTGCTTGTACCAGCGTGAAACTGCTAGGGATAACCTTGGCCCTGGAACCCTTTGTCATGGGATTGAGACCCGCTAAAACCACCCTCGATGACATGGCCTCTTGTCGCTGCATCCCTGGCCATACGATGGATCCCTTTAAGTTGTGTGCATGATCAACTACCTATAGGAATTTGTCGCCACCTGAAGTGGAAATGAGAGTCTTTCGACAAATCTGCATACCCTCTCGTGCTTTGTAGGCATCAACATAGCCGCATGTCTAGCCAACTCATGGAACTGTGTCTCGTACAATGCAACTGACTAAGATGAATGATCCTCGAGTAAGATCTGTGAACTCATCCCTCAACCTCTCCCTCAAGCGACGAGGTACATACTTCTCCAAGAAAGCCTCGTAGAATTGAGGCCAGTCGTCAAAGTTGACCCGACTAGTCTGCAATCTAAATAAGATATGCAATCTAAATAACATCCCCATCACTGCTTCGCTGGATCCTCAAGCTGGTAAGTAGTGTAATCAACCCAATGGGACTCTACAAACCCGAGGTTATGCAACCTTTCATGGAAGTTGAGTGGGAACTTGTGGATATTCTCGCCCACAACACTGGTGAACCTGGGAGGGCCCAATTTGATAAACAACCCCAACATCTTTTGTTCCTCAAAAGTCATAGCTAGCCTAGGAGCCATAGGTTGAGCAAAAGACAGAACCTGTTGGCTCAGTGTACGAGGAGCTACAACAACATGATGTGCTTGTGGGGCCTGAGTACCCTGTGCCCATGCTCGGGTTGAAGTTTGAGCCTCATCTCTAGCCTGTGCTCCTGCAGAAGTGTTAGGCATAGTTACTGCCTGAGACTTACCCTCCATGAAGTTGAGGATCCTGGCCAAAGTGTCCTGGAATACTAGTATGGACACAAATTCGGGTTGAGGCTGGGCTAGCTCCACACCCTCCGACTGATGCTGAACATACTCAACCTACCTCGGGCTCTAGTGCTGGTGCCCGCTCCTGATCTCGAGCTGGAGTTTGTGCTCGCCCTTGACCTCTAGGTAGACCTTTGCCTCTACCCTTCTCTGGGCTCCACCTTGAGGTGAAGGAGGCTCTCACCCACCCGCAATCAACCTCTTCCTAGCCATTTGACAAGAGTGAAACAAAGTTTAGACATTGGTACAACCATCAACGCACGAAACACAAGAACAATATAGTATTCCTAAGAATGAACTATAGCCTCTCAAAGATTAGATAAGACGTCATCATACCGTTCCGCGAGACTCTACTAGACACTTGCTTCTGAACTGGTGAGAACGGTGAACTTAAAGTTATGATTACTTCTTCCACATCATGTGTTTGGGTTTGGCTTGTCCACTCGGTGGGTTACAGTGGATGCCATCACGGCTTGGATTTGGGTCATGACAGTCTCTGTCCTTCAAACTTAGATGTTGTGATCACTTAGGTTATAAAATCATGTATGGTTGGGTATGAGTTGCTGGATGATGAAGTACAAACAGATGCATAGACCTTAATAATTGGTAAATTTTAAGAAAGTTTTTGCAGCAAGTGTAGACTTGCCTAGCTTACAACATCTTGATTTTCTAGTATGTAAGTAATCTCTACCCTAAGGCTCTGCCAGGCCTAAAGAAAGTAAAATACTTCCTTTATGCCCCAAAAATACTAAATACTATTCTATGATGAATATCTATAATTTCTTTAAAATGAAATAATGATCTTCACTTACAAGATTCAACTTTTTCCAAGTGAGATTCATGTCCAAACACAGTTTCAAATTTTCAATATCCAGATATCTTTTCTTCAATTTAAACTGGCATTTTTCAACTTTAGCCAACTATTGTCAAAATGAGCTGTAAATGATTTGAATTACATGTTCTTTTTATTTTTCTTACGTTTTCTGTATGTTTCTCACTTCACATATAAAAATATATATCAGTCTTATTCAAATACTCCCTCTCTTAATTTATGCGTCTCATTTCTTTTTAATCTGTCTGAAGAAGATGTGTCTTTCTATATTTAATAAGTTTCTAATTGTACTTTTTGTCATAGTGTTAATGATACACTCTCATGTAGGAATGACATGACATGTTTAAGACCAGAAGATTAAAAAAAATTGTATGATATATACGAAGTCTTACATTCTTAAACTAAGACCATGCAATATTTTTTCCTGTTTAATTGTTTTTACTGAGGATTTATCATGCTTCACATGCTTATCGTAATACTATGTTAAGAAGTTTTAAAAAGTAAAGCGTCATCTTTTGTCCCAAAAGTTATATTTTTTATGGCTGTTGTGTCTGGGCCAACTTTTGCGCACGTCGACTAATTTCACAGGATACCTGCCACCTGCCCGTTAACAACAACTACTACCTAACTCCGTCCACCAAGGCTAGGACAAATGGAAAGAGTCATCTTGTGTTATTTGTTTCCATTGTGATAAGACTAGTCCCACACCCTTGGGTGTAGAAATGTAGCAAGTTGGAATCAAACACAATTTACCTTTTTTAGCTCGACTTCTGCTGGTAGGCAATTCTTCAGATGGAAGTTCCTAACTTTATTTTATTATGGGTTTGTCATGAAGGCCTTCGCTCCCTCCTCATATGCGGGGAAACTCAACCCAATCGTTTCAAAACCTTCCGATCCGTTTACCTCACCAAAGGCTGCCCTCGATTCCAACAAATTATGACCCTGGAAGACAGATCGCAGTGAAGCATGCAGATCAAGTCTCAAAAAGAACAAGGTCCCCCCCTCATTCACCTCCTAACGTGGCTTCTTTTGAGAAATCAGCTCTTGGTCTACGTGAATCCAAAAGGTACGACAGAAAAATCCTGACTGCCAATTTTGTGTCTCTTTATTTTAACAAGCACAAAGAATGTCAATGAAAAGGCCTGCTTGAAAGGTGCAGGATATCATATTTTTTTTCTTATTCAAACTATATTTCTTGTAAAGGTTTTTGTTAGAACTATTATTAAGCTACCTATGTTGTAAATTTCTTTTTATGTTTAGCAATTATCATTGGGAGCCTGCCATGTGTGGCTGTAAATTTTCTTTTTTTCTGTCAAGCAATTATCAGGGGAGGCTTTTGCTTATAGAACTTGTTGATTCCAACAAAAACAAGAATAATAGAAGAAAAGTAAATTTCATATTTACTGTAGATTTTGCATTAATAAGGAATGTGAACAAAACAAACTTGGTGGGAGCTTGTGATCAGAGCATCCTGACATCCTGCTTGCTAGTTAGCTCAATGCAAAGCTGAAAGTCAAACTGAACCATTTGAGAGTGGCGATCTAATAGTAATTTATACTCGAGATAAGTTCTTTGTTTGTGCAAGTCACATAGAACTGACACAATGATTTATATGCTCACTAAGATATTGTGTTTTCATCATGCATCGTGGTTAGATAAATATCTCGATTGCTTTTGGCCACTGAAGAAGACTTTGATAAGAAGCCGATGAAATTGTGTTTTGACAACTAGAATTTATATACATCTGCCATAATCTATTACATTTCTGCACAAGGTGAGTCAGTATTGGCTAAAACTAAGAAGATCAAGTGGTCTCAGGAGCACTCTCGTCATTGACAGTAGTGCAAAAGAGGATCTATACATTTGAATTTGAAGAAAAAAAGTAGTGTAAGCCAATTGGCCATTGATCTCCTGCTTTCTTCAAATGTTTATTCAGGCCGTCTACCTCTCCTTCCAAATTGAGGTCAAATGCCCCCCCCGACTCTCTAGCTCCTCAATCCTCAATGTCTGGATATGGTGTCAATGTTGGAGTTGATCTGAGTAAGCCAATGAACTTCCCAGTATCCAAAAGGACCAAGTTTCCTTCCGTACCTTCATCTGATCAAGTTCTTCAATATGACTCCAATCATTCTGATGAAGATATTCAACGGTAAGAAGTTATACAGATTTGCATGTCATCCTTGCCAGATTATTATTTTGTAAATCCTTTTCTTGTTGACAGAGAAACTGAGGCCAAGGCAAAGCGCTTAGCTCGTTTTAAGGATGATCTCAGCCGACAAAATGCACGAGATGATTCTAGTATTCCTCAGAAGGGTCCTTCAACGAGAATGAGTCAGTATCAATCTGTTGTGGACAGACCAAAATTTTCTGCGGAAGATATTGTAGATTCAAGTGATGATTTCTCAGATGGCAATCTGCTATCTGATTATCAAGGGTCGGAGTCTTCTGGTGTCATAATTGGTTCATGTCCTGATATGTGTCCAGGTATGTTGTCTAATTATTCATCTTATCTAACGCACTTGTTGAAAGTTATGTAGCTGCCATGATGAGTTAACTTGTCCATTTACGTCAATGGCTTGCGTGATCATGTGATCTCACAAAAAAATCAGCTTTTTCCCATCAAATATCTCCTATATGTCCCTCTTCTCCTCTGGATTTAGTTATAGGTGAGAATAACATAACATGCAGATTAACAGGGATTCTTCCTAACACTTATAAACCTCTGCTACTTTGCCTTCTCTTCTCTTCTCAGCCTCCATCTTCAACTTTGCTGGATATGATCTGTCTCTTCACGGGACAATTTAGAAAGAATTGAATAAGTTATGCCAGCAAATGGTATTTTCCACTTCTGACTGCTGCGGTTAAGCACCTCCTCATACAACTTATGGCAATAGGAGTCACACTCGCATCTTCAGCTTGCGAGATTGGGTTCCAGGAGGTTCACTCAAACCCCCTCGGAAAAAAATTATACTGTATATATAAAGTAAATTTTCAGTATTCATGTAGATATATTAATTTTGAACCCCCTCATGAACAAGAAGCAAGCTGTAGCATAGTGGTATACTCCTTTAAAATCGCATCCAGGGTTTGAATCCCATTGTGGACAGTTCATCTTTTTAGCTTCCCTTCATTTAGTTTCACCTAAAAGAACTTATTTGTACCTATAAACTATACATTTCTACTTCCTTGGATTTGTGTTTTGTTGTCCTTTTCACACGTTTAGACTTCTATTTTTCGAATCCCCTGAATGAAAATTCTGGATCCGCCACTGAGCTAGACCACTAATCGAAGGATATGTGAAAAATTTGGAAGGGAAAGAAAAGTAGGTACAGGTAGAAAAAGAAAAGTTGTTACTAATCCCCTCATAAAGAAAAAGTAAAATAAAATAAAAAAGGAAGAAAAGTAAAATAATTGTAAGTTTAACTGCTTTAGTCTCTATTCCATTAAGTAATGACTAGAGGAACGAGAGAGTTTGTGGAGGGAAACCTGAGTTCTAAGGACGTATTATTGTGGCTTAAATTATTTCTTTGATACTGGTTGTGGTTTAGCTTATTGTATTATAAATCATTTTTTTGTTGTCAGAGAAACTGAAAGCCCTTATTTTTGTGACAGTTGTAAACCTTCTGGCTTGTCATATTAAATAAAAGTAGTCAAAGTTTTAACAACCAAAATGGTCTTTCCTTTTCTTGTTTCTGCCCCTCCAATCTTCCCAAATTACATGCTGAACTCAACCCCCCGCCATTGTTGTCTCTCTATTATTATAGTCTTCTGAAATGTCAATTCCATCCCCTCCACCATGGCACTATCTCTAAATTATCAAAGAGCCCCATATCCTCAATCCTTGGTTTAATCCTTTTTTCTATCTTATTGACTCAAACACCATCACACTTGTCACCAGAACTTCAAGCTACAGTGCTGACGCCGGTAATCGTGCCTTGAACATGACGATGTTCTCTTCGTAAGTCACGATAAGCACTCCCAGATTGTTGGTGGCCCTCCTAAAGAAAATGGAAGCTATATACCTCCAAAAATCCATACTGTATCTTTTATTGGTCTGGAGCAGACTGGTTGATGTGTCAAACGTACAAGTGAAGTTTATTTTGTTCAGGTAATAAATTTCTCACCAGATGTCGAACTTGTTCCTGAATTTTTTTCTGTTGCAGAATCAGAAAGAGCAGAACGAGAAAGGAAAGGAGACCTTGACCAATATGAACGTTTGGATGGAGACAGAAACCAAACCAGTAAATTGCTTGCTGTCAAAAAGGTCTTTATTGGGAACTCTTAAGTATTATTCGCATTTAAGATAATAAAAAAAGTTAAAAGTTCATGAGAGCATAAAAAGAATGAATTCATGAACATTGCCAAATGATTCTTTTCAGTACACCAGGACAGCTGAGAGGGAAGCGGTGCTCATACGTCCAATGCCAATTTTACAGAAGACCATGGATTATCTTTTGAATTTGCTAGAGCAGCCTTACGGAGAAAGCTTTCTTCGCCTGTATAACTTCTTATGGGACAGGATGCGTGCAATCCGTATGGATTTGAGGATGCAACATATTTTCAACCGTGAAGCTATTAATATGCTGGAGCAAATGGTTGATAGTTTTTGGCCATGTGTATTGTTATATTGCTTTTAAGCATCATTGTCTTATCATTATCTTTTATTCCGGGAGGCTTTTTTTAAGTGAAACTTCTATCAACTTTTCAGAGGCTTTATATGTGAATCATTTTAACTCATCCTGATGTTGAGATATACACCATGATACTGATGAGTTAACTTATAAGCTATAACTTTTTAAGGTCAGCATAAATTAGCCATATTTTTCTGAGTATAAAATCTCAGCATGCTCTATCTGGAAAATGGGATGGACAAGATTTGGCATTTGCTTATTCACAAAGATCAATGTGGTTTACAATCAATCATTGTATTTTACTCCCACAAACCATACAAGCGATCTATTGTTGTAACAAAATATTATGGTTGTGTAGTTTAGCCTCTATTGTTGTGCTTTCTTGCTTCAACCAATGGGGAAATTTTAATTGTCAATAAGCTTGATTTACAGATAGGTTTGGGTTTGAGTATGAAGGGGCTATGGTTCCTTGCAGTAGAATTTTTCATCTGAACTAATTTTTTGCTTAATCTCACATAAAAGAAGACACCTATATGTTCTTGTTGATTTTAGTGATGTTACTCAGTTTTGAAATAGATTCTAATTTTATTGCCCATCATTTTTTGTTTCAGATAAGGCTCCATATACTCGCCATGCATGAATTGTGTGAATACACGAGAGGAGAGGGGTTTTCTGAGGGATTTGATGCACATCTCAATATTGAACAGATGAATAAAACATCAGTTGAACTATTTCAATTGTATGACGACCACCGGAAGAGAGGAATAAATGTGGAAACAGAGAGAGAATTTAGAGGTTATTATGCACTTTTAAAGCTTGATAAACATCCAGGCTATAAAGTAAGTCAACTATTAAGCATATTCCTGAATTTGTTTCCGAGTGTTTTTCTTTTTGTGGAAGTATGAGTTTTGTGCTAGGTTGATCCTGCAGAGCTTTCACTTGATTTAGCAAAGATGGCACCAGATATGCGGCAAACACCAGAAGTTCTCTTTGCCCGTGATGTGGCGAGGTTGTTTCATCATTCCATCATTAGGAGACCTTATTATTACCTTGCCACCGAAGTCAACTAAGAATGTTTTTTCTTTCATACTTTCAGGGCCTGCAGGACCGGTAATTTTATTGCTTTCTTTCGGCTTGCAAGAAGAGCAAGCTATCTTCAAGCTTGCTTAATGCATGCTCATTTCTCGAAGGTATTACCCACACTTCTGTAGATTTTAATTTAAGTAGCGAGATTATTCGACTTTATCAATCCTTCTATCCAATTCTGTATTTTCGTTCAATAATTCAACCAAGCAATTACGCCTCAATTTCAGATGGGTTGGGATCTCAGCTGCAATATATTCATTCCACTTTATTGGGGACCATTTAATTCCTATTGAACATTGCCATTATTAACAAAAAAGTTCATCCTTTCTTTTGGCATAGTAAATAGAAAGGACCACTATAAGTGACTTTGAGGCAATAGAGAACTTGAAAGTGTTCTCCTTTGCTCCACTGATTTTATGCTCGTGTATGTCTGGCAGTAGTTTCCGTTTTTGAAGGTTATAGGGGTAAACTTTTAAATATTTCACATGTTTGTAGATTTACATTGTGTTAAAAGCATTTCATTCATTGGTGTTTCCAGTTACGAACCCAGGCCCTGGCTTCTTTACACTCTGGACTGCAGAATAGCCAAGGAATCCCTGTTAACCAAGTTTCAAAATGGCTTGGGATGGAGGTAATTTTTGAATATTTTTGCTGGCTGTGTTCTTATATAACAGTTTTTGAGTGGAGTAACTTCTGCTCCTGGATATGTATCAGGATGAGGACATAGAAGGCCTTCTTGAGTATTATGGTTTCTCATTAAAGGAGTTTGAAGAACCATATATGGTGAAGGAAGGCCCGTTTATGGAAGTAGACAATGACTATCCTGTCAAGTGCTCAAAACTCGTCCATAAGAAAAAATCAAGGACAATATTTGAGGATGTTTCGGTTCCGCATGTTGTGTCAGTGACGGAGAAAAAAAGAGAGACCCTGTTAGATAAGGATCATCAGCAAAAACCTTCAGCTTTTCAATTTCTCAAGCCTGATCATTCTTCACTGCCCATCGAGGAGAACATGCATGATTATGAAACTGTTTCATCTCGAAAAGATGAGATAGAGGCGATTCCAATTACTAAAACAGAATTTTATCAGGAGACGAAATATGGAAGTCAGCAGGATCCTCCTAGTCGTGCGGTGTCAAGTCTGCTGGCTCCTCCTTTGGTATTCTTTCCTCATATGTCCCCTGAGGTTCAGCAACAAGCTAGAGTTCGGAGTGCAGAAAAACCTGAAGTACAGCTGCAAGCAAGAGTTGGGAGTTCAGGGACACCTAAAAATGATGAAGTTGCACAATTTGATGCAAGAAGTATGCCCATTCAATTTATTCCTGCCAGAGATGAGTGGGATAGTTCTCCAGTTTTGCCAGCTAGTTCTCTTGTAGAAGACACAGAATTGAAACACATGAGTGATGAAGAGAATGAAGATGAAGAACTGGTGATCACCAGCGAGGAAGCTGAAACTAATGAAC
The DNA here is from genome assembly GCF_036512215.1 of Solanum lycopersicum. Lineage (NCBI taxonomy): Eukaryota > Viridiplantae > Streptophyta > Magnoliopsida > Solanales > Solanaceae > Solanum > Solanum lycopersicum. The sequence continues at coordinate 45,248,917 of NC_090811.1, forward strand.
CAGCTGCAAGTTATTATGATGAAGAAGTTGCTGAGGCAAAACTTAAACTGATTATCAGGTGCTGCTTGCTCAACCTGGACCTCATGTCTGCTGCAATTACCCTTGTTTCTCTACTTACCCTGTCAATTCACAGGAAATGGAAGCGACGTTCTTTAAAGAAAAGGGAGATGCGAGAGGAGAAACAGTTAGCATCTAAAGCTGCTCTGAGTTCTCTCTCTCTTGGAGTTCCAATGTGGCCCAACAGAATTGTAAGTAGTGATGAAAGTCTCCTTTTTTCTTCTCCAGCTTTGTCAATTAAATTTCTGCCTCCATGCTTTCTCATGAATAGTTGTGATACGGAGCTGGTGCAGCCTCAGTATCCAGTTATAGAAACTCGTTTATTTTTCTGTGTACTGCATGAACAGTAAACAGTTTAACTAAATCATGCTACCTGTTTATGATAACCGAGAAATCCCTGAGGGTCATTGGCACACGGTTCGAAACTTGGTGGATGATGGGCCGACCTTTTACCTTTCTCCACTCAATTCTGGGCTTTTATTTGTCTCAAGGCTCGGACACGTGACGTCTGCCTAATCCACTTGTGTGCTCTTACCACTAGACCAAAGCCACACTGGCAGCTAAATCATGATTGCATCCACCTTTGTTTTTTACTATTTTGGTTGAAGCTAGTCTTATTAGGCCTTAAATACAACTGCAGGTTGAAAAATTAATGGATACGTCTGTACCATTCAAATTTACTATATTTTGTTGTCTGGATGACAAATTTCTGCGTCCTAATCTATGTGAGAGTTTGGATTTTGAAGGCCAGGTTTATAATTTACCATGTTCTTTTTACATATCATATTTAGTTAAGAGGTCAAATTTTTTATAATTTTGCTTGGTTTGATTATGAAAATCTAATTATGTACCAGAGAATTTTTCAATCTGCATTTTGAAATTTTTTATTAGTAATTTAGGTTTTGACTAACAATTGTGACCTGAGAGTGTTGAGTGATTTGACGCATTTTTACTTGTACTAGTGTTGAGTATCAACCCCGATTTACTTTTATTGGTGAGTCAGTAATTAACCATTACCTATTAATCAATATTCTTCTTATGAAACATTAACTGGAGATGCTAAAGCTGCAGGTAGTGCTGGTGCATCTTGTTCTCTCACTTTGTTTTTCTATGTAATGGTGAATAATATTTAGAAAGGGAATTTTCTGGTTTTTCAGGATGTGTTTGTGCCCACTGGCTAAAAATCAACTTCCCTCCGATTTTGGCCATCTAAAATTACTTGACCTTTTTCTTAAAATGACATATTATCCTTCTATCAGTTCATAATATCATTTGACTACATATTCTAGTAATTTAAATTTTAAAGGGTAAACTGGTGGATTATTTAGTCCTAAAGATGTTACAACAACAACAACAACATATCCAGTGTAATAATCCACAAGTGGGGTTTGGGGAGGGTGATGTGTACACAACCATTTCTTTCCTTAAGAAGGTAGAGAGACTGTTTTCCATAGACCATTAGCTCAAGTTAAACGTATTAAAAAACATGTAACTCTAAAGATGTTATATGAATTCAAAACATTCCGCCCTCTCAATTCAAACCCATGTTGCTCGGACTAGGGTGTGGGTGTACGATACGGGTGAGGACTAGAAATCAAATACTTCATGATCTAAGATTTGAGGATACAAATCCAAATATGGATACAGATGTGGGGGCCTGGCTAAGGATAATTCAATCATCTAAAAGTAGAGTTATGAAACCTAACTTACGAGATATTATGTTAAAAGCATGAGAAAATATTGATTAGAATCCTAGAAAGAGATATAATAAAAAAGGGTGACAAAGAAATTTCTATATACATAGTATTACATTTTCTTCAATTTTACCGTAGCTTTTGTTTTGACTGAAATCGTAGAATCTGATGAGCAGGGTACAATTGCTTACAATAAAACCCTGCATATATTGGTAGTTTTAGTGCTTCGGTCTGTCTTTTTTTTTTAATTGAATCTATTTGGAATTTCCCCATTGACTTTGGTCAAAGTACCCTAAATTGGTTGACTAAATCAGGCATGGTCTTGTTGTGGGGTCAACCCATCTCGATCTAATCCACTAGAGACTAGACAGTCTAGGAACCTTAGAGGTCGTTTGGTGTGAGGGATAAAAGGATAAAAAAATAGTCCAGGTATATATTTTGGTGTCTTGTTTGGTTGTCAAGGTTGGGATAACTTATCCCGCCATTGATAACATAGTGATGGGATAAGGTATATCATATACATGGTGGGATAACCTATCTAAGATAGCTAATCCTCGATAATTAATAAGGGATAACTTGTTCCCATCTAAACTGTCATGATCCAATTTCCCAGGTCATGATGACACCTCCTATACCCCACAAGTAGGTAAGCCTAACCCTTAGCCCGGAGCCATAAGCAACAGATTACCAAATAATAACTTCAAGCCATAAGCAATAGACTTCCAAATAATAACTTCAAGGCGATAAAACACAACCTAAAGCATCTAATGTCCAACCTAGTCTAAGGCCACCATGAATCAAAGTTAACAAGGATAAGCAAGATCATCGACACCACAAATAAAGCTACAAGCCTAAACTAATGATTCTAACACCCACACTAAACCCAAAGCTTCTACGGAGTCGAGAAATAATGGAATAACAAGAGGAAAGCTAAATACCCAACAAATACAATCCAAAATCACATGAAATCTATACTAGGCATTATCTAAGAAGCTCAATAAAAAAAGTAACTTAACCTATCTCAAAGACGATCACAAGCGCTTTGAAAATTCACCGCACAAGGGCTAGCCCATTTTGAAACGCTTGAAAATTACACTACCAAATTACCAATCACGACACCATTATACACGTTTTTACACTAAAATCGTAACAAATGGAAATAAACCCAAAATTGAGTCAAAATGGGAAAGTGAGACCCACACTGAGAATTCCAAAATTGACTCTGTCAAATGTCCTAAACGTCTAATCGAGCTTGTGCCTCAAAATGGGGCTCAATTCCATGCTTGGAACAACTCAAACCACCACATGCATCAAAATCACCAATTAAAAAAAACAAAAAGAGCTGGCACTCCCTTCGGGGAAGAATATACCTCAAACGGAGATCCCCCGACACTTTCCAGACACTCCAACGCGTAGCCACAGAGATTTCAGACATCCACAACTTCAAATCACCTTAACCAGAGCTCCCAAGCTCGAGATATCACAATTTTAAAATTAGGGCTGAAGGTGTAATTTTGGGATATAAGTAGTCTAAAATGGCTGCCTAAAGTCGAAGCGGGTTAGTGAAGCCCTAAATTTTGGTCGCTAAAAGCTTACTTCAGCTAGTTTGCTCAAACTCCGAATTCTCCAATGGGGTGCCCGAGATTTGTTTAGAACCCCGTGTGCGCAAACGAAATATTCTACCCCATCGAGTTTGGCATTCTAGACCCAACATATCCATCAAAACTTCGATCTAAGGTCTTTTTAATGAAAAGTGGGTCCAAAACCTAAGTTTCGTTTTAAGCTAAAATCCACAAGGCTCAAAATGAGTTTGAGAGCCTCAAGAATTGCCCAAAAGGTCGTTCAAGACCAAACTTAACATTCTAGAGCTAACCTCGCTGACATAGTTCTTATTTCAGCATGTTTACCAAGAATGTTGACCGAAGTCATACCTTGGCTCAATGATTAAGAAATCGAGTGCTTCAACACTTAAAGCGACGAAGCGAAGCAATGCGAGCTTTCTACGCTTCACAGACAGGAATGAGTATGTGAGCGCTTCATCGCTTAAGGCGTGAAGCGGGGCCTTATCGCTTTTTTCCGCTTCACGTTTCCCTGAACACTGCCTTGGCTTAAGCTTCAATGTTAAAACTCCTGACAACACGAACTCACACTAAAGTCTTCCTGTACTTTTGATTGAAGTCAACCGTTCAAATTTCAAAGGCTCCAAAACATGAACTTGCACAAAACCTAATAGAACGACCCAATGATTAAACTTTCAGGCCCATCAAGTCATGAATGACTAGGGGTTGCTACAAGAAAGCTCTATACGTTTAAACGATCAGAAACGGCGAAATGACATGGATGGTCATTACACAAACGTTTTCTTAGCTTAGCCAACTTTTTTTTCCTCAATATTGTTTAACACTTGGACAAGCATATGAAAACAAACAACACAAGGCACGTACATGAATCATTTCTCAACTTTGTGTTTAAACTCGTGCCACAAAGAAGCACACAAAATGCTTAGCCTTCGACCAAAAGCCCACTGCATGTGCCAATAAATAAGGCACAATACCTTGTCACATGCCTAATTAATTCAGTTGACATCCCCAACTTATAGGCATAATTCAAATTCAAAGTTACAAGTCTTATCTAAAATGCTGAATAGCTACAAATGTCTAGAAACTGCCCAACTGCCCACGCATGTGCGAGGCACACACGGGCAACCTTCAAAGTTGGCACCCAAACTCACATCTGTACGTGCAGCTTCATGCCTGCCCACATGCCTAGGGATGGCAATGGGGCGGTGCGGGTGCGGGGTGGTGTGGGTTTAAACATATGCGGGGCAGGGCAGGTTTAGATATATGCGGGTGTTGCGCGGATTGAAATTTATGTTTTTTAATTTTATGCGGGTGGTGCGATTTTCCAATTTCTTGCCTTTGTTCTTTTCCTCCAGAGTCACTTTTTGTTTTTTAGTAAAACTGACAATGTAACTGTTTTATCAATTTTTTTTTTGTTGTTACAAAAGGATATTAAATTATATAATTTACATAGTCCTTGGTCCTTGCTTCTGGAGAGGGAACATATCCATCTTATGGAAATTTTCATAATAAAATTATATAGATTTGAAAAAATGCGTAAATACGGAGTACTATATATTACAACAATTAACAGTTTAAAGAATTATAAAGAATATTTGGTCAAACCCAAAAATAATATATTATTGTCTCTTTAAATTTCAATTGTATCACATAAATTGAAAAAAAAAAGAAAAATGTTTATGATCCGAGAATATCGTAATATTTAATGCTCTAATTGATACAGTGAACGTGTTATTTCAAATTCTACTTTTTTTTAGTAGGATCAAACTTGTTATAATTTAAAATTTGGTTGCAACTTTAGTGAAAATAATAGAAGAAACTTAAGCGGGGTAGGGCGGAGTGGGTGGATGTGGGGTAGGTGCGGGTTGATTTGCTAAGTGGGGCGGGGCAGGGTGGGTTGAAATTTTTTTGGTGGAGACAAAACCCGCCCCCCTCCACCCCTCCCCATTGCCATCTCTACACATGCCTGCACTGTGCGCATGTCCTGCCCTGCACAACTTGTCATTGATCCAGTTCTTGAGCCATCTTCCCTTGCCCAGCATTTAGCCCACAACCTTGTTTAACCATGGCCATGCTACGATCGCAGCATTGCCTGGCCTTGCCTTAGGCTCAGCCTTTGTCATGCCTTAGCCTCAGCTTACCTTCATACTTAGCCACGCCAATGCCAAGGTCCATCTTCAATTGAACTTGATCCTGACCGAAGTCATTGGGCCTTGGCTAGGTTCATCATGTAAATCCCTTGCCAAGCCTGAGCTGTCCAAACCATCAAGCTGAGGGTCTAACAGGTCCCATACCACACCCATGTCATGTCGACATGGGTGTGGTGCCGAAAGTGGAGAGTCCGATTAACTTAGATTCAGACTGACATAATCTGTACTAGTTTTATTAGTTTGAACTTTATTTGACGTATTTTGGACTAATTAATCATCATAACATTTAAGCTATTATTTTAAAATTTCAAATGCTAGTCAGCATTCTAAAATTTACACTCTAAATCTCTCTTCTCGTCACAGTAACTCATGTTATTTGTGATCAAGTCTGATGTTTCTAGATATTTAGCTCCTAAAGCTACCTCTTGCTGAATAGGCTCTATTACTGGGTCATCTTATCTTGATAAAAAGCTTTTCTCAATTTCTTCATATGAAGGGTTGATCACTTCATGGATTAGAGAACTATTAGATTTCTCTTGCTTTTATTTGAATCCAACCAGAATACTGATAGCCTTATTTCATCTATCCAAGGTACCCTAAATTTCCAACCATTTGGGTGTAGTTCTTCTTCTCACTTCCACTTCTATACCTTATGTTTTGCTGTGTGGAAATAGGCATAATAGGTATGAATTGATTGAAAAATGTTTGCCGGGAAGTAGGCCAAGGGCGTCGAGAATAGAACCTTGTGTTTTGGACAAAAAACATTTTGATTTGGGTGATACATTAATTATGCCAGTCGATGAAGTAGAAGCTTATTGTATCGGTCTTAGAATGCATCTATTGTTTTGTTCATGAACTAGGGGAATGATGAATTAAATTATATGCATGCTAGAAGTTCTACAGATTATAAATACAGAAGCACTACATTGTGTAAGCAAGATCATAGAAGTAAAGAAAATAATTTCCCTACTTGTCTTCAAATAGAGTTTTGAGTGATTTGATAGTGACGACCTCTTCCCTGAATTTTCCAACAAAGGGTAGTTATAGGAATGAATTGAATCCCTACCAAATGCCACAGACAAGAGGCATCATCTCCGTCTATTGCTCACCAAACATTCAAGTACATCTTCTGATCCCAGGGTAGAGGCCTCTCTCTTACGAATGCACAAATGCACACATAAAAAGATAAAATATATCCAATGCCACCCAAGGAGAATTGCTTGGTTGATATTAACAGGGTTAAAAAAAGCAGAAATTCTTGGTTGATAGAAACATGGTTAAAAGAACAGAATTACTTGGTTGATAGAAACATGGCTTAAAAAAACAGAATTGGTTGATTGAAATCTCAAGTTCTTCATATTGCTAAATTTATTTGATTTTCTCAAAAAATGTCGTTTAATCAGATTATTTGGCAAGGTTGACATAAAAGCTTCAAGATGAACTCAAATAGTTTTGAACTTTGCTGCTTCTTTCTTTGACTCCAGCCTTAAATCTTTATTGACAATCCCTAGACATCTGCATAATGTTAACTTTTTACTAAATGGTGAAAAATTATTTCTCTAATCCTGTTCCATGGGAGCAAAAGAGAGGAAAGGAAATAAAGATTTCTTCCTCCATCCTGGAGATGTTCCATTCATATGTGCATGTCAGCTTTCTACACAAGAATGTCACCATCTCACTTACAAGTTTTGCTATCTGTGTCTGAAATTGGATGTGCATACACGTCACTTTTATGGTCAACTTATTTTCACTGATATTTGCTACTGTTCTTCCTTGTTTTAGCAACATAGCACAACAGTCGAGTTCAACATTGATCATGCTGTCTCAAAATGGTACCGAACTCTGGAAAAATCATGGTCAAGGCTGAATGTTTCAGATGTAGTTGCCACCACATTATATGAAAAAAATGCAGCTGCCAGATGCCTTTGCTGGAAAGTAATAATATGTTGTGAGGATAATAATATAAACAATCTGAACCCAAAAAATGGCGTGGACCAGTTGAATGCCAAGTCCTGGTTGCTTTCCAAGCTCATGCCTGCAAGAGAAGATGAAGATGATACACTAATTACGTCTCCAGGCCTGTCTGTTTGGAGGAATTGGATTCTTAATGAATCAGGCGGGGACCTTATTTGTTGTTTATCAGTTATCAAGTACAGTAATTTTGAGAATCTGAATGAGACTGTAGCAGGTGCAAGTGCAGTTCTCTTTCTGTTGTCAGAAGGTATCCCATGGGTTCTTCAGAAAAATCAGCTTCATAGACTGTTAATGTCTGTACCTTCTGGTTCTCAGTTACCCCTTTTGATTGTAAGTGAGCTGTGCAAAGAAAATGCAGATCCTTCCACTATAGTTAAAGAACTGGAGCTACATGAAGTCCATGAATCAAGACTTCATTCCTTTAGTGTTGTTTACCTAAAAAACCAGCAGATGGAACAGTTGAATGGGTTTTTCAGCGATGAACAATTAAGAGGAGGACTGAAGTGGCTGGCAAGTGAATCACCACCACAACCAGTTATCCAGTGTGTAAAAGTCAGAGAACTGGTTCTCTACCATTTGAATTCTTTGCTTGGGGTTCTTGGTGAAATGAATGTTTGTGATGTTGGTCCAGACAATTGTATCTCAGCCTTTAACAAGGCCTTGGATCAGTCTATGAGGGAAATAGCTGCTGCAGCTCATGCTAATCCTACCTGTTGGCCCTGTCCGGAAATAGGTTTGCTGGAGGAACATAGCCATGAGCATGAAGCTGTGACCCAACACTTGCCACAGACGGGATGGAGCTTAGCTCCAAGAATTGAACCAGTTGTGCGTGCAATATCTGACTGCAAATTTCCATCTTTTCTAGATGATACATCTTGGTTACATAGAGGTTCTGATGTGGATTTAAAAAGCCAGATATTACAACTTCAAAGTTGTCTAACAAAGTACTTCACAGAGATTAGCAAGTTGATGGTACTGCCACTTGCAGAAAAAGAGGCAAGTGTTATGATGCAGAAGTTTGTGCAGCTTCAACTCCAGAACTCATACTACTACATTGTTCCAAACTGGGTTATGATTTTCCAACGGGCATTCAATTGGCAGTTGATGAAATTAGCTAAGGAGACATCTTTCTCAGTGTATATCCTGATAAAGCATGATTTGTCCACTTCAATGCTTGGAGCTGTGGAACTCGAAGCCTCTGCACAGCCGCATTACCATTTGTCACATCCATCTCTTGATGAAATGGTTGAAGCTGGGCGGATGCCTCTTCTCGGATGTGCTATGCTTGATGGGGAAGGAAGAGCTTTCCAACCTTATCCAGGTATGACTTCAGACAGTGAAGAAATTCCCACAACAACTGGCGCATGCAATGAGATAGAGGATGGAAAGGATGTTGAATATGTAAAAGCCAGTTATAATGGAATGGAAGATCTAAATGAAGGTGAAAGTGAACCTCTGATGACCATAAAGGAAATGAAAGAAACTGACAAACTTGGCGAATTACTGGACAGATGTAAGATTAAGCAGAATATGATAGATGAAAACTTGTCAATATATTTTTAATGCATTACTTATCCTCACTTGAAAATATGTTGTATGTGTAATGCATCTTCGTATAATGAAGGGTCTAGCTTTATGCATCCTTTGAAGGGTCTTGGGATTTTGCTTACCATATTTTTAAAGGCAACGGTTGTAAGAGCTGCATTATTTGCATCTCTTACTCATTCTGATGTGCAAAGGAAGTCTTCCATCTCGAGCATTACAGATTTATTGGTTTGGTTCGACTTATAGATTTTAAAATTTTACACACATAATCTGGTTTGGAATTTGAAAAATCCAAACAAATCCGGTCCATATATACCCGTAGCCCAAACACAAGTGATGGAAGTGATATCTACCTTGGTCGTTCTTGTGCTGTCGAGTTAAGTTGCACATATTTACCAAAATTTTAGTACAACACATCAGATAGATTAGTTGGTTGAGTATCTAAATTTTCACTTTGTTGGTGATTGTTCAATTTTTCAGCTAGTAATCTTTTCCTCATTTTCCCTGCTTACTCCTAATAACTCAGGTATAATGAAGAGGAACTTTTGTATATGGTATAGTTTCACCCTTGATTACAAAGTGTAGTAAGAGTTTGTTTCCAAATGTACCAAAAGATATTTTATTTGCGTGCAAGCAATATACAGAAAATTTTATGAATTATGGGTATAGTTTACATAATTACATTTCATGAGTACAGTTTAGTTTGTTAGATAACTTTAAATTTGTACAAAACGTTATTTTTAAATTAAATATATACCAAAAAATTATTTCTCCAATAAATGTAATAATAGTATAAAAGATGTTAACAATAAATTCACATAATCCCATGATTTAAGCAAAACATTCAAAATCAAATATTTTCTCAAAAAAAAAATAAAAATCTAAAGCTATAGAAAGACAATACTAGTTCAAAATCAAATATTTTCCAAAAATATTTTTTAGATATATATATATATATATATATATATATATATATATATATATATATATATATATATATATATATATAAATTGATTATATTGTATATATTTGAGAATTGTATATAATTTTTATACAATATTTATGTGTAATTGATTTTGTGTTTTAATTGTATATGACCATCATAATATGTATTATTTTGATTTTTTTGGGTAATCTGTTTGTATACAATATTTTATTATGTTTCTATTTTTTCTTTTGTATATATATTAAGAATTTGTATAATGTACAATAATTTTTGTATATATATTATAGTTATATATGTACAACTGTGATTTCATTTTTTTTTAAAAAAATATTAATGATTAAACTTATTGAATAATATTCATTTGTTAATTGTATATATAGTAAGCTTGAAAATCTGTTTGTATATTTGAGTGTGTAATGTTTATATATACAATATTTTATTATGTCAATAATTTTTTGTATATATCGACGAATTTGTATAATTTTATATATGTATAATAGAGTGATTTTAACAAATTTATTTTATACAAAATTAAATAATTGTATACAAATAACTATTGTCTCGTAAGACTTTGTATATGTTACCTTAATATACAACCTACTATATACCTAACTTTAGTAATTGGTATACAACTAATAGAATATACAATTAAGAATTGTCTCATATTACTTTGTATTTATTGCCTTAATATAAACCCACTATATACATAACTTTGTAATTTGTATATAAACAAGATATTAAGTGTCTGTGCCAGCGCGACCCAACGTATGATAATTATTTTCTTCCAATTTATGTGACATAAATGAAAATTAAAAAAATGAATTAAATTTGTTATGTGGTTTTTAAAAGAATATTTTAAATTGTTAATTTATGTGTCTTTTATGTCATTTTCAAATAATATATGTTATTCCATCTGTTTCATTTTATATGATACAAGTGATTTTAGGAAAGTCAACGGAATTTCTTATATGATACAGTGACTCATATTACTTTTTAGTTCTTAGTCATTTCAAACAATATATGCAATTTTCGTTTGTTTCGATAAAACTAAGGAAATCAACCAAATTTCTTTATGATTTTTAACAATAGGGGCAGTGTGAATGTATTTTCTATTATTTGTTTAGTTACACGTTAATGGACTGTGACTTTTCTCAATTGAGACTCACTATGATATGCTGCCTATACACCTTCAGATGAGTTATGTTGTGTCACGACCCAAACCGGGTTGCGACTCACACCCACACTTACCCTCCTATGTGAGCGAACCAACCAATCTAACCTTAACATTTCAATGTAATAACAACAGAAAGTAATGCGGAAGACTTAACTCATTAATAAAAACCAATTCAATAACTATCAATATTCAACATCTATTATTCCCAAAACCTGGAAGTCATCACCACAAGAATATTTACAATCAAATGACTAAACTAAGAGTATTCTAAAAGCTAAAAATATATAAGAAGCTAGTCCGTGCCGGAGGTTCAAGGCATCAAGACATGAAGGAGGAGATCCAGTCCAAGCTAGAAGCGTTAGCTCACCCTGAAGATCCGGTGTGACGAAGACTGGCTTGAATTACTGTTGAGTCGAAGATGACGGCACGTTTGCTGCATTCCACAATTAAACAAGAAGAAAACAATAAAAGTAGGGGTCAGTACAAAGCACGGGTACTGAGTAGATATCATCGGCCAACTCAAAATAGAAAACAGTATATATCAAGTAATATCATAAAATCAACTATGATACTCAACATGTAGCAACAACAATCACTATATCATTAACAATTACCGTCAAGTTCACACATGAGGACTCAAGCCCCAATACCATACTCATTTGGGAATCATGTTCGTTAGATTGAGTATATTAACATCTTTCAAGATTCATTATCTTTATTTCTCTTGTGTCGGTACGTGACACTCCGCTCCCTCATATTCATTATTCCTCTTGTGTCGGTACGTGACACTCCGATCCCTCATATTCATTATTCCTCTTGTGTCGGTACGTGACACTCCGATCCCCTAAATCTACGTGTCGGTTCGTGACACCCGATCCCCTAATTCTACGTGTCGGTTCGTGACACCCGATCCCCTAATTCTACGTGTCGGTTCGTGACACCCGATCCCTTAATTCTACGTGTCGGTTCGTGACACCCGATCCCCTACATGTGTCGGTACGTGACACTCCGATCCACTAATATCATTCTGTAAATCATCAAGCCTTCTCTGTACCAAGGCATCTTCAATCCCATTACTTTAATTTATCAAGCCTTCTTCTATACCAAGGCATCATCAATCCCATTATTTTAATTCATCAAGCCTTCTTCTATACCAAGGCATCATCAATCCCATTACTTTAATTCATCAAGCCTTCTTCTATACCAAGGCATCATCATTAATAATGTATATTAAAGTTTCTTTTCAAGATTTGGGATTCAATATTTTCATCATGCTTATCTTATCACAATCACATAATCATATTCATGCAAACATACAATTAAGCATATAGTAGGGTTTACAATACTACCAATACATATCATTCTCTATTAAGAGTTTACTATGAAAGCATGAAATAACCATAACCTACCTCCACCGAAGAATTGCGATCAAGTAAGTTAATCTCAAAGCTTGGTGTTTTCCTCTTCTTCTCGATCGTTCCCCTCTCAATTCGTTTTTCCTTCCTTCTCTTTGTTCTTTCTAGTTTTCTTATTCAAACCCTCTTTCTTTTACCCTAATTAGTATATAATTAAGAATAAAAGATGGCAATAATACCCCACTAATTAACTTAGGGTTACCTCTTTTAACCCCCAAGAATTTGAGTTATTAATATAAACCCACGAAATCTATAATCAAGGAAAGAATAGTCCAAAAACGTCCCTTAAAACTTCACCAGAAATCCGACTCTGCCTGGGATTTGCGCAACCTGTGACGGGCCGTCGTGCCTACGACGGTCCGTCCTGCAGGTCGTCGCAAGGTTCAGAGACCCAATATTTCCACCAAGGGTCTGTGACGGTCCGTCACACCTGTGACGGTCCGTCCTGCCATTCCGTCACGAAGTTCAGAGAGTCGTTCCCTGTACCAAATTCTCAAGAGTTGAAGTGTTTTGAAACGGTGGATCACGACGGGCCGTCGTGCCTGCGACGGTCCGTCCTGCGTGTCCGTCACAGAGTTCAGAGAGTCGATTTCAGCACCCAAATTTTAGAATTTCTAAGTGTTTTGGGACGAGACACCCTCGACGGTCCGTCGTGCCCATGACGTTCCGTCGTGGGGTCCGTCGCTTCTGCCAGTTATTCCAAAATTGAAGTCTGTTGCTCAAAACGACTAAACGGGTCGTTACATATTGTTCGTTGGGTTTCATGCAATCACAAATATTTAGATTGTAGATATGCACTCACATCACTCCATCTTTACTCACATCACTTCATCTTTTTCAAGAGTTCGAACAATTCATCTCCATATGATGTTCCACTACTTAATAGGTAGTTTAAATAAAGAGTCCGTAGTCTAAAGGGTAAAAAATGTTAACAAAAATTCTAAAACGGTATATGAATTTTTTTTAAACCCAAAGGACAAAATCGCTCGCGAAGTAGCGATTTTGTCCACTGGAAAAAGCAAAATCGCTGCTATAGCAGCGATTTGTCAAATTTGCTTTTTTTTTAAAAAAATAATAAATTAAAACATAATCGCTCCCTCGGGAGAGACTTTCAAAATAAAAATCTTTTTTTAATATTTTTTTTATATGTCACTGCTGAGGCAACGACTTATGTTTAATTTTTTTTTAATTAATATTTTTTGCTTTTTTTTATAGAAAAAGTTTAAATCAATTTTTTTTTTATTTTTTTAAATCAAATAGCTGCCAAGACAGTGATTTTTAATTAAAATTTTTTATTTTTGTTAAAAAATTAAATCGCTGCCAAGGCAGCGATTTTAAATCAATTTTTTTTTAGTAATTTAACTTTTAAAAATAAATAAAAAATTGCAGCGATTCAATTTTTAATTTTTTTATTTAAAATTTTTTAAAATAAAAGAAGCGAAAAATAAAAAATAAAAATAATTTAAGGTTATGTCGCTGCATAAGCAGCGACTTACTTAAAAAAGTTATAAAAAATAAATTGAAAATTGAAAATCGCTCCCGAGGGAGCGATTTTGTTTTAATTTTTTTAAAAAATCAAATTTAACAAAATCGCTGCTATAGCAGCGATTTTGCTTTTTCCAATGGACAAAATCGCTACTTCGCGAGCGATTTTGCCCTTTTGATTAAAAAGAATTTTCATAGACCGTTTTAGAATTTTTGTTAACATTTTTTACCCTTTAGCTTCGGACTCTTTAAATAAACATGACCAATTATTCTATTGTTCCCATTGAGAATTTAATAAACGAGGGTTAAGGTTACATATATATCAAGGTAAAATTGTTTGAATTCCTATCAGATCTCCAATATTCATTTTGGGACTTAAATTCATTGAGATTCATGTCGTATAAAATTCATAAAGAAAAAAACTGCTTTTTATCTGAATTTTTTCCATTCACATGTTTAAATCTGATTTTTGAATAAGCTTAAGGTAACCTGTCCTTCAGTTAAATGGCCTCTTGCTATAAGATTAAAAAAATTGTCAATCACAAATATTTATATGATTATGATCATTATTTCAACAAGGTAATTACTTCTTGTACTTTTTTTGTGGAAAAAAAAAAATGATAAAATGGTCCTTTAGTTTGAGCTTTTGTTTTATTTGTTCTTTCGTGTATAAATATGATGCCAATGGTTCTCAATATATTTTTTCAAAAAGATAATTTGTATAATCACATATATATATAAAAGATAACCTTAAGCCCGCCTATGTGGAGTCATCACAAGCAAGATTTTTCTTTGAAAATTATTTATTTTCAAAACTAGCCTTTGTCTTTGATGAAAATATGTGATTTTAATTTTATGAAAAATTGCGACTTTAATGAAAAGTTGCGACTTTTATCAAAATTTGTGATTTCTATAAAAAATTGTGACTTGAATGAAGAGTTGTAACTTCTTTCAAAAGTTGTGACTTTTATGAAGAGTTGCAACTTTGATGAAGAGTTGCGGCTTTATAAAAAGTTGCGACTTTTATGAAAGGTTGTGAACTTTTTGAAGGGATGCAACTTTTCCAAATAGTTGTTACCTTTCTGATAAGGCACACTAACATTTGTTCAAAATACCCTTTGTTGTCTATAAATTGAGGAATTTCATCTCATTTTAAAACAACAAAAAATCTGATCTTCTTCTTCTACTTTCGCAAAATTAAATATTTGTGTGTTTTGCTCATATTGAGTGACTTACTGAAACCATTGTTTTTGTATCAATAAGTCTGTGAATAAAATCGTTCCATCCTGAAAGAATGTATTTCTTTAAACCTCTAGTATTAGAGGAAAATAGTTTTCTTAAGGGGACATTATGCATTTAGTAGACTCAAGTTTTTCCTAATTACATTATGCATTTAGTAGACTCGAGTTTTTCCTAATTTCAATTTCATTCTATTTTTACATATCATGATATGTTTTTTTATACTCATTAATTTATTCATATGATATTAATTGTTGTTTTTAAGTATATGTTTTAAACTCTGTTGCTTATGTTTCTGCAAAGTTATTGTCTCCGGTTATATTGAACATGTACACATATAGTACATATATTCATTGTGCAGAAAATAATTATTGTACTCAGTTCCAAGAATTCATGTTATGACATTCTATATTAAGTTTTATAATTTAAAAGTACTATATAGAAGCATATATATTGTCTATTTTTACATAGATATGAAATTTCTCACTTATCAATTGAAGAAATTTATTATGCAGGTTCAAAAGTTACAATAGCTTTCATGTTCAAGCGTGATTTCTTTTTTGAATATGTTAACAAATTTTGAATTTTCTCCTCAGACATAAATCACAATTCTATAATCTACGCAACTTAAGTAATTCTTTTTTATTAGGAAATGCTTTTGTATATATATTCTTATTTTCTTCTTTATTTTATTTTTAATGTTAATTAAAGAATTAATGATTTATTATTTCGTGAATAATTCATTCATTAGAGGTTCTTGGGTTATGTGATAATAACAAATACTCAAATTCATGTTGAATATTGCTAATATTTTTTTAAGAACCTATTTCCATTATTTTTAATGTATTGATGTTAATAAAAAATTATTTGCAAGTTCAATATAGTTATTATGTATTATCACGCGAAGTTTGAACAAATTACCTAAATCTATATATAAGTAGATACTTACAATTTTTGCTGCAAAATTAAATTAAGACCCTACGTATGTGAACTGTACATGTGCACTTGAGCTATCAAACTACACAATAAATACATCTTTCTATCCGAATTCAGAATCAACATCAAATTTCCAATCACAACTTAAATGAGCCATGAGAAAATCTTCAATGCAAGGTAAGACTTGAAAATATATTGCAATTTTATTGTGAATGTATTCAATGAAGTATGGAAGGGTAGTATAAAATATATCACTTGGAAGGCTTCAAAAATTAGATCTCTTATAATTTGCAATATGCTATTATAGACTTATTTTCGTATGGAAAACCCGACATCATGGAGTTGTGGAAAGCAATACTGGGGGCAATGCAGAAGAAAGAGTGAATGCACAATAGGAGTACTGGACACAAGGTATATATTGATCACACTCACAAGCTTGGAGGATTATGTGCAACTACTCTCTACATCGACTTTCTATGTAAAATCTAGAGAGAATAACTGGCAAATGAGAACCCTCAAGTGGGATCCATTGTTTGAGACAGATGTAGAAACAACTATTGGAGTTGCATGATATCGTTTTCGGATTCACCCCTAAATTTCCTTGTAAAGGAGATAATATTTTCAATAGTTGCATAGGTGGGTAAGCCATTAATGGTGGACATGATAACAAGAAATCGAAGAAGACCTAGTTGTGTTAAGGTCAAAATTGAAGTAGATTTTGACGGCCAAGCTACTACAAAAGGTGAGAATTACGGAAGAAGATGATGTGAGAAGAGACATTAAATTAAAATGGATTAGGTGCAATATGATTATTGCGTAAATATTGTAAAAAATGTTGCTTATAAGGGCACAACGAGCAAAGTTGTTGGTCATTGCATCCTAAGTTGTACGAAACAAGGAATGAAGAAGAAACAAAAAAGAAAGAGGAGCCAAAATGAATAAAGATAATTGAAGGCACAAAATGTGACCACAATAGGGTACTAATAAATAGAAGAGTGGCAAGATTTAAACAAAATAAACAAGAATGGATTGTGAGAGGAATAAATAAATAAATAAAGAGATAATAATGGCTCATTGAAGGGGAAATCCTTTTGAGTCTCTTGGTAGAGAAGGAGAGAGATGATGAGGAGTAAGCACAAAAGAATGGGTGAATCAGAGACTTAGAAAGCAAAAACCAACATAAAATAACATGGAAAGACAAGGGGAGACAGGCAGGAGTGAGCAAAACAATTTGGAAGAAGATAGTAGAGGAGAAGGAACAAGAGAAGACTCTGAAATCTAAACAAATAGAGGAGGAAAGAATACATGAAGAGAAGAAGACAACGTGAAAGTGATGAGTGATATTTTTCTACTCATTTGAGACATTTTTAGTTCAACAATTAGTGTCCTTAATGCCTAGTTATGTCTTATTCCGATAATATCCTGATGATTTGTAGCTATGAACGCTAAAGGACAAGGCGAAAATGAATACTTGAAAGAAATGCCAAAGACATTGAAAGAAGTATAAACTTCGTATTAGCAGTCGCGTAATCAAAAGGGAAGATCACCCAAATGGCATGGCGTCGTCCAAAGTGAAAATGTTCACAATTAAAGATAATGGAGGTAGGTTGGCGAACCAAAAGAGGAATGTCGACTCACTGAAGAGAAATGGTGAACAAGATGACCATTAGTGAAGGTGACAAGACTTAGACGAAAAATGAATGCTTAAAAGGTAGTAATCGAAGATCCGTCAAATATAAAAGCAGACTCGAATGAGATCGTCAACTGAGGCTCAAACACCTAAAGTCTAAACTAAATGAAAGATGAGTTGAGGAACAAACAACGATCCTCCGATCGTGTTTGCGAGCCTGACTAATGTCGCCAAATTGGTCACATAACGAATTTTAGGACAAAATTTGAAAAACTATAAATAGCCTGAAAGAGAGAAAATCAAGAGTTTTCTTTTGGCAGAAGAATTTTTGAAAGCTTTTGTTTTAATAGAGCGTTAGTTTGAGAGAAGAAAAACATCTTTAGTTTTGGAGTTTTCAATTCTAGTTTTGCAATTGACAATTGGAAGTTGAAATCCATATGGATGTTTTAATTGATTTATTTTCATCACATTCATGCCTGCTATGTTGATAGGGCATGATTTCTTTACCTTTTGTGATGGGTGGCTAAAATCCTAAGTATAGTGGTGCAACTATGGAGATGAGTGATTATTTAATATAGTGGGTATTTTATTTTGCTCCATTTTATTGTTGTTCATTCATGTCTTTAGGCTAATTAGCATGGGATCAATTCATGGGTTAAGGTTGCAAATTTAATACTAAATGCAATCTCCGATTGATTCTCAAAAGAGATCGATTGAAGTGGGTAATTAGTTTGATGCATGCAATTTAGGTTTGATTCATATGGTTTGCTTGAAAGAGATTATGATTAAGATGTATTTTTTAAAATCTATCGAAAAAGAGTTTTCGTAAAGTAATGGGTTGATTTGTTAATCACATAGATGAACTGAAAGGAGATTCTATGAATTTGTACTATGAGATCAAAAGAAGATAAGTGTAATTGAAGATGATCCGGCCTATCTCTTTCTCTTGAATGTACACGCAAGTTGTACGTGGTCACACAAATAATATAGAGTCTCTAAAAGAGCTGGATTATTAAACCCAAATGACTTTTTGATTAAATATTTTTACTAAATTTTTTTAGTCTAATTATTTTAAAAGTGCCCAAAGAATTTCATTTATAAATAAAAGAAAGCAAGAACTAAATACTAAGATTACCTTTCTATGATGGGGGAAATTCCAGGGCTGCAACTTACTTAGAATTCATGCATAATATATTTTTCTATGGACTTCAATTGGTTATCAAATTTGTTGATTTACAAGGTTGAATGTATGATCATTGTCTTCCAACCTCTAATCGCCTACCACAATTGACAGTCTAACTACACCATTGAGCGGAGATATACGAAACCTATCATAGAGCATTGAGTTTTCGTATTGTTTAGTATCCAATCAAAGTCTCTAGATATATCCCTATCCTGGATACAAATCATCCCTAATTTCTAGAGAAGATCATACTCTTTTTGTCCCACGTTCTATCCTCCTATTCCTATTCTGAGTTCAATTTAGACAATATATTTATTTCAATAATGGACAACCACAAAATACTAAATCAAGAACAAAAGAACAAGTTATCTGATAACCAACTTCAATACATAAAATTCAATATTAAACAATCATTCGTAGCCACACCATAACAAGAGTCTTTAGCTTCTCATGCCTAATAAAGGAAAAGAAGATGGAATCCTAAAAAGTATAATGACTTTTATCTGCCCAGTATGTCACTTAATAATTATTCTTATGGGTTATTTATAGATGTAGGAAGCCATCAATGGAGTAATTGAGTCCAAAACAAATTAGGAACCCCCCCCCCCCCCCCCCAAAAAAAAAATAATTGGGTTCTGGGTGGAACTGTTTGGTCAACCACCTCAAAAAATTGGGATCCTTTAACTATTGCCAACGACTTTCCTTCAATTCTTTTCAATTCTGCACTTTTTCGCTATACAAATTATATATTATTATACTCAATTTAATCATCAAATTGTCTGCTTGATTCCTTTTTATAATCTTTCAAATTTAATTAGTTTTAACTTCAAACTTCTTCATCTTTACACCAATTTACTCCTAAAAATAAAATATACTATTTAGAATAATTCACAAAATCCATGCTAAAAAGAACATATACAAATACTAAATGTGAGACAAATAATGATAATTTTTTAAATATATTTGGCCTCACATCACTATCCATGATTGTTTAATATTATTGAGATACACAATTACCCCTATGTGACATTTATTTCAATCCCTACACCTCTAGATTACTTGTTAATTGTTGAATTTTAGTCAAATTGTGATATTTTATACTATAAAATCTTTTAGTAAATTTGGTGAAATCATTCACCCGTTTATCCTAAAGTTGTACAATAAATAGGTACAATTTCTTCTTATTGAAATACCATTCCTTGTAAAATTTGACCCTGACTCTTAGTTGTGTATTATTATTGACAATGATCGCATATTCTCTTACTTCTTTTTGAGATTAATTTGAGCTTATAAAAAATGGGACTAATGTCAGAGAATGGTGGCTAAGAATTCAATCAACGAAGTTAGTTTGTAAACTCATTGAATTGTAGTGGATTGTTTCTTGATATTATGGTTATGCTGATTTACATATATAAAATATGAGTGATCATGGTAGTGACAACAACATTAATTATAAGAAAAACGACAATGCGGGTGATGTGAATGACATCTACATAAATTTCATTGCAACAAATGGAGCTATTTGGTTACTGCCCACAATAGGGAGGAAGATATTCCACGTAACCTGAACAATACTACAAGTGTTCCAAATGAGAGGAACGTTCGGAGGATTGGATCATATGAACCCTCATGAACACCTTCAAAATTTTGTAGATATACATGTGATATTTTTATTCAATAATATCTCACAAGATTTAATTTGGTTGAGATTATTCCCTTTCTCGTTGACGGGGGAAGCCACAAGGTGGTTGGCTGAGTTGCCTAATGATACTATTACTTCTTGGAAGGAGTTGACCGATGCTTTCTTAGAAAGATTCTTTCCTCCCTCGAGAATGTTCAAGCTTAGGGACAACATCCAAAACTTTAAAAGAGTGGGAGGTGAACCGCTTCATTAAAACTGATTTCAGTTTTGAAAACTACTTATACAATGTCCTACGCGTGGTGTTCTAAACAATTTACTGCTACAATTCTCTTATTATAGCATTGATTCAGTTAACAATGGATTGGTTCATCAACTTATTCAAAATGGGATGATGCCGCAACAGTTTGATGTGGCACTATTGTTGCTAGATGATATGAAAAAAGTAATCCAAGCATGAAATACAAGAGAGGATCAAGTATCTTCTCAACAATGGAACATGAACAAGAAACAAATTAAGAAACATGATGAGCGTGATGAAAAATTGGTCAAATGATAATCCTACTTGAATTGTTGTCTAAAGATATGCTTAGCTAAAATCTCTGATGTTATTTTTGGGTTGTATGTAACTATTTGTGCTAAAACTTAATGTTTATGATGTGAGCATAGTATTATCATTGATATATTATTGTTTAATTTGTGTTGGTAGTGTCGTATGCATCATATTAAATTGTTCCCTGGAGTTCGGATGGTTGATTTTGTGCCTAAAATTATTAAAATTGATTGTGACGGTTAAAAGTTGAAATTGAGTCCTTTATTCTACTTTCTTACTTGAATTGAGTATGAGTGAAGTCTGATTAACCTAGTGTTTCCCCTACGGCCTACATTTTCACAATGATAGATAGAATGACGACCTTCTTAAAGGGAAATCATCAACTTAGGCAATGCTTTTCTAAATTTGGGGGAAGTCTGAGTACCCATGGTTAGAGTTGTATGTGGGTGGCTAGTGAAATTGATTGGGTATTGGGCATTGTTGAATATTTGTGTTTGAACTTGTGAAAAATAGGTATTGGGATAAAATTACTTGTTTGGTGGGCTTGTCTTAGCTTATTAAGGTGATTAGGTAATCACCGAGTAAGTCCCAAATTGCCTTTTATGCTTAAATGTGTGACCTAGGTATTATCACATTTGGAGGTCTTGTCTTAGATTGCAAAACTCATTTGGCGTATCGCCAAGTAGGAGTGGACTCTCCCTTTGTGCCTGTTACTTTTAGTTTTGTAGTGTCAATTTTGGCGGACTTTTATTAGTCCACCAAAACCAACTCGGTGGGTCATTGAGTTAGAGTTGACACTGCCTTTCGTGCATGAATCAAATTAAATCATGCATTTTCAACTTCGGTGAGCTTGCCTGAGATCTCTTTACATGTTAGACGAATCACCTTCCCATTCAGTAAAGCTCAGGACCTAGTTAGTATTAGTGTACTTCTTGAGTTTGATTTCAACTAACCTTCACTTGATATGTGTTTTGAATTGTCATGCCTTGCAGGAAATGGACATAATTAAGAGAAAGAGTGTATTATCCTCTAACTCTGATCCCAAGAGAGAGTATCCTCCTACTTCTTCTTTGAAAAGGAAAAAATGATTTCCATCAAGGAGCCCTTTGAGTCACCACAACAACAAACCACTCTCTGCTCATCTATGCGTGTTAGTCAGAAGACTAACAAGAATATATCAAAAAAGAGGATGAACTTAGGTCCAAGTTGGAAACAAACCCAGTATCAAATGTGAATGCTTTGCGATTTCTCCCTATTATCTCGAGAATGCACAATTCTTGAGGAGATACGAACCTCCAACTATGGGGTGATATATGACTACCTCGCAATTGGGACCAATTAAGTTTCATGGGTTTGAGAGGTTCACAATACTTTTTCCTCCTTATTTCCCTACTTGGGTATGTGAGTTCTATTGGCCTATGAAAAGGCCTAGCCAAAGAAGATGGAGGGTACGATTTGGAAGACCATGGATGATATTGAATTCTGGGGTAAAATGGTGCAATGTCGCTCAGGTGCAATCAATGATGTTTCGGGCACTAAGGGCAATTGGGCTTAAATATACAAGTTGTTGATCAAACATAATCTTGATGCTCTAGATAGTTGGTCGGAACCACTCATTTTATATATCTCTCCTCCATGGATAGCTGACAGAGAAACGATGGAGAAGAAAGATATGAATGTTGGATCCCGTGTTGGTTTGGGTTCATTATTAGCAATATCATTCCATCACAAAATGAATCAATTCTCTAATATTCAAAGGTTGTCTTGGTTGGTACAATTATTGGTCGAGGAAAAGATAAAAATGGGGTCCATCATTATTGAGGATATATTGATGCGTATTTGTTAGGAGAAGACTTCCCTCTTCTTTCAATTCTTGATCATACAGTTGTGTGAGGCTGCGAGAGTTCTTTTACGGGAGATCATGGCAGATGTAAGGATCAACCCCACCTTCTCCAGTGATTTTAAAGTATTGAGGTAAATTACTTGAGAGATGATGCAACTCGAACAAGATGACACCACCAGACATTACAACTGTGTTAGACCTTACTTGACTTCAGGTTGATGTTTCTTAGCCGGCTCCTTCTATGAAGACGTCAGGAACACTTCATCCCTCTTTATGCCATCTACTTCCAAAACTTCTGCACCAACTCCTATTTCTCGACTCCTCTTGACCCATACCATGATATACCAAATGGGCAACCTTTCCTGATCAGCATATGTGAGAGCGGATAGGGTAGAGAGTGAGATGCTAAAGTTGATTGAAAGTGCTATTGAGAATGCCTTGATCCCTGTCAGAGGTCTAATGGTACAATTCAAAACTACTCTGACTTCATATAGTGCCAGGATAGATAAACTCATGGCTAGGATGGAGGTTAGATAGTAGATTAACGGTAGCTCAATGACATTACCTTTCTTTGGGTTGATGTGGACTAGTTGAGGACAAGGCAACTGCTCAGTCAGCTATGGAGACGTATGAGGAGGAGTTCTTGCGTGAGGATGAGTGACAGATGATTGAGATTTTGACTGAGCTGCATAATATCAAAGAGACGATGGTGGAGGCTAATATGGGATTTTTTTACCACTCTTCTCCCGTACTTACTTTATATCAGGTTAAGGACACTGCATACATTATTTTGGTGGGGTGAAGACACTTGTGCAATATTCCCATTTTTTATTGTTTGTTATTTTCAATTTTAGTTTGAGATATTTGTAGTAGTTAATACTTTGGGTTTCACGATGGATGATGGCTTATCTCATTTTATCTCTACCTATTTATAATACCTCAAAAGTTTGGAAGTTTTTGAAATGGTTGAGTTTTCATTGTTAATGTTTGTAGATCGATTGTGTTTAATATCTATATCTTAGATAGCACCTATGATGATAACTTTGTTTTGTGCTAATTATTGTAAGAAAAAATTGGTGTGAATGCACTTTTGAATGATCTTTCTGATTCTTGTGTTGTCTAGATGCGTTTTGATGTGAGCCTCACAATGAACATCACACATAAGTTTTTGATCTTGTCGGACTGTGTTAAATTAGTGTATTTGAAGTGCCTTGTGTGGAGAAATTTTACTTGAAATCATGATTTTTGAATCCTAGGATTTATCTTGTTAGTTCAATTGTCTAGCTTTAGTGAACACAAGAAATGACCTTGGGCACAAATTTTGAGAGGGAACACAAAATTTCATACGTGTGCAACCATCTTGATACCATTTGAGCTTGAATCATTTGTTAACAACCCTGTTGAAACCTTTGATCTAAATTATACCTAACACCCATGATATTTTTCTAAACATTGATTTACTTGAATATCTAACTTAGGCCAAAAATATAAGTTGGAGATGTGGAAAAGGAGGAAATAATAAGTGGAAGATAAAGAAAGAAAAAGTGAGACTCAACTTTGAAGTATGTTACAAAAATAAGGATTTCCTTATAAAAAAAACTAAAATTGAAAATTGAATTGAAAGAGAAGGTTAGAGGAAATAAAAAGGAGTATCCAATAAATTGAATAAAAAATTAATGTTTGAGTCTCCAAATGAAAAAAATTGGAAAGAACTTGAGAAATAGTGAAGATGAGTACAACAATGCTTTGAAAAACATGAAGTCAATGGGCCAAATGGATCATGCCTTTACCCTCTGCCCCATTACAAGCCTAAAAGACCTTTGATATCTTGCATGAAATAGGTTTTGTGATGATTAGAAAATATGGACAAACCTATAGAATGAAACTTTCATGTATTTATCTTGGAGAGTGAGAATCGTATTAATTCCTGACTTCCTTATTGACTCCCTTTACAAGAGCATGCAATCATTCTTGATGTGAGGTCACTTTAATGAATTTGTTGAAATATGAGTTTGCGTTAAAAAAGAAGTAATGGTGTGCTAAAGCCTAAATTGAGATTGACTAGTCATCGTTTGAAGCTTTTTGATCATGATTGAGTACTTAATTTGCTTGAGAGTAGTCTTGTCGTGACACTTGCATGTTAACTCTCATTGAGAACTCTGATAGACATTCTTGTTGAACTAATTGTGTTATGGATTTACTTGAGAACAAAAGAAAAAGTTTAAGTTGGGGTGTTGATGAGTGGTAGCTTTACATTCATTTGAAGCCTTTTTAGTTTAATAATTAGTGTCCTCAATGCCTTATTATATTGTATTCTGATGATATTATGATGAATTGTAGCTATGAAGGTTAAAAGACAAGGTGAGGATGAATTCTTGAAATAATGGCCAAAAACATTGAAAGAAGTATAAACTTCGCACTGATGTCACCTAGACAAAAGGACAGATGCTCAAAGGACATGATCTCACCCAAAGTGTAGTGTTCACAATTAAAGACAATTGAGGTAGGTCAATGAACTAAAAGAGAAATGGTGAATCATCGAAGAGGAAGGGAGAACAAGATGACTATCGACGAAGGTGACAAGACTTGGATGAAAAGTGGAGGCTTAGTAGGTGAACAAAGGTGGTAATCGATGATCCATCGGATACGAACTACAGACTCGAACAAGTTCGCCAATTGAGGTTTAAACACATAAAGCCTAAAGCAAATGAAATGTGGGATAAGGAATAAACAACTATCCACCAATCTTGTTCGGTGATCCTAATTAATGTCACCACGAAGTGAATTTTGGGTCAAACTTTGGAAAACTATAAATAGGCTAATGAAGAGAGAAAATAGAGAGTTTTATTCTGGTAAAAGAATTATTGAGATCTTTTATTTGAGAGAGTGTTGATATGCGGTTTCTTACGTTGTGAAAAATATATTTAGTTTTGGGGTTTTCAATTTTACTCTTGAAATTGTCATTTGGAAGTGGAAGTTAAAGTGGGTATTGATTATAATTGCATTCATCACATCCATGAATTATATCTTGATAGGTATAATTTCTTTACCTTTTGGATGGATGGCTAAAACTTCAAGTCTAGGGGTGAAATCATGGGGTTGTGTTTTTCTCTAGATTACTATTGTTCATTCATGCATTTCACCTAATAAGCATGGGTTAAAGTTGTAAACTTAATTCTATTTTCGATCTCTGATTGATGCTTGGAAAAGATCGATGAAAGTGAGTAATTATTTGATACACACAATTTAGGTTGATTTCTATGGCTTCTTGAAAGAGATATATGGTTCACATTTATTTGCCATAATCTGCTCGAAAGAGAGATTCTGTAAGGTAATGGGTTGATTTGTTAATCACATAGACAAGAGTGAAATGAGATTCTATGAATTGGTATTATGAGACCGAAAAAAGATTAGTGTAACATTATTGACCAACACAATTATCTCTATGTGATAATAATTTCAATCCCCGCACCCCTATACTACTTGTAAATTATTTGAATTTATGAACTTTAGTTAAATTGGGACATTTGCTACTATAAACTCTTTTAGTAAATTTGGTGGAATCATCCACCCATTTGTTCTAATGTTCTAAGATAAATAGGTCCACATTTCTAATTTCTTAAATTGAATTCTAATCGATTTACCATTTCTTGTGGGATCGACCCTGACTCTCAGTTGGATATTTTTATTGACAACAATCACTTATCTTACTTGTTTTTTAGGATAGTTTGAGGGTTTTTAGGAAGTCATGAAGGGAGAACTAGTAGTGTACATGGTCAATAATGACGAAGTATTGCCTTTGGCACTTTATAATGACACACAAAAAGGACATGATTCAAAAAAGTCAACCATGGAAAAGGAGGACTACTAAATAATGTTGTGAATGTGTCTATGGAAGGGCACTTGTCTCCAAAGCAGATAGATAAATTAAAAAGGCTCCCAATCAAAACCAAAAGAAACAAGGGGGAAGAGAAATAATTGCTGCTCAAACATCTTCAAGGGCTAAGATAATGATTGTCAAAAATTCAAAGTATCAATGAGGGCCTTAATATGGAATATATGGTCAGCAAACACCCAATAAACGTTAACTAGACTGATAAATTTGCATAAAAGGTACCAATTTTGGGCTGATGGAACGTTTTGAGGGGACTCAAGAATTAGAGGAATTTGGAAGAAAGTTGAGAGTGATGTATGCAGTTGTGAGTGCCAATATGAGCTTTCATTAAAGAAGGTATGGAGTGTACAAGTGTTAGAGATGAAGATCGATAAGATGCTAATCCTCAAGTTGCTAAATCAGGGGTAGGAATTGAAGTGATAGTATCCTTGGTATATGCTAGCTGCACACAAGGAGAAATTAAAGTTAAGGTTATAAGACGATGAATTAATTGTCATTCTCTTAAAGGCTGTCTTGGTTGGTTGGTGCATGGGTGGTGACTTTAATGTAATTTGTAGAAAAAAGGAGCGAAGACATGTAATTGAAAGAGAGATTAGATATTTTAGTCATTGCATAAATATGTGCAATTTTGATGATCAAGGATTTAAAGGAAGCAAATATACTTGACGGAATGGTAGAACAGATACGGAATGTATCTTTTTAAAAGGCTAGATAGAATATTATGCATGGATAGAAATATATGTTATTTTCCGCATTCTAAAAGTGGACCATCTGGGTTAGAATGTTAGGTAGTGGAGCCTGATTTATATATATAAATGTTTACGCGGTTTAACCTCTGCGGTGAGGTTGCCAGGAGGTTATGGGGGGCGAGAGGCCCCCATCCGAAGGCGGGGTTCGGGGCAGCGGCCCGACCTAAATTTTAGGCTTTACTATTTATTCTCTGTTTATTCTCTGTAACAAAAAATACTTTGATTTATTAATATATATATACCTCACCGCCGTGGAAGTTTACTCACGGAGTGTTACCACGAAATATTGGGTTTTCTCTTTCTCTCTCTAGATCTCTCATCTCTTTCTGTTGAAAGTTCTTATATTCTTCATTCATCTAGTGTGTGTGTGAATTCGATCCTAACATAGAAGTGTCTCAGACTCCTATTCAAAACCACAAATGAGAACATGGTTATACTATTCAAGTTAAAGGAGGAGGAATTATTAATCAAAGAGTACTGATAGGCTGATTTGAAATCATTTCCTTTTATTTCATCATAAAATTTTAAAAGGTGAAGAAAGCTTTAGTACAATGGAATAAGATGAAGTTTGGTAATGACACATGTATAATTTTTTTCATGAGATAATTTTTTCGATTTATTTGCATATAAGGTCATTTGCCTATGAACTATATGCGATTTGAATTATTGTTGAAATGTAATTACATGCTTCATAAAGAACGTGTTTTGCAAGATAAGACTTCACATGTCACATGTCACATGTCTCGGAGATCATTTACTTGAATATTATACATTTTCCAAAGTTTTATTTAATAAGTGTGTCAAAGTTTAACTACTTATGTATGATATATATATATATTGTCATTGTTTAAAAACTACACTCTATATGCTAAACTGTCACCTCTCGCATAAAGCCTAGCAGCCACAGTCAGGTGTTTCTTCAAGAGTACCTACTTTAATGGTATTCATAGACAATCTATTTATAAAATTTATATTTTATCCAGATCAACTACTTATACTATATGTGTTAGAAAACTGTTTATATGTTATATACTTAAAAATGCCAACACATTTGCCACATACTTCTTATTTGCATATATGTTATTTATCTCAAAATATATTCAATTATACATCATATTCCTATGTATTAAATCAATTTTTCTCATGTTAAAAGTAACACCCTAGGTGAGTTTCTGCTAAAATATTATGTATTTAATGAATGTGTTTATGTGCCACATGCTATGCACTAATGATAACACTTGATGCATGACCGGCCAAAATGCTTTCCTTAATATTACCTACTATATATATATATATATATATATATATCCATACTTTATAAATATTAGCAATAATGTCCAAAATGTCATTATTTTAGAAAATTTATGTGTCCAAATTTTCTTCCTATTTTATCTCTTTTTTTCAATTAATTCTATATATCCTTTTTTTTTTAAAAAAAAAATCATTCTCTCTCATATTTATCTTTTCAAATTGTTAATTCTCTCTTCCTTTTTTTTCTCTCTCATGGTTATCTTTTCTGATTTTCCTCCAACATTCAAGTTGCAAATATTTTTTTGCCATATATTTTGGTTGTTTTTTAATCCAAAATTGAATCAACCAGAATCCCTTTGATTAAGGTATCTCTAATCTTTATCCTATTTTCAGATTTCTTTTCTAATTTTATTTTTATTTAAATCTTAAAAAAATGTTGTTTGTATTTTTCAATTTCCGTTATGATTTACTCTCCAATGGCTGAATCCAAGAGGCTTATTAGAGGTATTCATCTTAATCAACCAATTTCTGGTGATTTTTCATCCTTTAATTTATTTATTACTTAACAAATAGTGTATAATGTATGATCCGCTGCTAAAATGAGGGAAGAAAGAGGGTAAGAACATTTACAAGACTCATTGGTGTGCAAAACCTTCCTCAAATTCAGAACGCAAATGTAGAATCTTTGTCTACTCGTGAGGATCTTGAAAAAGGCGACGAAGATCGGATAGTTGTCGAACAATTTTCTATTAGTTTGTTTTGTATTTATAGTTCTTTTTTAGAATTTGGTATGATTTCTTAATTTGTATTCAAATCACTATGTATACTATCAATATTTGTATTTATTAAAAATTTCATGTTGCATGGTTTATGAATCTTGTATTTGTCCCTAATTTGTATTCATCCAAATGTATGTCAACTAGTTATGTATTTTATTTATAAGAAGAACAACTTTCTATTAGTTTATTTGTATTCGAATACAAATACAAATAATAGACATATTGGAATGAATACGACTTAGAAAAGGAAACAAGATTTTGAAAAGAAAAATAAATACACAGTGAAAAATATATATGAATACAAATGTATTTCTTAAATAGCTACATTTTATTTGACATACATATTGGAATGAATACAAACTAATAAAGGTATGTCAACTGAATTTGACATTTCTTTCTAATTTGTATTTATTCTAAAGGTATGTCAACTAGTTATGTATTTTATTTAAGAATGAGTACACCAAATATTCAATTTTATATTTCATTCACTTTTTCATCATACTAATTTTTTGTATTTTATATATTATTATACAAAATTCTAAATAAAAACTAGAATAAATAGAAATACAAATAAAATACATATTGAAATGAATACATACAGGATTTTTGAAGAAAAAAATAGCTATATAGGGAAAAAATATATGAAAATACAAATATATTTATTAAATGACTATATAGATAAATTCGGCATACCTATTGGAATGAATACAAACTAATAAAAAACTATAACAAATATAAATAGAATATATTGTGGAATGAATATAATTTTAAAAAGGTAAAAATTCTGGAGAAAAAAAAACAAAATTTAAATTTTATTTGAAAATGTAACTGATGAGAAAATTAAGGATGCTTCCTTTTTTTGAAATGTTCCCCCCTTAATTTTCTCCTTTTTGTTATTAAATAATTATATTCTTTAAATAAAAATAAATAATAAAAACATAAATAAGATACATAACAAACTAAAATGACATTTTTACTAAATATTGAAATTGTTGCTAATGGGTCCTCTTAAATGCTAAAATATTGACATTTTGAAAAATTTCCCTATAATTTATTGGGTACACACTCTCTCAACCAAAATCAATATATATTAATATTTTATTAACAAATATTATCGATTAATTTAAATTATTCACGATTTAGATTGTAATGACGACTTGATGGAGATGATAGAAATTTGAATTTTGAAAGATATGAATCTACAGATTGGGATGGATTGAAAACAATCACTTATACTTGAATTGTGGGATAAAAAATCAATTTTAGGTTAATTTTCCTAATTAAGTGCAACAACCAACTATTTTCCTTAAGAGGTACAATGCCAACTTTTGTAATGTATCACATATAATGTATCCACATGAAACTTATGTATCTGGATGACTTCTATTTTAAGAGATTTTTATAAAATAGAAAAAATAGGGATTGAATGTAATTTAAATTTTACAGTATGAGATTTATGTAAGTTATACCTAAATAAATGCGATACTACATCATAACTAAATAATTTTTCCATAAATATTTAAGACATTTTAGGAAGTCAATAACATGTACATATTTTTATTTTTAAATCAAATTTCAACTAAAACTCAATTTACCTGATAACATCAGGTGTTGAAATAAAATCCTCAAATTTAAACTCGTAAGTCTTCGCCATTGGGCTAAGGACACCATGAACATCAAAGTTATTGCATTCATCCCCTCTTAGAAGCATTCATCCGCGAAGAAAAATAATACTCATATGGTTAAGCCTAGTAAGTTTTCTAATTTTTGAAAGAGCTCTATTTATATGTTAGACCATTTTTAACCTAAAATTCAACAAAACCCCACCTATGTGTCTTGCAGGGCGGATACACCTCATCAATAAAATAATGTCTAAGAAAAACTTTATCAAATTACCACATAATGCAAATTGCTTGATAAGGAAAATCTTTCTCTAGTCATCTATTTCAAGTAAATACATAGCAAACAATTTATGAATAAATATGTATTTAGAATTGAAGTATTGAGCAAGAAAGGGAATATAATCATATAAAATACAAACATTTGAGTTCAATAAGGAACCCTTAGTGCAATGGGAAAGATACTCCATCCCTCACTACACTAGTATCTTACTATAAGTACAACATTTGACCACATATTATTATGAAGTTACACATAAAAATGACAATATACTTCAATAAATCATAAACAATTTTTTTGTAGTGATAGAGAATTCATCATGCATATTAATGAGCACAGGGAGGAGTCTAAAAATTTCATAATTACTCAAACTCTATAATTACATGTCATGCAAAGACTATAGTTATGACATATAATTGAGATTTAAATAAATAAATATAGAACCTACATTTGTGCTAAACTTTGACCCATACCAAATGGTGCCTAGATATGTATACATATTCTCTTCATCCTTCAAATACATAAGTCACAGGGAATACCATATAAGTAGGCAGTCAATACATAAAAGGTTTTAACGTCTACACTACAAGTCTTTTATGTGTACAACATATATACGACATGTATCTCATGGATTGATAATTTAGGACTCGCGTAGCACTAAGGGACCACAACATGTAATTCCTAAACCACAAAGACATTTAACATATGGACATACCTTCAAATACAAATACTTATATTTTACAACCCATAAATCATATAATTATGGGTTGATGAATAATTGATTGTCCAACAATGATTCCATCACTTTTGTAATCATGCAAAAATATAATATTGTGTACCCGATACATTACACCATGTATCAGTTATATGGTTTAGTAGATGTAATATTGTGTTTCACAAATTGTGTATTTAACACATAAAAGACAGAATGTTGTGTACATGATACATTATGTTGTTTATTTAATACATGATTTAATATATGTATCAATGAGCTCTTTTTTTGTTATATCAGATACATAGATGGAAAATCTTCACATTTTGCCTCAAACTAAACAAACTTTTGATAATAACATCATGAATCACCATTTATGAATATGATACGTACTAATGTGACACTTTAATGTATCATGTACCATGTAAGAATGCATACAACACCTAGATACATGATAAATGATACATTTATATCATGACCCGTGCCTACACCCCGGATGTTACACGATGTACAAGACTCCAAAAAGTCTCATACAAGCCTCACAGTACTTCATCACATTAGAACATAGGAAAATAGATCTAATTTTAGAACTTTTTATTACAATCGAATATATTTTTGATAAAAGCAAGCGGAAGAATTTCTATACTTTGTCAAACTATATTGAACCATAAGGCGTAAAACTTAAGAATGAAGCCCATATAGAAGCTCTAAACATAATAATGAAAACATAAAAGAAAAATGTGGGTTTGTCCTCGAAACAATGAGGACTCACAAAGTCTTCAACTCCAAACTCCTTAGAAACCCATCTTCCATGTATAGGACATGAAATCTCCAAATACTACACTTCAGTAAAATTGAAGAAATACGGGTTAGCAGAATTAAGTACAAAGTATGACAGCAATGTAAAACATGCTTAAAATGGAAATTTTATTTGAAAGTCATGCATATGCCAATTTTGAAAATAACTCAAGAATATAAGCATAAAAGGCATAAGATAAAACATAATCATCATACAAGTCATAACATCATATTAGAACATAATCAACATATAAGCCACTCCATCACATTAAGCTGTCAACTTAAGTAACCCCAAACTCTATCTTTGTGCAATGTATGAGTAGCGTCTCATACCACCATCCACACTAAGTATTACATTAATGTCATCAAAAGTGAACTTACCATTCATCCTTTTCACCTTTAGACAATACACATACATAAGAAATATAAATATTTCATAAGTCATATCAACACATTAGGACCATTATCTAGGGCAAATCTAAGTCATACTCGTGCAATGTATGAATAACATCCCATACTACTATTCACACAAGTACTACATTGAATCCACCATAGGTAAGAATTATTCATATTGAATGTCATGACAAGGAAGTAACTCATAATACAATCCAAGTAAAGCATGCACCATTACATTAAACATCTAAATCAACCTTCTTTATTAGCTTCATTATGAACACATTCATTCATAAACATTAAGTTAACATTCTTTCATTAACTTTATTTAGAACACGTTCATTCATTACTCATCAATCAACCTTCTCATTATCATCATCATAAAAGCATATTCATCTCACTTAACATTATAAAGGAACACAACATGACTACTCTCAAATCCTACTTATGCAATGCATAGATGACATTCAATACTAGCACCCACGCTAACTAGTGTATTCTTGATAAGTCATAGTTCATTAACATTCTTTGTGGGGGGTAAGCCTTAACCGACATAGACCATGTGAGCAATTCATTGAATCCAGTGTCAACCTCACCGGATAAGGGATTCCTACTTCTAAGGTTGGACCATTGTTTTAGCTTAGGTGGATCCACTAGCTAGTATCCTATGTGGGAACATAGTTATGAGATAGGGAGACTGATACTATATACCCCGCTTCAACTCACGTGAGGGCATTCATCTCAAGAGATTGCTACTAGAAACCCTGCCTCAACTCACGTGAGAGCTTCTATCTCATATTATTATGCACTCGATGATTAATTATGGGATAAGATATTGTTACTACATATCTCGCGTCAACTCACGCTAGAGAATCCATCTCAACCCAACATTCATTCATTATATAGCTCATAGATCCAAAAATCAGAATAGCTTTTCAACTAAGAAACCCCATATTGTGAGTAAGTCCTTTCACAACATGTCATTATCATTCATTAGTGTACAATTGAGAATATCCTTTCAATCAGCACATCATCTTAGAAACTTCATTCATTATCCATTCTTGATTGTATGTATGAGAAAATAACCTTTCACATAGTTCAACATAATTCGTAAGTTTTAATTAAGAATAAGCTTTCAACACTAACACAATTCCATTCTAAATGTTATCATAATACATTCATTTATATCACACACATATAGTTCAGATCATAATCATACATTAAATTACATGAAATTTCCATTCAAGTCTATGATCCGACATCAATCCATAAATCTAATATACTATTATAGATAAGGAAATTGGCATGATTCAATAACTAATGCAATATAGACATATAATTTTACATACTTTCATGATCAATTAATTCTCAATCACAATTCACAACTTTAGAATTTGGGGAAAAGCATGGGTTCACAGGAGAAATCATCTTAATTCATCATTAATTCAACATTCTATACATAATTCATCATGTAAAATCCTTTAAAATTCTTTTGGAAGTGAACCCACTAATAGATTGAAAACTAGGGTTTTTGGGGAACTTTGGAGAATTGAAATCATCCTTGAAATTGGATCCTTGAAATAAACTAAGTCATGAATCAAGACTACCATACCTTTTAGGGAAGAAATCCTCAAAACTTGAGTGAAAATGGTAAAGTATTGAGCTTGAAAGCTTGAATCCTTCACCTTAAATGGAGGTTTCTAGAGAGAGAACCTTTGAAGAGAGGTGGGTTCTAATATGTGTATAAAAATCCATAAAATACATTAATAAATCTATAATAACTATCCCTCCAGCTAAACTAACTCAAAAATGAATTTATCGAAACACCCCCGCACTGGACGAGCCTTAACAATTTTACAGGCATGACTTACGCCCCTAGACATACGGATCGTAAGTGGGTGATGCCCCATCTTTATAGTCTGTGGTTTGGGGATGTGGCTTGATATTTGGGGCCCTGACCTACGGATGCCATCCACTGGGCGTGGATATACCTACGAGGCGTAGGTCCCCATCGGTAGGTCATCACATTTTTGGCAACTTTTGTTTTCTTTGGGGTCTTGGGGGTTAGGATTTAGGGTCCCCGTCAAGGACCCTTGGTTGGTGTTTGAGGGTTTTGTAACTTGACGTTTAAATCATAAAATCCTCAACCATAGCTCGAGACATCTTTTTACAATTCATAACCTAATAACAAACGCAACACATACTAGTTGGGCTCTAGTTCAACCTATTCGTTTAACGGGTCATTACATTATCCTCCACTTGGGAACATTCATGCTCAAATAACACTTTAAAAACATTAGGGGTTAACAACTCAAGATTAGCAGTACATCATGCATGCAACATTATAACCACTGCACAAAACTAGGAGTAAAATTAACTCCATCTCAAACATGCTCAATGTAACACAAGAAAGTAGGAACTACATATAAAAACTCA
Source organism: Solanum lycopersicum (assembly GCF_036512215.1). Lineage (NCBI taxonomy): Eukaryota > Viridiplantae > Streptophyta > Magnoliopsida > Solanales > Solanaceae > Solanum > Solanum lycopersicum. Next base: position 45,284,873 of record NC_090811.1, read on the forward strand.
TTATGCATGAAAAAATCAACATTATTCATTTCATTGGAGGAATTACCTTCTCCAACTCAAATCATTCTCATCAAAACATTATTTAGCAAAATATGCAATTACTGTCAAAAGCACCTTTAAGAATATTCAATGATTCTTCTCATGAAGCATATAGGCAACATATACGAAATGCACATCAATATAAGGAACACATATATCATAAAACTTAATTTCTCAATTAAACATTGATTCATCAAGAACATGCATATCATAGGTGATCAAAGAAACACAGAATCACAATGACTCCAAAACATGAAACAGGCTATCAAGAACTATTAGTCTCAATCTTTAATAGGAATAGAATAAAAGAGATAAGGATATCTAAACTCTAAACAAACTTACTATTAAACATACTACCTCCTCCTTAGGAGTGAACCCATACTAAAGTTACCATGAATACAATTTAGGGACCTCAATACAAAATTCATGACCACAAGGAACTTATCAACACTCTCATGGAAGAAACTTCTTTACCCTCTTAATTCTTAACTTGCCGATTTAAGATCCTAACTGGTACTTCTAATCTAGGAAGGTTTTCATTAGCCAAATCATTCTCACAATAACCTTACTATCACCACTCAAGGTCTCAAAAGAGTCTACAAACCGGGTATACACTTTTCAAACTCATCACACCTCTTAAAGTGAGAAATTAAATCAACCCTAACTCATGAACATCAAGGATACTCTACGACTTTGCTATCTTAGCACATTACGTACCCCCGGGAGAAAGCCTATACATATTCTTTTAGACATCAATTCTTTCAACATACCTCAAAACTCATCATGACTAGGTCGTGTTCTACCATAAACTAAACAAACCACAAAGCAACCTATTCATACTAAAGACAGTATCACAATCTATCACCTCAAATTTAACAAGTCATATAGCCATAATTGGCATCGACACAAACTTTTCCTCTTTCACCTTAAGTGACCCTAAAGCTGTACTTTGTTCTATGTATGAATAGTGTCCCATACCACCATTCACACTAAGTACCACATTAGGGCCACCAAAGGTACACTTACCATTCATTCTTTTCATCTTTAGATAATACACATACATAAGGAACATAAACATTTCATAAGTCATATCAACACATTAGGACGATCATCTAGGACAACCCTAAGTCATACTTGTGCAAGTATGAATAGTATCCCATACTACTATTCATACTAAGTACTCCTTTTAATATACCATAGACATGACAAGAATGAATAGTATCCCATACTACTATTCATACGTCATATCAACACATTAGGACGATCATCTAGGACAACCCTAAGTCATACTTGTGCAAGTATGAATAGTATCCCATACTACTATTCATACTAAGTACTCCTTTTAATATCCCATACTACTATTCATACTAAGTACTCCTTTTAATATACCATTCATATTCAATAAGTCATGACAAGAAAGTAACTCATGATACAACTCAAGTAAAACATGCACAATTAAATTAAACATCTAAGGGATTCTTACTTCCCTATGGTAGGACCATTTTTTTAGCTTAGGTAGATCCACTAGCTAGTATCCTATGTGGGAACATAGTTATGGGATAGCGAGATTGATACTTGATACCCCATCTCAAATCACTTGAGGGCATCCATATCAAGAGATTTCTACTAGAAACCCCACCTCAACTCATACAAAAGCTTCTATCTCATAACACTATCCACTTGGTGCTTAGATTATTTTAGACGGAGTACTTAACATTCATTAGTTTAGTCATCACTATGGGATAAGAGATTGTTACTAGATACCCCACCTCAACTCACATGAGATCATTCATCTCAACCCAATATTCATTCATTATATAGCTCATAGATTCAAAGATGAGAATAACTTTTCAACTAAGAATCCCCATGCTGTGAGAAAGTCCTTTCACAACATGTCATTACCTTTCATTAGTGCTAATTGAGAATAGCCTTTCAATCAACTCATCATCACTAACATAATCTTAGAAACTTCATTCATTCTTTATTCGTTAGTATGTATGAGAGGAAAACCTTTGATGTAATTCAAAATCATTCATAACTGTTAATTGAGAATAAGCTTTCAATAATAACACAATTCCATTCTAAACATGATCATAATACATTCATTGAGATAACACACATATAGTTCACATCATAATCAAGCATTAACTTTCATGATACTACCCTTTAAGGCTATGAATAAACATCAACCCATAAATCTAAGATACTATAATAGATAAGTAATTGACATAAATCATTGACTAATGCAATATAAATATTAACAATTCAACATATTTCTACGATAAATTAATTCTAAATCACAATTCAAAACTTAAGAATTTGGGGAAAAACATGGGTTCATAGGAAAAATCATCTTAATTCATCATTAATTCAGAATTTAATTCATAATTCATCATGTAAAAGCCTTTATAATCCTTTTGGAATTGGAATCATGCACAGATCGAAAGCTAGGGTTCTAGGGGAACTTTGGAGAATTGAAATCATTTTTGAAATTGGCTCCTTGAAAGAAACTGAGTAAAGGTTCAAGACTACTATACCATTTAGGAAGAAATCCTCAAAACCTGAGTGAAAATGGTGCAGTCTTGATCTTTAAATCTTGAATCCTTTACCTCCAGTAGGGGTTTCGAGGGAGAGAACCTTTGAAGAAGGGAGGTGGGTATTAAATTGAATTTGAATAAATGAATTGGAAAAGGACTTAAAAAATTTAAAACCTTAAAATACATTAATATATCAATAATAACCATCCTCCAACTAAAATAACTTGAAAGGAATTCACTAAAACACCCCCACATTGTCCGAGCCTTACAACTTTTACAAGTATGACCAACGCTCCAAGACCTACGAACGTATGCGCGGTGATGCCCTGTCTTGCTGGTCCGTCATTTGGGGCTGTGGCTTACCATTTGGCCCCATGACCTACGGAGTCCATCCACGGGGCGTGGATGGATCTACGAGGTGTAGGTCTCCATCCATAGGTCATTATATTTTTTGGCAACTTTTGTTTTTTTGGGTCTTAGGGGTTAGCCTTTAGGGTCCCCCTTAAGGACCCTTGGTTGGTCTTTAGGGGGGGGTCGGACCTTGATGTTTAACCAGTAAAACCCTTAAGCATAGCTCGGGACATCATTTTACAACTCATAATCGCATAACAAATTCAAACACACACCACTTAGGCTCTAGTTTAACATATTCAATTTACGTGTTGTTATAATTGGGTAGAAGTTTAATATCAAGTTTCAATACTAATTAAGTTTATGTATCAAAATTTGAATACATATAAAAATTTGAATAAGATTAATGATACATAATAACACCAATATATACGATAAATAATATATTTGGTAGAAGTTTTGTATAAAGTATAAAAACTAATTAAGTTTATGTATCAAAATTTATATTTGAACACGATACCTTATGCATGATAAAATTGTAATGTATCGTAGTTTTTAAACAAAGGAATTATATATTAATTTAAGAAATAAAGTTAACTACATACATTAAAAATCTATTTAATGTATCCCAAACTATAACTGTAAGATAATATAACAATTTTGAACATGATATATTGTACTTAATGAAATTGTAATGTATCATAACGTTGAAACGAAGGCATTATACATTAATTTAAGGAAAAAAAACTGGATACACTAAAAATTTGAAACAATATATTGAAAAAAAAGATGAACAAGAAAAATTAAAAAAATTAACAATCTGATCTATTTCGACTTCTACTTATGAACATTCACTTTAAAAGACAAATTTACATCCACTTTTTTCTAAATTTACTTTAAAATATTAAGGTATATCCTTCTTCTTAATCTTTTTCTCAACATTTGCTCTTTTTTATTTTTTTTATCATTAACATAGACGTCACTCATGAATCTCGATCCAAAGACCTTATTAAAGCCACCAGTAGATCGACTTTTTGTGTCTTATTGAGCGTCTTTTCCACAGTCTATTTAGAAGTCAAAGATACATCCTTCTTCGACTAGTTGAGTAATATCAATAATAAAATAAGGATCCTAATCCACATGTATCAGAAAATAAAGAAGAAATATAATAAAATTAAAGAATATGACTGTGGAGGAGATACGTTATATAAGGAAATAAAGCAGAAAATAAAATAAAAAATTGAAGACGACAACTATGGAAGAGATGCATTACACCTGTTGAGTATTTTGAATTTGATTAAATGGAGAGAGAATCCTTTTGAAAATCAAATTGATATGAAAATTGTAACTAATAATATTGAGAAGTGAAATTAAAAAGGCATTAAAGGAGAGAAAAAAGTGTCTTAAGGCTTGAATGCTTATGTATCCAGTTGATTTGAGAAATGGGGGAAAATAAGGGATTTGGAAATAGTTTAAATTTGTAAGGAATAATGGAGATTATGAAAAATAAAGTTGTGTATATAGGTAACCTATCCTCTATTTATTTTATAAAAGTTTCTAATTTATTTGTATTTTAAGTGAGATAGTAAGTCTAGCTATGTGAATAAATTATTATTATATGAGGTACACTTTATTCAAAATAATTTCCTATTAATTATGATATATGAAATAAATTGTACATATTTACCACGAACCTAGGCAATACCCAAATATATACGTGATGTGAATTTCGTATAGTGTGGTGTATATGAGCTGTCAACAACATTATCAATCATGATCCTACATTAATTTATTTTGTTTTTTCACATTATAGATTAATAAATTAACTGAAGTTGTGTGTACTTGCCATTTTGTCAAGAAATTCTTTATATGTATATGATTATTATGATTTTATAACACCTCAGAAATCGGAAAAGAAAGAAATTAAGTTTTTTGGGTTGAAGTCTAGTTATACAGGTCCCATAAGCTTCTACCATCATAGATTGCAATTTTAGGAAGAGGAAAAATATTTTATTTTCAGAAGAATTCCTAATACACATCCTACGGTTTAGACGGATGACCCATTATTTTTTTATGAGTCGAAGATAGGTCTCGCAAGTGAATTGTAGACTTAGTGAAATTTATATTATTAAAATTGGTTTCTATGAACCATAGGAAGACCTACGAGTCGTAGAAGTAATGTAACATTCTAGTAAATGTACTTGTCTATTGAAGAATCTATTAGGTTTTAAGAATATGTTTGCGGTACATAGGCATCTTAATTCCCATATTGAGAAATATTGGGCATGTAAAAGAATATTGGCTTAAGGCTGTTAGCCAATTTCTATGTATTAACAAGTAACTTAAGATATACTTTGATGTTCAAATGCTCCAATCCAAGCTTGCTTAGGAATTGTACACTTGCAATGAGGACCCTAAGCTAAAATTTTTGATTTCATATCTTACACACATAAGGTACGAGACATCCAAGTGTCAAACCTAGGTACCATAGCACATGATCATGTAGATTAAGCAGTGCCCAAGGACATAGTGAGGATCCTTGGGACAAGAAGTGAACTTTCCAAGTGCAACTACTGAGTGCATGGCTAGGAAAGTGCACGGAACACATGTTCAAGCACATATGCTACCGGACGAGAGACCAATCGAGCAAGCCTAACCAATTCGGTTAGGGTGGTAAAGGAGCCGACACGCGTCGGGTCAATCCACGTTGGGCCGAGCTTCCTAACCGATCCTAGGCTTTAACTAACTTACGTAACTAGCTAACTAACCTAGGACTAACTAAAATGAACTAACTAGTGTGCCTGAAATCCTAAGACCTAACAGGTGACACTAGCTGAGTAACTAACTAAAGAAACATCTTAGTACGTAACCTAGGATGGTCTAAAGGGGTTTGTTATGGTCCAAGTGACTTAGGGGGTACTTAAGTAATTACCCTAGGTCACTTTATTAATTACATTAGCAACTTACTTAATTAATGTAAATTCATGGCCATACTCGAGACCCTTATCAAGTTTTCACGAATTGGCTAAGTCAAATTCTCTCCTATTTTTAGTCAATTTAGGAGGGGCATTTTGGTAATTAGCTAATTAGTTTACTTAATTAAGTTATTTAGCCTAAGTTGAATTAGTCAATATTCAGTTCCTAATACTTAGACTCACGTTTATCCAGTAGAAATCCATGATTGAAAAAAGGTGAACAAACGTGAGAAAAATAGAAAAATACTCTCAATTCTCCTTAGGCGATTTCAAGGCAATTCTTCAAAATTGTAATGCAAAGTACAGGGTGATCTACGTAGATTCAATTCTACAGTAAGGTATGGGTTTTCTCTCTTGGATTCCTCTCCCCAAGAGGCTTTTTAAATATTTGAATTCAAGAAAACCAAAACTAGGGTTGTTCCAATAAAATTGTCAAATGTTCATCTCCCTAGTTCTCCCTATTTCCGATTCTAGTAGTATGTATAATGCAAATCTTGAGCATGTTGTTGGTATGTGGTTCTAAGTAATCATTATGTCTAGGTTTCTGTGATTTGTTAATGTTGAATGAGACTTATAGGTTAGATCTGTATGATTAGAGTGTCATCTACATGAGATTACTATAGTATATACATGAAGTTAATTGACTTGGCTAGTGATAGCATCATGAAAAATGTTTAATGAAAGTTTTCTTTATGCCAATAAATTAGCCAGTAATATTCTTTCCAAAATATGTAATAGAATTGGCCAATGACTAAGTCATACCAATCTTATATGGCAAATGTAAATTATGATATTTCTTGAAAGGATAAACACATGTTAAAGATTGACTTGACAAGATGTAACTCATGAATTCATAACCTAGGGTATGCCAATGTATGGGACAAGTCCCAACATACTATATCTAAATGAACTCGTGAACATAGTAGCACATTGAATAAGTCCTTATAACTTTCACAAAAAATGTTACAATACTACCAAATAACATTGAACAAGATAAGGTGAGTAATGAAAGAACTAAAAGCTTATGAGTTGTGAAATCAACCTAGAATGGGGTTTTAAAGTAAGTGAGACAAGTCCACTTGAACCTAAACAACTTTGTTAAAGATACTCACATAAGAGGGTGTTAGAAATCGTGAGACAAGTCTCCTTCAGAACATAATGATAATGTAAGATTTAAGTTCACAATCATCAAGTATAGAAAGGGATGATAAGTCATTCATTGATCAAAGCATGCCTCATACTAGAAGAAAGCTTCCATGGTGTATGATTCAACTCTAAAAGTTGTAAAGTATAGTAAATTGAGCTAAGCGCCGATAGACAAGTAATGAGCTTGTGCAAGCACACGTAAGCCTTATGAGATGACACTAGCACCAATGTGGATAAGGGTCTCCAAATTCTCCTAGTCTTTGAACTATGTCTCCAACATAGGTTACTATATACCATGGTTTCACGGTATAATTAATACCTTTTCCTTAAGTTTATTGTGTCCGAAAGCCTTTTTGTGCTAATTTTGATATAAGTTTTTCTTTGTTTTGCAGGAAATCTGTCTAAAGCTGAATGCGGAGATTTTGAGCGAAAAATGCAGAAGAGACCACCTACGGAGCTTATGACGGTCCGTCGTGCTTGTGACGGTCCGTAGGTGGCAGCGTAGAGAAGCTGCTGAAGGAAGATGGGGAAGTCTGACCAAGTGTGGGATTACGAAGCTTGTGACGGTCCGTCATGGATATGACGGTCCGTCCTGCAGGTTCGTCGCGAAGATCAGAGAAGTGATCCCAGTACCCAGATTCAAAGAGTTGAAGTATTTGGTAACGAAGACCCTCGACGGACCGTCGTGCCTGTGACGGTCCGTCACACTTGCCGTCGAGGGGAATGAAGAAAGCAACAGAAGAATTGCACCAAGTATGGGGCGACGGAGCCCACGACGGTCCGTCATGACCACGACGTTCCGTCGCGTGGTCCGTCGACCCAGCTGCTTTTTGACAGATTTCCAGTAATTAGAATCCTTGTTTAATTAGGTTTTTATTTTTTTATAAATAGTTCAAAAAACCTCGTTTTTGAGGTTAGACTCTTGGAGATTAAACATCATATTATTAGACTTTGTTTTTTTGAGTTTTTGATTGTTGGAGATTCTTACAAGTAACTCTTGTTGATTAATCAAGCAAATTTTCAGACTTTATTCTTTCTTATTAAAGTAAGTACATGACTTCTTGTTTAATATATTTGAATATTGTGTTTATGGATATGAGGAACTAAACTCTATAACTAGGGTTGTGGGAACCATAGGCAAATAATGAGATAAACCCTAGCTAAAATAACAATTCTAGAATAGTGTCTTGCATGTATTAATAATTCTTTCGCTTAGAAATCTTTTTAACGGATGATCAACGTTAGAACTCGCCTTAATGCTACTTGCCGGACCAAGGAGGTAGATAATAAGAAAAGAATCATTAACATAGATTTAGTGTATACTATCTAATAGGCTAGTATTGATTGGTACGAGGTAATAACTGAGTCAAATATCGAATATGATGCTTAATATGAGGTAAGGATAAGGGTTAGGAAAGCAACACACGTAGCTGAACCAAGGTGCGGAGTGAGATTTTCTAGATGCCGGACCAAGGATTTAGAAATACATAGCTTATCACTTTGCATGCAAGATACTAGGAAAGAATTGTTATAGCTAGAATTATCAAGTTATGAACCTGTGGGGAACACGTAAACCCTAGTTACTTTGATTACTTGATTAAAACTCAACATTAAAAGCTGTTAAGTGTATCTGTCAAGTTCGTTAGTTATTTTTTATTTTATTAGGAAGTACAAAACCCCCCTTTTATGCTTTTACTTTTTAAGAAAGTCATCAACCGAACAATAGTAATAACAAGTTGGAGTTAAGTCTAGACTATTTTCCTCGTGGGAACGATCCCAACCTCACTAGTTGGGTTATTTACTTGACGCGACCGCTTTACTTCTCATTTGAGAAGTAAGTTTGAGCGTATCAGTTACTAGCTAATGGATCCACCTAAGAAAGCTATGAAGTATTCAGTTTCACTTTGGCCATTGAACCACCTCTTTTCAGTGAGGAGAAGACACTGGATTTCATGTTAACTCACATGATCTATGTCGGTTAAATGCTAAAGATTTCTCTAAGAAATTAAGAAAGAAAGAAATAAAGAAAGAACTAGGAAGATGAAGGGTGTTCGCATAGGATGACCAAAGGGTGAGGTTAGACGAAGTAATGATATAAGTCATTCTTAGTAATTGCACAGAAAGATTCCAATGGAAGTCTTAAAAGAATATCCTAAGTCAACCTAGCATGTTCAAAGTGAACATGAGATCAAAGAGCTTGGGTACACAAGTGAAACTTAGTACTGCTTTTCATCCTTAGATGGATAGACAAGCAGATCATACGATTCAGACTCTTGAAGACATGTTGAGATCACGTGTTATTGACTTCAAGGGGAGTTGGGATGATCACTTGCCAATGATTGAGTTCTTTTATAATAATAACTACCATTCCAGTTTTGGGATGAGACCTTTTGAAGCTTAGTATGGCAAGACATGTAGTTCCACAGTTGGGTAGTTTGAGGTAGGAGAGTCTTCCATCCTTGTCCCTGAGATCATACATGAGTCTATGGAAAAGGTGAGAATGATCAGGGATAGATTGGCTACTGCTTACTGTTGTCAAAAATCCTATGCTGATAACAGGAAGAGGGCTCTTGAATTCGAGGTAAGTGATCAAGTCTACCTGAAGATATCACCCATGAAAGGGGTGATGAAATTTGGTAAGAAAGGGAAGTTGAGTCCGAGGTATATAGGTCCTATGAGGTCTTACAAAGAGTAGGGAATGTTGCCTATGAACCGAAGTTACCAAATGACTTGGATTCTGGTCATCTAGTGTTTTATTTTTCAATGCTTAAAAAGTGTCTAGGTGATCCAGCCTCCATCCTACCTGTTGAGGGGTTATGAGTCTATGAGAACCTCTCTTATGAAGAGTTAAAGTTGAAATTTTAGATCGCCAAATGAAGCAACTGAGGAAGAAATAGGTTGCCACCGTAAAGTTGTTAAGAAGGAACCACATTGTTGAGGGAGAAACATTGGAGGCCGACATGAGATTCCATTACCCTCACTTGTTCAGTTCTTGAGGTTAGATATACTCTTCCTATGTCTGATTTAGTTTATGAAACTATAAATTTTAGTGCATTAGTCGGTTTAGATGTTTTAAGTCTATAACTATGTGTTTTATACTTGCACTATATGATTTAATATGAGTTCATGCTTGCATTCATGTTGCTTTTTTTTGTATAGCGTTGACATAATTTTTATGTCGCATGAGTTTTAATCAAAATTTTATACCTTTAAACTTACTTCTCAAATAAGAAGTAAAGCGGTCGTATCAAGTAAAGAACCCAACTAATGAGGCTGGGATCGTTTCCACGAGGAAAATAGTCTGAGTTGACTTCAATCTATTATTACTATTATTTAGTCAATTATTTCCTTAGAAAACAAAGACAATAAAAGGTTTTTTTATTTCTAAATGAATGAAAATAGCCAGCTAAATTAAAGTAGGCAACTAACAGATTCAAATGTTGGAGTTTATCAATAAATAAAAGTAACTAGGGTTTAAGTGTTCCTCACAGGTTCCTAATTTGATAATTCAACTATAAAAATTCTTTCCTAGTATCTTGCATGGAAAGTGATAAGTTATGTATTTCTAAATCCTTGGTCCGGCATATAGAAAATTTCACTCCGCACCTTGGTCAGGCTATGTGTGTTGCTATACTAACCCTTACCTTTACCTCATATTAAGCATTGTATTCGAAAAATATGAACGATTCCACTTTTACTAGCACATCATGGAGTATCTCTATAGGCCTTTTCACTGCTCGATCGGCCATCAGTAGCCACATCGTAGTGGACTTTGGGTCACCCAAACCCAATTTCTTGTAAATCGAGAGGGGCATGAGACTTAAGCTTGCCCCCAGATCACATAATGCTTTCGCAAAATGTAATGACCCGAATGTACAAGGAATAGTGAACGCACCCGGATCTTCTTTCTTTTGTACGAGAGATCTTGTAGAAATATCACTACAATGCTGCATTCTATCATCATCCTCGAAAGTGACCGATCTTTTCTTTGTAACCGGATCTTTCATAAACTTGGCATAACCGGGCATTTGTTCTGGAGCTTCTACCAAAGAGACATTGATCGAAAGCTGCTTCAACATTTTTATAAAATGCCGATATTTACCATCCTCAGTCTTTTTCACTAATCTTTGAGGAAAGGGGGGGGGGTTGTATAGGCATGGGAATTATCTTTATAGGCACTTCAGCATCTTTTCCAGTGTTATCTTCTACTTAACCACTACCCTCTTTCACCTTATCATTATCTTTTATCACCTTCTCCTCCTTAGACGGCAAAGGTGGGTCAATGGTCTGCTAACCACCCCGAGTAGTGATTTCCATACACTATCCGTCATTTTTCAGATTTTGGACAGTGTTGCAAGGAAGAGTGCCCGGTTGCCGTGTGTTCACAGTCACAGATAATTGTGACATTTGCAACTGAATCTGCTTAATCGATATTGAATTTGTATAGACTTTCTGCCCAATACCCGCTAAATCACTCCTTAACTCTTTAATGTGCTCATCATTAGCATCGAACCTCCTCACCATTTTGTGCAACATATCCTCAAGTCGCGTCATACTATCTCCACCATCCCTAGGAGTAACTTCATGATTTTGAGGAGGGACATAGGGCCCATTCCTATCAATTCTGTTACCATAGTTACCCCTGTTGAAGTTGTTGTCGCTGTTGTAGTTTCCATATCGGACATAATGACCCTCAAGGTTATAGTTACTATAGTTCCAACCTTGGTTCTCTTTACCTTGGTGCCAATCTCCTGATTTGAGCCTTGGGCACTCGATCGGAAACCCCCCGTATGCTCATTTACCGCATAGGAATCCTCCGCATAATAGAATTTATCATTTGGTGGTGGTGGTTTAGACAAGTAGTTAACTGCATTTATCTTTTCTGAACCCCAGTGATATGTTTTAATACCAACCTTAGCTCAGTTCTCATCTGAGCCATCTCTTAACGAATATCATCTGTGGCTGGGTTGCGAGTGGATTGCACTGTGAAGGTATTTCTCCCAGTATTTGACTTCCTAGTACTCCAAGCTTTATTTATCCGGGAGATTTTCTCTAACTTTTCGGCAATCTCAGCATAAGGAAACTCCCCATAAGAACCACTGGCTATAGTATCCAACACCGCTTTATTATTATCATCCTGTCCTCGATAGAAGTATTCCTTTAGTGCCTCATCATCTATGTGGTGATTGGGGATGCTTCTCAACAATGAGGTGAATCTATCGCAAGAACTACTAACTGACTCTCCTGGTGTGCCACAAAGTTGTTCACACTGTCTTTGTGGTTTAGTATCTTGGATACCGGGTAGTAGCGTTCTAAGAAAACATCTCTTAGTTGGTTCCAAGTGAAAATTGAGTTATAAGGGAGCTCAGTGAACCAAATAGCAGCCTCTCCCGCCAGTAAGAGAGGAAACACTCTTAACCCTATTACATCCAAGTCCAATTCAGGACTCCCTCCAGAACTTTTACACACTGCCCTTACCGTAGCTATATGGGAATGTGGATTCTTAGAAGGTAGCCCTGAAAACAAACCTCTGGCAGTGAGCATTTGCATCAGGCTACTAGTTACTACAAAGGTGTGGCCCATCGGAGTCTGCTATATTGTCATAGCCTCTGTAGTATTCTTGGGGACGTGGAGCGGGATTTTGTCCCCTCTATTGGTTTTCACCCGGAGCATCAGGTAATAACTGACCATGAACATCAACCGGAGCTGGGATGTTCTGGTTTTGATCATCATCATTAATACCCAAGTTTCGATTCATGTTGCGTAGTGTATGCTCTAATTCGTGATCGTAGGGAAACAAGGGTTCTATTCCTCTCCATGTATTTGGCATACAAGGAAGATAGTTCCGCAAGAATAAAAAACAAGAAACAAAGTAAAATTAAGAAAATATCGACTAAAATATAGTAATAAATTTAAGTTAATATAAAAGCTACTTTCCCCGGCAGCGACGCCGAAATTTTTATACGCTCAAACTTACTTCTCAAATAAGAAGTAAAATGGTCGTATCAAGTAAAGAGCCCAACTAATGAGGTTAGGATCGTTCCCACGAGGAAAGTAGTTCAGACTTAACTTCAATCTATTATTACTACTATTTAGTCAATTATTCCCTTAGAAAACAAAGACAATAAAAAGGGGGTTTTTTATTTCTAAATGAGTGAAAATAATTAGCTAAATCAAAGTAGACAACTAATAGATTCAAAAGTTGGAGTTTAATCAATTAATAAAAGTAACTAGGGTTTAAGTGTTCCACACAGGTTCCTAACTTGATAATTCTAACTATAACAATTCTTTCCTAGTATCTTGCATGCAAAGTGATAAGTTATGTATTTCTAAGTCGTTGGTCTGACATCTAGAGAATTTCATTCCGCACCTTGGTCCGGCTACGTGTGTTGCTATACTAACCCTTACCTTTACCTCATATTAAGCATTGTATTCGATATTTGACTAAGTTATTACCTCGTACCAATCAATACTAGCCTATTAGATAGTATTCACTAAATCTATGTTGATAATTCTTTTCCTATTATCTACCTCCTTGGTCCGGCAAGTAGCATTAAGGCGATTTCTAACGTTGGGCACCCATTAAAAAGACTTCTAAGCGAAAGAATTATCAATACATGCAAGACACTATTCTAGAATTGTTATTTTAGTTAGATTTTACCTCATTATTCACCCATGGTTCCCACAACCCTAGTTATGGAGTTTAATTACCCATAGTCATAATTACAATATTCATATATATAATATAATAATTCATGCACTTACTTGAATGAGAAAGAATAAAATACAAAAATTTACTTGATTAATCGACAAAATCACCAACAATCAACTCCAGAAAAAGTGTAACACTCCAAAGTCTAATATCCAAAATAATCTACTAACAAAGAATCTAACATAAAAGTGTTTGTCCCACTTAAGTCTAACCCCAAAAACGAGGTTTTTACAACTATTTTTTAAAAATAAAAACCTAATAAAAGAAGGACTCTAATTGCTAAAAATCTGTCAAAATGCGTCTGGGTCGACATACCTAGTGACGGACCGTCGCGGTTATGACGGGTCCTCATGGACTCCGTCGTCCCATACTTTGCAAATTCTTCTGATACTCTCTTCATTACCCTCGACTGCAGGTATGAAGGACCGTTTCAAGCACGACAGTCCGTCAAGGGTCTACGTTTCATAACACTTAAACTTTTGGAATTTGAGTACATGGACTACTTCTCTGATCATCACGACAAACAAGCAGGACAGACCGTCATGGCTACGAGGGTTTGTCATGCACTTTGTAACCCCACACTTGGTCAGACTTCCCCATCTTCCTTCAGCAGCTTCACTACGATCCCACCTACGGACCGTCACGAGCGCGACGGACCCTCACAAGCTCCGTAGGTGGTAACTTTTCTGCTTTATTTCTCAAAAACGTCCGTGTTCATCTTTAGACAGATTTCCTGCAAATAAAGAGAAACTTACATAAAAATTAATACAAAAAGGATTTTGTACACACACTAAACTTAAGGTAAAAGCATTAAAAATACCGTGAAACCACGGTATATCAACGTGCATTGAGTTAAAGTGAGATTGAGAAGGAAGTTCCTCAATGTCAGATGTGAAATTGCAGATAAGCTTTGAGTGATGTGCATCATTCATAGTAAGTTGTGAATCAGATATTCACAAAGAGTAAAGTTTCAAATATTTTGATGTGTTTTTCGAAAATACCCTCTTTGATTCAAAATGATGTGTAGTGTCATTCGGGGACGAATGTTCCTATGGGGGGAATTATGTAAGATTCCAGAAAATGTACTTGTTTAGTGAAGAGTCTATTAGGTTTTAATAATATGTTTTCGGGTAAATAGGCATCCTAATGCCCAATATTGAGTAATATTGGGCATGTTAGAGAATATTGGCTTAAGCGCGTTACCCAATTTCTATGTATTAACAAGTAACTTAAGATATACTTTGATGTTCAAATGCTCCAATCCAACCTTATTTAGGAATTGTCCCTGCAATGAAGACCCTAAGCTAAAACTTTTGATTTCATATCTTATGCATATTTGGTACGAGGCATCCAAGTGTAAAACCTAGGTACCATAACACATCATCATTTAAAATGATCATGTAGATGAAGTAGTGCCCAAGGACATAGTGAGAGTCCTTGGGAAAAGAAGTGAACTTTCCAAGTGCGACTACAAGGTGCACATCTAGGAAAGTGCACGGCACCACATGTGGAAGCACATGTGCTACCGGCCGAGAGACAAAGTGACCAAGCCCAACCAATTAAGTTAGGGCGGTTAGGGAGCCGACGCGCGTTGGGTCATGCCACGTGGGTCCGAGCTTCCTAACCAATCCTAGGATCTAACAAACTTACCTAACCAGCTAAATAGTCGAGTAACTAACTAAAGATATATCCCATTACCTAACCTAGGAGGTACAAAGGGGTTGGTTATGGTCCTAGTGACTTAGAGGAACTTTAGTAATAACCCTAGGTCACTAAATTAATTAAATTAGAAACTTAATTAAGTAATTTAAATTCATGGTCAAACCCGAGACCCTTATCAAAATTTCAGAATTTGGAAAAGTCCGATGCTCTCATATTTTTAGTCAATTTAGGAGGGGCATTTTTGTAATCAGCTAATTGATTTATTCAATTATGTTATTTAGCCTAAGTAGAATTAGTCAACATTCAGTTCCTATGACTTAGACTCACGTTTATTTAGTAGAAACCCACGACTGAAAAAGAGTGAACAAACATGAGAAAAACAAAAAATACTCTCGATTCTCCTTAGGCGATTTCAAGGAAATTCTACATAATTTTTGTGTAAAGTAAAGGGTGATCTACGTAGATTCAATTCTACAGTAAGGTATGAGTTTTCTCTCTCGGATTCCTTTCCCCAGGAGGCTTTTCAAATATTTGAATTCAAGAAAACCAAAACTACCGTTGTTCCAATGAAATTGTCAAATGTTCATCTCCCTAGTTCTCCCTATTTCCGATTCTACTAGTATGTATAATGCCAATCTAGAGAATGTTGTTGGTATGTGGTTCTAAGTAATCATTATGTCTAGGTTTCTGTGATTTGTTAATGTCGAATGAGACTTATAGGTTAGATCTGTATGATTAGTGTATCATCTACATGAGATTACTATACTATATACATGAAGTTAATTTACTTGGATAGTGATAACATCATGAAAAGTGTTTAGTGAAAGTTTTCTTTATTCCAATATATTAGCCAACAATATGATTTCCAAAACATGTAATAGAATTGGCCAATGACTAAGTCATACCAATCTTATATGGCCAATATAAATTATGATGTTTCTTGAAAGGCAAAATACATGTTAAAGATTGACTTGACAAGATGTAACTCAATGAAATCATAACCTAGGGTATGCCAATGTATGGGACAAGTCCCAACATACCTTATCTAAATGAACTTGTGAACATAGTAGCACATTGAATAAGTCCTTATAACTTTCACAAAGCATGGTCCAAGACTACCAAATAACATTGAACAAGATAAGGTGAGACTACCAAATAACATTGAACAAGATAAGGTGAGTAATGAAAAACTAAAAGCTTATGAGTTATGAAATCAGCGTAGAATGGGGTGTTAAAGGAAGTGATACAAGTCTCACTTGAACCTAAACAATTATGTTAAAGATACTCACATAAAAGGATGTTAGAAATAGTGAGACAAGTTTTATTTATACCATAATGATAATGTAAGATTTAAGTTCACATTCATCAAGTATAGAAAGTGATTACAAGTCATCCATTGAGCGTAGCATACCACAAACTAGAAGAAAGCTTTCATAGTGTATGAGTCAACTCTAAAAGTTGTGAAGTATAATAAATTGAGCTAAGCACCGATAGACTAGTAATGAGCTTGTGCAAGCACACATAAGCCTCATGAGATGAGACTAGCATCAAGGTGGATAAGGGTCTCCAAATTCTTCTAGTCTTTGAAATATGCATAGTCCTTATGTGTTTATGTGCATACACCCATAATTAGTAAAAGTGTGTACTAATCCATATACAATTATTATTTTTATAGGCTTCAGGTACTTGAGGAAAATTGAAGATTAATTGAAGTTGTTTGGACTAGTACCTCAAGACTTTGGCAGGTCCTCTTGAGTTCGAAGATGCCTACGCTTTATTTTCTAGATTTATTAGATTAGACATAGCAAGTGTATGTTGTCCCTAGTGTTTCTTTTCAAACATTTGTTCAAGCTTTTATATTAAGGCCGGTTTGGCAACTATTAATGATATTATGAATTCTTCATTTCAACTGTTCAATCTATTAATAGATGGTTGTTTATTTTGAGCTTTTAGTATATCACTCTTATTCAAGGATTATATGAAGTCTAAGTACATTTCAGTAAATTTAAAAAAGCTTTTTAAATGTTCCGCTAAATTTTACTGTATGATTGTGATGAAAGCTATGAAGAGGCTTGTCTGCGACCTCAGAGAGATTAACGACGCCGGTCTCATCTAGGTTCTAGGACCCGGGTGTGACAAACATGGTATCAGAGCATGAGGTTAAATTACCTAGGAACTAAGGCTCAAAAACAACCATGTTGCATAGTTTCTAGCTTATGGTTGTGAAGTGCACCACAACCATGACTTAGAGACTTAGTGATTTTAAGAATATTCCCTTCTTCTACTCTTTATCATGTTGTGTAGAGATTTGAAATTTTGTGTCATTCGAGCATCTTACTTTCTTCTTGTGTTTGCATGTATAAAAATGTACTCAAGAAGAAACGTAGGTAGGAGAGTTGGAGAAGCTACTGCTTGGGGAAACCAAGCTCCTCCTCAAGCCCCAGCTACTGGAGTGCAAGTGCCTTTCAACCCAACAGCATTGACGGATGGAGAAGTGAGGGCAGCACTAGTTCAGATGGCCCAAGCTATCACTGCTCAAGCATAAACTATCATAGCCCAGGCCACTATAAAGGGTGCTCCCTGAGAGAACCCACATGCTAGCACCATGGCTAGCAGACTGAGAGATTTCACCCAGATGAATCCTCCAGTCTACTTTGGGTCCAGAACCAATGAGGAGCCCTAGGAGTTTGTGGACGAGGTCCATAAGATTCTTAGTGCTATGGGTGTTAATGAAGAAGAGAAGGCTGAGTTGGCTGCATACCAGCTCAAGGATGTGGCTCATGTATGGTACAAGATGTTGGTAGATGGCCGAGCACCAAGAGAAGTCCCCATCACTTGGGATATTCTCAAGACTGCATTCCTGGAGATGTTCTTTCCCATAGAGCAAAAAGAGGCTAAGGTTGAAAAGTTAATCAACCTACGTCAGGGAGGTATGTCAGTCAAGGAATAATCCTTGAAGTTTATTTAACTTTTCAAACAAGCTTCTTCCCTGGTGTCTAGTAGCGGGGATGGGATGAGCAGGTTTGTGACTGGGGTATCGGAAGATATGGAGGAGGAATGTCGGGCAGCCATATTGTATGATAACATGGACCTTGATAGATTGATGGTACATGCACAACAAGTGGAGGAGAGTCGTAGAAGGAATAAAGGCCGAGAAGGAAAGAATCCTAGGACCTCGGATCAGGCTGGTTCTAGCACTAGTAGGAGTTCGTGTGGAGTCCAGGACAGACCTAAGTTCAAGAAGGGGCACCAGCACTCAGGTAATCCTACTCCTTACGGGAACACTAATGCCAAAGGGGACAAGTCTTGCCCCAAGAAGGGCAATGATTGAAATTCCCAGCGTGATAGAAAAACGTGTTGTAAGTGTGGCCACTTGCATGGAGTTGAGTGCAGGTAGTTTCTAATGCCTGCCATGGATGCGGCAAGAATGGGCATATGATCAGGGACTGCCCACATTGTTAGATCCACGATCTACCTTGTATTTTATTACTCCTCTAGTAGCTAGTAAATTTGAGTTGCTTCCTGAGATCTTGCATGAACCCTTTCTAGTTAGTACTCCCATCGGAGACAACAATAAAGCTGAAAGAGTATATAGAGATTTCCCAATAACTGTTCATGATAAAGTTACCTATGCTGACCTAATAGAATTAACCATGCTTGACTTTGATATAATTTTGTGTATGGATTGGCTCTATAAATGCTATGCTACCATAGACTGTTGAAACAAGGTAGTAAGGTTTTAGTTTCCTAATGACTTAGAGCTGGAATGGGAAGGGTGTATTTCAAATCCAACAGGCCAAATAGTTTCCTATCTTAAACATAATAAGATGTTATCTAAGGGGAATTTATGCCACTTAGTCAGAGTCCATGACTTAGAACATGAAGTTTCTTCCATAGACTCTGTGTCCCTAGTGAATGAGTTTCAAGATGTCTTTCCGGAGAATTTACAAGGAATACCTCCTTAATGCAAAATTGCCTTTGGTATTGACTTAGATCACAACACAAAACAAATTTCCATTCCTCCCTATAGAATGTCTCTAGCTGAACTCAAAGAGTTGAAGTTGCTGTTAAAGGATCTACTTGATAAGGGCTTCATTCAGCTGAGCATATCCCGATGGGGTACTGAAGTGCTATTCGTTAAGAAAAAGGGTGGAACCCTTAGCTTGTATAGCGATTATCGGCAACTCAAGAAAGTCACCATAAAGAACAAATACCCTCTTCCCAAAATTGATGACCTATTTGATCGGCTCCAAGGTTCAAGTTTCTTTTCTAAAATAGATCTGCGGTCAGGGTATCACCAGCTTAGAGTGAGACAAGAGGAAATTTCTAAGATTTCCTTCCGTATTAGGTATGGTAATTACAAGTTTCTTGTCATGTCATTTGGTCTCACTAATGCACCAGCCGTGTTTTTATGAACCTTTTGAATAGGGTCTTCCATGCATACCTTGATTCTTTTTTCATAGTATTCATAGATGACATTCTCAGATACTCTAAGACTAGAGAAGAGAATGAACAACATTTGAGAATGATATTGCAAGTACTCAGGGAACATTAGTTGTTTGTAAAATTCAGCAAATGTGAATTTTAGCTGAGATCAGTGACCTTCCTTGGTCATGTGGTGTCCGACCAAGGTGTAGATATTGATCCAAAAAAAGATTGAGTCATTTAAGAACTGGCCGAGACCCCTCACTCCTACAGACAACCGGAGTTTCTTAGGTTTGGCTAATTACTATTGCAGGTTTGTTGAGGGCTTTTACTCTATTGCTGCTCTAGTGACAGCTCTAACAATTTGAGTGGTCTAAAACTTGTGAAAAGAGCTTCCAAGATCTCAAAAACCGACTCACTTCAACCCCAGTTCTCACATTGCCGAGGAGTGGTGAAGGGTATGTCGTGTACTATGATGTTTCCTGGGTATGTTTGGGATGTTCTCTCATGCAGGATTGCAAGGTGATTGCATATTCATCAAGACAATTGAAAATCCACAAAAAGAATTACCCTACCAATGATCTTGAGTTAGCTATTGTGGTAATTGCGTTAATACTTTGGAGACATTACTTGTATTGTGTACATGTTGATGTATTTACTGACCATAAAAGTCTTCAATATGTTTTTTCATAGAGAGAATTGAATCTTCGTTAGAGAAGATGGCTAGAGCTACTGAAGGATTATGATATAGGTCTCCACTATCACCCTGGTAAGGCCAATGTAGTGGCCGATGCTTTGAGCCGATTGAGCATGGGCAGTGTGTCTCATATTGATGATGAGAAGAAGGAGCTGCTTAAAGAGGTACACCAATTGACTAGGTTAGGTGTACAGCTGGTAGATACACCAAGTAAGGGTGTTTCAGTTCATTCCAGTTCTGAATCCTCATTTGTTGTAGATGTTAAATCTAAGAAGCATCTCGACCCAATACTCATGGAGTTGAAAGACTCAGTGTTGAGTAAGCTGAATGAATCATTCTCCCTAAGGGGGGTTGGTGTGCTTAGATACCAGGGCAGATTGTGTGTGCCCAATATTAATAATCTCAGACCTAATATTATTGCAGAGGCTCATGGCTCTAGGTATTTCACTCATCCAGTTTCTACCAAGATGTATCATGATCTCAAGGAGATCTATTGGTGGGAAGGTATGAAGCGAGATATTTCTAAGTTTCTGGAGGATTTGCCGATTGCTAACAGGTTAAGGCTGAACATCTTAAGCCTGGAGGTCTTACCCAGTCAATTGAGATCCCAACATGGAAGTGGGAGGCTATTAATATGTACTTTGTGGTTTGTCAGCCCAGGACTAGGAAACTACATGATTCCGTTTGGGTCATTGTTGACTGAATGACTAAGTCTGCTTCATTTATACCTGTGAACTCTACTTACAAGTACGAAGATCATGCCAAGTTGTATATTGATGAGATAGTGAGGTGGCATGCGATCCCTTTATCTATAGTTTCAAATAGGGGAGTCCACTTCACATCTCACTTTTGGAGATCTTTCAAAAAGAGCTTGGGTACATAAGTGAAGCTCAGTGCTGCTTTTCATCCTCAGATGGATGGATAAGCAGATCATACCATTCAGACTTTTGAAGACATACTGAGATCATGTGATGTGTTATTGACTTCAAGGGGAGTTGGGATGATCACTTGCCACTGATTGAGTTCTCTTATAATAATAAGTACCATTCCAGATTGGGATGACACCTTTTGAAGCATTGTATGGCAGGATATGTAGTTCCACAGTTGGCTAGTTTGAGGTAGGAGAGTCTTCCATCCTTGGCCCTCATATCAAACATGAGTCTATGGAAAAGGTAAGAATGAACAGGGTTAGATTGGCTACTGCTTCAAGTTGTCAAAAATCCTATGCTGATAACAGGAAGAGAGATCTTGAATTCGAGGTAAGTGATCAAGTCTACCTGAAGTTATCACCCATGAAAGGGGTGATGAAATTTGGTAAGAAAGGGAAGTTGAGTACGAGGTATATAGGTCCTATGAGGTCTTACATTGAGTAGGGAATGTTGCCTATGACATGATGTTACCAAGAGACTTGGCTTTTCTTCATCGAGTGTTTGATGTTGCGATGCTTAAAAAGTTTGTAGGTGGTCCAGCCTCCATCCTTCCTGTTGATGGGTTAGGAGTCGATGAGAACCTCAATTATGAAGAGTTACAGTTGAATTTTTAGATCTCCAAGTGAAGCAACTGAGGAACAAAGAGGTTGCCACCATAAATGTGTTAAGGAGGAACCACAATGTTGAGGGAGAAACATGGGAGGCCAACATGAGATCCCATTACCCTCACTTGTTCAGTTCTTGAGGTTAGATATACCCTTCCTAAGTCTTATTTTTCTTATCAAACTCTAAATTTTAGTGCATTAGTCGGTTTTGATGTATTAAGTCTATAACAGTGTGTTTTATACTTGCACTATATGAGTTAATATGAGTTCATGGTTGCATTCATGTTGCTAGTTTTGTATAGCGTTGACATGATTTTTGTGTCGCATGGGTTGTGATGTACATTGAGTGAGAATGAGAAGAAAGTTCCTCAATCTCAAATATGAAGCTTTGAGTGATGTGCATCATCCATAGTATGTTGTGAATCAGATATTCACAAAGAGTAAAGTTTCAAGTATGTTGATGTGTTTTTCGAAAATACCCTCTTTGATTCAAAATGATGTGTAGTTTCATTCAGGGATGAATGTTCCTAAGGGGGGAATAATGTAAGATTCCAGAAAATTTACTTGTTTAGTGAAGAGTCTATTAGGTTTTAAGAATATGTATTGGGGTACATAGGCATCTTAATGCCCAATGTTGAGTAATATTGGGCATGTTAGAGAATATTGGCTTAAGGGTAAATTTCTATGTATTAACATGTAACTTAAGATATACTTTGATGTTCAAATGCTCCAATCCAACCTTGTTTAGGAATTGTCCCTGCAATGAAGACCCTTAGCTAAAATTTTTGATTTCATAGCTTAGACACATTCGGTACGAGGCATCCAAGTGTCAAGCCTAGGTACCATAACATATGATCATTTAAAATGATCATGTAGATTAAGCAGTGCCCAAGGACATAGTGAGGATCCTTGGGACAATAACTGAACATTTCAAGTGCAACTACCAAGTGCACAACTAGGAAAGTGCATGGCAACACATGTGGAATCACATGTGCTACCGGCCGAGAGACAAAGCGACCAAGCCCAACTGATTCGGTTAGGGCGGTTAGGGAGCCGACACGCGTTGGGTCAAGCCACGTGGGGCCAATATTCCTTACCACTCCAAGGATCTAACTAACTTACCTAACTAGATAACTAACGTAGGACTAACTAAAATGAACTAACTAGTGTGCCCAAAATCCTAAGACCTAACCGGGTGACACCAGTCGAGTAACAAACTAAAGAAATATCCTAGTACCTATCCCAGGATGTAAAAATGGGTTTGTTATGGTCCTAGTGACATAGGGGAACTTTAGTAATAACCCTAGGTAACTAAATTAATTAAATTAGCAACTAAGTTAATTAATTTAAATTCATGGTCAAACCTGAGACACATAACAAATTTTTAGAATTTGTCTAAGTCAACTACTCTCCTATTTTTCGTCAATCTAGGAGGGGCGTTTCAGTAATAAGCTAATTGATATATTTAATTAAGTTATTTATACTGAGTTAAATTAGTCAACATTCAGTTCCTAAGACATATAATCACGTCTATCCAGTAGAAACCGACGACTGAAAAATAGTGATATAGAAAATACCCTCAATTCTCCTTAGGCGATTTCAAGGCAATTCCTCAAAATTTTTGTATAAAGTATAGGGTGATCTACGTAGATTCAATTCTACAGTAAGGTACGGGTTTTCTCTCTGGGATTCCTTTCCCCAGAGTCTCACTTGAACCTAAATGATTATGTTAAAGATACTCACATAAAAGGGTGTTAGAAATCATGAGACAAGTTTCATTTACACCATAATGATAATGTAAGATTTAAGTTCACATTCATCAAGTATAGAAAGTGATTAAAGTCATCCATTGATCTAAGCATACCTCATACTAGAAGAAAGCTTCCATAGTGTATGAGTCAACTCTAAAATTTGTAAAGTATAATAAATTGAGCTAAGCACCGATAGACTAGTAATGAGCTTGTGCAAGCACATGTTAGCCTCATGAGATGATACTACAACCAAGGTGGATAAGGGTCTCCAAATTCTGCTAGTCTTTGAACTATGTCGCCAGCAGAGGTTACTAGCTAGTGGATCCTTCTAAGAAAGCTAGGAAGTATTCGATTTCACTATGGCCGGTGAACCACCTCTTTTCACTGTGGAAAAGACACCGGATTTCATGTTCGCTTGAATGATCTATGTCGTTAAATGCTAAAGATTTCTCTAAGATTGTAAGAATGAAATAAAGAAAGAAAGAACTAGGAAGATGAGGGGCGTTCGGATAATATGACCAAAGGGTGAGGTTAGACTAAGTAATGATGTGAGACATTCTTAGTTATTGCAAAGAAAGATCCCAATTGAAGTCTTAAAAGAATATCCTAAGTCAACCTAGCATGTTCAAAGTGAACATGAGATCAAAGAAGAATAAATGTAAGTTTTAAGTGAACTAATTAAGAGAAAGCATAAGTATATCAAATCATTTGTGTTTGATAAGACTGAAGTTTTGAAAGTTATTGGCTTATGCCAATAAAGGGAGCAAAACATAATGACTCATCAATTGGAGTATGAATATATTCCCCAACATCTTAATATTATGAAAATGATCAAATAATTCGCATAGGCAATAAAGATTGTCTTATAAAGACTTCATGGCAAATTTAACGAGAATGGAAAGAATAACTTGTGAGTAGGGTAGTCAAATCATTTCCTTAGTCTTATTAATTGCTTACTTGATTCATTGTAGCAATGAGACTACAATGAATCATTGCACTCTTAGGTAACATATAGTATCAAAGGAGATCATTGAACTTCATAACAAAAAGAAGAAAGACTGAAAAATAAACTAAGTCTGGGAGAGGAAGATCTCGGCCTTAGGGGAACAAAAATATTAAATTTTTCTTAAGTTGTTCTAAAATTGGGTTCATGATTCCAAGGTTTTATGTTCATATAGAAAATGAGTTGTGTGCTTTAAATGCTTTAAAATATGTCATTTTCTTAGCATGATTCATAAATAACGAATTAGGAAAGTGAAGTACTTTCCAAAAATGGCATGTTACTATAGGAAGAGATTTCCTTGATCATGCATAGTCATTATGTGTTTATGTGCATACACCCATACTTAGTAAAAGTGTATACTAATGCATATACAATTAATATTTTTATAGGTGCAGGTCCTTGAAAAAGATTGAAGATTAGTTGAAGTTGTTTGGACTAGTACCTCCAGACTTTGGTAGGTCCTCTTGAGTTCGAGGATACCTAAGCTTTATTTTCTAACTTTAGTAGATTAGATATATATAGTGGACGTTGTCCCTAGTGTTTCCTTTCAAACATTTGTTCAAGCTTTTATATTAAGGACGGTTTGGCAACTATTAATTATATTATGAATTCTTCATTTTAATTGTTCAATCTATTAATAGATGGTTGTTTATTTTGAGCTTTTAGTATATCACTCTTATGCAAGAATTAAATGAAGTCTAAGTACACTTTAGTAAATTTAAAAAGTTTTAAATGTTCCGCTAAATTTAACTGTATGATTGTGATGAAAGATAAGAAGAGGCTTGCTTGCCACTAGATTCCTCTTCCTTAGGTTTTAGGAGGGATTTATGAAGATACACATGTTTTTATGAAATTATTGGAAATGATCCGAGGATGCTTTGTAAGGAAATTATCAAGTTTATTGTGAAACTTTTTCAACTATTATTATGATAATGATTGTGAAAAGTATTTATCACATTCGGATTCACATTGGTGAAAGATTTTCTTATCTATGTTGAATTATGTTTCAAGAGTTATTCTATGTTTTGATATTAAAATATTTGGATTGGTTTTGATCATTTCCTCTCCCATGGTAAGATTATATTCAAATTTTATCTATTCCGTTGGGATATAGACTTAGCACTGAGGGGGTTGAGTTGGAGGCTCAAATAGGATAGTATCTACTAGCAGTCTCTAGTGTCAAACTACGTGTCCCCGTAGGATTATCTGAGAAGACCTAGCTAGTGGATCCACTTTAGAAAATGATGATGTGTAAAAATTTTACCTTGAATATTAGATTTTCCTTATCTTGGTACGAGGCATATACCATATTCCATGATATAGCTCTCATGGTCTTATTTTCTATTAAAGTAAGACTCCATAAAATTATTATGTTTTCTTCAAGCTTTTCGATCATATGTCCTTCACGTTAATGTATTTGACTATGTTTCATGATTCTCATGTAGTTTTTTTATTAAGTTCTCAAATGTTTCAATCTGATCATCCCTACTCATTTTAAGTCATTCATTCTATCATGTCTATGTTTATGTGTATTTCCTTATTCATAGCACGTTTCATGTACTAATGCTTACTTGTGCCACATTGTTTCAGTAATTTAGGGTTCAATGCTCCTACCTCTCTTCACATGAGCATTCTCAACAGGAGCTTTATCCCCAATAGGTGCTACTCTTTCAAGGCCTCTTCGTCTAGCTCTTCCTGTACCCCTTCCCAAACCGCGGCTTGTCGCTGCAGATACCTCAACTATAGCATTGATGGGAGTGACGATATGAAAACCTTTGAATCTAGTGTTAATCATCTACAAAAAGAAGAGTTAAGTAGGTTTAATACCAATTTAAATAGACAAATACAAATTGGAATCAAGTTATAGCACGAAGGAGACACGAGAAAATAGAGATATTTTCTAAAGTCTTATAGCCCCTGAAAAAAATTAAAGGCGTCCGCATACCATTCCTCGAGACTCTACTAGAATCGTTTTGGTACATTGAGATCAACAAACCTTGACTCTGATACAAAATTTTTCACGATCCTGACAGTCATGATTGACACCTACACTAACTCTCAGGTGGAAGAACCACTACTACAACCTAAACAAGGCAACTAAACTAAAAACTAAGACATTTAAGTTACGGAAGCAAGTTACGCACTAAGGAAATAAATAGAGTTCCCATAAAATCTAACAAAAGTCTATCAACTAAAACCAATGAGGACAAATTAACCTAGAAACTGAAAGTTAATGTACCAAAACATCTAAATATTGAACCAAAGTCTTAAAGGAAAAATGGGTACATACCAAAAATATAACAAGCATCTACGAACTAGTTTAAGTATGAAAATGTGGATAGAGATTAAAAGAGAATCCATTGCAACACAGAAGAATTAGCTCACCCTTGAATCCACCACGCTCATTGATATTCTAGACAAGGTCTTTCAATAGTCACTTGAAGTTCCCTGTACTCAACAAAAATAAGAGTAACTGCATAATCAATACACAACCATAATGTATTGGTAAGATTAAGCGACTATCCCACTAAAGTTAACATAGCAAGTCAACGAAATTATAGACACATGCATATACCGAACATATACAATATAATCAACATTTATGAACATCATACATTTCAACAATTCTCAAAATATACAATTATTTCACGTAGTTGATCCCCTCATAGAACTCAAACCCAAGCTGTCATGATAAAAGAACGTGGTACCTAATCACAAAGTTATTCCTGAACGTGGTAATCTACTCCTATTTCTATGCCGAAACGTGGCAATCCGATTCTTCAACACACCACAATCACAAACACAAGTATACTCTTAAGTCGTACAATAAAAAAGTTATTCATGACATATAGTCATTCGTCTATTTCATTTTTAATAACTCTGATCATTAATGCAATATTCACATACATACAAGTATCATAATGAAGCAAACAAACATACATCACACAATTATATAATCACAACCATCACCTACCTCGAAACAAGCTTGAAACCCTAAGAATTATTATTTTTCTTTTCTAGATTTGTTCCACTTATTCTTGGTCTGCAAACAATCAATATAACGCGGGAATCAATAAAAAATTACTATTTACCCAGATTTCTAACAATATTAACAACCCTAGATCATACCCATGATCTCAAGTATCCATACTAGGGCTTTACCACAATGGTTTCCAATTTAGAACCCTCTCTCATTGATAATAACCCAAGAAAATAGGTTCTATGGATCGAAAAATAGATTTGAGAGCTGAAAATCTTACCTTTAGCCTCAAAAATGGTGAAAAATTGTCAAAAAGTCATAGGAAGTCATTCTTTAGCTCTCAAAGTCGAAAAGTGAAAAATAAAGACATTTTGGAGTTTATTGACGATTTTATGTCCCGTTTGGCCCACCACACTGGCACTCACCCCGCTTCAACGACCTTATCAAAGTGAAAAAACCTAGCGCCCAAGTGGCGTGCACGAAACAATGAGCTATTTAATTAATTCCAAGACCCCCATTTAACAACATACCTCTAAACAACGACACTGTGAAAATCCCCTTCACACTAAGATCATTTTAGTTGGACTACTCGCTCGAATTTAATTCAGTAAAGTCATACAGATTCATTACAAGTTATTTATCCCCCGCGTGATCAAAATCGTAAATAAATCACATTGATACCAGATTTTTTACACCTTAATGAATTCGATTTCATCCAAATCTGGACAAGGTTGGAAAAATTCCAAATACTAGGAAAAAAATTTTCCGACCCTATTTTTTCCCGGTTAAATTTTTTATAACGACGGAACCCGGTTATTACACCTGATACCAATTAACCCATCACTCGTCCCCGAGTGACACTTAGAAAGAATAAGCTAAGGAACGAATAAAGTAGTACATGTATCAATGGACAATTAGGGATACTAGTTTCACATGTCCCTCTCGGTTACACAAGTAGCTTCCTTAACTGGAAGACGCTTCCATTTGACTTTCACAGACTTATTATTCTTGGTCCTCAAAATATGTACATCACGATAAAGAATCACAATCAGTTCCTTCTCATATTGAAGGTATTTCCCTAAAAAAATTGAGTCCCACTTAATGATGTAATCATTTTCAACATGATATCTCTTCAACATGGACACAAGCAATACCGGATGAACTACCTATAAATTCGGAGGTAAAGTCAATCTATACGCCAACATCCTACACATTCGAGGAACTTTAAGGGACCAATGTAGTGCGGATTTAGCTTTCCTTTCTTGGGAAATCTCATCACCCCTTTCATGGGTGATACCTTAGGAAGAACATTCTCACCATTTTGAAACTCCATGTCTCTTACCATATGATTCTTTTGTCTACTCTGGGTTGCTAGAAGCTTAGCTCGAATAATCCCCACCTTATCTTGAGCCTCCATCACTAAATATACCCCAATGGTTTCGCATCTCCAGCCTTGAACCATCCTATAGGTGATCTACATCCCCTTCCATTGAGTACCTCAAATGGTGTCATATCTATGTTGGGGTGATGACTATTATTATAAGATAACTCACATAACTAGGGCTGGCAAGGGGACGGGGAGAGAGGATTTGACACGGAACAGGGATGGGGGGAACGAGATTGGGGGAAAAAAAAAGGTCCCATCCCGTCCAACTATATATACGGGATGGGATGGGATTTGGGGGGACGGGACGGGAGGAGCGGGACGAGACGGGACGACATGGGACGGGGGATATTTTTTTAAATACTTATACATTTTTATTGAAATTATATGTCTTTAGCTAATAAATTTTAAATTTTATTTTTGATTTTCAAATATTAAAATAAATTTTCAAATTTAAAGTTTCAATTTTAAAATTTTATGATTCATGTTTCAACTTTAAAGTTTTAAATTTCATATTTGAGAAGTTTAAATTTGTAAGTTAAATATTTTAAAGTAATGTAAATTGTAAACTTTCAATTAAGTATTTTAAAATTAGTTTAGTACTTTAGTATATATTTAATTATATATATTAAAATTAAAATGCAAAACAATAATTGTATAAAAAAAACTTGAACAAAAGTTAAAACCTGCAAATTTATTCAATAAAACTTAGAAGTTACAACTTACAATTAACAAATATTAGTGGAGTAACTAATATACGCAACCACCTTCTAGGAAGGGTTCTGTTTCAATAAGTTCTCATACGTAAAATTAATATTTGTTACAGATATTAGATGAGTAACTAATTTTACGCAGCCACCTTCTAAGAAGGGTTCTGTTTCAGTTAGTTCTCGAATGTAATCTAAAAATATCTGTTTTCTCCTTTAAAATTTAATTTTAATTGTCGCATCATATCAATGGTGATATCCTCTGGTGTTGGCAAACTTGTTAGAAATTCTTGTGCCTCTAATTCATCATCACTGCATTCAATTTGTATTTTGATCTAACTTGCTTGTTTTTTACTTAACTTTGGCAAATTGTTATTCCTTCTTTCGGCATTGGACCAATCTCTAAATAAAACTGTTATTTCCAAACTTTCTTCCGCCAATGAATGTCTATGATGACCAATTTAAAACCTTGCCGCACTGAAAGCATCCTCCGATGCAACTGATGAAGCTTGAATAGCTAGAACATCACGAACCATCTTGCTTAAAGTTGGAAGTGCATCGCTTCGCCTACTCCACCATCCTAATAAATCTTCATTGCCGTCTTTGATTTCCAATACTTCTAAAGATTGATTAAGATATTCTTCAAAATCATCACGGTTGGTAGAATTAAGACCAAGAAAACCTCGCATATAACATGAAATTGGAAGTGACAAATCAATCTCAACATTAGAAGTTTGACCAACTTCACCTTGAAATTTTTCAATAGTTCTATATTTTTCATACAACAGTTTTGCTTCTACTTTTATGCTAGACTTACACGCTTGACAATTTGGAATTTCTTCCGGTAAAATATCTGAAGTTTCATAAAAAGTGTCAACAAGGCCTTGCGCACCTTGTAATTTATAAGCAGGATGAAGTAAAGTAACCGTTAAAAAAACTTGAGGAATAGAAAAAAAATATTTTTAAAATTTTTCAATCGTACCTTCAATTGCAACTCTAAATTTATCTATTTTTTTATATTTACAAAATTGAATTGAAAGAGAACAAATATTTATTAATACGGATGAAATAGTAGGATAATAAACTCCCCAAAACATGGTAGTAGCATAATAAAAAAGTCTTAAAAATTGTAATAGGTCTTTAGTTTATTCCCAATCTTCATCACAAATTCTATCTAATGGGTCAGCATTATGAGCATAAAAAACCATTTGTATGGGTCTTCTATATTTATAAGCAACCGAAAGCATTTCGTAAAGAGAATTCCACCTTGTTTTAATATGTTTTGGAATTTTTCTAGGTGACAATTCACATAGGGAACAACGCTAATTAAATTCCCTAATTCTAGCAGCATTGTTTGTATGAAAAATCTAGGTAACACCATATTCAACTTTTACGCTACCACAATCAAATAATGAAATACCATCTTGTACAACTTATTTGATATATGTGCAACACATCTAACATGAAAAACATTATTGTCAATTGGACATAATCTAACTTTTAACATTATAGCAACGTTTGTATTATTAGATGCATTATCTAATGCGACAGACATTATTTTATCTATAACCATGTAATAATCTAAAACACTTAAAATATTTGAAGCTAAATATGCACTAATTTTTTTTCTCTATACATAGTTTATAACTTATAATTCGTTTTTGCAAATTCCAATTATGATCAATCTAATGTGCAGTAATAGTTAAATAATCATTTCCAATTACACTTCGACCCATGTCCGAAGTTATAGACACTCTACTATCTAATATGCTAAATAGACAACGAAGAAATTGACAATGTTTACCTTGATATTCAAAAACATCAGATTTAACAGTATTTCTTGAAAAGCCTCTATAATCCGGATTATAAGTTTGTTGAATATATTCAACAAAACCGGGATTTGAAGGAAAATTATAAGGCAAAACACAAACACAAACCATTTTAGCTAAATTTTCCCGATCTAATTCCTTATTATATTTACATTGTGTTATTCCACCAAGGGGTTAAAAGGATCTAGTGTTCTGTCACGACCCAAATCCGGGCCGCGACTGGCACCCACACTTACCCTCCTATGTGAGCGAACCAACCAATCTAAACTCTAACATTTCAATATAATATTAACAGTAAATAATGCGGAAGACTTAAACTAATTAAATAAAACCAATTCATTAACTTCTAAAATTCAACATCTATTATTCCCCAAAATCTGGAAGTCATCACCACAAGAACATCTATCTCAATTACTAAACTAAGAGTATTCTAAGAAGCTAAAACAAGTAAAAGCTAGTCTATGCCGGAACTTCAAGGCATCAAGACATGAAGAGGAGGATCCAGTCCAAGCTAGAAGCATTAGCTCACCCTGATATCTGGAGTAATGAAGACTGGCTAGAATTGCTGTTGAGTTGAAGACGACGGCACGTTTGCTGCACTCCACATATAACAAAGAAGAAAACGTAAAAGTAGGGGTTAGTACAAAACACGGGTACTGAGTAGATATCATCAGTCAACTCAAAATAGAAAACAATATATATCAAGTAATATCATAAAATCAACTAATATCCTTAGCACGCAGCATTTACAATTACCATAACCCTTGGTCACAACACCAAGCACATCAATGAGGACTCACGCCTCCTCATCATACTCATTTGGGAATTAGGTTCATTAGATTGAGTATATTAACATCTTTCAAGATTCATTATCTTTATTCCTCTCGTGTCGGTACGTGACACTCCGCTCCTCATATACTATCCTGGTGTCGGAACGTGACACTCCGATCCTCATTCTATCCTGGTGTCGGAACGTGACACACGATCCATATTCTATCCTGGTACCGGAACGTGGCACCCGATCCATATACTATCCTGGTGTCAGAACGTGACACTTCGATCCTCATATACTATCCTTGTACCGGAACGTGGCACCCGATCCATATTCTATCCTGGTACCGGAACGTGGCACCCGATCCATATACTATCCTGGTGTCGGAACGTGACACTCCGATCCTCATATACTATCCTGGTACCGGAACGTGGCACCCGATTCCCTAATCTCACTACTTTCGTTCATCAACCCTTCTTTTATACGAAGGCATCATCATTAACAAAGTAGATTAGGGTTTCTTTTCAAGATTTAGGATTCAATAGCTTCATCATGCTTATTATATCACAATTTCATAATCACATTCATGCAAGCATACAATTAAGCATATAGAAGGGTTTACAATACTATCAATACATATCATTCGCTATTAAGAGTTTACTACGAATAGCATAAAATAACCATAACCTACCTCCACCGAAGATTCGTGATCAAGCAAGCAATTTCCCAAGCTTTGTTTCTCTTCGTTTCTCCTCTTTCTCGTTCGACTCTCTCTCTCTCTCTTTCTCTTGTTCTTTCTATTTCCTTTATTCAAAACCCTCTTTCTTTTACCCTAATTAGCATATAATTAAGAATAAAAGATGGCAATAATAACCCACTAATTAACTTAAGGTTACCTCTTTTAACCCCCAAGTAATTAGACTTATTAACATTAACCCACTAACTTTATAATTAAGGCAGGAATAGTCAAAAACGTCCCTTAAAACAATTAAGGAAATCCGACTCAGACTGGGATTACGCAGCCTGTGACGGCCCGTCGCGCCTGCGACGGTCCGTCCTGCTGCTCCGTCACAGAGTTCAGAGACTCAATTTCTCTGAAGAGTCTGTGACGGTCCGTCACACCTGTGATGGTCCGTCCTGCCATTTCGTTACGAAGTTCAGAGAGTCAATTTCAGTACCCAAATTTTAGAATTTCTAAGTGTTTTGAAACGAGACTCCCTCGATGGTCCGTCGTGCTCATGACGGTCCGTCGTGGGGTCCGTCATCTCTGCCAGTTTTCCAGAATAAAATTTGCTGCTCAAAACGACTAAACAGGTTTTTACGATAGATACCAATTTACCCATCGTTCATCCTCGAACGATCAAGAAGAAAACAAGGGCGGGAGGGAGTACCTGAATCTTTAAACAGATGTGGGTATCTTTCTTGCATATCGGCCTCCTTCTCCCAAGTGGCTTCTTCAACCGGCCGATTCTTCCATTGCACCTTGATGGATGCAATCTCCCTTGACCTCAACTTGCAAACTTCTCTATCTAAAATAGCAACAGGCTCCTTCTCATAAGACAAATTTTCGTCAACGAAAACTGAATCCCAACGGATAATGTAGTTTCCATCCCCATGGTATCTTTTCAACATAGACACATGAAATACCGGATGTACTCCGGACAGCCCTGGAGGCAAGGCTAATTCGTAAGCCACCTCCCCTACTCGCTTAAGCAATTCAAAGGGACCAATATACCTTGGGCTTAGTTTACCTCTTTTACCAAACCGCATCACCCCTTTCATGGGTGAAACCTTCAACAAGACTTGTTCACCCTCCATGAACTCTAAGTCTCTAACCTTTCGATCTGCATATTCTTTTTTCTAGCTTTGCGCCGCCAAAAGCTTTTCTTGAATAGATTTCACTTTCTCTAAAGAATCCCTCAAAAGGTCCGTACCCCAAGGTCTAACCTCAAATGCATCAAACCAACCAATGGGGGACCTACATCTCCTACCATACAATGCTTCAAATGGAGCCATATCAATACTTGAGTGATAGCTATTGTTGTAGCAGAACTCTGCTAAGGGTAAGAAGCTATCCCAATGGCCACCAAACTCTATCACACATGCACGAAGCATATCCTCCAACACTTGAATCGTTCGCTCAGACTGACCATCGGTCTGAGGATGGAATGCAGTACTAAGGTCCAACCTAGTACCCAATTCCGCATGCAATGTTTTCCAAAACATAGAAGTAAACTGCGTACGTCTATCTGATATAATGGAGAGTGGAACCCCATGCAATCGCACCATTTCCGAGATGTAAAGTTTGGCTAACTTCTATGCATTGTAAGTCACCTTGACCGGAATGAAATGAGCAGATTTAGTTAACCTATCAACAATCACCCAAATAGAGTCATACTTTCTCATTGTCGTTGGAAGACCAACCACAAAATCCATTGCAATTCTCTCCCACTTCCATTCAGGAATGGGCATTCTCTGAAGTGTTCCTCCGGGCCTCTGGTTTTCATACTTTACTTGTTGACAGTTTGGACATTTGGCAATAAAGTCAAAAATATCACGCTTCATTCTACTCCACCAAAAGTGTTGCTTTAGGTCACGGTACATTTTGGTTGCACCCGGATGTATAGAATACCTTGAACTATGAGCCTCTGTCAGAATAGTGTTGATCAAATCATCAACTCGGGGTACACATACCCTTCCCTTAATTCTCAAAACACCTTCCTCATCGATTGTTGCTTCCTTAGCCTCTCCTCGCAACACCTTATCTTGGATTCTGCTTAGTTTCTCATCATTAAACTGTTTTCCCTTAATCTTGTCAAGAAAAGAAGATCTTGCCTCCACACAAGCCAACAATCCTCCCTTCTCATTTACTTCTAACCTCATCAAGTCGTTAGCCAGAGTCTGAACCTCTCTAGCCAATGGACGTTTAGAAACTTGCAAGTGAGCTAGACTTCCCATGCTTCCTGCCTTTCTACTTAAGGCATCTGCCACAACATTAGCCTTTCCCGGATGATACAAGATAGTGATATCGTAGTCCTTTAGTAGCTCCATCCATCTCTTCTGTCTCAAGTTCAAATCTTTCTGAGTAAAGACATACTGAAGGCTACGATGATCCATGTAGACCTCACACTTAACCCCATATAAATAGTGTCTCCATTGCTTTAATGCACACACTACCACAGCCAATTCCAAATCATGAGTTGGATAGTTACGTTCATGCACTTTTAATTGCCTCGAAGCATAAGCAATCACATTCTTCTCTTGCATTAGTACTGCACCCAAACTAGAATAGGATGAATCACAATAAACAATGAAGTTCTTACCCTCTACGGGCAAGGTGAGAATGGGTGCGGTAGTCAACAAAGTCTTGAGCTTCTGAAAGCTTTCTTCACACTCGTCCGACCATACAAATGGAACATTCTGCTTAGTAAAGTTCGTCAATTGGGAAGCAATGGAAGAGAATCCCTTGACAAATCGGCGGTAGTAGCTAGCTAACCCAACAAAACTCCTTATTTCTGACACATTAGTAGGTCTTACCCAATTCTTCACTGTCTCAATCTTAGAAGGATCTACCATCACTCCATCCTTAGAAACCACGTGCCCCAAGAAGGACACTGCATCTAGCCAAAACTCACACTTAGAGAACTTGGCATAAAGCTTTTTCTCCCTCAACATTTCCAATACAATTCTCAAATGCTCCTCTTGTTCCTTCTTACTTTTAGAGTATATCAGTATATCATCAATAAATACGATCACGAAGAGGTCCAAATATGGCTTAAAATCCCGTTCATCAAGATCATGAACGCAGCAGGGGCATTCTTAAGACCAAAAGACATCACTACAAATTCGTAATTCCCATACCTCGTTCGAAAAGTAGTCTTTGGCACATCCATTGCCCGTATTTTCAACTGATGATAACCGGATCTCAAGTCAATCTTAGAGAAGACACAAGCACCTTGTAACTGATCGAACAAGTCATCAATGCGAGGAAGAGGATACTTGTTCTTAATAGTTACCTTGTTCAACTACCGGTAGTCTATACACATCCGAAAACTCCCATCCTTCTTCTTCACAAACAAAACCAGAGCACCCCAAGGAGACGCACTTGGTCTAATGAAGTCTTTGCTTAGCAACTCTTGAATTTGGGCCTTTAATTCTCTTAACTCTGCGGGAGCCATCCTATAAGGGGGTATAGAAATGGGGCGAGTGCCCGGTTCAAGATCAATGCAGAAGTCAATATCCCTATCTGGTGGCATACCAGGAAGATCTGCAGGGAACACATCCAAAAACTCACAGACTACTGAAACCGACTCAATCGAGGGTGCTTGAGTAGTGTCATCCTTGAGATGTGACAAGAAAGCTAAAAACCCTTTACTAACCATTTTCTTAGCACGAAGAAAAGAGATGATACGAACCGGATTGGAAGCGTAGTCGCCCTCCCACACTAACGGATCTGTCCCAGGCTTGGCTAACGTCACAGTTTTAGCATTACAATCCAAGATCGCAAAATTCGGAGAAAGCCAAGTCATACCCAGAATTACATCAAAATCAACCATTTCTAAGATAACCAAGTCTACATAAGTGTTACTCCCCACAAAAGTTACCAAACAAGACCTATATACTTTTTCAACTATCACAGACTCGCCCACCGGAGTAGAAACACGAATAGGCATGTCAAGTAATTCACAAGGTAAATTTAGACCATTAGCAAATGAAGAAGATACATAAGAAAATGTGGATCCTGGATCAAACAATACCGAATCCATGCAACCACAAACCGAAAGGTTACCTGTGATGACAGCATCAGATGTCTCTGCCTCAGATCTCCAAAGGAGAGCGTAACAATGGGCCCTCTAGCCTGTCTATCCATTGCCCCTACCATTTTGTGATGTAGTTGCTCCAGTTTGCCCATCACCCCGACTGTTTTAGTGACCACCATTACCTCGACCACCACGTCCTCCAAAATGATGGCCTCTTCCATAACCACCTCTACCTCTAACATTTGGAGGTCTGTAACTCTGTTTTGGACAATACCTCTTGATGTGTCCAGTCTCCCCACATCCATAACACTCTCTGGATTCAAGCATAGGTCTCTCAGAGAAGTGTTGACCGGTCTGAGGTGGACCCCCAACTACAGTCTGTAGTGAAGACTGAATTGGTCGGACTGAGTAACCTCCTGAACCTTGTCCTCTAGAGTAAGATCCATTAAAATCACCTCCCTTTAGAAACCTCTTTGATGTCGTCGCCATAGTGAAGTCATCTGGCTTCACTCCCTCTACCTCTATCACGAAGTCTACCATTTCTTGAAAAGATTTTGCCGTAGCTGCTACCTGCAAGGCTGAAATCCGTAATTCTGATCTCAACCCCTTCACAAAATGACGAATCCGCTC
This sequence comes from Solanum lycopersicum, assembly GCF_036512215.1. Lineage (NCBI taxonomy): Eukaryota > Viridiplantae > Streptophyta > Magnoliopsida > Solanales > Solanaceae > Solanum > Solanum lycopersicum. Next base: position 45,322,767 of record NC_090811.1, read on the forward strand.
TTGTGGACTGAAACAAAGTTGGGTGGCATATCTGGATAGTGCACGAAACATCGCCTCATAAGCAGTAACTGACATCCGACCTTGCTCTAGGCTCAAGAACTCATCTCTTTTCCTATCCCTCAAAGTCCGGGGGATATACTTCTCCATAAACAAGCTAGAGAATAAGGCCCAAGTCATAGGTGGTGCCTTTGTTGGTTGACATTTGACATGTGACCGCCACCACATTTTGGCGTTCCCTTGAAACTGATAAGTCACAAACTCAACACCAAACCGTTCTACTATACCCATCTTGTGTAGTAGCTCATGACAGTCAACCAGAAAGTCGTAGGCATCCTCAGATTCAGCACCCTTGAAGTCGGGAGGTTTCAATTTCAAGAACTTACTGAAAAGTTCATGCTGATCATTTGTCATTATAGGCCCCGTAGTAAGACGAGGAAAGGTGCCTATCTCCAATGAGGCATCCATGCGGGGAGCCATAGTAGCCACATATTGTACCTCTGTTATCGGAGGTGTTGGTGCAGAAAATACCGGAGGTGCCTGACCCTGATCAGATAACCCGCTAAGGTAAGCAAGAACCTGATTGATCATCTCTGGGGTAGGTTGGGGTGGCAATTCCTCATTTTGCACTTGTTCATTCTCCCCTTCCCCACCCTCTCTTACTACTTCCTCAGTCGGTGGAGGAGTCACTTCCCTAGTATCAGATGGGCTAGGTGCTCTTCCTCTTCCTCTAGAGGACGTCCTCCCATGACCTCTTCCACGGCCTCTTGCCGCTGCTCTTCCTCGAGCTACAACCCCAGTGGCTGGCTCAGATGTATCTTGTCTTGCCGATGTTGATGTTGGCGCGGTTGTTGCTCTAGTTCTAACCATCTGCGAAATAGAGTGAAGATGGTCATATACCAATTTGTATCACCTAGATACCAATTGGACCCAAGTAATAGCACGAAAGAAAAAAGAAAGAATGGAATTTTCCTAAAGTCTTATAGCCTCTCAAAGAAAAGTAAAGGCGTCCCCCTACCGTTCCTTAAGACTCTACTAGACTCGTTCTTGTGTGATGAGACCAACGTACCTAATGCTCTGATACCAAGTTTGTCACGACCCAAATCTGGGCCGCGACTGGCACCCACACTTAACCTCCTATGTGTGTGAACCAACCAATCTAAACTCTAACATTTCAATATAATATCAATAGTAAATAATGCGGAAGACTTAAACTCATTAAATAAAACCAATTCATTAACTTCTAAAATTCAACATCTATTATTCCCCAAAATCTGGAAGTCATCACCACAAGAACATCTATCTCAATTACTAAACTAAGAGTATTCTAAGAAGCTAAAACAAGTAAAAGCTAGTCTATTCCGGAACTTCAAGGCATCAAGACATGAAGAGGAGGATCCAGTCCAAGCTAGAAGCATTAGCTCACCCTGGTATCCGGAGTAATGAAGACTGGCTAGAATTGCTGTTGAGTTGAAAAAGACGGCACGTTTGCTGCACTCCACATATAACAAAGAAGAAAATGTAAAAGTAGGGATCAGTACAAAACACGGGTACTGAGTAGATATCATCGGCCAACTCAAAATAGAAAATAGTATATATCAAGTAATATCATAAAATCAACTAATATCCTTAGCATGCAACATTTACAATTACCATAACCCTTGGTCACAACACCAAGCACATCAATGAGGACTCACGCCTCCTCATCATACTCACTTGGGAATTAGGTTCATTAGATTGAGTATATTAACATCTTTCAAGATTCATTATCTTTATTCCTCTCGTGTCGGTACGTGACACTCCGCTCCTCATATACTATCCTGGTGTCGGAACGTGACATTCCGATCCTCATTCTATCCTGGTGTCGGAATGTGACACCTGATCCATATTCTATCCTGGTACTGGAACGAGGCACCCGATCCATATACTATCCTGGTGTCAGAACGTGACACTCTGATCCTCATATACTATCCTGGTACCGGAACGTGGCACCCGGTCCATACTCTATCCTGGTACCGGAACGTGGCACCCGATCCATATACTATCCTGGTGTCGAAACGTGACACTCTGATCCTCATATACTATCCTGGTACCGGAACATGGCACCCGATCCCCTAATCTCACTACTTTCTTTCATCAAGCCTTCTTTTATACCAAGGCATCATCATTTACAAAGTAGATTAGGGTTTCTTTTCAAGATTTAGTATTCAATAGCTTCATCATGCTTATTATATCACAATTTCATAATCACATTCATGCAAGCATACAATTAAGCATATAGAAGGGTTTACAATACTATCAATACATATCATTCGCTATTAAGAGTTTACTACGAATAACATAAAATAACCATAACCTACCTCCACCGAAGATTCGTGATCAAGCAAGTAATTTCCCAAGCTTTGTTTCTCTTCGTTTCTCCTCTTTCTCGTTCGACTCTCTCTCTCTCTTTCTCTTGTTCTTTCTATTTCCTTTATTCAAAACCCTCTTTCTTTTACCCTAATTAGCATATAATTAAGAATAAAAGATGGCAATAATAACCCACTAATTAACTTAAGGTTACCTCTTTTAACCCCCAAGTAATTAGACTTATTAACATTAACCCACTAACTTTATAATTAAGGCTGGAATAGTCAAAAACGTCCCTTAAAAATTAAGGAAATACGACCCAGACTGGGATTACGCAGCCTGTGACAGCCCATCGCGCCTGCGACGGTCCGTCTTGCTGCTCCGTCACAGAGTTCAGAGACTCAATTTCTCTGAAGAGTCTGTGACGGTCCGTCACACCTATGACGGTCTGCCCTGCCATTCCGTTACGAAGTTCAGAGAGTCAATTTCAGTACCCAAATTTCAGAATTTCTAAGTGTTTTGAAATGAGACTCCCTCAACGGTCCGTCGTGCCCATGACGGTCCGTCGTGGGGTCCGTCATCTCTGCCAGTTTCCCAGAATAAAATCTGCTGCTCAAAACGACTAAACAGGTCGTTACATGTTCCTTGAACCATGTTAGAAGTCCCTCGATGCATTTCCGATAATATCTAATTCATTAATTGAAATTCCCTTTTTTCTATTGGCTAATGCTTTAGCTTCTTTATATTGAATCGGCACACAAGATAACAAATGTCTATTTCATCCCCCCGTTCCACCTTGACCCCCACCTTTTTTATATTTGAATGGTTGCTTACACTTATTACAAATAGCAACACTATTTTCTTTATCAAAAGTCATAAATTGCCACACAATAGAAGTTTTAGGTCGTTGATACTTCACCTTCTCCCTTGGGAGGTATAAGGGGTGGATGTCCAAAATTTTGCTGCGGTAAATTGATAGTCTCATTTGGAACTTCTGTCACCGGACTAGTAGGTGTTTCTTCTAACTCCTCTTCTCCCAAATCAGCTTCTACTTCTTCACCTGAATTTTCATCAACATTAGGATTAATACTACCATAACGTCGTTCTAAACTTTCGTGATCGAGTTGAACAATCGAATCAATATTATAAGGAGTATTATCAACATAAGTAGAATCATTTATGTTAAATCTAACTCTACTCGTTGATTTAGATTAAGTAACACATTTTTACTACTCTTTTTTTCTTTACTATTTTTTTTTACCAAAATTAAATAATTTAAAAAGTCTACTTTCTATGTTATCTTGTGCTTTCTCTTTTCCTTTACCACTATTTTTTTTGCTAGAACTCATACTTAATTATATATATATATATATATATATATATATATATATATATATATATATAAAGTGTAATATAAAAATAATAATAACACAAAAGTAAAGATGAAAAATAAAATATAAATATTATGAAACGATTGTACCAAACGTCTGCGTTAATAGCAGACGTTAAACCGATTGTTGAAGCTTGTGGTTTGTTGTAACTTGTAATTTGTAACTCCAACCAATACTTGATAACAAATATGAGATAATATAATTATATTTATTGATATAATATGAAAATTTTGAATTGAAAATTGAAATATATGGATTCTAATAATATGAGAATTAAAATGGCATAGAAATTAAGATTGACACTTGAGAGTTGAGAGTTGAGAGGATATATAAAATAGATGAGAGAAATGAGAATAGATGATTTTGTAAGAAATAGTAGGGGATAGGTGTATGTATAGTATTAAAAATGGGTTAAAGTGTAATTATTTTAACTTGAGGGTTTAAAATAAAGTTTTAAAAGTAGGGGGGGTGGTAGAGGGTGTTTAGGAACACATAAAGGCGCATAAATCCGTTTGTTGGGGGGGGGGCACTAGCCGTTTTCCCAACAGATCTAAATGGTCAATTTTTTTAGATTTAAAAGAAAATGAAAAAAAAAGAAAAAAAAGAGGGGATCCCCCGAACCGGGGTTCGCCGGTTCAACCGGGCCGGGACAAAGCCGGGTCGACCAAGACGCAGGGGTAAACCGGTCCCTGACCCGTCCCCTCATCCCCCACCCCTTAAACCCCTTACACCCTGGGGGATGGGCCGAGTTTGGTGCGGGGTGGGTCGGGACGCGGGCCGGGGCGGTCCATCCCGGTCCCTATGGCACCCCTAGTAGAAACTTATCCCAATGCCCTCCAAAATCTATCACACATTCCCTCAACATGTCTTCTAACACTTGAGTAGTCCTCTATGACTTCCTTTCTATACGTGGATGGGAGGTTGTACAAGAAATGAATTGTGTACCCAATTCTTCATTTAGTTACCTCCAAAACTTAGATGTAAATTGGGTACCACAGTCTGAGATGATAGAGATTGGCATCCTATGCAACCTCACTTTCCCTTTCACATAAACTTTTCCCAATTGTTTAGCATTATAATCTATTCTTACCGAAAGAAAATGGGCTCACTTAGTCGATCTATTAACCACTACCCAAATAAAATAAAACTTTCCCAAAGTCTTGGAAAGACCAACAACAAAATTCATGGCTATAATTTCCCACTCCTATTTCAGAATTGGCATTCTTTGAAGTAAACTTGCAGGTCTTTGTGTTCATACTTCACTTGTTGACAATTTTGACACTTTGCCACAAACATTGCTATATCCTTGTTCATGCCCATCCACTAATAAATTCACTTCAAATCTCGATACATCTTTGTCACATCCAGATGAATAGAATATCAATAACAATAAGACTCTATCAATAACAATAGGACTCTATTAATAACTTTTGAATCAAATCCTCAACCCGAATTCTTCCTTTGAATCTAAGTACACCTTCCGCATCAAGAGTGGTCTCTTGTGACTTACCAGGCGGAGTTTTCTTTCTAAGTTCATTCAAATTCTTGTCCTCATATTGCTTGGCTTTGATCTCTTCAATGAATGTGGACCTCACTTCAATGCTAGCTAACGCCCCCTTTCTCTGAGATGCCCAATCGCATGAATTTAGACTCCAATTTCTGAACTTTATTAGCCAAAGGTCGCTTGGATACATTCAATAAGATAAACTACCCATACTTACTACCTTTCGACTCAAAGTGTCTGCCATAATGTTAGCTTTACCCAGATGGTATTGAATTCTCACATCATAATCTGTGTGTAATTCCATCCATATTTTATGTATCAAATTCAGTTACCTTTAAGTGAATACATGTTGCAGACTACGATGATCACTAAACACCTAACACTTGACACCACAGAGGTAATGCCGCCAAATCTTAAGAGCAAACACTACCACTGCCAACTTCAAATCATGTGTGGGGTAATTCCTTTTATGCACCTTCAATTAACGTGAGGCATAACCTATAAATTCATATCCTGCATCAACACAACACCTAAACCAGAATGTGAAGCATCACAATAAAAGATATAGTCTTTACCTTCCACCGGTAATGCTAAAATAGGTGAAGTGGTCAAGAGAGTCTTAAGCTTTTGAAAGATCTACTCGCATTTTTATTCCATTCAAATGGTACCTCATATTTGGTCAAATTAGTCAAGTGAGTGGCAATAGAAGCAAATTTCATCACAAATCAACAATAGTATCTAGAGAGCCCTATAAAAATCCCAACTTCTGTTACAAAGCGAGGCTGAACCCAATTCTTAACCACCTCAATATTTTGAGGATCTACCATTACATCTTCTCTTGACACTACATGTCCCAAAAATGTGATAGAAGTCAACCAAAATTTTCACTTTAAAAAGTTAGCATACAACCTTTGTTTCCAAAGAACTTCCAGAACAATATGAAGATGACCAACATGTTCTTTCTCACTACTTGAATAGACAAAAGTGTCATAAGAAAAACTATGACAAAAGAATCAAGAAATGGCTTGAACACCCCATTCATTAATCTCATAAACTTTTGAGGCGCATTAGTCAAGCCAAAAGGACATAACTAGAAACTTATAGTACCCATAGTGAGTTCTAAACACCGTCTTGGGCATATCTTTAGGCCTAAGTTTTAGTTGATGGTAACTAGACCTTAGATCATTCTTGAAGAAAACTGATGCATCTTGTAATTGGTTAGAAGGATCATTTATTCAAGGCAAAGATACTTGATTCTAATAGTGACCCTATTAAATTGCCGATAATCTATACACATTCTCTTACTACCATCCTTCTTCTTAATAAAAAAAATTGGAGCGCCCCATGGGAAAGCACTAGGTCGAAGAAATCCCTTATGAAGAAGCTCTTGCATTTGAGTCTTAAATTGTCTTAATTTTGCTGGAGCCATGTAATATGGAGGGATAGAAATGGGGTGCGTACTAGACTCTAAATTAATGTAGAGACTAACGGTGTTCCTCTCATAGACTAAGCTAATACTAAGTCTATGAGAGGAACACCGTTAGTGTCCTGCACCTCTGCCATTTGTCCAACCTCCTCAGTATTCTCAACATCCCCAAAATAAACATTCTCCTCTACCTCTTCATGATGTGCAAGAGGACTCTCATTCACATGAGCATTGTATACAGGAGCTCCATCCCCAATATGTGATACTCTTCCACCACCTCTTCCCCTAGATATTTCTCTACCCCTGCCTCGATCGCGACCTCTCGTTGTAGAGCCCTTAGTTGGAGCATTGATGGGAAATACGGGATGAACACCGTTAGATCTATTGTTAACCATCTATAAACAAAAGAGTGAATGAGGTTAGATACCAATTTGATTCGACAGATACAAATTTGAATTAAAGTTATAGCATGAAAAAGACAAGAGAAAATAAAGATATTTCTTAAATTCTTATAGCCCTCAAAGAAAAGTAAAGGCATTCTCGTATTATTCTGCGAGACTATACTAGACTCGTTTGGGTACATTAAGATCAAAAAACCTAGGCTCTAATAACAACTTTGATATGACCCCGACAATCGTGATTGACACCCACACTAAATCTCGGGTCGGGGAACGACTACTACAACCCAAACAAAGCAACTACATTTAAAACTAAGGAATTTTTAAGATACAGAAGAAAGTTAAATACTAAATAAATAAATAGAGTTTTCATAAACTCTAACAAAAGTCTATCAACTAAAAAAATGCAAAAGAATTAAAACAATTAACCAGAGTTTATAAGGAAAAATGGGTAAAACCCAACCAATATAATAAGCATCTAAGTACTAGTATAAGTCCAAAATATGTGGACAGATACTCAAAGAAAAATCCATGGCAGCCCAGAAGAACTAGCTCACCGTTGAATCCAGAACGATCACTGATCTTCTAGACGAGGTTTGTCAATAGAAGTTTGAAGATGCCATATACTCAACAAATATAAGAGCAAGTACAGTATTAGTACGTGACCACAGTGTACTAGAAGGATTGCACGTCTATTCCACTAACTATATCATAAGAACGTCTACAACAAAATGAACAGATGCATTATATTGAACATATACAATATTATTAACATTTATGAACAATGTACATTTTCACACAATTCTCAAAACACACAATTATGTCAAGTAGTTGATTCTCTCATGGGACCCAAATCCAAACTACTAGCATACTTGAATGTGGTACCCGATCCTATAATTATATCGTAACATGGAAATCCAATCCCATCTTTTTGACAGAACGTGGAAACTGACCCTAATTAGTTATGACTGAACATGGAAATCCTATACTTCAATAAAGAACAATAAAAGACACAAGTATACTCTCAATTTATACAATCAATAAGTGATTCATGACATATAGCCATTCGTCTATCTCATTTACAACTAGTGTGATCAATAATGTAACATTCACATACATACAAGTATCATAATGAAGCGAACAAACATACATTACACAATGATATAATCACAACCATCACTACCTCAAAACAAGCTTGAAACCCTACGAATCTTGATCTTCCCCTTTCTGGATTCGTTCTACTTATTCTTGGTCAACAAACAATCAATATATTAAGAGAATCAATAAACAATCACTAGTTACCCATATTTCTAAGAATTCTAACAACAAATGATCATACTCATGATCTCAAGTATCTAAACTAGGGCTTTTACCACCATGTTTTCCAATTCAAAACCCTCCCCTATTGATAATAACCAAAGAAAATAGGTTCTATGGATCGAAAAATAGATTCAGGAGGTCAAAAGCTTACCTTAAGCCTCAAAAATGGTGGAAAACTATCAAGAAGTCGTATGGGGTTGTCTCTTATCTTTCAAAGTCAAAACATGCCAAATAAAGAAGTTTTGGGGTTTATTTTACGACTTTAAGTAACATCTGACCTGCCACGCCGTCATCCACCCGGTTATAGGGTCTTGCTAGAGCGATAAAACTCAACGCCAAAATGGCTTGCTTAAAATAGTGCGCTATTTAATTAATTCCAAGACCCCCATTTCACAACACACCTCTAACCAAGGTCACTCATAAAAAAATATTCACACTAAGATTGATTTTGGGAGTTCTACTCACTAAATTTAATTTCGTAAAGTCATACAAGTTTCTTACGAGTTATCTATCCCCTTGTGCAATGATAATCACAATTAAATCACCCAACGAAGTTCTTAGGATATACTTGACTATATAAATTTTAGTACGAAACTAAGAATGATTTAGCATATACTAAGACCTCCATCCATAATAAACTTACTACACTATGATATAGACTGTAACTAGTAGAATTTTAAAAGAGAATGGTTAATTAATAAAAAATAAATTATTTAATTTTATGCACCTAAATGAGTTTAACTAAGTCATATGATCATATAAGAGTCCGCATAAATTATACATAGTAATCAGAGATTTATGAGAACTAATTATGTTTGAACAAAAGAAATCCTTATAACATATATACTTGTGTATGATCAACATTATTGTGAGAATGTTGATTTTCCGACCACTAATCATTCTTACACACCTCTAATAATCGTCTGCAATGTATGTGAAATCTTATATGATTTTATGAATTGTTTAAGCTTATTTAGCTGTGTTAATTTCATATAATTTATTTTTAATTATTATATTATATTTTTATAATACTCAATTACCCCCCTAGCCGATACCCAAAATCCTTGAGACACACCTTATCTTTGATGAGGTCCTCTTACCCCCTCCAATTTTTTAAGTAATTAATTACCACTTTCGCACCTACGTGGCAATAATAATCTGAAAGGTCGATGTGTTTGTTCAACACGCGTCCGGACCCACTTTTTCAGCTTTCGAAAAAGTAACTTTTACACTTCCCAAGTTTGAAAAGCTGGCGTTTTATGTTTTCCAAATTAATTTTACCAAAAAGTAGATGAAGTAACAAGGAAAGAAAGAGGGAAAGTGCTGCATGTGTGGATCAATTGCAAAGGTTAGAAATTTGATTTCCAACTGAAATTTGATTTTCGATGTTGGATTTTGATAGTTAATTTTTGGTTGCAGTGCTGCATGTGAGGATCGATTTCAATCATGAAAGTGTGGGTCTATTTCATTTAGCAAGAATCGTGACTGAGTTGAGTTCAAAGGTTAGTTTTTTCTTCATTTATTTTGTTTTTTGTTATGCTTAGATTTTGTATTAGTTATGCTTAGATTTTGTAGGGGTTATGATATGTTGTTAAATATTGATTTTGATTTTGAGTGAAATATAACTTTGAGGGTTTATGTTGTGGTTCGGTTAGATATCAAATTTCGTATTTTTAGGGTTGATGTTATTCATATATTCATACTGTCATCTTTGTTATTATGGGGTATGTAACTTGTTATTCATACATTTATATGAAACGTGTTTTGAGTGTGGGTTGTTTGGGTGGTATTATAGTTGTGTGAGTTATGTTGTTATAATATGAAACATGCAAGAAGATAAAGACGAGTTGGGTGTTGTGTTGTGTTGTCTTATATTCTGGGTTACAATAAAGTAACTTCATGTTGGGTGTTGTGTTGTGTCTGTGTGGGTGTGGGGTTAAAGTTAAATAACATTGTCCTAAGAAGAAAATATAGGTTGGGTGTTGTTTTATGTCTGTGTGGGGTTACATACCTAATTGTAAGAAGATAAAGATATGTCGTGTATTGTTTTATTTATGTGGGGTATTGTGTTCTGTATGTGTGGGGCTGGGTATGTGTTTTCTTCAACTTGAATTGTTTTTATAACTATTTGGGTATGTGTTTTCTTTAGTCAATTATTATATTCTATTAGCAACTTTTACTTAATTATTGTTATGTTTATGCATATAGGTATGAGTGGGTTTACATTCATTACTTTAAAGTTTTATCATGGTGGGGCCTTATTGTATGAAGGTGATAAAGCAAGATATGTGGATGGGTTAGTGAGTGAATATTATGATATTGATGTGGATACAATATCATATTTTGAGATTAAAGACTAAATTAAAGAACTATGGTATAGCCCAAATTGTAAATTTAGTGTCCGGCCACCTTATAGTTGCATTTTAGGATATATTGACAATGATGCTATTCTTTTAGCAATGTGTAGTTGTTTGCAAAGTGGGTCTGTTTTGGAAGTATATGCCCACATGCCTGGTGAGGATTCTGGTGCAACTTTTAATAAATTTGGGACCACTGAGGCTAATGGATATAATCAAGTAGGTGAGGCTGCTTATAATGGGGTAGATATAACTATAAATACTACCTCAAACATTCCATCTACTTCAAAACCAACAGCTCCAAATAGTTATCCATCAGATTATGAAGATAGTGAATACTTTGTAAAAGTATCTGATGAGTCAACTGAAGAGAGTGATGATTTTGAAGAGAGTGAAATACTTGAAGCTGATCAATATTGAAGTGATGTTTATGAGGAGTTAATTCAACTGAGGGTTGAGAAAAGATCTTTTCTGAGGAGGAGAAAAAGAAGGGAAAGAATTCCTGTAGATATTGAAGAAGTAGCATGTGGTAATGCTGGAGCAGATCTTGGGTTTGATGAGACCTCTATCAATAGATGTACTTTAGAAGGAAGGTTGGGGTGATGAACCATATTATGTAGGTTCTGATGCTTGTTGTTTTGAAACTGACATAGATGATAGTTGTCTAGAGGAAGGTGAAAAAATGAAGTTGAAACTGCCAAACACAAAAAGGAAAAAACATACCATAGAGAGAGTCAGATTTGATCCCAGCATTAAGAAGATTGTGTAGCAATTGGGTATGGTTTTTGAAAGTGTAAAAGAGTTTAGATTGGCAGTCACTAAGTATGCAATTAAGAGAGGGGTTCAGATTGAAAAGTGTGTGAATAAGACAAATAGAGTAAGGGTGAGATGTTGCAAGGTAAATCGCAAATGGTTGTTATATGCAAGTTTGGACAAGAAGACTAATAACTTTGTTATTCTTACTTACATGCCAGTCCATTCATGTCAAAAGGCTACTAGGAATTATTTGTGCAACTCTAGATTCATTGCTACTATTTTTTAAAAGAAAGTTATTGAACAACCAAATATCAGAGTGTTCAAGCTGCAAGAGTTGATCCTTAAGAAGTATAATGTGCATGTTGGTACGACCACAACTAGAAGAGCAAGAACTAAAATTTTGAATGAACTTATGGGTGATCATGTTAAGGAATTTGGGAGAATTCTTGATTATAAGGATGTGTTGCTGAGGACTAATCCTGGGAGTACTTGTGTGGTGAAGCTAATGAATCTGGTAGGCCAGTATTTGAGGCATTTTACATTTGTTTTGCTACACCCAAGATGGCATTTATGTCAGCTAGAAAATGCATTGGTCTGGATGGTTGTTTCTTGAAGGGGGTTTGCAGGGGTCAATTACTTATTGTAGTGGCTAAAGATGGCTATAATCAAATGCTTCCACTTGCTTGGGCTGTAGTTGAAAATGAGAACACAATCACTTGGAGTTGGTTTATTTCTCTGTTGAAAGAAGACTTGAGATTAGGACATGGAACAAGTTTCACAATTATGTCAGACATGCAAAAGGTAAACTTATTTTAAATTATCTGTTGGTTTATCCCTTTTTTAAACTTAATTATCTAATGTTTGTTGGAACTTGTAGGGACTGGATATAGCTATAAAGGATTTGTTGCCAGCTTGTGAGGAAAGAAGGTGTCCTAGGCATATTCTAGCAAATTGGTCAAAGAATTGGAGAGGGCTGCAAAGGAAGAAGCAGTTCTGAAAGTGTGCTAGAAGTACTTTTGGAGATAATTTCAGAGAAAATCTGCACGAGATTTCTAAATTAGGTATTGGAGGTACAAGTATAGTGGATGACCTAATTTACTATGACAAAGAATATTTGTGTAAGGTGTATTTTAATTGTGAAGTCAAGTCTGATGCAATAGATAATAATTTGTGTGAAAGCTTTAATTCTTGGATTTTGTTTGCAAGGCATAAAACCATTAATACTATGCTTGAAGAGATAAGAATTAAGGTCATGAATAGGTTATCTAGGTTAAGTGAATTTCCCAACTCTTGGATAAGCAATTTCTCTCCAATGGAAATGAAAGTACTAGAACAAAATATTGATAAGTCAATGGCATGTAACATTGAGTTTAATGGAGTAACTGGCTATGAGGTTTGGGATGGATACAAACAACACACTGTATGTTTGAGAAAGAGAGAGTGAAGTTGTAGATCTTGGATGTTGAAGGGTATACCATGTGCACATGCCTTAGCTGCAATGTTGCATAAACAATATGACCCACATGATTTCATTCATCCATGCTACTCTAAAGAGAGGTACTTGATGACTTACTCACATTTCATACAACCTATGAATAACATGCCAATGTGACCAGAATAAAAAAATCCTCTTGTTGATCCACCAGTGATAAAACAAATGCCAGGCAGACCTAAAAGTTGACAAGAAAAGAGGTTGGTGAAAAGAAGGTGTCTGGTAAATTATCTAAAACAGGACTAACTATGACATGTAGTCTTTGCCTTGTTAAAGGTCACAATAAAAGAAGTTGTCATTTATGAAGGAGTGACGTAGTTGGTTCTACTTCCAGGAACAGAGAGCTACCCCTACTTCAAATGTTAAAGAACCATCAAGTTCAAAAAAAGGAAGGGGAACACCAAAGGTACATTACTATTTTGTCACTTACTTTTAAAGTGTAATCAACTTACTAATATAATATATTTTTTCTAATTAGAAATCAACAAATATTTAGAGTGATCCCGTTGCCAAAAGGGGGAGAGGCAGACCTAAAAACACAAGTGCAAATGCAAGTGCAACAGGGGATTTACCTAAAATTATTGCACCTCCAACAACTTCAAGAACAACAAGAGCTACAGCAAGTGCAAGTGCATCAAGGGCCTCTCCTAGAACCACTGCACCTCCTACAACTTCAAGAACACCAACACATGAAGCAAGTGCAAGTGTAAATGGTGTTGGAGTATTATCAAGATCAAGGAGTGGTAGAGGAAGGGGTAGGGGATTGGGAAGTGCAGGAAGAGGTAGTAATCATCCACTTAAAAATTGGTTTACATGTTCTGAAGGTAGTACAACACAGGGTGTAGACAAGAACACAAATGTTGCACCAAAGGAAACTGCTACTACCAGGAAAGGAAAGGGTGTTGAAAACACAACTAAATTTAAAAGGCCAAGAGTCACTGGTATGGGTGTGTTTCAAGCTAAAAATGGTTTCAAAACTTTCAATGTAAGTATTGCGATGCATTCATATTGTTTGTTATCTAATAACTTGCACATTTATTCTCTAATAATCTAAGTTCTCTAAAAATGTTGTAGCCTTGACTGCCAAGTAGCACAATATTAGCCAGACCAAAGAGAGTTTTGAGATCAAATATTGTAACTGGGGATGTTGGTTTCAAACCGACAAGCGGATCGAAGTGGAAAGGAAATCAGGCAATCACAACTAGAAGGCTCTAGTAGATTAGAGATCAATCAAGTCTTTCAAACCCAAATGCTTCCTCCTCTTCACAAGCTCGACACCCATGGAAACTATAACGTTGATATCAATGGTGTTTTATCAGTACTTTCTTGGTGGCGACTATAAGTACTATTTTGTTTCATGTTTGAAGGAAAACTAAATATTCCTATTTTTTGTTATAGTACTGAATTATGGGTACTTATACAACGTGAAAACTTTGTTTGTCAAATGTTTTATGACTTGTATAATTTTGGGCACATTAAGATTTTGTACTGAAAATTTGCTCTTAAGCAATGAAATTCTGGGCACCTATACGCTGTGACTAATTCTCGGCATTTTTACAATTAACTTTGTACTTAAAATTTGCTCTCAAGAATGATTAGTACCTCTTGATTTACTTCATTTTACAACTTCCAACACAAACATATCAACATGGAAAATAAAGAATTAAGACAGTTTCAAACACAAACAAATTCAAATTTACTTTACAATAGAGCAAATAAAGGTTTTGTTACCACAAAAAATTATAGCAATTTCATATTATCCTTATGCCTACCAACTTGGGTTAGAAAACTAACAAATACAACAACAAAACAAATCATCACACAACAAAGGAATTTTCCAAAACAACATCCTTTATTTGTTTTCTTCATTTTCATCCCCTTCATCTTCTTCTTGTATTTCAATTCACCCATTTATTTTACGTTGTCAACCTTCTCCTTTGAATTGATGTTCAGATTTTCATAACGATTTCGAAGACTTTCACTTTCATCCAAAGGAATTTTCTCTAGTTTTGATAGTTCAATCTTAGAATTATCAAGCTGTTCCAGTTGCATCTTCACACACTCATAATTTTTTTCTAACTCGTTAATCCTATTCACCAATTTTGGAAGAAAAAAACTAGATCTTTCATCAACTCTCTCCGTGTCTCTCCATCTAAAGAAATTATAGTTTGTGGCCTCATAGTTGAGGACAAGACCAAAATCGTCTTCCGGGATTGCGATTTGACCAAGACGTCTGCATTTGCAATAAGATTCCATGCTTGCATCGCACTTCCGCATTAAACATTGAATCGTTCTCATCCATACACAACTTATTCAACTCGGATTTTGTCATAACCCTAACTTTATAAACATTGTCAAAAAAATAAGAATTAATAATCGACATAAAAAGATGTAAAGAATATATTAAATTTTACTTTACCTTTTCAAATCAAGGAGCAATTTAACTTGAATGATAATGGATGGAGCTTCTTCAAAAATGAAGAACCATGAAAATGGGGTTATTTTTTCAAAAGAGGAAGAAGAACTACTTTTGAGAGAAACAATAATATTTATTTTTGAATTTTTTTTTTCAAATTGCTTTGACACGTGGCTAACTTTTATTGGTCATTGTTAGCAAAAATCTGCACTCAATCTGCATTCACGCGCCCTACATGGGTGAAATCACGGTTGTTGCCACGTAGGCACGAAAGTGGTAATTAATTACTTAAAAAAAGTTGGAGGGGGTAATAGGACCTCATCAAAGATAAGGTGTGTCTCAGGGATTTTGGGTATACGCTAGGGGGGTAATTGAGTATTTTCCCTATTTTTTATAATAATGATGTCAGTCAATTGTAGACCCCATAGACCATTTAATTTTTTACTATAAATTCATCTAATAGTGTTGAAACTTTCAATACATTATGTAGTAAGTAATACATAAATTGAATAGACAACATGCATAATATATGCTAGATTTTAGTCTATCAATTATCGAAAGGGAGTAAAATCGAAAACAACTGACATGCCACTAATTATACCAAACTATAGAGTCTTAAATTACATTTATTACCTTGAGTTACAAAAACAAAACGGGACACGTATATCAAGGATTTATTGTTATTACATATGGTTCTCTTGTGTCCGGAACTATTGCATAATGAATACTTATTCCTTGTCTTGGTCTTTAAAGTCTCATACACATCCTTAAGATATTCTCTTTTATTTCTTTTGAACTTAGACAAAGGTTAAAGAATATTCACCTCTAATAATTCATATAGCATATATACATTATTCAAACTTAACAAGGATAACACTGGTTAATTTTGAGTACACAATGACGTAGACGTCGACTTTATGGATAGATAAATAGTACTCATAGAGGCTTAAACTATAAAGGAATTCTTTGAAAACAAATTCTCGAAATTTCTTTAGTGTCTGGACTATTTCCTTTTCGATACGATTTTAACATAATGCGACCCAATGACTTTGATTGATATTTCTTTAATTGTTGTGCGTGACATGTTTGATGTTGCAGGTGTGATCACTAACATATTTATAGATGAAAATATGATCGAGCAATCATACTTCCCCACACGCAGCATCCAGGCACAATCACAATCCGGGGATACATATTTCACCATGAACCATTTACTAGGATTCTTCAACGTAGCATAATCAAAAGAATTCCTCATCAACGCTTGGTCTGACAAGTTTTTCAACTTATTCATGTTGTTCTATATTTGTATATTTGAAAATTAGTTTGAGGTTGTATTTCCCCTTTCATTCATTATATATCTAATCACAACTTTGTTTGGATCGTAATCTAATTTCTCGCATCTCAATTACGATTCGAACCATGTCGTGTATGAACCACTCCGATAAAGTGTGATGGCCACTGTCACATGATTTTTAAATCCAACATTTTGGAGTCTCTCTACCACACACACCAATATTAACAATTTATAACAATTACTATAACTACTGTCGTTATAATCAATGATTGATACTAGATTACGGTGTCACTGTATAACTGGCGAAGATTGGTAAGAAAACCTCCAAACAAAAATGTCAATAATGAAATTGAATGTAATAGTTACTCTGCTAGCTCTACCATGAAAAAATGTATCATTAGGACCTCTAAACTATGAATTTTATCTACTGCTGAGATACTTATTAAGTGAAATTTGAAAGCATTTCAAGATAGTAAAAAGGTGGAAATATTTATTACATTTTTTTAAAAAAAATTATGGATGTACAATGGAGGCAATGAGCAAGAATGGAGATTTATAATTGTGATGACAAAGATTTTGCCAGATAAATAGTAAGAATTGGAAAAAGTAGGTGAAAACAGTTGAAAATGGAAGCTTTTTTTTGGGCTTGAATAATTTTTTTTATATTTTTAAAATATAAAATTAAATTGTGGGAAAATATAAAATATTATTGAAAGAGGTGGGGGGGGGGGGGTAAAGTGTAATATTAAAAATTCTGGAGTTGGTCTTGTCCGTTTTGAAAGAGTAATTGATGATGTCATTATTAGTGTATATATAGCTAATTTTTCAAGACTTGTGTCTAAATGTTCAAATAAGTTTTAAGAGTGAATATTTTGTCAACACTCCCAACTCAGTTTGTATATGAAAATACAAATAACTTTATGTATATAAGATTACAACATATCTTTGTTGGAGTTTCTCTAACCGACAACCATCAGTATGGGTTATGTGATGATACAGGGTTTTACCTCACATCATCAGGGTCGTCCTATACTTTTCCGAGGGTATAGAACCTAACTATGAACTAAAGCCACTAGTATACGCTAAAAAGACTAAATAATCATGTACACCGTATGATCCTTTTCTACCCATGTTGGCTACGAAGTTTATGGAGACCTTGAATTATCTGAACTCAACTTGTTCCCTAATCGTTTCTCAATACTACTCCAAAAATACAATTAATTCATATGTTTAGAAACATAACTATTTGTGTTGTTTGAGATGATCACTCGAAAACTAGCTCAAAAACTCTCTTGGAAATCGATATTTCCTCTCTTATTTAAATGTGAAAATATTTACTCTTTGAAAATACTTAGTTCCGAGATAATCTTTTGAAGAAAATGAACTTCATTTTGTACTCCTACTCAACTCAATGCTCAACTATTAAAAAAAGTTACAAATATTTGTAAAAGACTTGAAAAAACACTTTAAGAACTCTCTAGACTTGGCTCTTAACTTTCCTTGAACTTGAATTTATGGATTCAAGGTTATGAGGTGTGATACGAAGGATATCTTGATAATTAAGAGTGTTTTTACATAGTTAATCATGAGAAATGGTAAAATAAAATAGTGTCTGGGAACAAGTCCGCGACGTAGAGATGCATTTTAATATTTGGTTGAGAAATAAATTTCGAGACTGTGGTGTCCACGATCTCTCCGCATGCGGAGAGGAAAAGTTCACTATCAAGGAGTCATGGACCTTGTATATATATTATTCGTCCCACTTTTTCTTCCTCGTTGTATAACTCCAATTCGTCTAAATTCAATTCTTTTTCTCAAGTTCGCTTTAGATTCATATGCACAAGAGACGTACACAAGAATCTATTGATAAACGACTCTAAAATCGACATGATTTCTTCAAGAACTCAAAAATCCCATCCTAACTCAAGAATGAAAACCAATTTCAAGAACACCTTTTAAGATAATCGAAATATCAACTTTGTAGAATGAAATTACGCTAAAAATAAACACGTGGGTGAATGAACCCAATTGCTATATGAACTCACATACCTCTTAAGGATCAAAGGTTTGAGAAACCCGCGACGAAAATCTCAAGAACGCGACGAAATTTTGCCCTTTCTCCTCTTTCTCTTCTCTCAAACACCTAACGTTATTTTGAGTGCGTAAACTAAACCAATTAAATTTAGACCCCTAATTAATTGTTAAAAATGTAATAATTGGGTGAGGAAAATATCAAATACCTTTCTTAAATCTGAGTAACTTTTCTTATCTAGACAGCCCGACTTCAAACGAGCATATCTCCCTCATATGAGCTCGAAAACTAGAAAACTCAGTGGCGTTGGAACGAGGATTCCAAAATCTTCCATTTGATACCTTATTTTCTAACTAACTCATCATGAAATAAAAGTTATGGTCATTTGAAGTTGACCCATAACTCATACTAGACATAATTTTGCCAAATTTCAAATTTATATTCTTTCAAAAAATTGATTCTTTCTAATTCAAGATCTTTCAAATAGCGGGATGTTTCATGAGGGTTGGTACATGCTTACAAAATTTCTTATATGGGGAGGGTTTTTAGGAAATGGAAAGAAGGATCTGAAATAAGAAACCCTAGACGAGCTAAGACTAATAGACGGACAGGGGAGGGTGTTTTGAATGGGCATGTGTCCTTTATCTTTTTTTTTTTTAATTTTTTTTGTACTTGGTGGATTTGAATAATAAGACCAAATGAGTGTACTCTCTTTTTTTCCCCTATTTCTGATTAATAAAAGGCTACTAAACTTTGATTAAAACGGAGGCAAAATTACGTGGTTAAGTGATATGCTCAAACTATACTTCCCTGAAGAAGTATAAGCAGTCGTATCAAGTAAAGAACCCAAATGTTAGGTTGGGGTCAATCTCATGAGGAAAATGGTTTAGACTTAACTTTAATCTACGATTACTTCTATTTAGTCAAGTCCTTTCCGGAAACAAACAATTTAATGGGAGATTTTGTGTAACAAAAGTAATTAATCAAGTCTAAGTAAACAAGTAGCCAGTTCAAATATTTGATATTTATCAAATTATGATAGAAAATAGGGTGTAAGTGTTCCCCATAGGTTTGTAATGTAGTAACCCTAGCTATAAAAACTCTATCCTAGTATATTGCATGCATAGTGGTAAGTTGTGTATCCCTAATTCCTTGGTCCTACAACTAGTGAATTTCACTCGCACCTTGGTCCGACTACATGTGTGTACATTACTAAACCTTACCTTTTACCTCATATTAAACATCATAATCGATGTATGGTTTAGTTATTACATTGAACCAAGTGACACTAGCCTATTAGATAGCATATACTAAATTTACATTGATAATTCTTTACTTATTATCCATCTCCTTGGTCCGGCAAGTAGCAACAAGGAGATTCTAATGCGTGCACTCGTTAAAAAGACTTCTAAACGAAAGAATTATCAATACATGCAAGAAACTATTCGAGAATTGTTATTTTAGCGAGTTTTACTTTGTTGATTACCCATGGTTCACACAACCCTTGTTATGGATTTAGGTACCCATGTTCATAATTACACAATTCATATTAATTTGACAAGAATTCATGTACGTACTTTGATGACATTGAAGAAAATCACTTGAATTCGAGAAAATAATTTAATAAACAATTCCGAAAATTGAAGTGTTTTCCAAAATCCAATATTGAACAACCAATATTACAAATCAGAAAAATAACCAAGAGTCTAGCCCCAAAAATGAGGTTTTTGATCCTATTTAAAATAAAAGAATCCTAAACATAAAAGGAAACCTAAAAAATGAAAATTTGTCCAAAAACCGTGTGGCATCAACGACATGACCAACGGACCATCGAAGTAACGACGGATTGTCGACACCTTCGTCGGTCCATACTTCAACTCTACTTTCAGCTGCTTTCTTCTCCAGCTCTCTTTACCATTGATGGGCCAAGACAATAGTCTTTTGACAGGATGACAGTCCGTTGATGGCATTCGTTGCTCCACACTTAGAATCTTTTCGAATTAAGTAGTGAGGCTACATTCTGTTAACACCAACGAATCACCAGGACGGTCCGTCGATGAAACGACAGAACGTAATTACTTCTGTAGCTTCACACTTAGTCAGAATTTTTCAATCTTGCCTTGGCAGCATAACATCTTCATGGAGACGGTTGCCACCTACGTACCATCGATGGGTAGACAGACCGTCGATGGCTCTATACGTCATCTTTTATGTAATTTTCAGCACATCTTCAGCGTCTTCATTCTGGATAGTTTTTCCTACAAACATAAATAAAAATACATTAAAACTACTTTAAAGAGGCCTTAGACACACTGTAAACATAAGGAAACAACATTGAAATTACCGTGAAACCACGGTACATCAACACCTTCAACTTAAATTCGTTGTTTGTCCTCAAGTGACACACTATGACTCACCACAAAAACCTTTGTACAAAACTATCCATATTTTAGATTTTTCAATCATCACGCTATCAATCCTAATTATTTTCATTATGTTCATGAATGATATCACTATTAGGCTTGCTCATGTGGATCAGACAATGACACAAACTCACCACTCCCCAGCACCCCTCCACTTTTACTTCTCACCAAGGTGTCAACTTTTCAGTATTGCAACTAGTTCCCTTTTTTTAAAAACAATATCCTCTTTTTTCACATAGTGATTTCAGTTTGAGTTTAAGGATTATTTTTTACAACACTCATTCTCAGAACAACTTCTCACCTTATTAATACTTATTACCATAGGCTTGCCCTTATTTTCAATAATTTAAGTTCAACGTATTAGACTCTTAGGGTAATGATAGGACTTTCTTATCTAGTAATGTAGGATCAGGGTAAGGTAGGGTACATTTTAATGTATTTTAGTGACTTGTTTTCCTCCTTGAAATAAAAACTAAACATCCTACCTTTTCATCGTTTATTTCGCCCTATTTCTTAATTTTCTTATATTCTTTTGCCTTTCCTTTCTCCTTTTTTTCTCCTTTTGTGTAAGTGACTCTTTTTTCTTTTTTATATTTTTTATTTCCAAATTTTGCAATTTTTCACTTGATTTCAACTTTGCTTGAGTCACTTTTCTTTTCGTCTTTCTCTCTCTTTATTCTTTCAGCCCCACTTTCCGGAGCATTCCTCATAATAGCCACCCTCAACTCATGGCTTTTCCATGATTCAAGGTACACAATACCCAAGATTGTGTCAGGGCCATGATAAGGTTATTTTCTTCATTAGCCAACCTCAAATTATTTTTTTGGCATAAGCTGAGGTGCATATGTCCAAGGAGGGACCAGGGACAACACATTGTTCCCAGAAGATAAGTTGGGGTAAAAAAGAAAGGTTCATTTGGATCAAAAAGGGATTAATTTCATTCGGTTTTATTTTATCTATGCAAAAGGTTAAATATCTTGAACAAGAGCCTAATCATTTCCTAGTTGACTATTACAGATTACTTTTGGCAGGACTAACCAGGCAAGTTCTAGATAGTACCAACGGTGGTCTATTCAACTTTCTCACACTCACTTAACACCTCATTACCCTACTAGATTATCAGACACTTAGTTTGAGCTTATGATTGAGGGTCATGCAAGGGTGTATCTCTATGTCATGCTTAGAGCCACACATTCATCATTCACTATGCCTAATCATGCAATCATTTTATTTAAATCAGGATATAATTTTATTTAGCCATCATGATTTAGATTTCATATCAATACTATGTACTAGATACTAACGTGCTTGTTCAACAGTAAAGCAAACAGTCTCTTGGGGGAAAATAACACAGGAAAGAAAACACCATGAGAGGATAGTGAGTTGGGCTATTCCGACATCACTCCAGCACACACTTTCCATTTACCCCACCCCCAACAAAAGAGCATGCAATTTTCTCCAATGCATAAAAAAATATAAAACCGAGGGGTAGGTGAAGCAAACCTGAGGCGCATAGCGCCAATGATCAACAAGATGGTGGGTTCGGTTTCCAAAAACCCACTCCCTCTGTAGTAGGGACACCATCAGTAGTGTCTGAAGTAATAACAGCACCCTCAGTAATGCTCCTCTCAACATCAGCAATCCAGGAGCTAGACGCCCCAACAGCCACCTCCTGATTCCTCATATTCTAGGCCTCCTCATCAATCAGCGAGGCTCTCCTGAAAGCCTTCAACTCAAGACGCTCTCTGTTTCTAGCTCGAGTCTCATCATCCTTCCTAGATTGGTGTCTCTTGGTATGCTCACGTGGATCAGTTGATGGCGCAGCAGTGGTGGAGAATAGTGTAGCCATCACTATATCCTCAGCAGGCTCCGCAGATGGGGCCTCAAACTCGGGCACCCGACCCTCCAGTATAGTATCCATATTTTGTATCATACTAGCGACAACATCTTGGAGAGTTGTCAAATCTACAATAGGTGTTTTCCAAGCGAGAACCCTCAACTCAAATGCGTCAAGGTGCTGGATGACCTCCATATTCTGCCTCTCAGTCCACCAGGCCATATTCTTCTCGATTGTCTCTTCCTCCTCAGCAATAGACTTCTACATCCAAGGTTGGATATGATGCAGAAGTGTGCACATTGGGGCCTCTAACTTCTGGACCCTAGCATCGGGACCAGTGCTGCAGATGGGGTGGAGCGGTACCCAAGATAGACTCAACCGGGGTGGTGCCAGTAGGCTCTGATGTACCCTGATCAACCCCTTGGGCTTGCTCTACTGTAGCTGCCAAGCTCTCACCTAGTGGTTGCACCTCTGCTCGGGGCCCTCTATTGGGAGCTAACTTATTGGCCTCATCCCAAATGAGACCAATATCAACTATGCCAGTCGGGGACTTGAGCACATCAATGTGCCACATGGGCACTCCAGCAGACTTGTACAACTAATAAATCATGCAATGGAAGGGGTAAGTAGTGGTGGCCTTAAAGGCCCGCTCATGAATGAACGCCTGTAACAGCCACGCAAGATCCACTTCAAAACCATCAACCATGGCAGCTATCAGCACTAATCTATCCCATGTAACAATATTATCAACAGTAGTGGTGGAGAGGCAATGACGGACCAAGAGCCATATGAATTTTGTCGTGAATGTGAGGTTCGCCTTCTTTATACCTCATTTGGGCTCCATTACCTAATCAGCAACCTCGCCATCCATGGAGATGTCTGGGCTATCCACCTCTTGGTGGTCTCTCTTAGCACTCTCTTACGCTGGAAATGGTCGTCCTTTACAAGATTCTGCTGATAGTCAAACTCGGGAGTGAGGGGGGTCCTAGTGGCATCAGTGTCAGCACCATATAAAAATCAGTGAATGGTGGGAAAAGAGATATCCACCCGCTTGCAACGGACACGAATATGCTCAAGTGGTGCGTGTTTGAAGGGGTTAGTCCGCTTGTCCAAATTAGCCCTTAGAGTCGCCACATAAGTGGCGTAGAACTATCAAACAATCTTCTCGTTGTAACTTCCAAAACTCCTAGCTTTCTCTCTAGCCGATGGCGGGTGAAAAGGTCATGCATATCTGGCATCGTGTGAAGACTCTCGGTAAGAACTCACCGCTCGACTGTCATAGTCCGACTCATGACCCCCTAGTTATTGAGCAGCTTCGCATATCTGTATATCTGATATTGGCCCTAGACACACAATCGGTTGGCCTGATCAGCAACCATTGCGGAGACGTCGGTCAGGGGTACAAAAGTAAAATCTGCACTATCATCCTCCTCAGACGAGGCAGAGGGGACAGATGTAGCTGGAGCTTTGTCCCCCTTTGAAGATGAATCTTCCTAAGACTCAGAAACCTCGACAGAGCCAGACGCTCCCTCAAAAACTGTAGCAAACCCAGATTACGTGCCGGTCAGTGTGCGCTCCTCATCAAACTGGGAGGCAGTGACTTCGCCGGACACCACCCTCATGGGCATGCTACGAGAGGTCCTGGAAGCAAGTGACAGTGGTTGGTGGCCTGGGGGCACGTATGCGGGTTCGCATTCATCGTCGGATGACCCAATCACCATCTGGCGGGAAGAGGCGACAGACTTTGAACGTCCTCAAGAGTAGACTAAACCTTGCTTGGATGCCATGGTTACCTGCTAGAAGGGGGTTATTAGTTCCAATTTAAGCGTGCAACAGACTCAAAAAAATCAAACACAGAGGAGGAAACACAAATAGAGTGGTGATGCAGAACTACAAGACTGACTGACGAACCACATCGATGGTCCGTTAGTGTGGGTACATTGTTGGACACTTAGAGAATCTATTTAGACATTGCAGAAACAAAGATTCTGTTAAAGACGACGGAAGTGTAGGACGGACCGTCGACGGAACGACAATCCGTTAGTGGGGGTCCGTCGATGGACCCTTAGAAACTTTTTTAGATTCTTAAAAAACATAGTTTCTTTTAAGGACGATAGAAGTGCAGGACAGATCATTGACAGAACGACGGTCCATCAGTGGGGGTCCGTTGATGGACCCTTAGAAACCTTTTTGGATTTTTAAAAAACATAGTTTCTATTAAGGACGAACTGCAGGACAGACCGTCGACTAAACCACGGTCCGTCAGTGGGGGTCAATCGATGGACCCTTAGAAAAGTTTTGAGGAACTTTAGAAATAAGGGTTCTGATAGAGTACGGTCAGGAAGAGCGCTCCGTGGATGGGTTGATGGACCGTCGTCTACCCTCGTTGGTAGATACTTAGAAAAATCAGGGGAGGTTTTGTTGACGGACCCTAACGAAGGTCCGTCGAAGGACTGACGGTCCGTGACAGGGTCTCGCTTTGTCTTTCAGGGACAAAATTTCGGCAACCATTTTTACCCCCAAAGAACAATTTTAGAGAAATCTAAGAAAAATTAAGTTCCTCTAGCATTTAACAAATCATTTTTTCATTCCTAGGGCATGAATTCTCGTAGTTTAAAACATAGAGTCTCACAGACTATCAAACCATAAGTCGGAAACAACAACACTCAAAACGAAACAATTATTAGACAATACATCCCCATCGCATTCACTTTCATTGTTCTAAAGGACTAGGAGTTAAGTTTGACGATTTTAAGCATGCAACGGTGTCCCAAGTTGAAGAGACACTATCATATTCCATCAATTAAACATGTAAAGTTATGAGAGTAAATATAAAAGATCATAAATATATACCTGTATATTGTAGTTTAGGGAATGAGGAGATGAATTCCTCCACGTACAAAACACCAAAGAGCAACCTCGAACACCGACCGAGAAGAAGACAAATCAAGATGGAAAATTAGAGAAGAGAAGGGATTTGGGAAACTGATGGAGATTTGGGGAAGAGAAGAATCTGACTAATAGAAATGGGAGTTAATGGGTGAGGAAGTGGAGAAGTAAAAGGGGAATGAGGAGGGAAACGGTTTTGGGGAAGGTTTTGAAAGGATGGGTAGCTAAAAAGTTTAAAATTTTAATATATAACCAGTCGGGTCGGGTCGGGTTATTGGATTGAAGGACCACAAGTATGTCGACGGTTGTCGATTGATCCATCGAATGTGCCCTAACTTAGAAAATAATTAACTAAACAAGCCTGGATCTACGGACCCTGCTGTGGTCTGTCGATTGGTCCGTCGATCAGTGCACCAAACTAATTTTCTATCGATTTCTGAGGATTTGGTCCCTGTACATTGAACATCCAATAGGCTAATCTTTTTGTATTTTATGGACTATTTTTAGACAAAGACCCTAGTGTAATGAAAATTAATATATGACATTAAGAGAGAAAAACAGAAATAATGCAACTATGCCTATAAAATCACGAAAAAGACAAAACTATTGTTGTTGAGAGGATACATATTGGTTACCTCCCAATCAACTCTTGATTTAACTTTGCGGCACGACGCATGACTCTTGATTAGTCAGACTTGATAATGATGGTATGCCTCGATAAATTCATTTGCCTTTCATCACGCCCAAGGTAGATTTTGATTTGTTGCCCGTTCACCTTAAGCCATACACCCTCCTTATTCTCCATCTAAACCGCTCCATGAGGTAAAATTTAGGTGATCAAGAATAAACCAGTCCATTTGGATTTGAGTTTGCCCAGAAATAAGTGTAACCTACAGTTAATAAAAGCATTAAATCCCCAACCACAAATTCGCGCTTCTCAATCTTTAGGTCATGTACTTCTTCATCTTTTGTTTGTAAAGCGCTGAACATTCATATGCCTTTAAGAGAAATTCATCAAGCTCATTGAACCCATTTAACCTCTGTTTCACAACCTCATTCCAATCCATTTTCAGTTTCTTCATTGCCCACGTGGCCTTATGATCTAACTCAACCGGCAAGTTACAAGTTTTCCCATATGCAAGTTGGTATAGGGACTTACCTATGGGTGTCTTGTATGTTGTCCGGTAGGCCCAAAGAGCATCATCAAGCCTCCTTGACCAATCCGTTCTATTCACATTCACCATTTTTGCCAGAATCTGCTTGATTTCTCTATTTGACGCCTTAACTTGCCCACTAGTCTGAGGATGTACGGCGTGGCCACAATGTGGCGAACCCTTTATTTCTTCAACAATCCTTTCAACAATTTGTTGCAAAAGTGGGATCCCCCATCACTAATAATGGCCCTTGGGGTGCAAAATCTGGAAAATATGTTCTTTTTCAAGAACGCAATGACACTCTTCCCTTTATTATTTGAAAGTGCTATGGCTTCCACCCATTTTGACACATAATCAACCGCCACAAGAATATGCTTCATTCCATGAGAACTCACAAAGGTCCCCATAAAGTCAACAACCCACATGTCAAAAAACTCAATTACAAGAATGAGATTTAAAGGGAGTTCTTGTCGTCTAGAAACACCTCCATATCTTTGGAACCTATCACATGCCTTGGCGAACTCATGAGCATCTTGGTTGATGGTTGGCCAATAGTAGCCACATTTCATGATTTTTTGGGCTGTCCGGATACCACTATGATGCCCACCCATAGGAGAGGAGTGGTATGCCTCAAAAACATTCAACATCTCTACTTCCGGCACACAACTCTGAATAAGCCCATTGGCACAACTCTTATATAAATATGGCTCATCCCAAAAGAATTTTTTTACATCATGCATGAACTTTTTCCTTTGATAAAAAGACAAGTCCGATTGGACAATATCACTAGCCAAGTAATTCGCAAAATCAGGGAATTATGAAATCAAGTCTTGAGAAGTGGCAAATACATGCTCATCAGGTAAAGTATCATCAATTTCAACCTCTTCACCAAATTCTTACATAGCTCTATCCTCTAGTCGGGACAAGTGATCGACAACTTGATTTTCGGTCCCTTTTATATCTTTCACTTCAAAGTCCAATTCTTGCAGCAGTAATACCCAACGAATCAACCTCGGTTTTGCATCCTTTGTTTCCATAAAAATATCTCAAGGAAGAATGATCAGTATGCACTATAACTCTTGTGCCAAACAAACAGGAGCGAAATTTCTCGAAAGCAAAGACCACCACAAGGAGCTCTTGTTCAGTCAAGATGTTGTTCTTTTGGGCTTCATTAAGGGCTTTACTGGAATAGTAAATAGGGTGAAGGGTTTTATCCCTTCTTTGACCCAAAACTACACCAAACGCAACCTCACTAGCATCACACATCACCTCAAATCGTTTACTCCAATCAGGGGAAATAATAATGGGTGCAGACACCAATGTGTCCTTCAACTCACCAAAAGCCTTAAGACAAGATTCATCAAAAAAATTTACACTTTTTTATCACGTAACTTGCATAGAGGATGTGCAATTTTTGAAAAATCCTTGATGAACCTCCGATAGAAACCCGCATGCCCGAGGAATCTCCTTGCACCTTTTACAGAGATGGGTGGAGGAAGTCTCACTATCACCTCAACCTTAGCTCGATCAACATCTACACCCTTCTCTGAGATGCGTGGCCCAAACATACTTTCTTTCACCATGAAGTAATATTCTTCCCAATTTAGCACAAGGTTACAATCTTCACATCTTTTGATAACTTCGGAAAAGTGATTCAAACAATTATCAAACAAGTCACCACCAACAGAAAATCATCCATATATATCTCAATGGTGTCATCAACCATATCGGAGAATATGGACATCATACATCTCTGAAAAGTAGCCAGTGCATTACACAATCCGAAAGGCATCCTCTTGAACGCCAAAGTTCCATAAGAAAAAGTAAAAGTGGTTTTCTCTTGATCTTCTATTGCAATAGAAATTTGATTGTCCCTCGGATAACCATCAAGAAAACAACCCTGATATACCGTGGTTTCACGATATTATTAATACTTTTTCCTTAAGTTTAGTGTGTCCAAAAGCCTTTTTGTGCTAATTTTTATATAAGTTTCTCCTTCTTTGTAGGAAATCTATTCAAAGATGTATACAGAGGTTTCTGAGCGAAGAAATGCAGAAGAGACCACCTACGGAGCTTGTGATGGTCCGTCATGCTTGTGACGGTCCGTAAGTGGCAGCATAGTGCAGCTGCTGAAGGAAGATGGGGAAGTCTGACAAAGTGTGGGGTTACGGAGTCCATGACGGTCCGCCGTGTCTATGACGGTCTGTCCTGCAGGTTCGTCATCAAGTTAAGAGAAGTAATCCCAATACCCATATTCCAAGAGTTTAAGTGTTTTGGAATGAAGACTCTTGACGGACCGTTGTTCCTATGACAGTCTGTCATACTTGCCGTCGAGGGTAATGAAGAGAGCAGCAGAAGAAATTTCATCAAGTATGGGACGACGAAGTCTATGATGGTCCGTCGTGACCATGACGATCCGTGGCGAGGTTCGTCAACCCAGCTGCGTTTTGACAGATTTCAAGCAAATAGAGTCCTTGTTTAATTAGGTTTTATTTTCTATAAATAGTTCAAAAAACCTCATTTTTGAGAGTAGACTCTGGATCATTATTAGACTTTGTGTATTAGTGTTAGACTTTTGATTATCATTAGACTTTTTGTAAGATTTTTGATTACTTTAAGATTCTTGCAAGTGATTGTTGGTGATTTTTGGTGATTAATCAATAAAACTTTCAAATTTTACTCATTCTCATTGATGTAAGTACATGAATTCTTATATAATATATTTGACTATTGTGATTATGACTATGGGTAACTAAACTCCATAACTAGGGTTGTGGGAACCATAGGCAAATAATGAGATAAAACTTAACGAAAATAACAATTCTAGAATAGTGTCTTGCATGTATTAATAATTCTTTTGCTTAGAAGTCTTTGTAACGGATGGCAAACATTAGAACTCGCCTTGATGCTACTTGTCGGACCAAGGAGGTAGATAATAGGAAAAAAATTATCAACATAGATTTAGTGTATACTATCTAATAGGCTAGTATTGATTGGTACGAGGTAATAACTTAGTCAAATATCGAATACGATGCTTAATATGAGGTAAAAATAAGGGTTAAGATAGCAACACACGTAGCCGGACCAAGGTGCGGAGTGAGATTTTCTAGATGTCGGACCAAGGATTTAGAAATACATAACTTATCACTTTGCATGCAAAATACTAGGAAAGAATTGTTATAGTTAGAATTATCAAGTTATAAACCTGTGGGGAACACGTAAACCCTAGTTACTTTGATTAATGGTTAAACTCCAACATTCAAAGTTGTTAAGTGTCTCTTTCAATTTTGTTAGTTATTTTCATTCATTTAGAAATAGAACCCCCGCCCCTATTTTTTTTTGCTTTCCAAGGAAGTAATTGACCGAACAATTGTAATAATAGGTTAAAGTTAAGTCTAAACTATTTTCCTCGTGGGAACAATCCCAACCTCAATAGTTGGGTTATTTACTTGACACGACCGCTTTACTTCTTATTTGAGAAGTAAGTTTGAGCGTATCAAATTTTGGCGCCGTTGCCGGGATTATAGCTTTTAGATTAACTTAAACTTATTACTCTAGTTTAGTTGATATTTTCTTGATTTTACTTTGTTTTATTGTTTTTGATTTGTGCAGAACCAACCTCGTAGTATGCCAAATACACGAAGAGGAAGAGAACCCTTGTTTCCCTACGATCACGAATTAGAGCGTACACTACGCAACATGATTCGAAACTTGGGAATCAATGATGATGATCTAAACCAGAACATCCCAGCTCCGGTTGATGTTCATGGTCAGTTGTTACCTGATGCTCCGGGTAAACACCAACAGAGGGGACAAAATCCCGCCCCAAGCATACTATAGAGGCTATGATAACATAGCAGACTCCGATGGGCCACTTGTCTTGCCTCCTCTACCCACAGGCCACACCTTTGTGGTAACTAGTAGCGTGATGCAAATGCTCACTGCCAGAGGTTTGTTTTCAGGGCTACCTTCTGAGGATCCACATGCCCATATAGCTAATGTAAGGGTAGTGTGTAAAAGCTGTGTAGGGAGGCTTGACTTGGACTTAGATGTAATAAGGCTCAGAGTGTTTCCTCTCTCACTGACAGGAGAGGTTGCTATATGGTTCACTGAGCTCTCTTATAACTCAATTTTCACTTGGAACCAACTAAGGGATGTCTTCTTAGCACGCTACTATCCGGTCTCCAAGAAACTAAACCACAAAGACAGAGTGAACAACTTTGTGGCACTACCAGGAGAGTCAGTTAGTAGCTCTTGGGATAGATTCACCTCGTTCTTTAGAAGTGTCCCTAATCACCGCATATATGATGAGTCACTGAAGGAATACTTCTATCGAGGACAGGATGATAATAATAAAGTGGTGTTGGACACTATAGTAGGTGGATCTTCTGGGGAGTGTCCTTATGCTGAGATTGCTGAAAAATTAGAGAAAATCTCCCAGAACAATAAAGCTTGGAGTACTAGGAAAACAGATACCGGGAGAAATATCTTCGCAGTACAGTCCACTCAGAACCCAGCCACAGATGAGATTCATGAAGAAATGGCTCAGATGAGAACTGAGCTTGGGTTGGTACTAAAACATGTGTTGAGGGTACAGAAAAGATAAATGCAGTCAACTACTTGTCGAAACCATCGCCACCTAATGATGAATGCTATTATGTGGAGGACACCTATCCATTAAATGAGCAGACGGGGGGTTTCCGACAGAGCGCCCAAGGCTCAAAACAGGATAATTAGCGCCAAGGTCAAGGGAACCAAGGTCGGATCTATAGTAACTACAACCGTGAGGGTCATTTTGTCCGAGATGGAAACTAGAACCGCGACAACAACTTCAACAGGGGTAACTATGGTAACAGAAATGATAGGAATGGACCATTTGTCCCTCCTCAAAATCGTGAATTTACTCCTAGGGATGGTAGAGATAGTATGGCGCGAGTTGAGGATATGTTGCACAAAATGATGAGGAGGTTCGATGCAAGTGATGAGCACATTAAAGAGTTAAAGTGTGATTTAGCAGGTATTGTGCAAAAAGTCGATACACATGCAATATCGATTAAGCAAATCGAGTTGCAAATGGCCCAATTATCTGCGACAGTGAACACACGGCAATCGAGCACTCTTCCTAGCAACACCATCCAAAATCCAAAAATGATGCGCCCTGTATGGCAATCACTACTTGGGGTGGTAAGCAAACCATTGACCCACCTATGCCGTCTAATCAGGAAAATGTGAGAAAGGATGATGATAAGGTGGTAAAGGGTAGTGGTGAAGAAGAAGAAAACACTGGAAAAGATACAGAAGTCCCTATGAAGGTAATTCCCATGCCTAAACCACCACCACCCTTCCCTCAGAGATTAGTGAAAAAGACCAAGGATGGTAAATATCGGTGTTTTATAACAATGCTAAAGCAGCTTTCTATCAATGTCCCTTTGGTAGAAGCTCTTGAACAAATGCCCGGTTATGCCAAGTTTATGAAAGATCTGGTTACAAAGAAAAGATCTGTCACTTTTGAGGATGATGATAGACTGCAACATTGTAGTGCTATTGCTACAATATCTGTCGTGCAAAAGAAAGAAGATCCGGGTATGTTCACTATTCCTTGTACAGTCGGGTCATTACATTTTGCGAAAGCATTATTTGATCTGGGGGCAAGTATAAATCTCATGACCCTCTCGATTTACAAGAAGTTGGGTTTGGGTGACCCAAAACTCACTACGATGCGGCTACTAATGGTTGATCGAACAGTGAAAAGGCCTCTAGGGATACTCCATCATGTCCTAGTAAAAGTGGCGTCATTCATATATCCGGCAGATTTTGTTGTTCTTGATTGTGAAGTCGATTTTGAAGTGCATATTATTCTTGGGAGGACATTTCTTGCTACAGGTAGAGCCTTAGTTGATATGGAAAAGGGGCAGATGAAATTTCGGTTGAACAATGATGAAGCAACCTTAAACGTTTGTAAGACCATGAGGCAGAGTGGTGAGCTCCAATCGGTATCCGCCATACCCTATAAAGAAAAGATGAAGAATGAGAATGAATAAAAAAGTTCAAAACAAGAGTTTATGGTTAGGGATTTGGTGCTTTTAGACAGTTCTGGGTCGCCTAGTCTTCCGGGCAAGCTCAAGTCCAAACGGACTGGCCCTTACTTGATTACCCAAGTATTCCCTCATGGAGCAGTTGAGTTAAAATCCAAGGAGGCATTGCGGTTTAAGGTGAATAGAGAATGAATAAAACTCTATTTTGGGCATAAAGAATTGGTGAATGAAGTGATAGAGGCATACAATCTTGATGAAGGCTGAGTAATCAAGTGTCCTCATTCGTTCCGCGACGTTAAATCAGGAGCTTGGTGGGAGGAAACCCAATACTTATAGTTTTTATTTTTAGTAATGGTAGCATTTTTCGACTAATGAGTTTTAAATTTGCAGGCACATCACCAGGAGATTCTACAGAAAATTACTCTGCAGCAGTCACTGACGGAGACAGTGACGGACCGTCGCATGAATCTGTCGTGCCAGGTACGTCTTTCTGTTATTTTTAAACTACAGCACAGACGATGGAACCAACGACGGATCGTCACAACTGCGACGGACCGTCGTCGGGCAATCATCGCGTCATTAATAAGGCATACCCGACCCGACCCGGCTGGAGTTTTTTTTACAAAATGTTACCGTTTAAACTCTCCAACCCCTCATTTCACCCCCATTCCCTCACTATTCCTCCTATTTCCCTCCCTTTTCAACTTCCAAACTCTCTCCCTCTGTCAACCGATCATTGTTCCCCCAAAATCCTCCAAAGCCCTAAAAGTTATCATCTACTAGTCGGAGTTGCTGTTGTGGGTCTTCTCGGTCACCAAGTACTGTTTCCATCTTGCTTTTCTCCAATTCTCAGGTATGTGTCTCTAATTTCTACTCATTTATCTTGCATTTTTGCTTATCAATTAATTTTAGCCTAGTTTTTATTAATATGTTCATTTCTTTTATATAAAATTCTGTCTAACCTAGAAATCTCCGAAATTGACGTGTTTACAACCCTAGACATAGGTGCTTTTTCAATTACTAGTTTACTCGGTATTTGGGTTAGACAAATGTAGGTCCATAATACTACAAATTCGATTTGGGTCATCGGGGATGAATGGGGTACCCCCAGCTCTGTCACTGATCTACAGAACAAGACCCCGATGACGGACCGTCGTACCCACGACAGATCGAATTTATGCACGCGGGTGATCGAAGTCTGTCGCCCCGTCTGCCCGCATGGTCATTGGCTTTGATGATGAGCGTGACCCCGAGTACGTGCCCCCAGGCACTTCCACCCCTTCTCGTGCTTCACGTACTACCAGAGCCGCATCTAAAAAGATGGCGTCCGGCGTAGTCACTGCCTCCCAATCTGATGAGGAGCTCACACTTACCGGTACACCTTCTAGGTCAGCAACTAACGAAGAAGGAGTGTCTGGCTCCTTAGGAGTTCCGTGGTCGGAGGAAGCCTCCGGCTCTGTTGAGGTTCCCGCACCCGCCACCGCTACAGTGTCAGCCTCGTCTGATGAGGCTAACAGTTCAGAATCCACATCAGGTTCACCAGCTCAGGCCCTCACCCCGGCTACTGACCAGCCCAATCGGTGGTGTGTCGACGGGCAATTTCAAGTCTACTCCGACACCAAGTTCCTGATTTACAAAGGAGTTATGACTCGAAACTCAAACACTCACATTGGAGTGGCGGGTCCTTACAAGGAGTCTCCCGACGATGCCTGAGTTCCACAATCTCTTCACCAGACATCGCCTGGAGTGGATAGCACGTCCGTTGGGACATTATAGTGAAGAAGTGGTCCTAGAGTTCTATGCATCCTACGTAGCGACTCTCCAGTCCGTGATTGATAGGCGGGCTGCCCCCGCCAAACAGGACCCACTTGAGCAGGTCCGAGTACGGGGCGTTCACGTCGATATTTCCCTGCTTGCCATCCGCCGGTTTCTATACGGCGAGGGTGTTGATGCTACTCGGACCCCTCTCACTGCTGAGTTTTACTACCGATAGAAGCTTGTTAAAGATGGCCAGTTCCTACGCGAGCCATCGCTGAGAGAGATCACCAAGAGGTGGATGGCCTTGCACCTGTCAGTTGATGGAGAGGGTGCCGACGGGGTGACCGAGCCAAAGGGGGCCATCAACAAGGCCAACCTAACTTTCACGGCGAAGTTCTTGTGGCTGATTGTCCGCCACTGCCTTTCCCCCACAGGCGCTGATAATATCGTTACATGGGATCGAGCAATATTGATGGCGGCGATGATTTCCGGGTTCGAGGTGGATTTCGCGTGGCTTCTACAGGCAGTCATGCACTAGATGGCTTTCAAGGTCACAACTACATACCCTTTCCCATGCTTCTACAGGCAGTCATGCACTAGAGGTCTATTACCGAGGCAGAAGAGCGCCTGGAGCGGAAAATGGTCCAGTATACAGAGTGGAAGATCGCTGAGGTTCACCAGCGCTTGGATGTCTTTGAGTTGCGGGTGCTAGCTTGTCCAGCCCCTCCGGTGGATGTGTCAACTCTTCAGGCTGCGGTCGACAGTCTTCGCGCAGATATCGACACGATCTTAAAGGCTAGGGTGCCGGAGTCTGAGGCCACTTCTGTGGAGCCTGCTGAAGACACAGTGTTGGCGGCCCTATTCGCCACCTTAGAGATTCCACCACCTCCCCCTCGAGAGCATGCCAAGAGGCGTAGGGGTCGAGCAGAGGTCGAGGGCGCGAGCACTGAAGAAGGAGCGTCGTAAGATAGAGGCTGCGATGAGAGCCTCACTTGCTGAGGAGGTGGTGCACCAGATGAGAGTAGGAGAGTTAGCGGCTGGGGCATCTAGCCCCCGAACGGTGGAGATAGCGGGAGTCACTGCTGATAGTGCGGTTGTTGTTGAGGACACCACTGAGAGTGTCCTGATTGCAGAGGACGTGGGTTCCGGGGAACCGGACCCACCAGCTTGCTGATCGACGGTGCTTTGTGTCACAGGTTTTCTTCACCTGCCACTCTAGTATTTAAATTTTTTATGCATTGGGGACAATTGCATGTTTTTTTGTTGGGGGTGGGGTAAATGGAAAGTGAGTGCTAGGGTGAAGTATGAGTAGCCCAATTCACTATCCTCTTTTGGGGTTTTCTTGCCCGTGTTCTTTTTCCCCAAAAGACTGATTACTTTTTCTGTTCAACCGGCATGTCTATATCTTTTGTTGGGGGTAGGGTAAATGGAAAGTGAGTGCTAGGGTGAAGTCTGAGTAGCCCAATTCACTATCCTCTTTTGGGATTTTCTTGCCTGTGTTCTTTTTCCCCAAAAGATTGATTACTTTTTCTGTTGAATTGGCATGTCTATATATTTTGTACATAGTTTAATTCTGGAGCATGATGGCGAAAATGATATCTTGATAAATTGGAAAATGATGCACGACTAGGCATAGTAATTGATAAATATGTGGCTCTAAGCATGACATAGAGGTACACCATTGCATTACCCTAAGTCTAAAATTCGAACTAGGTGTCTGATAATCTGGTATAGTGATGAGATGTCAAGTGAGTGTGAGGAAGATTTGAATAGTCCACTATTTGTACTGAGCTAGAACTTGCCTGGTTAGTCCTGCTAAAAGTAAGCTGTAATAGACAATTAGGAAAGGATCATAGGCCCTTATTCAATATAGCTCATTTTTAGCCTAAATAAAAGAAAACCAAATGAAATTTATCCTTCTTTGATCTAAATGAACTGAGCTTAAATTAGACCTTTCTTTATCACTCCAACTGATCTTTTCTGGGAATAATGTGTTGGCCCTGGTCCCTCCTTGGACATGTGCACCTCAACTTATGCAAAAAGCATAAGTTGAGGGTGGCTTATGCAGTAAACAACCTTCGTTATGGCCCTGACCCATTTTTGGGTGATGTGTACTCTGACTCATGGCAAAGCCATGAGTTGAGGGTGGCTATTATGAAGAATGCTCTGGAAAGTGGAGTTGAAAGAACAAAGAGAGAAAGAACAAAAGTAAAGTGACTCAAGAATTAGTTGAAAGAAAAGTAAAGAAAAAAAGAAAAATATACAAGAAATACAAGCAAGAAAAGAAGAGAGTCACTTACACAAATGAAGAAAGAAGAGAAAATAGCAAAGGTGAAAGAATATGAGTAACTGGGCAAAATAAAATGATAGAAAATGCTATGTTTAGCCGATATGTCAAGGAGGGCAAAAAGTCACTAAAGTATACCTAAATATACCCTACCTGACCCTGAGCCTATGTTACAAGCTAAAAAAGTCCTATCTTGATCCTAAGGGTTGTATAGTGAACTTAAGGCAGTGAAAATAAGGGCAAGCTTATGGCAATATGTATGAATGAGCTTGAATTTGTTCCGAGAGCGAGTGTTGAAAAGTTATCCTTATACTCAAACTGAAATCATTGTGTGAAAAATGAGGATTTTATTTCAAAGTGAGGACACTAGTTGCAATACCCGAAATATTAGTATCGCGGTGAGAAATTGAAGATGATAGGTGTTAGTGCATGGTGAGTCTGTGTCATGTTCTGATCCCACATAATTCAAGCTTAATAGTGAAAGCATGCATAAATATGATGAGATTAATATGGATTGATAGCAAAATGATTGCAAAGGATAAAACTGGATACTATTGTACAAAGATTTTGTATTGAGTCATAGTGCGTCTCTTGAGGACAAACAACGAATTTAAGTTGAGGGTGTTGATATACCGTGGTTTCACGGTATTATTAATACTTTTTCCTTAAGTTTAGTGTGTCCAAAAGCCTTTTTGTGCTAATTTTTATATAAGTTTCATTTTATTTGCAGAAAATCTGTTCAAAGAGGTATGCAGAGGTTTTTGAGCGAAAAAATGCAGAAAAGACCACCTACGGAGCTTTTGACGGTCCGTCATGCTTGTGACGGTCCGTAGGTGGCAGCCTAGTGCAGCTGCTGAAGTAAGATGGGGAAGTCTTACCAAGTGTGGGGTTACGGAGTCCATGACGGTCTATCGTGTATATGACGGTCTATCCTGCAGGTTCGTCATGAAGTTCAGAGAAGTAATCCCAGTACCCATATTCCAAGAGTGTAAGTGTTTTGGAACGAAGACCCTCGACGGACCGTTGTGCCTATGACAGTTTGTCATACTTGCCATCGAGGGTAATGAAGAGAGAAGCAGAAAAAATTTCATCAAGTATGGGACGACGGAGTCCATGACGGTCCATCGTGACCACGACGACCCGTCGCGAGGTCCGTCGACCCAGCCGCGTTTTGCCAGATTTCCAGCAAATCGAGTCCTTGTTTAATTAGGTTTTTATTTTCTATAAATAGTTCAAAAAACCTCATTTTGAGAGTAGACTCTTGATAATTATTAGACTCTATTTATTAGAGTTAGACTTTTGATTATCATTAGACTTTTTGTGAGATTTTTGATTACTTAGAGATTCTTGCAAGTGATTATTGGTGATTTTTGGTGATTAATCAAGAAAACTTTCAGATTTTACGCTTTCTCATTGAAGTAAGTACACGAATTCTTATATAATATATTTGAATATTGTGATTATGACTACGGGTAACTAAACTCCATAACTAGGGTTGTGGGAACCATAGGCAAATAATGAGATAAAACCTAACAAAAATAACAATTCTAGAATAGTGTCTGGCTTGTATTAATAATTCTTTCGCTTAGAAGTCTTTTTAACGGATGGACAACATTAGAACTCGCCTTAACGCTACTTGCCGGACCAAGGAGGTAGATAATAGGAAAAGAATTATCAACATAGATTTAGTGTATACTATCAATAGGCTAGTATTGATTCGTACGAGGTAATAACTTAGTCAAATATCGAATACGATGCTTAAT
The DNA here is from genome assembly GCF_036512215.1 of Solanum lycopersicum. Classification (NCBI taxonomy): domain Eukaryota; kingdom Viridiplantae; phylum Streptophyta; class Magnoliopsida; order Solanales; family Solanaceae; genus Solanum; species Solanum lycopersicum. The sequence goes on from NC_090811.1 coordinate 45,361,645, forward strand.
ATGAGGTAAAGATAAGGGTTAGGATAGCAACACACGTAGCCGGACAAAGGTGCGGTGTGAGGTTTTCTAGATGCCAGACCTAGGATTTATAAATACATAACTTATCACTTTGCATGCAAGATACTAGGAAAGAATTGTTATAGTTAGAATTATCAAGTTATGAACTTGTGGGGAACACGTAAACCCTAGTTACTTTGATTAACTGATTAAACTCCAACATTCAAAGCTTTTAAGTGTCTCTTTCAATTTCGTTAGTTATTTTTATTCATTTAGAAATAGAAACCCCCCCCCCTTTTATTGTTTTTGCTTTCCAAGGAAGTAATTGACCGAACAATAGTAATAATAGGTTAAATTTAAGTCTAAACTATTTTCCTCGTGGGAACGATCCCAACCTCACTAGTTGTGTTATTTACTTGACACGACCGCTTTACTTCTTATTTGAGAAATAAGTTTGAACGTATCAGACCCCAACCTAACATTTGGTTCTTTACTTGATATGACCGCTTATACTTCTTTAGGAAAGTATAGTTTGAGCATATTATCATTAAGCAAACTTATAGTACTTAATTACTCATCATAGCTATAGTTTTCTATAATTACCACTCATGACTAACATAATACATTAATTATGTGGGATGACTTCGAATTTGTATAATTAGCTACATTTTTATGTTTATAATTCGCCAGAATATACAAATACATATGTATAATATACAACTATTTAATCAATTTACATATACAATTCACTTCTCTCCCACTCTCTGCCCTCTATCGCTTGTGTCTCTCCCAATCTCACTCGCCTCTCTCCTTCTCCCAATCTTTCTCGCATCTCTCATCTCTCTCTTTCAGTATCATTTGCCATATATATAAATGCATATGTATAATATACAATTATCTAACCAATATGCATTACAATTCACCTCTCTCCCACTTTTTGCCCTCTCCTATTCTCGCTTGCCACTCTCTTGCTGTCACAAGGTTATATTACTTCACGTAAATTTCATGCAAGAGGTTAGCCCAACATGATGGAAGTCAAGTCCCACTCAACTCAGCCCCTTTCGCATCCTATTCTGCCTAACGTTCAAGGATATTTTCTTCTTTTTCTCCCTTAGATTATTTTTCAAGACTTTAACAAGTAAATGAACACATAAACATACGAGAAAACCTAACCTTTATATTAATAATAAAAACCAATACAAAAGACTCACTCGTTGGAACAACGATCCGGACCAACTTCAACTTCAACTTCGACTTTGACTTAAGGCACGATCACAAGTCAATTGCTGTCTTAGACACTTCTTAAAACCCTCACACTTATTTTAAGTGTCTTAGTGAAATTCAATACTAGATCTTCTCTCTTTTACCCTCTAATTCATCCAACATACAAGACTGTCCATTTATAGAACATCTTGCAGCCTTGTATTTTACATTGCATAGTGTTGTAACACATGTATAACACTTGTCAAATATTTATCCCACTAAATTAAACTTCAGTTGACATCCCCAACTGATAAGACATTTCAAATTTCGAATTCAAAAGCTATTACAAGATACAAATGAATCTGGACACAAGTAGTTACAAAAAGGTAACCGCCACATATGCGCTTGGCATGTGACCTGGCTGACTGAATTTCGGTCCTTTGCTGCATTTTCCCTCCATATTTTTGGCTCCAATACAATGTCTATACATTGTATATTCATTGCTTCATCATAGTCCATCCGAATCCATCTACCCATTTTCCATGCCTGCACACCACGGACGCCCTGTCTCTGCGTCTCGCTGCCTTTCTTTGGTCATGTTAAATTTTAATCTACTCATTTCATTCCTTGTTTTCTTGCTGCGTTTTATTCACATTTGACTATGCTTCAATTTAGCTCAGCTCGATTGTCCCTAGTTGACCAGACCATGTGTTTTTCGCATGCAAACTTGACCCGTAATCAATGTCGGTCAATGTTCAAGCCATTTCATGGCCTGTTACCTTTCCAACATCCATCTTATGTTTTGACACTGGCATTCCAACATTATTTTGTATGTTAGACCATGCCAACACTTTTCTTACACAACACATGATTGATTCCACCAGTACTTTGACTCTTGATAAAGTCATTCATGTCAACTCTTTGCCACCATCTTGCCTAGGTCGAGTAACTTGGTCAGGGCCCTTACACCTGCCTATATCATGTAACTACGAATTGTAATTATCAAACTATAGCTATGGAGAGTAATTAAGCTATTTTTAAGTGGATATATGTGAAAGTTCCCCTTAAAAAATAGGTTGTGTACGAAAAACAATATATGTCGAGCGCCTAAATGTATTTTGACTACAAAAATATGGATTTCTTTATTTACGTGACTTAGAACTAAATTAATCATTTTTTGCAAGAACCATTTCCATCCTTTATTAGATCATGAAACTTACAAAAAAAATATATTGTACTATACAAAATATTTATCATTTATAGCAACAACATATTTTTTTTACTAGGGTAATTATAATACAATTTTAATACATATTACAAAGAACAATTTATAAAAACATATAAACCTTATTGATGGATAATACATTTATCACACATTTTAATACACTTATAGTATATTGTCAATTTCTTATCAAACAAGTATAATATATTTTAAAACACTTATAATATATTTATAGTCATGTATAATTAACTTTTAATACATATTGCATATATATGGTAGTATTACTATGTATGACTATAAATTATAAGAAATAAGATATATCAGTAAAATCAACAATTATTTTTCGTTTATATATTATGGAACCAAAACCGATATACTAAGTATGTATTTATTTTTATTAGAAGTATGGTAACTAAGTGAAAAAAGCAAAAAGCAAATGAATCCAATATATAGTTGTGTGACATAGTCTTGACTTGACAGAAAAAAAGGAAGAGAAACAGATTTTTAGGTAATTTGTGGAAGGAACACGAAAGTAAGAGTAACGGTGTTGTGGACATTTTGTAGTTGTGTTTTGAGCATCTCCTGCCCTATTAACGAGTGTAGCTAACCTTGAGGAGGAGAAGGAGAAGGAGATCAGAAGAATGCATCCGTTGAATTCAGTTGCAGTGGTTCGAATGGCAATGAGGAACGGAGCTGTCCCAGCTGCTCTGGAGGCAGAAATAGCATTTGGGACAGTATCATGGTTCGTCTACGCTGGGATCTCATGTCTCTTAGTACTCTTTGCTGGAATTATGTCCGGATTAACATTGGGTCTCATGTCTTTGGGTCTCGTTGAACTTGAGATCCTTCAACGAAGTGGCACCCGCTCTGAGAAAAACCAAGCAGGTACGCATATATAAAATGAATGTACATTGTTAAACAAATACTAATTTTTTATATTTTTCAGCTACAATCCTTCCTGTTGTTCAGAAACAACATCAGCTTCTTGTCACACTACTTCTTTGTAATGCTGCTGCAATGGAGGTAAACTCTCTCTGTTTCATTTACTTTATGCTCTCTTAATATATAGTAATTTCTCGAATATTTCTTTTTCAGGCCCTGCCTTTATACCTGGATAAGCTTTTCAACCAATATCTCGCCATTATACTATCAGTAACTTTCGTTTTGTTTTTTGGAGAGGTAAATTGGATAGAAATCTGGATTTCACACCATTTGAAATCTATCTATACATATACATACACACATATCTATCTATCTATATCTATCTATTTATATATATATATATATATATATATATATATATATATATATATATATATATGCTATAACATGTTTGTGTTTTCAGGTTATTCCTCAAGCAATATGCACAAGATATGGACTTGCAGTAGGTTCTAACTTTGTTTGGCTTGTTCGTATTTTGATGTTCCTATGCTATCCTATTGCTTACCCCATCGGAAAGGTAATGAGTGTAGTATTTTACAATTGAGTGGCCATGGAGTTTATTAGAGTAAAATATGGTGTCCATGTTCATTGTGTGTCTGCAGATCCTAGACTGTGTATTGGGACATAATGAAGTACTATTTAGAAGAGCTCAGTTGAAAGCCCTTGTTTCAATCCACAGTCGAGAGGTTAGTGTGTGTGCGTGTGCATTTTCCTTTGGGATGCGAGTATTTGTAAATACCATGTTTGTTTCAGGCTGGCAAGGGAGGTGATCTCACACATGATGAGACAACAATCATTAGCGGAGCACTCGATTTGACTGAGAAGGTACTCATGTCAATATTCTCATTCTCCCACCTACATCCTCTCTCTCTCACACACACCTTTTTCCTTTTAGACTGCTGAGGAGGCTATGACACCCATCGAGTCAGCATTTTCATTGGATGTCAATTCAAAGCTCGACTGGTAACTTTTTTTTACTTCTCAACATATATATGTTATTATTACTCAAGTTACACATTTTCTTTTTCTCATTGAAGGGAAGCAATGGGAAAAATTCTTGCACGGGGTCATAGTCGTGTTCCTGTCTACTCTGCAAATCCAAAGAATGTTATTGGACTTCTACTGGTGACCTCTGAATTCTCATAGTCACAGCAACTTTTAAATCTTATTTCCCTGACTATTCAATTTTCGAAATGATTTTAGGTGAAAAGTCTTCTTACTGTAAGGGCCGAGACAGAGACACCAGTTAGTGCAGTTTCTATTCGCAGAATTCCACGGTATTAATGTTTTGCATCTACATATACTACGAACTACAGTTATATTTATATCCTAACCGCATTGTGTCGTCAGTGTTCCTGCTGATATGCCTCTATACGACATACTTAACGAGTTTCAAAAAGGTAGCAGTCATATGGCTGCAGTGGTGAAGGCCAAAGGGAAAAACAAAAAGCCTCCCTTACTGAAACCTGAAGCCAACAGTGAAAATTCTCTAGAAACTACTCTTCTGACGAAAAAGGATGGGAAATCAGATAATGTCGTCGTTGATATTGACAACGCTATACTGCCAGCAGTATCAGCGTCAGGTGATGCAGTGACAAAAAGTGTGCCGCATTCATCAGATGATATTGAGGATGCTGAAGTAATCGGTATTATCACCTTGGAAGATGTATTTGAAGAACTGTTACAGGTAATTTTTTTTTAATTTCTAACTCTGTCCATGTACACTTGGCTATAACTTACATTTTAGAAACTTGACATTGGTGCAGGAGGAAATTGTGGATGAGACCGATGAGTATGTTGATGTACATAACAGGTGCTTGAGAATTGGGAACCTTAGTTTAACCTGATTAGTATTATTGATGTTGAAGAGCATATGTTAATGTTCTTTCCAATGTTGACAGGATACGTGTGGCTGCAGCAGCTGCTGCTTCATCAGTAGCACGAGCACCTTCAATCCGGAGGTTGACAGCTCAAAAGGCAGCTGTAAGTACACATTAATAGAATAGGACTCCCCTGATAGATGATGTAAAATTCTTGAAGAGTCTGTATTATTATTTCTTGAAATGCACAATTTGATATTGTTAAGACATTCTCGACTGCACTTGATTCAACCATAAAGCTAGTAAAATAGTAGTTTTATCTCTTCTTGTGGATTCGACAGGGAGGCCAAAGTAAACAAGGACAGGCACCTAAGAAGTCGAGTGAGGACGTTTCCAGCTCATCAAGAAGAATACAAGGGAGCATTGACGAGCCTCTACTGGAAAACAAGAGATAAATGGATCGACGCCTACTTCAGAGCACAGAGTATTATAATGTTCTCCCAATTCAATTGTGACAACATATTTCTTTTATGCAAAACTACCTCATTGTCCGTAAAATGTACTACTACTTACAATGTTCCTCTTATTCATTATATTCACCACTTTTCGCTTCTCATAATCATTCGTTTACTCATCTCATTAATTGAACAATATTTGTATCAGAAGACATCTTTCTATACTATCTTTGATGTTGTACTATGTTTTTGCATTTGTCACAGTAAAACTAGCTAGGAACTACAATTGTGGGATGAGTTTATCAACTGTATTCCTAAGTTCAAGTTAAACTATTTCTTTTGAGGGAAAAGCGAGGTTTCTCATTTCTCTAAGGATAAATTCTTCAGTCTAGCATATTCCCCTTATAAAATTCTCTTTGAATTGTTCATCTCCTTTACTCTAAGATGTATTTTAGGTTCCCGTGCTGCACAGACCCAATATCTGTATATTTTTTAAATTTTAATTAATGTGATATAGATATAATTTAGAAAATTAATTAATTTAATATATTTTTTAGATTTTTTAACTTGTTTATTACTTTGTTTGCTTAAATTTAGTGTGAGGAGGTCCATGAAGATGTCCATAATTTATGTATTTTTCGTAAAATGATCGTTGATTTTTCACTCAAAGTAGTTACAAGATATAATCAAATATTATCGACAATAAAAATAATAAAGCTATAACTAAAGAATATTATACACCAATTAAATTAAAGTAGAACAAAAGAAATAGATTTTAGAATATTTTTTTCCGAAACATGCTGAACTAGGAATATTGACGGAGATGTGTCTCCTTCAGCGTGAACTCTTTGAAAATATTATACACTAATATAACAAGAAGGGAAAAGGGTCTGATATACCCCTCAACTTTGTCATTTGGAGCTGATATACCCCTCGTTATAAAAGTGGCTCATATATGCCCTTACCGTTATACAAACGACTCACATATACCCCTGCCGTTATAAAATGGCTCACATATACTCTTCATTTAACGCTAGTTAAAAAATTTATTTTAAATTTATATTTATTATTTCTAACTTTTTTTAAAAAATTATTTAGGGATATATATGATTCTTCTATCAAAGTTCAAGGTATATTTTAATTTTTTTCATACATAAATTATTTTTTGACTTCTTTTATTATAATTATTTGAGTTTCTTGTTCTTATTTTGTTTTTTTCTTTCATTCCTTAGTTTAAAGAAAAAAATTAAACTATTTTTTTACTGTGTATTGTAATTTAATTTCGTTTTCGAAGAAAAATTTTTGTCATCTACAATAAGTTTTACAAGAATATTAGTGAAACATAAATAAATTTGAGTATCAAAATAATAATTATAAATTAGTCATTGAAACAAAAAAAAAGTAAAAAACAATATGTTTGACGATGATTAAATTTACTCATATGGGATTATATTTTTTAGAAAAAAATAATAAAAATATAGATTAAAATTATTATTATTTATTTCCGTTAGAGGAAAAGGGTATATGTGAGCCATTTGTTTACAAATAGGGGTATATATGAACCACTTTCATAACAAGGGGTATATCAGCTCTAAATGAGAAAGTTAAGGGGTATATCAGACCCTTCTCCCTAACAAGAACAATAGATGCATACATTCTTGAATCAGAAACTGAAAAAAAAAAACTAGGTCTCTTGTTTCCAATTTTTTTTTCCATAATGAACCATAGGTGATGACAATTCTAACAAATTTCAAAGAAGCATGGCTCGCTTGTTAAGATTTATGTATTTTTTTTCTATGACCTACATAGGCACAGTGACCCTACCCTATAAAGTGAAACAAAAAAGCAGTAATTAGACTCTTCGCCTTGTTTTATGCTCATTAAAATTAACTTCGAAGGAGAACTCTTTTAATTGGCCATTATTTTGTTTTCTAATGGTCAATTTCAGCCTTCTTAATTGGAACTTGCAGAAAAGCTAAGATACTTTAGAACAATGATCCAAAAAATCTTTTATGTTTTTCATATGAAAATGCCACCAACCAGATTGTGTCAACATCATAGCATTAGGGGCACTTTGTATAATCCGATGTCTTTTCTTCAAATTGCCGAACTCTCACTAATTATACAATACTTAGGGGTGAAAGTAGTGGAAGTAGGTTGTATGAACTTTCTTGGGCACTTACCCGCATGATTTGGCCCATCTTTCTTTCCTCCATGAGAAAACACTGCTCAATGAGACAATGTAATCAAGTCAATAGCAACCAGAGCAAAAGATTGATATATAATGAGAGTTCACCTTCTTTTGCCAACATCTTCATATTAAATATATTTGGGAATTCTGCTGCATGTGGTTGAAGAGCGGTTTGGGTGCAAACCACTCTTTCTGGGCAATGTATAACTAAAGTTGAGCTCGCACCAAACAAAAAAGGAATAAGTTTCGAATTTCTGAAATCGTCTTAGCTAAACCTATAGAATTCCACTTTTCTTGCATTTCTCCTTGCAATTTATAATGGGTTAAGTGGATAAAGACCAGAAACTCTTCGATGAATGTGGCTCATAACCGGTACCAGTGCAGTGAGGTATTCCCGTTGAGATTCACGAACATTGATGATTATCTCGTCGTATCTAAATAAGTGAGACATCAAAGTTTGACACATAGGTGCTGCAAATCTTACGATTAGTGTACATTCTAGATGCATACATTATGAATAGGTGCTGCAAATCTTAATGTACAGAACGACTATATTGAGGAGTAAGGAAAGGGCTCCCATGAAAATGCGGCCATTTTTGCATGGTCTTGGACTTGCTTTGATGATGAGTAGGAATTTCGCCCGAAGTGAAGTGATGCCAGGGTTGCTGAATCAAGAAGTAAGATAGATGAGATACAAAAGTGATATAACGAAGAGAATCAATAGTGTATATGCATTGAAATTACTTTCAATGAAAGATTGCCTTTGCCAACTATTCTAGTTTATATTTGTGGAGTATGAAATCACTTACATTGACTCTTAATATCTTCTCATTAGACTTTGACGTAAGATATCACTTACATTGACTAAATCGATGGAATAAGTGCAGATAGGTTCATTCAAAGCAGGCTAAAGGCTGAGTCATTGACTAAATTGATGGAATAAGTGCAGAGGAGAGGCGCTGAGATTTTAGCGGGATATTACCTTCATGATCGACAACATAAGTTTCATTCAATCAATAATAAAAGAAATATCGAATACAAAGTTCAATTCCATAAAACATGTTCCACAGGGCACCTCTTCAATAAATAAGGACAAAGCGACTTATCGAGTTGAGAGCGTAGCGTAGGAGAAAGGTAAGATGACCATAAAAGGACAAAGGCTCTCATTATTCTTATTTCACTTTTATGCTTCAATAAGGCCTATATTCACATTTGAAGGATACCAATAGAGATGACTTTTTGTGGGACTGGCCTCTTCAATGAGGAAATACCTGGGATTCAAAAGACTGAGAAGGAACTTTTTTTGTTCTATGCCCTCATCACTAACCATTCACCTTATCTTTACATTTCTTGATCGGTCCCTCAAGAGACTGACGTTCGTTCACTTCCTCTGTGCATCTCTTTGATGGGCTGATCATAAGCTTTTTTTTATCCTCTTCTTATCGGGATATATATTATATCAAGATTCCTTTTTTGAGTCCACTAAAAGACCATTTATGGCACGTCTAAGCCGTTGAAGGGCTTGAATCTTGTGTGATGGGATATGCTCAGTCGCCTCCCACTCTTTCTGTGGGTGAGACAACATCCTTGAGTCAGCAGACATCATATTGATCTCTCTACTTCTCCCGCAAATGGTGATGTCTCGATTCCCATTTGTCGGTTTGCTATCCGGAACAAACCTTTGTCCAAGTAATCTTGAACCAGATTCCTGAAATTTACACAATTATTTTTAGAGTGAGTCCATTTTTGGTGCCATTTACAGTAAAGTTTTCCTTTTCTTTCTTCCTTTTTAGGTATCTTATGTCCAGGCAGACAGGTCAAAAGCTATTGATAACCCGACGGCTACTCAGAGATATAGATGCCAACCAGTCTGCCGCGATCTTACCTTCTTCTCTCTGAGTATGCTTACAAAAGCACTGCCAATCCCTTTGAACAAGATTCCTGCAAGCTTGGATCAATTATTCTTGAGGGTGATTAGAGGAAATCAAATGAATCACAGCGTGCAAACAATATTCAGAATCAGTTTCAAGAATGACCTTCTTGTAACCCAAATCCCATACCAACATAAGGCCACAATAGATCTTTTTATTTTCCTTCCAAGATATTGTGTATAAAGAGAAAGATAGCCAGTCCTCTTGCGCGGCCGAGAGTGTTTAGTAAAAAGGATCAAGGAGGATCCTATCCTTAAGGAGAAGGAGTATGAGTAGGAGTAGGAGCTACCTTTAGGAGCGGAATTGAAGCAAAGAAATTTGTTCATACCACGACGATCTATGTGGAATGGTAGTTTTGTTGATGCATTCCTTTTGAGGATGAAGAAGAACAAATATCTTCTTTTTAACAGGAAAATTTGGTCACGTAGATCCTCTATTTCACTGGAATTCATTGATAGCTACGTACAAATTTACAATTGAAAAACCCTTGTTCATTGTAAGATTACTAAAGGAAAGGTTGGTCATAAATTTGGAGTGTTTTATTCTACACAAAAATGAAAACCTTCCAGAACAAATATTGGACCAGGATGAAAAAGGGGAAAGAAGTAAAGTGAAAGCACGCATGGCACGAAAAGGAACTCCTATTTCGGTAAGAATTGATATGAATCATAGTTCATATTGAAGTTGGTTTAGTCAGGGTGACCGCAAAAGTCACCGAATGGGTCAGTCTTTTAGTTCTCCTATATTAGAATATCAAAGGAGGACGTATCTGACGTATATGATCTCTCTTTTATGGGATCTTTCCCTCGTATCTGACCTATCCGAGTCAGCCCTCCCAAGCGGACAAAGGGCTAGATCATCTGATCTTCAAATACATCATCCTGGCTATCCCGATCTATTATCTGTTCATTTAGTCTTGTATCTGAATCATAAGATTCTGAGGATTTTTCTTTTCACATTCATTCTACAGGACCAAAATAAGTCCTTTCCCTTATAGTTGGAGTAAAAACCTCAACAACAACCTTCATTGAACCCCATCTTCCTATCCTTGGTACCTATGAAACGGGTCCCTCTTTCATTCACTAAAGAAGATGCAGCTGATATATGGATGAATATACATTTGATGGCCAGTTATATGAATAAAAATCTCGAGTTGGAGGCATCGCTGGGAAAAAAGCCAATTTATTGAGTTTTCTCAATATCAACGAGTGGACTTAAAATCATAAATCAATTTTGTGATCCACGTGACTCCGACAAGAATCCTATATCTTAACCATCCAGTGCTGTTCTGATTGAATTTTAAAGATCCCGCTCTCTGTGAATGCACATTTTGTGAAGTGTTCTCCTGCCCGTGTCAACTTAGATAAAGTCAACTAGAAATCATGATCGGAGTCTTGGTTTGAAGATGATGATTTAAAGATTCATTCGACAGAGAAGGGTGCCTTGGTTGCCGATATCGAGGTTGAATGAATCATTCCACCTGGAAACAACAAAAGTGGAGTTTTGTATAGGTCAAAGGGGAAAGCAAGGAGGAATTTCACTTTGGAAAGGAAAAGGGCAGTTCCAAACGAAGAACCCTGTGGCAAGCTTCCCCATGTCAAAGTGTCAAGTCCCGAGGGCTTGTGTCTGCCGAAAGCTTCCTTTTTTCTTTTTACTCTTTTCTTGCAATGAACGAAAAGGTGAGAGGCAGGTCTCGGTGTCAAGGTTGAATTTAAAGTCACTAGTCAGTCCAACTTTATGAGTGAAGGGAGAAAGTCAAGATTACGTGCAACCAGGTGTAATGTGTCAAAGGACACCGAGTCGTCGTAATGGGGAATAGGTGGTTTTGCACATCCAACAACTAGAAGAGCTTGTGGAGAAGGGTTGAGTTGTGTAACAACAGATTCGTAGGTAAATAAATCGTTGGATTTGAAATTGAACTCTCTACCTTGGGCGGATAGGAATTGAGTCTTTAAATGGTCCGCTCTTCTCTCTTCATGATCGAAGCTGACCCCAGAAGATGGGTATTCCTTCTTACGAGGACATTAACCCTCCCGATCATCCTAACTGGGGGCTCAGTCTTTCAAGATTAAATTTTTCCCCTTCCGGTCCCAGGGAATCACTCTTATAGTAGGAGGTTTACTATGTTTCCAACTTTTCTTTATTAAGAAAGTAGGTTCTATACTATAATTATATGTTGATCGTAAAAACAAAAGCTTGTAATATAGCTAGACCAAAGTCAATAAATGGAGTCCGGTAATAATATTATGAAACTGAACCCATATGGCAGAAAGTAAAAGCGGGCGGGTACGTCTGTTAGGTTTATTCATGTCCAATAAACTTTAAACAAAAAGGAGATTTGGGTACAGAGTTGAGCGGAGAGGGGATGGGAGGATGGGGGAAGAGCAAAGACAAGAAGAAAGGAATAATTCCAGCATCTTACTTTAATAGTTTCATTTCCATTGGTGGATATTCCTTATTCTTGATAGCACAGGAAAGAGAAATTTCAAAATCTCTTGACTTCACCACTATGCACCTTTCAAACATATTTTTCTTACTCCAAGTGAGAAAAGAACATCATATAATCGGTTATACTATCCAAAAACATAGGAGTAAAGGGTTAGGCCCACTTTTTATAGGTCAATGGAATATTTATGCTCAAAACCCCGATTCAAGTAGTCATTTATTTGGTACTACCGTAGGGGCGGAGATGGCCATTCTAACTCTTCTCAGGGATTCCACCCTCAAACACAAAATTTATTACTGATTGATATTGCCCATCACTATTTAGCTATTGAGTTTATTTTTCTTATTGATGGTCATATGTATAGAACCAATTTGAGGATTGGGCACAATCTGAAAGATCTTTTAGATGCACATATTCCTCACGGGAGACGATTTGTGCATGGACATAAAAGTTTTTATGACACAATAAAAAATTCGCTTCATTTTAAATTAGGCCTTGATATAGCTTCTTTAGGGATTATTACTTCTTTGGTAGCTCAACCCATGTACTTTTTACCTGCTTATGCATTCGTAGCACAAGACTTTATTACTCAAGCTGCATTACATACCCACCACCAATATATCACAGGATTCATCATGACAAGAGCTTTTGCTCATGGAGTGCCAATCGTCGGGCATTATTTGTTAAGTATCTATTCCTTGGTAATCAAAGCCCAAAGATCTATGATTAGCCCATGCTTGACTAGCCGAGAAGACAAACGACCCTGCATCTTTTTTATATCTCCCGCATTTTTATTTGTATAAGTATTTCACATTTACGATGAAATTTTTGAAAATTTACCTACCACTTCTTATTCTGGAAAAGGAATCCTGTCTAATTCATTAATTCGGCGGAACATACCAATTTTTTTATTTAAAAACTCTTTCCATAGGGATATCTAAAGTAGATGGTGGTTGATAATGAACTCTTTGATCATAATCTCCCATACGAATACTTCTTCGAACATGGAACTTGTGATTGTTAGTAAAACACCAATTTGCTTGTTGAGACCTAATTCGATATTCGTAGAGTTCTCGAGATATTTTCTTAAGAAGTTTTGATATAGCATCTATAACCGCTTCCTGTTTAGGTGGACAACCTGGCAAATATACATCTACAGGAATTAGCTTATCGACTCCCCAAACAATACTGCCAAAAGGACGGTCAGTCGATTGAGCAAGAAAAACTTCTCAAATCTCTATTACTCTTTGTTCTCATGACCTCAAAATGATTGACTACATTAAATATAAAGGATAAAAAAAGGAGTTATCCCCGTAACTACCCATCCTAGCGCATTTGGATTCAGAATACTTTTTTGTTTTGCTTTTTGTATGGACTGCATAAATCTTACATTCCAGCCCACAGGAGGATAATCCCTTTTGGCATGTCAATCCTCACGGTAATAATTATGCAAATTCTGCCTTAAAATCTCTTCAAGCGATCAAGGGGGCTCGCTTTTTTCAGTAGATGAGATTAGGATGAAACGTGTTACCTCAACACCTCTTTTCTCTAGCTTGGTCTTTCAAATCAAATTTTGGCCTGCATTTAATGTAATCGGGATTTCATCTCCTAATTTCTATTTTCTATGAAAGCAAGAGGTGGAAAGTTTAGTTAGAAATTCTGTCTTATTCCATGAGATCTATAGGAGCAATTCTGCAACTTCCTCTCTTCTCTAGCACTATTTTTTAAAAACTTTTTTCAAAGGGCAATGAAGGCCTTCCTTATAAGTTCTCGCTCGATCGGAAGTATATAACACATACAAAACCTTAGCTTCTCTTACTTTATGAGGTCTAACCTTCGCCACGACATTAACGGCTTAGCTCTTCATGCTTCTTGCAGGCTTTTTAATAGAGAGAGAGTAAAGGGGGGGGGCACAGATGATTGGTCCGCTCCAAAAAGCTGAGTTTTTCAGTTCGCCCCCTATGTTGTTAGCCTTCTTTCCAGTCTGCCTCCTTTCTCTTGATAGAATATATCAATACCCGAGCTCTAGACTTGCTTGTGTTCTTCACCGGCGCTCGTTAGATATATCACTCATCCCGCTCCCCATGGAGCGGTAAGGAGTCTTCTTGTGTGTTATAATATTTAAGGGAATGAGTCGCATATGTTGGTTGAGAATTTCTCAGGAATTTATTGATAATGACTTGGCCAGGTTCTAGGGAGGCTACTCTTCATTTTTGTTGATCGGGCCGCTTTCCCTCATTCCAGTCGTCTATCCCTCTTCACGAACTTATACAATGGATGACACAAAGAGAACCAACTCTATTATCAAACAAACAAGGAAAGGGGCAACAATTTGGCACCAGATATATGGAGGTGTGGAAAAAGTAGCTGTGAGAAGTAGAAAAACCATCAAAAAAATGATGATTGTTCATAGAGGTTTCTACAGAAAGATCCCTTAGTTCTGGCAAACGGATCACAATTACAAGTATCTCGGAGCATACTGATGGAATGAAGGAATTACAAATAGTTAACGTAATATGGTCATAGATCTTAGGTTGTAACTTGATCACGAGCGAATATGTTGATGTTGTACCCATAAAGTATGGAAAGTGCAAAACATTGGAAACTACCCAGGGAGGAGTTAGGAGAAGGAAAAAGGAGAAGCAAGTACTTCTAAAATGGAGGAATCGATTGTATTTCATCCTTTGTTTCCAATAAAAACTGTGGATCAAAAAGAACCAAATTTGATGACTTATTAAGGGAAAGACAAAGTAAGAGCATGCTATTGGAGACGTTGCAAAATATATCGGGAAGGCCTCCATTTGTTATGTAGAAACAAATACGAATCGAATGGCAGGGTAATAAAGCGTTTAACTAATACAGATATTAACTCTTTCGAGAAACAGTAATGCATAAACCATGTCAAACCTATCCAATCAATACCCGAGCAGAACGGATTCGAACTTCTCCTAGAATAGTTTCCAGTGCAAAATGCAATTCATAGGATATATATGAGTAATTCAAAGTAGGAATAAAAAAATATTTGATAGCATTTGATTCATTTTAGTAATGAACAAAAATAATTGGATTGATTATGTATCAGAACGGAATAACTACACAAATGGCAACTGAATCACTACAGGAATCAAAACTTGAAACAATGAAAAAATAATGTTATGGGTCTTCCCTATCGAGAAGAAAAAGTTTTTCTCTTAGAGTGGCGTTTTGTTCGCTTAGAAAACCGTTCCTCGTCTCAAGGAATCCATAACTCAACTAACTCTCGGTGATGGTGCATTTCCAATTGGGATATGTGCTTTTGTTTTAAATAGCCCTAGGAATGATCTGCCTGGGTCCTTTTGACTTCCCCATTGAATGGGGATTCTTCTCTATCCCCACACAAGCTTTCCAAGACATGGCATAGAGCCTACTTATTGAATTCTAAGGGTTCAAGGTTTACCCTTTATATGGAATCAAGGTCTTGTGGATAAAGGAAGAATTGGGGATCCTCCGACCAAAATAAATTAGTTGATAGAGAGATGAAATATGGTCATGAGTTGAAAACAAAGTTCTTTTTCTAGGAAATTACGCACCATGACCTCATACTCCCTAGGTGAAAGTCCCTGGGTTGGTAGGCCTTGTCGTACGAATTCTACCCATTCAGGGTCCTTATCAGGTTTATTTATATAGCGTCCAGGAGTAGGATATCGAATGGAACAATACCAAATAGGAAATAAAGTAGAATCCCATCAAAGACGTGATGATAGATCTTATATACAAAACTGAATAAGAATAAAACATGTATAAAAAATTTCAGAATGAGAAGAGACCGCCGTAACTTGGGCCTAGTTATATAATAGAAATCAACTTTTACTTGCAAACTAAAGGGAGGTAGAACCTTAGAAGAATGAAGGAAAGATATTCTTAAAAGTATATGTCTCCAAGTGGAATCCTAGAGTTCCGTTTGTTTTCTGTGTTTGGAAAAGCATGGATTTTCATTCAATGAGCATATATTTCCCTAGATTCAGATTCTACTTCTGAGCCTGACCTCTATTTGGTCTTCTTTCGTATCAGTCTATCTTTCTGATGGTGAAGGAAAAATTATTAATAGAAATTCAATAATGGAAAAGAAGCACGCGGCAAGGCCTCCCAATTGGGAATTTTCGTTCCTCTTTTATGATGATGAAGGAACTGTTGTCCCGCATAAGCCTTTGGAAGCAAACAATCGTAAAAAGGAAAGATAGAGAAGTAGATCAAAGGTAAAAATTGTGGACAATCATATGTATTCGATCTAGTGCTCTCACTTGCCTCCAAGGGACCAGAAGAACATACCCAATGTTCAAGGTTGTGAAAAAGAAGCTTTTTCTGAGTGTATCTAGTTGTATTGTCCTTAATGCGCAGGAGCAAGAAAAGGGATTCGCCTTACTTAGCAAGAAATGGGAAATTTAATACTTAGAACATACGAGGTCGACACTAAGAGACGGACTACTAAGTCAAGTTATTGTGCTATATATCATTCATGATCCTTCAACATTATTGAAGGGAGGGGGCTCGACCTGATGCCTGTAAATAGAGTCTCATCCGCCTCCCCGGCTCCATGCACCCTTACTAGTAAAGGGTCCCATTTGGAGACGAAGAAAATGTTGAGTAAGCGATCTGGCCTCTAGACCTTCATTGATGAATTGTTCTTCAAAATAACCCCGACCTTAGTAGAAAGCGAACGGCCGCGTGAAGTTGATGAGAAGGGAAGATGTCTTTTTTCTAGTTGGCCAAGCGGCCCTGTCTTTCATAGCCAGGGATTAGTCATTTAAGGATCAGTTGATGCTCTGGGATGAAAGAAAGTTCTTCAGTGCTCCTCAAGAACGAATATTAAAGGTACATGAAGGTATTGGCTCTTACTATCGATCGGATGGAGAGAACCGCAACGCTTTACCTTATGAATACTGAATTAATGAAATTACACCTATATCGTGAAAAAGAGTTGCAACCTGCTCCTACTGTGAATATAACTATATCAATTTTGGAAAGTTCACCTAGGATGCAACGATACAGAACAACATAAGTAGGTCTAAAAGTTATATACAAGACTTGGCCGTTGAGGCCACAACTCCTTAAGATAAAACTGAACCATGTACATACGTCTACAAAGCCTCTAAAAGATAGAAGATTAGAGTAGGTCGGGACATACCCACCTTACCCTTAACTACGATACAATACCAAAATGAATTACCAGATACCCAATAAAGCTCTGAATCAACTTGGAGCTCACCAAAAAGTAGAAGAATTCGTGTGTTCCTACTAAAGAGGTCTTCTACTGGAGTCCATTTGCCTGCATCATGAAATGCAGCATCCCCTGTGAGGGACGTCCATACGAAAAAATGTATTGAATATGTAAGGTTATAGCATATGTAATACAAGAACTCAAATGAAATCAAATAGCAACATATGAGTGCATAGATTAGGAGAGAAGACCACCTTTGCTTACTCTTGTGGGATCAAGTATGTTACATTCTTTTCGTTACTTTTCTGTATGTTATAATCTTTGTAGGGCATGTGATACAAGTGATCAACTTATTAGTGGTAGAAGAGGATGACCCATGCTAGGCGTATTAACCCCTGAGATGCGTTCCTCATAATTACACAACTCGGGGTCGGCCTATGCAAGGCTTTCACCCCTGAACTGCCACCCTTCTATACGAATAGGGATCGGCCCATGATAGGCTTTTACCCTGGAGCTGCACCATTATGTACCGGTTGGGGTCGACCCATGCTAGGCTTTTTCCCTGGGCTGTCACCCGTAATTATATAGATTTATTCACTTAGATTTTTTAATCATTGAGATTGTTGCTTATCAGTTCATAACTCATTTGAGATATTATTTTGGTGTCATAATCATTTTGGAGATATGGAAGTACGGACCAGTAATAGAAGACATGAAAATAATACTTTAAGGAAATAACAATGACATAAGGAGCTTTGTAACATCAACGCACTACTTTAAGGGATTAATGACAAAATTGACTTCAAACAACAAAGAGGAGGATTCACACACTTGCTTTTGCAATTAACATTTCTATACCAGTAGATGGGGATAATAACACTAGTATAAAATAGTGAACAAATAATAAATTAGTTCTATGCACTACGAAGAGGGTGAAATATTATTAGCTATTTTGAGATAGTAAACTGCACTATGTTTCCTTTTCAAGGAATATAACTTATGAGATTCACTTCATTGATATTAATTACAAGTGTCATATTTCATGCTAAAGGGATATAGAATCGAATAGCCTTACATACTTTAACCTCGGACTGATATACTATCAAGATTCAACCTCCCCTTTCTGGTTTAAATCTACAATTTATGTCATGGTAAACAAAAATTAGCAGCTATCACACCGTGATCCTTATACAGTAGTAGCTAACTTTGACTGATAAAGAGCCCATACAGCCCTTAACATAATGTATATCACCACACCCTCATTCTCTGTCCATCATATACATTATACATCATTTTCCCAAGATCAACCAATCTGCGCCAACAGTAATATACATAGAACAACCCCAAATATTCTTTATCATACAACCATGGATTGAACTCACCCCCGTTAAGTTCTTCATGAAAGCACACCACTAATTCGTCACTCGAACTCATACATAAGGATGAAAAAAATGGAACAGTCACCTTACCTTAATTTCTGCAACTTCTCTTTGTAACTTGAATTCTTTTAGAACTTCAGCTTTCCCTTTCACTTGAACCAAAGAACAAAGAAATCTATTTTAATAACAAAGATATTGAGCAGTAGCTGCTGGGTATATTCTGCCTATGCAATTATATTAGAGTATGCATAACATGTTTTATTAATCATCCATGAGAGAATTAAGCTAAAACCATGAGTTTTAAGGCTGGGGGTTTAATCCTTGAGAGAAAGAGAGAGAGAGAGAGAGAGAGAGTTGGAGTTAAATTTTATTTTTATATGTGAAAATGGGTGAATAATATCTTCTCATATATATATATATATATATATATATATATATATATATACACCTGCTTGATGTTCACAAGAAGGTGCATCACCTATATATATATATATATATATATATATATATATATATATATATATATATATATATATATATATATATATATAGTTTTTGGGGTCCATTTTCAGCTACTAATTGGTCAAGTAGGTGATGCACCTTCTTGTGAACATCAAGCAGCTCAAAAGGTCAAACTAGGTGATGAACCTAGTTGCCTTCACTTGGGCTTTATCCATATTGGGACTTGGCAGATTTGGCTGCTGCGATTTCTTTCATATTTTAAATTCATTTGATGGGTTTGGCCTTCAAGCGACAACTCATTAATATAAGCCTAAATATGGTCCATCAAACTTGGCCCTTTAACTATATTATAGCTTAAATAGGTGATGCAGCTGCTAGCTTAAATTAAGCCTAGCAAGCACCTCAATTATTTTATTTCAATTTCTGAATGATAATTCCTTGTTCTTCAACTTAGAACTTAACTTCTAACTTTAAGATCAATTACCACCTTACTATATCTACTTAAATACTTTTCGTCAGTGTTGACTTGCAATACACATGCTTAAACGTTCAAGGCGTTACATCGCCTTTTGAGCTAGTTTAAGCCAACACTAACCATATAAGGAACATGATCACTCACCAACACTATAAGTCTATGTCAAGTATCACATGAATAGAACTAGGATATACATAATTCAGGCGGTCACATCCTTCCCCATTAAAAAATTCTTCCTCAAATATTAGCAATGTTGTCCAACTCAAACAAGTTCAAGCCTAAGTAAGTATTAAAATTAATCACATTGAACATATAAACATACACTTACTTTTCAACGCCTCCACTAACATTTTGATCTTCCCTCTTCTCATGTAACTTCTTCTACTTGTTGGTTTCTCCATAAAACTTTTACAAAAGCTAATTCTTTATTTCTTAACTCCCTAATTTGTCGATTCGGAATAGTAATGGGTACTTCTTCATAAGTGAGATCTCCCGTCACCAATACATCTTCATTAGGAGTAATACGAGATGGGTCACCTACTTATTTTTGTAGCATTGATACATGAAACATCAAATAAACTGATAAAAGCTCTTGTGGCAATCTAACTCATAGGCTACTTGGACAATTTTTTGCATAATCTTATATGGACCTATATAATGTGGACTCAACTTTCCCACTTTACCAAACCTCATTACCCCTTTAATCGGAGACACCTTCAAGAACACCCAATCCCCAATAGAAAATTCTATTCCTCTCCTTCTATTATCTGCATATGATTTATGTCAACTTTGAGCTATTTCTAGAAGCTGCGGTATAACTTTGACTTTTCCATACCTTCAAGAACAAGATCTAGCCCAAATACGGCAGTCTTACCTTTTTTGAACAAGCTAATGATTTATGTCAACTTTGAGCTATTTCTAGAAGCTGCGGTATAACTTTGACTTTTCCATACCTTCAAGAACAAGATCTAGCCCAAATACGTCATTATTACCGTTTTGAACAAGCTAATTGGTACAATTTTGACCATATAAAGATTCATAAGGTTCCATTTTAATGCTCGAATGGTAGCTATTATTATAAGTAAATTTAATAAGTGGTAGTTGATAATCCCAGCTACCCTTGAAATCTAATATACAACCTCGCAGCATATCCTCAAGTGTCTGAATGGTACGTTTTGCGTGGATATCCGTTAGAGGATGAAAAGTTGTACTTAATTCACTTGTGTTCCCAAACTCTTTTGAAACGACTTCCAAATATTTGTAGTGAATTGAGATCATCTATTAGGTACTATAGAGATTGGCACTCCATGTAGTCGAACTATCTTTTTAATATACAACCTTTCATACTGTTCTGTTGTATAAGTAGTCTTCACTGGCAAAAATTGCACTGCTTTGGTAAGTCTATCAACTATTACCCACATGGAGTAAAACTTCCGAAATGAGCGAGGGTAACCAGTGACAAAATCTATGTTGATTAAGTCCTATTTCAAAATTGGAAGTTCTATACATTGCATGTAACCTCCGGGATTTGGTTATTCTACTTTTACATGTTGACAATTTAGACATTGAGCCACGAATTTTGCAATGTTCTTATTTGTGTCCCTCCACCAATACATTTCTCTCTAGTCATGATACATTTTAGTTGACCCCGGATGAATAGAATATCTTGAATTATGTGCTTCCATGATGATCCTCTTTCTTAGTTCATATATATTAGGTACAGACAATCTATTTGGACATCGAAGTACTCCGTCTTTCTTAAGCTCAAATGCCTTTATTATATCATGTAGTACATTATGTTTAGGTATAAAAGTATTGGATCAGTGTACGGCTTCTGTTTCACTTCCACTACTACTCTTTGTCTTGAGATTCAAGAAGGCGAACACCCAAGTTCACTAGTTGGCACAGATCTTTAGTCATTCCTTGTCTTTCCACAGACTTCTCATAAGTGATTACCATTATTTTACTTCTTGAAGCATCAGCAACTACATTAGCTTTACAGAACTGATAGAAGATGTCAATGTCATAATCTTTTAATAGCTCTAGCCACCTTCGCTGCCTCAGATTTAAGTTCTTTTGCTTAAATCTATATTGCAAAATTTTCTGATCAGTGTATATCTTAACATGAACTCTATACAAGCAGTGGCGCCATCAGCAAAGCAAACACAACTGATGCTAGCTCTTGATCATGGCTTAGATCATTTTCTCATGTGGCCGCAGCTGGATTGAGCCATAAGCTATAACTTTACCATTCTGCATCAATACAAAACCTAATCCCACTCCCGTAGTATCACAGTACGCTACATAGCCTTCTTTACCTTTTGGAAGTACCAACACATGTGTAGAAGTTAATTTACTCTTCAGCTCTTGGAAGCTTCTTTCACACACATAGCTCCACAAAAACTTGGTTTCTTTGTGTGTTAGCTTGTTAAGGTTGAAGCCATGGAAGAGAATCCTTCAACAAACCTTCTATAATAACCTACCAATCAAAGAAAAGTACGGATCTCCGTAGGCGTTGTAGGTATTAGGCAGTTTGTCACGGCTTCTATTTTCTGGTTATCAACCCTTTTTCCTTCCTCAGATACAATATGACATAGGAATGCCACAGATTTTAACCATAACTCACATCTAGAGAACTTTTCATACAATTTACGATCACGAAGAATTCGTAAAACATACCGCAAGTGATTAGCATGATCATCTTTCGATCTTGAATACACCAAATTTCATCTATGAACACTATCATTAACACATCAAAAAATGGCTTGAACACCATATTAATTAAATCCATAAAAGCTGCTGGTGCATTTGTTAGCCCAAAGTACATGGTGATAACTTGACCTCAGGTCGATCTTTGTCCTCCAGCCTCACTTGGTGATAACCTGACCTCAGGTCGTTCTTTAAAAAACACCTAGCACCTTGTTATTGATCAAACAAATCATCAATTATAGGGAGGGGATATTTGTTCTTAATAGTTACCTTATTCAAATGCCGGTAGTCGACACACATTCTTAACGAGCTATCTTTTTGCGTACAAATAAAACTGGTTCTCCCCATAGGGACATACAAGGGCTTATGAATCCTTTTTATAATGTCTTTTAATTTCTCCTTGAAGTCTCGTAATTATGTTGGAGCCATTCTATATAGAGGAATTGGGATAGGTTTAGAATATGGAAACACATCAATACCGTACTTTACTTCTCGTTCTGGGGATGAACCTCGAATATCGTCTAGAAGCACATCTGGAAATTCTTTTACCATAGGAATTGATTCAAGGGTTGGTGGTTCCGCATTTAAATTTTTCACTCAAACCAAATTGCACATGAATCCTTTGGACATCATCTTCTTTTCCTTAAGATATGAAATAAATTTACCTCTTGGTGCCCCAATATTACTTTTCCATTTGAGGACTACCTCTTTTGGAAATTGGAAATGCACTATCTTAATTCGGCAATCTACCATGGCATAAAAAGAAGCTAACCAATCCATACCCATAATAACATCAAAATCTACCATGTCTAGCTCAACAAGGTCAGCCAATGCATCGCGACCATAAGTATCTACATTGCAATTATGATGGACCCTTTTACCCATAATAGACTCATCGATTGGTGTAGATACATCAAATGGCTTCACTAATTATTCTGGTGTTCTTTTTAACTTTGCAGCAATCAATGGTGTAACATATGATAGTGTAGACCCCGGATTAATTAATGCATCTACAATACGTGAAAGATGGACAATGTACTTGTAACCACATCCGGTGAGGCTCTTGAATTTTTTCGATCCCCTAGTGCATATATGGGATTCTGACCTCCACTAAAACTAGATTCTCTCCTAGATCCTCTACCATGACCTGTAGGCATATGTATTCCCCTACCTAAAGAACGGGTTAATGAGGTCCACGTAACAACTGATCTAGTTGGTTGTGCAACGCCACCTACTCCCCCATAGTGTAGTTTCTCGTCCTATGCCCTAGTGTGCCACAGAAAAAACAAGAATCTGTCCCAAACCTACATACACCTAGATGATTCTTCCAACACTATCTACAAGGAAGTCGTGGAGGCCTTGATTGGATCGTACTTCTGTGCTCTTGATGACTCGCTATTTATGAGCCTTGGCTTTCACTTCTTTGCACAAAATGATTTCCCCTAAACCCTTGGAATCGTGGTGGATCACTAGTTGTAGTTTAGAAAGATTATGGCCTAGGTGGTGTGTTAGAAAATCGAGGCCTAAACTCACCTTGGGATGGTGTAAACTGCCCCATGGATCTTGCCCTCTTAGAATGCCCTATTTTTGACTCTTGCGTCCTTCTTCTTTGCCTTTGATCCTCCAACTTTTGTGCAAAACTCTTCATCCTTGCTATATCCATTTCTTTATTCAACGAAGCAATTGTACAATCTCTAACCAGATATGAATCTAATCTATCCACAAATCGATGAACTATATCCTGAATAGAAGCTACTACATTAGAATCATACCAGGCCAAGGAATTAAATTTGAGACTATACTCTCTTACACTTATATTTCTTTGGTGGAGATCAAAAAACTAATCCGCAAGGGCCTCTCGGATCTCCAATGGTGGATAATGAACAAGCAATGCCTTTTTGAACTCTTTCCACGTAGCTGAAGGTGAATTTGTTCCCCTAGATTTCTTCCAAGCTTCATACCACAATATAGCCACACCCTTTAATATGTATGCAACTAGCTCAAGTGCTTTTTCACCACTTACATGCATAATATCAAAAGTGCATTTGATTTGATCAATAAAGTCTTGCAGATCTTCATAAGGATCTTACCCGGTAAATGATGGAGGATACAAGTTAAGAAAATCACGTATCCGTGTTCTAGATGATCTATCTACACCACTAGTACTTGCAACTAGACCTTCTTGTCTTTGGATATGACCAGCAACTATACAAGTCAATAATAGGACTGTATTTCTCAAATCGTGCTCGGTAGCATTAATAGGGGGTTCATTAGGTTCATTTCCCTCCTTAGTTCTTTAGGATAAGGAGGTGTCAGGGAAGTGTGCAATAGAGACTCATCATGTGCCCCACTATGAACATCTTGACCTGGTAGTGGTTGGTTGGTCCGTTCTTGGGCAGCCACATCTACTTGTTTACAAGTATTTTTACTCTTTCTCGTTACCGGCATCTTTTCTATAATAAAACAATTGAGAAATTAGATATGATTCACCTAAAACACTGGTTCTATCGCACGATATAAGAAATTAAAGAAATGAGACGACTCCTACGTTTCTCGTAGCCTCCTGTTTATAGATGTGGTGCACAACGCATCCATAAACAAGATTTGCACAGACACGTCTTTGTAGATTCCCTAGGATAACCTACTCCGATACTACTTTTTTTCACGCCTCAAAACTTATTAAGACGGACATGCACCCGATGCCCTGAAATCCCAAGAGAACCAACATGAAACCTGCTCTACTGTGCATAAAACTATAACAACTGTGGCAAGTTCACCTACGATATAACGATACAAAACAACATAAGTAGGTCCAAAAGTTATATACAAGACTTGGCCTTTGAGGCCACAACCCCGTAAGACACAACTAAACCATGTAAGTAACGTCTACATAGCCTCAAAAAGATAGAAGACTAGAGTAGGTCAGGACAGACCACGCCTTACCCTTGACTACAATAAAATACCAAAATTAATTTACCAAAGACACAATAAAGCTCCGAATCAACTTGGAGCTCACCCAAAAGTAGAAGAATTTGTGTGCTCCTACTGAGGAGGTCTACTAGCTGGAGTACCTGTGCCTGCAAAATGAATCCATCATCCCTCGTGAGGGACGTCAGTACCAAAAATCTACTTAAAATGTAAGGCAATATCATATGTAATACGAGAGCTCAAATGAAATCAAATAGCAACATATGAGTGCATAGATTAGAAGAGAAGACCACCTTTGCTTACTCTCGCGGGATCAAGTAAGTTACATTCTTTTCTTTAATTTTCTGTATGTTATAATCTTTGTAGGACATGTGATACAAGTGATCAGCTGATCAGTGGTAGAAGAGGATAACCCATGCTAGGCGTATTAACCCCCGGGATGCGCTCCTCATAATTACATAACTTGGGTCGGGTCATGCTAGTATTTTGCCCCTGAGCTACCACCTTTCTATACCAATAGGGATCGGCCAATGATAATCTTTCGCCCCTGAGCTGCCAACCTTATGTATTAGTTGGTATCGAACTATGCTACGCTTTCGCCTTGGGAGGCCACCCGTTATAATATAGATTCTTCACTTAGATTTTTTAATCTTTGAGATTGTTGTTTATAAGTTCATAACTCTTTTGAGATCTTATTTTGGTGTCATAATCATTTTGGAGATATGGAAGTACGAACCAGTAATGGAAGACAAGAAAATAATACTTCAAGAAAATATTAATGACATAAGGAGCTACATAACATCAATACATTACTATAAGGCATTAATGACACAATTGACTTCAAACAATAAAGACAAGGATTCACAGAATTGCTTTTGCAATTACCAATTCTATACCAGTAGATGGGGGATAATTACACTAGTATAATACAGTGAATTAATAATAAAGTAGTTCTATGCACTACGGAGAGGGAGAAATATTGTTAGCTATTTGGAGATAGTACTGTGCCTCTATGTTTCCTTTTCGAGGAATAGAACTTATGAGATCACTTCATTGATATTAATTTCACGTGTCAGATTTGATTCCAAAGGGATATAGAATCGAATAGCCTTACATACTTTATCCTCTAACTGATAAACTATCACGATTAAGCCTCACCTTATTTGTTTTAATCTACAATTTAAGTCATGGTTAACTAAAATTAGAAGCTATCACATGGTGAGCCTTGTAAAACAGTAGCTAACTTTGACTGATAATAAGACCATACATCCCTTAGCATAATGTGTATCACCACACCCTCATTCTCTGTCAATCACATATATTTACATCCTTTTCCCAAATTCAACCAATCTGCGCCAACACTAATATTCATAGAACAGCCCCAAATATTCTTTATCATACAACAAAGTATTGAACTCACCAACCCGTTAACTTCTTCATGAAAGCACACCACTAATTCCTCACTCAAACTCATACATAATGAAGACAAAAATGGAGCAGTTACCTTAACTCGATATCTTCAACTTCTCCTTATAACTTGAATTGTTTTTGAACTTCAGCTTCCCTTTCACACTTGAACCAAATAAGAAAGAAAGGTATTTTGATAACTAAGGAAGTGAACAAGAGTTTCTGGAAATATTCATCCTATGTAGTTTTATTAAAGTATTAATAACATGTTTTCCTAATCATCCATGGGAAAACTAAGCTAAAACCATGAGTTTCACTTACTTTGTTTTGCAAATATAAGTGTTTCTTCAAGACCCAAAAAACATTAAGGCTGCTGGTTTAATCCTTGAGGGAAAAGGGAGAGAGAGAGCTGGAGCTAAATTTTATTTTTTGGGGTTAAAATGGGTGGAGAGTATCTGCTCATATTGGATATACATATAGTTTTATTGACCACAAAAATAACCTCTAGAATCTCCTTTTTTTGGGGTTCATATTCAGCCACTAATTGATCAAGTAGGTGATGCACCTACTTGTGCACATCAAGTAGCTCAGAAGGTCAAACTAGGTGAGGCAGCTAGTTGCCTTCACTTGGGCTTTATCCATATTGGGCCTTGGCAGATTTGGCTGCTGGGATTTCTTTCAAATATTAATTTCATTTAATAGGTTTGTCCTTCAAGTGAAAGCTCATTAATATAAGCCAAAATCTGGTCCGTCAAACTTGTCCCTTTAACTATATTAAAGCTTGAGTAGGTGATGCAGCTTCTACCTCACATTAAGCCAAGCAAGCAGCTTAATTATTTTATTTCAATTTCTGAATGTTAATCCCTTGTTCATCAATT
Organism: Solanum lycopersicum; assembly: GCF_036512215.1. Classification (NCBI taxonomy): domain Eukaryota; kingdom Viridiplantae; phylum Streptophyta; class Magnoliopsida; order Solanales; family Solanaceae; genus Solanum; species Solanum lycopersicum. Next base: position 45,389,287 of record NC_090811.1, read on the forward strand.
TGGTACTTCAATTTTAACTTTAAGCTCAATTACCACCTTACTATATATACTTAAATACTTTCCGTCAGAGTTAACTTGCAATATACATGCTGAAATGTGTAAGGCATTACATCACCTTGTGAGCTAGTTTAAACCAACACTAAACATTTAAGAAACATGATCCCTCACCTACGCTATAAGTCTATGTAAAATATAATATGAATAGAATTAGCATATAGATAATACAGGCTGTCACACTAGCTTTAGAGAGAACCCTTTCACCTAAGTGAAAAGTTCCTCTTTCTGATTCATGTCTGGCCCTTCCTGGGTCTGGATCACAGTAATACCAGCGAATTTGTCCTTGAATTCATTCTATTTCATATCCACTTATCCGTGGAAGAGACCAAGGAAGAGTAAGATAGATTTAGGTCCGGCAGTCGGGTCTAGAATAGATTCCCCAATGGGTCCTGACTTTTCAATAACAGATGAAAAAACCTACTCTTTCAAGTCAAAGTCAAAGTAACAGCAGCAAACTCGAATTCGTCAAAAATCTAATTTTTATGTAGTACGAAGGGGAAATTGGCCCAAAAATAGTATGGGGGTCAAGAGACTATTGGGCGCCGGCGGCTGACTCAAGTTCCCCCCAAACCGCGCGAAATTATCGCCGATTACACAACTTACTAACTCTGCCTGGGGTGCGGATAATTATTATTCATCGGGTATTTTGTTCGCGTATTTCCAGAAAATAGAAATGAGTCTTCCTTTCTCCTTTTTTGAGGAGATCTAAAAGGGAATGTGATCCCCTCTATTGTAATAAAATAATTGAAGTTCATTTATTCTTTTAATGAGGGATTTTGCAAACCCCCCCCCTTTGACTCATCTAAGGCCAAGGGAAAATAAGGTTGTCAAATATAATATCGGAAGGGGTCATGTTTCCCCCGATATTAAAGAGGTATCTTAACATTTCTTTATTATGGGAGCATAAACATCCCGAACGAAAGAGAGTACTTGGCTTCTCATAATAAATAAAAAGTATAGCATGCCTGAATCTAACTGGGTTCGCATTAGTGGAGAACTTGATCGAAAAAAGAGGGATTTTAGTTGTAAAATACCTAAAGAAACCTTCGCTAGAATTAGGATCTTATTCAACGAGAAAGATCTCAAATATCTGGAGTTTCTTTTTGTATATTAAATGAATGATCCGATCCGTAGGGACCATGATTGGGAATTGTTTGATCGTCTTTCTCTCAGGAAGAGTCAAAATAGAATCAACTTGAATTCGGGACATCTTTTCGAAATCTTAGTGAAACATTGGAGTTCTTATCTCATGTCTAATTTTCGTGAAAAAATACCAATTGAAGTGGAGGGTTTCTTCAAACAACAAGGGGCTTGGTCAACTATTCAATCAAATGATATTGAGCATGTTTCCCATCTCTTATCCAGAAACAAGTGGGCTATTTCTTTACAAAACTGTGCTCAATTTCATATGTGGCAATTCCACCAAGATCTCTTCGTTTGTGGGGGGAAGAATCGCTTAAATAAAATTTTTTAGGAACGTATCGAGAGAGAATTGGATTTGGTTAGACAACGTGTGGTTGGTAAACAAGGATCAGTTTTTTAGCAAGGTACAAAATGTATCGTCAAATATTCAATATGATTCCACAAGATCTAGTTTCATTCATGTAACAAATTCTAGCCAACTAAAAGGATCTTCTGATCAATCCAGAGATTATTTGGATTCCATTAGTAATGAGGATTTGGAATATCACACATTGATTAAACAAATAGAGATTCAATAATGAAAATGAAGATAGATTCTTTGGGATGCTTCCTTTCTTCAAACGAAACGAAATAGATGATTAATCATCTATTTCTTTTTTGATATTCACTAAATGTCTTTTTGGATATTCCTCAATGTCTCAGCTATTCATGGAATGTGAGAAATAGATGATTAATCATCTATTTCCGGAAGAAATCGAAGAATTACTTAGGAATCCTACAAGATCCGCTCGTTCTTTTTTCTTTGATAGATGGTCAAAACTTCATCTGGGCTCGATGAATCCTACTGAATGGTCATCTAGAGATCAGAAATTGTTGAAGAAACAACAACATCTTTCCTTTGTCCCTTCCAGGCGATCGGAAAAGAAAGAAATGGTTGATATATTCAAGATAATTATGTATTTAAAAGATACCGTCTCAATTCACCCTATTCCGGGATGTGATATGGTTCAAAGAATGAACCAGATATGGAAAGTTCCAATAAAATTTCATTCTTGAATAGAAATCCATATTTTGATTTATTTCATCTATTCCATGACCAGAACAGGGGAGGATACACTACTACGATTTTGCATCAGAAGAGAGATTTCAAGAAATGGCAGATCTATTCACTCTATCAATAACCGATCCGGATTTGTTCTATCACAAGTGATTTGTCTTTTCTATTGATTCATGTGGATTGGATAAAAAACAATTCTTGAATGAGGCAAGGGATGAATTGAAAAAAGAATTTTTATTGGTTCTACCTCCTATTTTGTATGAAGAGAATGAATCTTTTACTTGAAGGATATGAAAAAATGTGTTTGGATCTCCTGCGGGAATGATTTGGATGATCCAAAACAAAAAATAGTGGTATTTGCAAGCAACAACATAATGGAGGAAGTCAATCAATATATATTGATTCGAAATCTTATTCAAATCCAATATAGTACCTATGGGTGTATAGGAAATGTAATGAATCGATTCTTGTTAATGAATAGATCCGATGGTAACTTTGAATATTGAATTCAAAGGGATCAAATAGGAAAGGATTCTCTGAATCATAGAACTATAATGAATTATAAGATTAACCAATATTTATCGAATTTGAAAAAGAGTCAAACGAAATGGTTTGAGCCTCTTATTTTTTATTTCTCGAACCTAGAGATCCATGAATTTGGATCCTGATGCATGATGGTAAAAATGGTCCAATGGGAGAAAGAGTTTCAAGGAACATTTGGAACAGTTAATTTTGAAGCAGACAGGCCATTTTCAAGTAGTGTTCGATCGATTACGTATTAATTAATATTCAAATGATTGGTCTGAGGTTATCGACAATTTTTTGTCTAAGTCACTTCGTTTCTTTTTGTCCAAGTCACTTCTTTTTTGTTCAAGTTTCTTTTATTTTTTTCTAACTTACTTCCTTTTTTCTGTGTGAGTTTCGGAAATATCCCCATTCATAGGTCCGACATCTACATCTATGAAGAATTTAAAGGTACGAATGATCAACTTTGCAAAGTTTTTAGAATCAATAGGTCTTCAAATTGTTCATTTGAAAAAATTGAAACCCTTATTATTGGACGATCGTGATACTTCCCAAAAATCAAAATTCGTGATCAATGGAGGAACAATATCACCATTTTTGTTCAATAAGATACCAATGTGGGTGATTGACTCATTCCATACTAGAAATAATCGTAGAAAATCCTTTAATGACACAGATTCGTATTTCTCAATGATATTCCACGATCAAGAGAATTGGCTGAATCCCATGAAACCATTTCATAGAAGTTCATTGATATCTTCTTTTTATAAAGCAAATCAACTTCGATTCTTGAATAATCAACATAACTTTAGTTTCTATTGGAACACAAGATTCCCCTTTTATATGGAAAAGGCCCATATCAATAATTTGGATTTTACATATGGAAAACTTCTCAATATCTTGTTCATTCGCAACAAAATATTTTCTTTGTGAGTCGGTACAAAAACATGCTTTTTGGGGGATAGATACTATTTCACCAATCGAGTCACAGGTATCTAACATATTCAGACCTAAAAATTTTCAACAAAGTGGTGACGAAACGTATACCTTGTACAAGTCTTTCAATTTCCCAAGTCGATCCGATCCATTCATTCGTAAAGCTATTTACTTGATCACAGACATTTCTGAAAAGAACAATTTTTTTATTGGAAACATTCCTCTAATGAATTCCCTGGGAACATCTGTAGTCAACGGAATATATAGAATCGTAATCAATCAAAAATTGCAAAGTCCCATTATTTACCAATTAGAATTGGACCATAACTAAATTTCGGATTATACCGGCACAATAATATAGATTGGGGAGAAGATCAGAATTAGAAATTGATAGGAAAGCAAGGATATGGGCTCATGTAAGTTGGAAACAAGAACTAAGTATTCTAGTTCTATCATCAGCTATTGGATTGAATCTAAGAGAAATCCTAGAGAATGTTTGCTATCCTGATTTTTTATCTTTTATAAATGATAAAGAGAGAGAAAAAATGGGTCGAAAGAAATTTCCATTTTGGAGTTTTATCAACAATTTGCTTGTGTAAGTGGCGATCCGGTATTTTCTAAATCCTTATGTAAGGAATTACAAAAGAAATTCTTTCATTGAAGATCTGAATAGGAAGGATTGGTCGACAAAATATGAACCAAAAACTTAACCTTGATATACCCTTAAACAATACATATTTGTTACCATGAGATATATTGGTAGCCGCCGATCATTACATTGGACTGAAACTTTTAATGGGTGCACTTGACGATATGAATCATGTGAAAAATAAACGTATTCATTTTGGAGCAGATCTTTTACAAATTCAATTCGGATTGGTTCTGGTTCATTTATAAAATGTGGTTCGGGGGACTATATGTGGAGTAATTCAGCATAAATTGATACCGACACCTGAGGATTTGGGAACCTCACCTTCATTAACAACTACTTTTGAATCCTTTTTCGGCTTACACCCATTATCTCAAGTTTTAGATCGAACTAATACATTGACCCAAATAGTTCATGGGAGAAAGTTAAGTTAGTTAGGCCCGGGAGGACTGACAGGCCACACTGCTAGTTTTTGGATACGAGATATCCATCACAAACACTATGGACGTATGTTCCCAATTGACACATCTGAAGGAATCAGTGTTTGACTTATTGGAACTTTATCAATTCATGCGAAGATTGGTCATTGGGGATCTCTTGAAAGCCCTTTTTATGAAAATTCTAAGAGGTCAATCATGGTACGGATACATTAGTTATCACCAGGTAGCGATGAATACTATATGGTAACAACAGGAAATTCTTTAGACTTAAGTCGGAATATTGAGGAAGAACATGTTGTTCTAGCTAGATACCATCAAGAATTCTTGACTATTTCATAGGACAGGTTCATCTTCGAAGTATTTTTCATTTTTTATATTTTTCCCATTGGAGCTTACCTCATTCCTTTTATCAAACATAATGATGTGAATCAACCTTTAATGATTTCTAATAAGCAACATCACGCAGTTCCTCTTTCTAGCTCTGAGAAATGGATTGTTGTAACTAGGTTTGAACGACAAGCAACTCTAGATTCGGGAGATCTTTCTATAGCCGAACGCAAGGGAAGGATCGTTTATACCAATACTCACAAGATTCTTTTAGCATGTAATGGAGATATTCTAAGTATTCCATTAGATATATATTTATGTTCCAATAAAAATACTTGTATGCATTGAAAATTCCGGGTTCCTCGGGGTAAATGCATTAAAAATGGACAAATTTTAGCGGATGTTGTTGCTACGGTTGGTGGCAAACTTGCTTTGGGCAAAAACGTATTAGTAGCTTATATGTTGTGGGAGGGTTACAATTATGAAGATGCAATACTTATTAGCGAGAGTTTGGTATATGAAGATATTTATACTTCTTTTTACATACGAAAATATGAAATTCTCCTAAGTGAGCGGCTTATGCGGGGCCGTCAAGCACATATGGAAAGGACAAAGGAAAATTTCGTTGTTGCGTAGCTCAGGTCGGATCAAGGTGCCATCGGACATTCAACAAGTAATATCACGATTGGGTAAGGCTGGAAGCCAAGGAAACTCACTAAGCTAGCTGACCATACTCGAGCAAAGCCCAAACTCGGAGATGGTGGCTGAAATCACCGCAGAGTTCAGGAGCGGAAAACCTGCTAGTTTACGGGTGGACGATTTTAAAGAGGACTCCCCATTCATTAGATAGGGAAGATTACAAGGATTTCGTGATCCGATGCCGAATTTCTTCCAATTCCAGGAGAATGCTCATTCAATGAGGCAAGCGACCCTACAAGGCAGCCATTCTTTCTGCAAAAATCAATGTCCGCCTCGCCTCTACTTTTGGGTGATTGGATAAAAGATGTAAAGAATACTAAAAGAAAGTATGCAGCGAGGCAAAGCCGATTGAGAATATGACTATTGACCCCTTGGATCTTAGGAGGCATCCCTCGTTTCTTTAGTCTTTTGAAGGGTACTTTTTTCTTAACTCGCGGTCATGTCTTCCCCTCCCCCCAAGTATAGTGAACGCTTCCATATTTTACCCAAATATAATCAATTCCAGGCTCAAGTGAGTGTTCATCCATCTTTATTCCAATCAAAGGCGAACATCTCTAATAAGTGACTATAACTGTTACGATTTACAAACAATAGTTCTTAAATAATCCTTTCTTTTTTGAATTATTAATGTTTATTAATTGATTCATTATTATATCTTGTCTTTTTATTTTGAATGGCTTGCGGTTTATTACACCAAAGGCTTTCAGTGAACTATTAAAGCTATCGAGAGAGTACCAAATGCTGACGGTGACGAAGGTTATCAACTTTCGGTGGACGTGGAGTCACCAAGTTTGCTTGAACGTCGTAACGATTCTAAGGTTACAGAATCGTTCGCCAACATTTATAGGCATAACATTGCAAGCAAATAGAGCAGAGAGCTTACCATTTATTTCTATCAGAGTCGCAAGCTTGTTGTAGTCGGTCCTAAGGATAAAAACTTGACGCTTACTTGCTATATCCCCGTGTCCTTGCACGGATCGGATTGTTCTTCGAGCCCTTCTTCTCCCTTCCCCCTCTCCCCATTCCTACTATCCAAAAGAGTCCTATGGAGAATATCCAAGTTGTAAGGCATCGATTTATGGTACCGGCATGCAAAGGTTCAAATCTTTTTACTTTATATTATGAACACCTGATCATATCTATCAAACAACGAGGTGACGACTATAGGTGAAGCAGTTGATTGCAGTCCTTGAGCTCCTAAGCCAAATATTTGACTTTCACCTACCTTTGCTAAGAGAAGAGAGAGAAGGGAAAGAAAAATCATAGAAAAAAATCCTTCCAACCGCGTAACATAACACAAGATTTACTTAGGCCAAGCTCTTTTATCAATCTCTTGGCCCTTGCTTAACTCCCTGTTACGTAAACCGGTCACTTGTAGATCTCATCCGAACAGATCTTTTTGAATGAATTGGCTTTGGTTTGATTTCCTACAACACAAGCGGATAGGAACAATAGAACTAATAATAGAATAAACAGAGACAAATGTAAATATTTGAAAACTTGGGAAAGAAGAATAAGCCTCTCTAAGGGAAGAAGACTTAGACCAACTTTCATTCCAAGCCATTAGTTACTTGCGCCTTTCAATGGGTACGACTATCCTTTCACCGGTCGATAAGCGATGGATGAATCTTCTGGGTAGAAGCCCGAATATTATTATGAATATCTTTACATTTTTCATTTTTTTCTAATGGAAGGTAAGATATGAATAAGAATAGATAGCATTCTGCTAGAGAGAGAGGGAACGGAAGAGAGAGGGTGCTAGCCCGGTTACATAAGTATTAGGTCCACCAGTGCACACAATTATTCTTCTATTATCTCCTGCCCATTTAACTACTCCTTGAGACATTTCAGCTGATGGCCCTTGATTATAGCAATAGCAACCTCAATTTCCGTACCCAGGCGCCAGTCTCTAGAAGCTTCTAGAATGTTCAATTTGTGTAGCCTCAGTGATGAGAATATTTTGTGCCACTTCTGTGATTCATGCATTGGGGACAACTAAATATAAATTTTGTAAATGAAGGCTTTCAAGGACTACTGAGTTGGTGATTTTTCACCAGGCAACACATTACACATTGGAGCTTCCCTCATTCCTTTTACCGTTCGGTCATACATATACTCTAACTTCTCGTTGTCAAGGGAAGTGAATCAACAAATGTATGCAATGAGGGATGTAATTCAGGAGGTATATTTCATCTAAACATTCATCTATGATAAGAACAATAGATGCAGAAATCAGGAATCAGAAACTGGAAAAAAACTCAGGTATCTTGTTTCCAGTTTTTTTTCTTAGTCAACAAAAGGTGATGACAATTCTGGGAAATTTCAAGGAAGCATGGCTCACTTTTTAGGCTTTATGTATTTTCATTTCTATGATCCACATCGGCACGGTGACCCTACAATATAAAGTGAAACAAAACGAAGTAATTAGACTCTTCACCTGATTTTATGCTCATTAAAATAAACTTCAAAGGATAATTCCTTTTATTGGCCATTGTTTTGTTTTCTAATGGTCAATTTCAGCTTTCTAAATTGGAACTTGCATAAAGGCATAGATACATTGGAAGAATGATCCAAATAATATTTTATGTTTTTCATTTGAAAATGTCACCAACCAGATTGTGTCAACATCATAGCATTAGAGAACTTTGTATAATCCAATGTCTTTTCTTCAAATGGCTGAACTTTCACAAATAATGCAATACTTAGAGGTCAAAGTAGTGATAGTAGCTCATATGAAATTTCTCGGGAACTTATCTCGATGATTTGGCTCATCTTTCTTTTCTCCATGAGAAAACACTACTTAGTGAGACAATGTAGTCAAGTCAATAGCATCCAGAACAAAAGATTGATATATAATGAGAGTTCGCCTTCTTGTGCGAACATCTCCAAATTAAATACATTTGGAAATTCTGCTGCAAGGGGTTGAAGAGCGGTTTAGGTGCACCCAAACCGCTCTTGTCGGGCAATGTATAACTTACGTTGAGTTTGCACCAAACAAAAAAGGAATAAGTTTCTTATTTCCGAAATCGTCTTAGCTAAACCTCTAGAATTTAACTCTTTTTCATTTTTCATTGTATTTAAAAATGCATTAAGGGGACAAAGACCAGAAACTCTTCGTCGAATGTGGCTCATAGGTGGTATCAGTGCAGTGAGTTATTCCCATTAAGATTCCAGAACATTTATGATTATCTTGTCGTATCTAAACAAGTGAGACATCAAAGTTTGACGCATACATTCTTTTCTAGCCGGAGATAGAGAAAATTAGAAAGATATGGAATATCAATCAAGATTTTGCTCGCAAGCCCATCTCTTGAACTGGTGCTGCAAATCTTAATGTATAGAACGACTATATTGAGGAGTAAGGAAAGGGCTCCTATGATAATGAGTTCACTTTTGCATGGGCTTGGACTTGATTTGATGATGAGTAGGCTTGTCGCCCGAAGTGAAGTTATTCCAAGGCTTCTTAATCAAGAAGTAACATAGATGAGATAGAAAAGTGATATAACGAAGAGAATCTATAGTATATACTAACTGTAATGACTTTCAACGAAAGATTTTCTTTGCCAACTATTCTAGTTGATATTTGTGGAGTATGAAACTTTTTACATTGACTCTTAATATCTTCTCATTAGACTTTGACGTATGAAATCACTTTCATTGACTAAAAAGATAGAATAAGTGAATAGAGGATCATTCAAAGCAGACTAAAGGCTTAGTAATTGACTAAATGGATGGAATAAGTTTAAAGGAGGGGTGCCGAGATCCTAGCGGGATCTTCCCATCATGATCGACTACATAAGTTTCATTCAATCACTAAGAAAAGAAATGTGGAATAAAGAGTTCAATTCCATAAAACATTTTCCACAGGGTACCTCTTCAATAACTCAGGACAAAGTTATTGATCTAGTTGAGAGCGTAGCGTAGGAGACAGGTAAAATGACCATCAATGGGAAAAAGCCTCTCGTTATTATTATTTCACATTTATGCTTCTATAAGTCCTATATTCACATTTGAATGATACCATTCCTGATGGCTTTTTTAGGGACTGACAGCTTCCCTAAGGCAATCCCTAGGATTCAAAAGAGTGAGAAGGAACTTTCTCTGTCCTATTCCCTAATCACTAGCCATTCCACTTATCTCTGCATTTCTTGATCAATCACTCAAGAGACTAATGTTCATTCTCTTCCTCTGTGTATCGCTGTGATGGGCTCATCATATAAGTTTTTTATCCTCATCTTACCGGGATATCTATTATATAAAGATTTCATTTTTCAGTCCACTAAAAGCCCATTTATGGCACGTTTAACCTGTTCAATGGCTTGACTATTGTGGGATGGGATGTGCTCAGCTGCCGCCAACTCTTTCTGTGGGTCAGACAACTTTCTTAAGTCAGAAAACATCATATTGATCTCTCTACTGCTCCCGCAAATAGTGATGTCTTAATTTCCATTGGTCAGTCTTCTATCCGGAAAAAACCTCTGTCCAAGTAATCTTTAATAAAATTCCTAAAATTTACACAATTATTTTTAGGGTGAGTCCGTTTCTCGTGCAATTTACAATAATGTTTTCCTTTCTTTTTTCTTTTTTAGGTATCGTAGTTCCAAGCAGACATGTCAAAAGTTGTTAATAACCCGACAGATACATCAGAGATTCAGATGCCAACCAATTGTCTGTGATCTTACCTTCTCTCTTCTCTATGAGTATTCTTACAAAAGCAATGCCAATCACTTTGAACAAGATTCTTGCAAGCTTGGATCTATTGTGCTTGAGGCTGATTAGAGGAAATCAAATGAATCTTAACATGCAAACAATATTCAAAATCTATTTCAAGAATGACCTGCTTTTAACCAAAATCCCATGCCAACATAAATCCATGGTAGATCTTTTTCATTGCCTTGAAAGATATTGCATATAAAGAGAAAGATAGTCAGTCTTCTTGGGCGGCCGAGAGTGTTATGTAAAAATGACCAAGGAGGATCCTATCCTAAAGGACAATGAGGACGAGTAGGATCTAGCTTTAGGGGAAGAATCGAAGCGAAGGAATTTGTCCATGCCACTACGATTTATATTTAAGGGTAGTTTTGTCTATGCATTCCTCTTGAGAATAAAAAAGAAGAGATATCTTCTTTTTAACAGTAAAATTTTGTCACGTAGAACTTCTATTTTGCAAGAATTCATTGATTGCTCCGTACAAATTTACAATGGAAAAACTCATGTTCGTGGTAAGATTACTGGAGGAAAGGTTGGTCATAAATTTGGAGAGTTTCCTTCTACAAAGAAACGAATACCTTCGAGAAAAAATATTGGACTGGGAAGAAAAAGGGGGGAAGAAGTAAAGTCTAAGCACATATGGCATGAAGGGAAATCAAATTTTGGTAAAACTTGATTTGAATCATAGTTCAGATTCAAGTTGGTTTAGTGTAGGCTACCACAAAAGTCACAGAATGGATTAGTCTTTAGTTCTCCAAGATTAGAGTATCAAAGGAGGACGTTGCAGATGCCGGGAGAGGACACAATTTCTTCTAAGGCTAGAAGACCATTGGTAGACACCCAGGACTATAGCATGTCTTGAAAGAACCACACTATACAGGCATGCTTCGACCGTGTCTCCGGGGCAGAGTTGAATGTAGATATCATGAACTCGAGGTGCGGAATACTAGGCCGAGACACCCGAGCAACCATTCCCTTTTGTGCCAATCTCTAGCGCATCCAAGGCCTTGACGCCCAGATCAGCTGGAGAGGCCTAGCCAGATATGAGAAGTGCTAATTCGTTTCAGATAGAATTCATTCAAGAATGAAAACACCTTGATAATCATTAAGAAAAAAAGTTCTAAGTTTCAGATAAACCAAAAGGTAAGAAGAGACCTGTCTCACTCAGTGCCTAAAGAGCACTATGCTCCGCTTTAACAAATGAGAGTTTTTGGTGGAACCGGTGAACCACAGGAGCTGGTTAAATGTGTGGGACAGAGGGCTCGTAATACCTGCTAGCGCGGGTACGTTGTTGAAGGAAAGAAGCCCAAATCGACCCCTTTTTTTTTCTTTTAAAAAATCAGTAATGAGTAAAGAGATTATACTTTCAGATTAGACTAAGCAACTACCGACTGTTCTGACGCTCCCTTGACCTATTTTGGTTAAGACCAAAATACATATCTCTAAAGTGGAGCTTAGATTAAGATGTCAAACAAGTGATGATTGAATGAAAGAAAAAACACTAGTAGGGATATGGATGGATTCTCGCTAGTAAAGAGAGTTGTAGGATTCGTAAAACAGGAGAAAATCATCTCAAAGTATGGGGCAAAGGATGTTGCGTTTTGATTTCGTCTCCCAGGATACACCAAAGGTTGGGTTTGAGAGTCGTATGATGGGTGACTATCTAGCACGGTTCGGAGAGTAGTTTTAGTCTATGCTTGTGAATGGAAGCCCCCTATCAAGCAAGAAGGAAGCGGATCTTCCCATTTTTCGGTTTGATATGTCCACCTATGAGAGTAACCTTTGGCTTTTGTCTCGGAAGGTGTATTATTATACATTTTCCCAAAAGAACAATCATTCATTTTTTTCTTCCCCGTCAACCAAGACGACTGAAACGACGCAAAAAATCCAGACCCATAATAGAGAAGGGCCGGTAGGGGGAATTTGGGAAAGTCGGGCCGATCGAGTGTATTCATTCAAGCAACGGTAGAGAAGAAGAACGAAATAAATTTAGAGGTCGGGGGGTAGGGAAAAGAGTCTAGTCAATCAGGTTCCACGATCGGGAGAAGCAAAACCAAATAAGGATTTTGCTGAAAAAAAGCATGGCTATGGATACCATGACCGATCACTATCGATAAAGAAGAATTTTTCTAAATTTGTTCCTGTCAGCGGGGCATTCAAGTATCCAAAATACGCCAAGATTGAAAATTACATAGAGTTCTTGATAGAAATGATGACTCCTTAAGCAAAACAAACTTATTCAAGTTCTTTTTCCCAAAAAGACCCGCTCCAACCGCCCAACTAGTCATCTACTTAAAAGGACCCTCCCCTCATTCCATCCTTCCTTGAATTATTTGGTCATGCAATAATGATTAAATAAAAATAAGAAAATGCATTTTGATTCCATTGTAGTTCTCAATCATTTCATGGCACCGGGCGTGGCTGAGCCGTCTACGATTGGGGGAGCTAATGCACAGGTAAGAAGCTTAAATGAAAGAATACGTTCTTGCATCGATTATTTTGTAGAAATATTGACCAGTGAGAAAAAGTGTTTGGCCAAAGAAAATGAGGTTGACCCCTTTTGGTTCTCAAGCGAATGATCTTCGCTTCGCGGGAACAAGAAAAACCACCATCTCGTTGTTTCCTTTCTTCGCTGCTACCTTTTTTTTCAAGGGATGGTGTTGGAGTGTATAATAACCTTTTATTAGGTTGCCCGAGAAGAACTCCTAGGTCAATTAATGAGAAAATGTTGGAACATCATGGGTAAGGATAAGGTAATGGAATTGAAAGAGAAATTCATAGACCTTAATAGGATAGGCGAATTGATAAGGAGAATAGAGATGATGATAGAGATCATACTGAGAAATAGAAGAATTTTTTATAGGTTTAACTATTATTTGAACGAAGTGCAAAAAATGCGATCTTTGTTGTATAATAAAAAAACACTAATACCCATAATTGAATCGGACAAGATCAAATCTGTTTATCATAGTGCTTCTCCGATTGCTCAAGACATGTCTTTTTAACCGAGGAACAAAACAAGATCATTTCATTCCAGTTTTAGTCAAATAGTGAATAATATTTCATTAGTAATGAAAAGGGTGTGGAGTGGATCCGTATATGTTGTTTAGATCAATTAGAAGGTGAAGCAATAGCTATAACTGAATGAGAAAGTATGGAAAAACATCTCGTAATGTATTTAACTAGAAAATAGATTATGCTCCTACGGAAGTATCTAATTGTTGTCTGTCAATCGAGCCATTGAAGCACCACGTCATGCTATAATTGGACACTTTGATTGTTTTATGAGCGAAAAATTCCGAAGAAATTGTAAGATATGTGTCAGAGTTCTCGAAGATATCCCTATTACCGAGAAACCTACATAAGTAATAATGGGAAGAGCAAAAGGAAATTCTACGAGTTAGATTTCTCGTGTGTCCAGGGGACAAATACAATTTGAAATGGATGGTGTGAGTTTGTCAAATGCTTGACAAGCCTCTACATTAGAGACGCAAAAACTATGTTCGTTAACAAAGTTTGTTCAATGGTCGTAATCTTATTTATCTGACCCAATGTAACAACCCTAAAAATGGATAAAATAAGAAATGCTTAATGTGTCAAGAATGCCTATGATTAGACCAGGGTTCACACGGATTGATGCGCGTAGAACCAGACCTTGGAACCCTTGCTACAGCCAAGACAACTAACTTGCGGAGTTAGTTGACTTGGAAAGGTTGGGTCCAACAATGTACGACTCTTGAATACGAAGATTTACTCGAATGAGTGTTTACCGGACTGAAGAAGAGTAAATCTTAGGTTTGGAGGGTCTAGAGGTAAAATTGTCTTTTTCTAGGAAAAGGTTAGTATCGTCCTAAATATATAATTAATTATTTAATGAATAAGGTGTTGGGGCATTTTTGGGAGAGAGGGCCGAAATTGGGCTCTTGAAGTGAGTCTTTCTCCACCCGGGTGCGAACCTAGTTGGAAGGAATGAATTAAATTGTTTTTAATTTAAGTTGATAAATTAGTGTAATTAATTTATATTTATTATTTATTATCTGATTTAAAATATAAGGAAATCTGATTTTTAATAATTAAATAAAACCTTATTTGACTAAGTCCTAAACTAGACTCTAAGCATAAGAAAACTCCTCTCTCTCACGCTCATCTCTCGCTCTGACATCTCTATCACTCTCACGTATTTCTCTGCCAAATAACGTAAAAAAACATTAGGTAAACGAATGTTCTTCATACTTTAAGAACTCACAACAAAAATTATAAACTAACACTAATAAAACACGTTCGGCAAATAGAGGGTTTTTCCGTCAAGTTGGTGTTGAAGCTCTTGGATTTGGACATGTGTTTGGAGGGGTTCTTTTGTCAGAAAGTAGAGGTTTGAAAGTCAAAAAGTTATGGGTTTGATTCTCTCTTAGTACCTTTCACAAGAGACCCCTTAAGATTCAGAATATTAATTCTGAAAGCTAGGATTATTCCCAGTTGCATGTCCCTGTCACTAGCTCCAATTGAATCATAGGTTGGTTATATTTGATGGTAGAAAACTAGGGATGAAACGTGTTTTGGTGATGATTATGTGTTTATATGTATGTTTGGAATTATATGACTCATGTTGATGTTTCCAAGAATGTAACTACGTGTGTATGTGTGTGTTGTCGTGACTATTGTTCATGGTTTAGGACTTGAAATTGAATGATAGTTCTTTATATTACATGAACACATGTTGATGTAAATGTGATGCTGTTATAAGTAGAAATGTGGCTGTTTTGAGTGATAATATCTTGAATAAACCAATCCATGAAAACGCACCTAAAACGTTGTCAATGCACTACTAAATTCCCCTATGAGCTAAGGTGTAAGTTGATGAAAGAATGCTGAAAAATTAAAAGAAAATTTCCATCTTCTTGATGAATTTCGGTCAGAAAAGAGGGTTCAAAATGTTAAAAAAATTGAATTAAAACAAGTGATGTCATGAAGGATTGAACCCGTGACCTCACCATGTTAAAAACCATGAAAATGAAGAAGTAAAAAGAAATGTGGTGAAGGGGATTTGAACCATGGTATTGGATGGAAAATGTAACTTAAAAGAAAAAATAGGAAATGAGAGGAGTGGGATTCGAACCCACCATCTATCAATCAGATTTAATCAAGTGTAAAAGAAAAGAAGAGTGAGGAGTTCGGATCAAACCCACGACCTCTAGCAAATGAAGGAGGGTAGAGAAAATGAAGGAAAAGAAATGTGAGACGTGGGAATCGAACCCACGACCTCTAGGCAGTGAAGGAGAGTCAAAGGAAATGAAAGAAAAGAGATGTGAGGTGTGGGAATCGAATCCACAACCTCCTTGGCAGCTTTAAGGGGAAAAATTAAAAGAAATTAAAGAGGGGCTGTTAGGGTTCGAACCCACAACCCCTCGGCCAAAAGAGAAAATTTAAAGGCAATGAAAATAAAAAGTAAATGAGGTTATGGGGGTTCGATCCCACATCCTCTTAGTTCCATTAAGCGAAAAATGAAGAGTGAAATTAAGGGGAAAATAAAATGAAGGCATTAGGGCCCGAACTTGGGTCCCAAGCAGTATTGATCAAACCAATATGAATAAAAAAATGTAAGTGTTGTCCAAGAGAATTGAAAACCGGGTTCCCTTTCCCAAATTTCTTATTGATACATAAGTCATACATGAATTAAATATTCAAGAATAATGCTACTTAGATCGAAATTGAGATCTTGGCATACATACAAGATGCATAAGTCTTGTATTATATAATCTTAAGAAGATATGAATCACTTAATGAACTATTAATGAAGCCTCATGGCTTGTATATATAGACCCATAAGTCTATAATACGTTTAAAAATATGTGAACCTAAGATGTGTGTAATGAAATGATGTAACCCTAGAAGGGTTAAAAAGAGTGTAAAACACACTGAATGGCCAAGTTCATGGGCATATGCTGAAGTGTACAATGAAATGATGAAATCAACAATGAAAAGAAAAAATCCTAGAAGGGTTAAGTAATAGCGTGAAACACACCAAATGACAAGTGCATTGGCATAAGATGAAATTAACATTCACGTAAAAATGGGTGAGTAACTATGAAAAAAATTGTTCTAATGATAATGAATGTGGTGAGAACATGATATGAGGCTAATGTAAAAGATGAGAGCAATCTCAAATGAGACTAAGTAAATGTTACCAAAAAGTACTCAACTATGAGAGTGTAAAGTTAATGTAGAGAACTGTCTCTATGAACACTCTAATGGATGAATTAAAATTAACACACTTAATACTAATGATGAGATGGGAAATCATATTTTGAGCTATGATGTCCTCATACTAGAAGCTAGCCTCCATGGCGTATGGGTTCAATATAGTGAAACTTTATACTAAGGACCGAAAGACTAGCTATGAGTGGTGATGACTTCTTTCAGGAAGGGTGGAGGTTCACGTAACTCTCATGAGATGATACTGTACGGAAATGCTGGGTATGGGTCTCTTTATATCTCCTAATCTTCGAACCTATACTGCCAATATAGGATCTAGCGGGGTTAAATACCCATTTATGCTATAATCTTTTGGGTATCTTTGGCTGGTGATTCCACCCCTTTTTGATGTATGGTTTCAAGACACTGTATTTAATAATGCTCACATGATCTATGTTGGTTAAAGTTAAAGTTCGCAATGAATGAATGAGGCCAACCTCAAATGATTCACATAATGAAATGAATGGTACCAATTGTGTTTGGGCAGGATGATCAAGAGGTGAGTTAGAATCAAGCAATAACATTAGGTAATTTTTGGTCATTGCACAGTGAACCTGATGAAAGTCCTAAACTACATCCTAGATATAGCTGGTGTTCAAACTAGCCTATGAACAAAATGAAATGAAGTACGTATGAATGAATGAAGCAGGCTCTGCGTTTGCTAATGAAGACTCCCTAGTTGAGGTCCCATATGTTGAGCCCTCATTTTTGGGAAGTCTTAATGTCAAGTCCATGATTCCAAGGCCTCATGGCATATTAATAAGTGTGATGAACAACGTTATGTGTTATATGAATTATGATATGTTCTATGTGTACGTTGTTGTGTGCTGTGTGCACAATGTTAAGTACGATGGTGCATGTTACTCTCATGGCATAACTTTCCTAATCCAAATTTGTAAAGTTCATAAACTTTACTGATCCAAATTGGGAAAGCTCATAATTTTTGTAATCAAAATTTCGAAAGTTCACTCACATTCCTAATCTCAATTTGGCAAGTCCTCTGACTTGACATGCTATAATCATGTTGCTTGGATAGAGCTATTCTTACTCATGCATGTACTTTGTGTGGGCTTGCATATACGCATACTTAGTATAAGTGTGTACTAACCCTACACTACTCTTAACTTTTAGGTGCAGGCACAAGTGGACGCTAGAGCTACAGGATCAACGCTGCAGCTATCTGGACGTCGAGTATTCATCCGGACTTGGTAGGCTCTCATGCTTTTGAGGATGCTTGCCCATTTATATTCTAGCTTGGTTGTAGGATTGAGCTAGTGGAGTATGTTCCACTAGCATTTCTTTCCCCTTTTTGTTCAGACATTGTATTGGTGCCATTTTGGCAAGTACATCTTTATCGTTATAATAAACATCTTCTTTCATTTGATGATCTTAATGTTAGATGGTTGATGGTGAACAATTATGTATGTAATAGAATGTTAAATAAGTGTGTTAGGAAATAAAAATTTTCAAACTTGCCGCTAAAATTAACGTAGATGAAGTAAGAATTACGTATATAGGCTTGTCTGCAACCTTTGAGAGATCAACGACGCCGGTCTCGTTTGGGGTCTAGATTCTGGTTGTGACACCCGAATTCGTACACGCCAATTCCATTTCGCCGAATTAAAAGATTCATCAATCATTATTATCTCTTTCTTACAAAAGAAGTATTGCGTAAAATCTGCCTTTTTTGATCCCATGCTTTCCGTTGGTCAACAACCAACTAAATCTATACTTCTTCACTACTCCTACCTGAAAGGTGGAAGAAATTCAGTATCTTTTTTTTGGGGGGGGGGGGGGAGAAGAGAAATCAAATAATGAACCAAACCAAATGATTTTTATAGAATTGCTATTCCTCACAATTTCTGCTTGTGATGCAGCGGAACCATGGTAATTAGGATCTCAAAACGCAGAAACATGGTAAAAATAACAGAGTTACATCACAATGTATTTTTCTTCATTATTCTTATTTTGGTTTTCGTATCATGGATCTTTGGTCGTGCTTCATCACATTTCCACTAAAAAAAATCCAATCCCGCAAAGGATTGTTCATGGAACTACTATCGAGATTCATCGGAACATATTTCCTAGTATCATCTTAATGCTTATTGATATACCATCATTTGCTCTGTTATATTCAATGGACGAGGTAGTAGTAGATCCAGCCATTACTATAAAAGCTATTGGACATCAATAGTATCAGAGTGTGCCTCTTCAAGAGGGTGATTTAAGTGCAACGAAATGCCTTAAAGTTGAATAGAGTTCGTGAAGCATCTGGCTTATCGGTAATCTCTGATTCCTGCCGTTATGAGACTTTAATAACTATAGCATTCTAGAAACGGGGAGTTGAAATTCCCCCAACATAGGAGCCTATGGTTCCATTCTTGTTGTTTTTGGAGGTACATATTCCTCTTCTCGCTGTGGAAAGATATACGAGAAATTCTCAGCCTCCAATGTACGATAATGATGTTGAAGTAGTGAATCTATCGACACCATTGCAGTGGTATACAACTCTGGACCTAATGGCCGTCCTAGTAACCTTTCGGAATGAGGGATCCTCGTTGGCAACAACCACGGTAGTAGTTGAGAAACTACTTGGCTGCGAGAGGAGAGGAAAGCTACATTACTGTAAGGAGAGGACAATCTCTTGTTCCTTCTCCTCTTTCTTTGCTTCGCGGACGGAGGTGCTATGGTAGGTAACAACATGCACAAGCAAGTTGACTGAAGGAGACCAGCGCTTTTACTCTTCCACCGAGGAACCTTTCTTGCGAGAAGCAAGGGATGTCATGAACGGTGGGAGGTCACATATAATTGACATATTCTTAGAGTGATCCTATGATCGATACAGGATATAGTCTATCTCATTCTTTAATCTATTCTATTTCTAAAAAAAAGGGTGACTCAACTTCTGAACTAGAGTTTGTGGTAGGACCTATTGGCATAACGTAAGCTGGAACATAGGAATTTGAGGTCTCATGAACTACTACTAAAAACAAACCCTTTTTTTTCCTGGAAAAATGATATTCGATCAGGCATATGGCTGGATCCTTTTAGATCTACGGGCTAGCCGACCCCGGCCATTTACATGATCTTAGGGAATCTATACTCGAGCATTCCACTGGCTCCTGACAGGATAGGTAAGGAATCACCGTGGATCTATTTTTTTGGGTCTTAGGATCGAATTTGCTTTTAAAGAAACTTCTCGTCCCATACCTTCTGCCTGTCTCATATGTAAGGAAACTGGTCTTTTTTGGTTCCAGCCTCTCCCTCGAATACATAAGGTAGGTTGGGCTGGGTGAGAAATTGTTCCCTCTTTTCAATAAAATTTCCCCTGCCTCCGATTAACCTTACTCATAAAGGGTCTTACAGTTGGGAGAACTATCTAACTAAAGAAAAATTATGTTCTTTCTAAGAGTAGGCGTAGAGAGCTTTTTGCGGGGAAACTTGCAAGTATAATTTTGGGGGAGGTGGGCGTCGACCCTACCTTATGAGTATTGGGACTATAAAAGTTCAATTGGACAGTCACTCACTTTTGGCAGTTATACGATTCAAGAAGATGATCAAGAATTGGGTCAATCACATTTATTAGAGGTCGACAATAGAGTGGTTCTACCAGCAAAAAGCCCTATATGTTTTATTGTAACATCTGATGATGTATCTCATAGTTGGGTTGTACCTTCCTTAGGTATCAAATGTAATGTTATACCGAGTCATTTAAATCAGACCTCTATTATGGTACAACGAGAAGGAGTATGATCTATGCAGCGAGATTCGTGGAAATAATCATGAATTTATACCTATCATCGTAGAAGTTCTTCCTATGAAAGATAATGGCTATCGAGTATTCAGTCAATATATCCCACAAAGCCCCAACAAACAGCAAGTACACGTCCCCTCTCCCTCTGATGATCAAACACAATCGTCTTCGTGGGCTTCCGCACTTGCAGATTCGGGAACTTCTCGAACGCAATTGTCTTTGTAGGCTTCCGCACTTACAGATTGGGTAAATTCTTACTCGGAA
Source organism: Solanum lycopersicum (assembly GCF_036512215.1). Taxonomy (NCBI): domain Eukaryota; kingdom Viridiplantae; phylum Streptophyta; class Magnoliopsida; order Solanales; family Solanaceae; genus Solanum; species Solanum lycopersicum. Next base: position 45,410,100 of record NC_090811.1, read on the forward strand.
TCTTAATCGAGTTTGAACGAAGCCCCACAAAATTCCCCTGTAGAAGCAGCGGTTGGTGTTGGGATGGAGATTCAAGCATTCCCATTGTACAGGATGCCCTAAGGCGTCATGAGCTATATATCTGGCTGGCGTTTCACTTGCACTTGACCGGAAAAAACTGGACATAAGGTCAAATAAATGCTACATTGGAACAACAAATCTTTTTAGCAAAACAAATGTCGAGCGCTTTACTGGCCAATGGTTTTAGCCCAGAATCGATTCTTAATGAAACGGGAAAACTACAAGGGATCACTTTTAATCTGCATGGGAGACCCCTCACTGCCATGACATACGAGAGCTATACAAATATAATTGAAAGGTTTGGGACACTCCAGATCCCACACTACAAACTCATTATAACTGCTTTTGTAAACTGCATGTTGCGCTTTCGAATTGGGAATTAAGGGAAAAGCTATATAAAGTAAAATTAAGGTAGTCTCCATAAGTCATCTTTTCTGTTTTTTGGTATGCCGCTCTGCGAGCATGAATTGACAAACACGAGCAGACAAAAAAGAAAGCAAGGGAAATTTTTCTCTTTTTTGGGGAGAAATCCTTTGATTGCATATGGAATATAGATCCATGTTTTTCTTGTTCCACTAGCTAACACCGAATTCTCACGTGTCCCATTCGTTATTCCAACCTTCTTTTTTTATGTCAAATACCAGAAGCTACACGCAAACTCTAATTGGATGAGGGTTGTTCTTAATAGCGATGGCTATATTTTTAAGTTTTCGGGTAGTACCACTATGTCTTTTACAAGGTGGAAATTCTCGTATTCCATATACATGTTCCTGCAGCTCGGATGAGTATTATTGTTTATATCATTACGACTATAAACATTTTTTTCTTCCTATTAACAAAACATCCCCTTTTTCTTAACTCTTCCTGAACTGGTACAGAAATAGGTGCTTTTTCTACATTGTTTACCTTAGTTACTGGAGGGTTTTGGGGGAACCCATGTAGGGCACATTTTGGGTGTGGGCTGCTTGTTTAACCTCTGTATTTATCTTGTTCCTTATTTACCTGGGTGCACTGCGTTTTCAAAAGCATTCTATCGAATTGGATCCTATTTCAATCCGTGCTGGACAAATCGATATACCAATAATCAAGTCTTCAGTCAATTGGTGGAAGACATTGCATCAACCTGGGAGCATTAGCCGATCTGGTACATCAATACATATTCCTATGCTTATTTCAATCTTGTCCAACGTTGCTAACTCCCCCTTCTAAACCCGTATCTTGTTCCTTCTCGAAACATGTCATCCTATTCCATCTTTTCTTGAATCTCCTTTAATTTAAAAATTACAAGCTTGAGAAAGAATACCAAAACCTATTTCACTCGCGTAGCATCACTGGTTTAAGGGTTAAAAGACCCAACTCATAAATAGAAAACCAAAACCTAGTTCACTCGCTTAGCATCCATGGCTGAATGGTTAAAACGCCCAACTCATAAAAAAAATTCTAAAACTCCCAACTCATAATTGGCAAATTTATAGGTTCAATTCATACTGGATGCACAGCAATGGGACCCTCCAATAAGTCTATTGTAATTGGCTCTGTATCAATGGAATCTCATCATCCATACATAACGAATTGATGCGGTATATTCATATCATAATGAACAGTAAGAACTATCATTCTTATTGAGACTTTCACTCATATGGAAGAAAATATATTTATAGATGGAATCAAATATGAGGTATTTATAGACAAAAGTATTCACTTATTGGGGAATAATAAATAGACTTATAATGTCTAATCAGGATCAACGAGGATAGAAATAAAGCATTTGGTCGAACTCTTCTTGGTGTAAAGGTAATAGCTATCAATAGTGATCAACTTCCGAGAAAGAGTAGAAGAATAGGGCCTATTATGGGACATACATTCCATTACAGATGTATGACCATTAAGCTTCAACCGGGTTATTCTATTCCAACTCTTATAAAAAAATAAGTTAAGTCAAAATACATAATAGCATGGCGATACATTTATACAAAATTTCTACCCCGAGCACACGCAATGAAATCGTAGACATTCAAGTCAAATCCAATCCACAAAATAATTTCATCTATGGACAACATTGTTGTGCTGAAGGTTGTAATGCTAGAGGAATCATTACTGCAAGGCATAAAGGGGGAGGTCATAAGCGTCTATACCGTAAATTCTCTTTTCGATGGAATAAAAAAATATATATGGTAGAATCGTAAGAATATAATAAGATCCTAATAGAAATGCATAAATTTGTCTCATACACTATGGTGATGGTGAGAGGAGAAATATTTTACATCCTAGAGGGGCTATAATTGGAGATACCATTTTTTCTAGTACAAAATTTCCTATAAAAATAGGAAATGCCCTACCTCAGAGTGCGCTTTAAACTATTGATTTACGTAATTTGAAATAAAATTTTTTGTTTAAGATGAAACCTAAAAATTGATCAGTGATCCGTTTTGAGTACCTCTGTAGGATAGACATCAATAGAAAACTGAAGACTAAGGGAAAAAAGTGATTAAGTTCAGTAGTTCCTCATAAAAATATTGATTGACGATATATAGTAATATGGAGAGTATAAAATCCTTTCAAGCCCTGACAAAACCGGAAGCGACCCTTCTATAAAAGAGGTTAGGATGGGTTATTCACATTTCATTTGATGGTCACAGGCGAACTGAAAGCTAACCAGTGGGAATTCAAAAGTTTCCAATGGGGAAAAATAGAGATGTCTCCTACCTTACCCATAATATGTGGAAGTATCGACCTAATTTCATAGAGTCATCCAGTCTGAATGCTAGATGATATAAAAATAAGTCAAATGATGAAATGGCAAGACCCAGGATGTAGAAGATCATAACATGAGTGATTCGCAAGATTTGGATATCTATCTATCTATCTATCTATCTATCTATCTATATATATATATATATATATATATATATATATCAACAAATGTGCTACTTCATTCTACGATATATATATGATCCATCTCTATAGATATCATCATCTACATCAAGAAAGACCTGTGCTTTCGTAGAATTTCAAAAAACTATTTGGAAATCGAACAAAAGAAGAATCTAGCCCTTAGGCAGGACCATGCATAATATAGAAATCACACTTGTAAAGGGGGGACAATTACCTAGAGCAGCGGATGTGATATTACCAGAGTCGTTCAAAGACACCTTCTTTGTATTCTGGTTTGTGTGTGTCGACTATTGATTCTATGTCATCAAAGCATGCTGACAACAGAAAAGAAATGCTAAAATCCGATCAAATTTATTTTAATCGATTAGCTAACATGGTGATTAACCGTATTCAGAAACATGGAAAAAAAACATTGTCTTAAGAAATTATCGATTAAGCGGTGAAAATATTCAACAAAAGACAGAAACAAATCAACTATCCATTTTACGTCAAGCAATACGTGGAGTAACCCCGATATAAAAGTAAAAGCAAGACGTGTAGGTGTATCGACTCATCAAGTTCCCAGACGCTGCATTCTCCGGAAAATTCAAATTGAAGCAATTAGATATCCAACTCGAGCCTATATGACATGACTAATCAATAGATCCACCTTTGTCATATATTCCATACATCACACTAGATAGATATCATATTCTTGGAATACGATTCACTTTCAAGATGCCTTTTGTGGTGTAATGGAGTAAGCAATATTTTCTATCCTGTCTTTCTTTTCTTAAAAAATGGCGAATTATACCGAATTTTGCCTTCAAACAAGCCTTTCCGTTCAAAAATCGAGAAAATGAACTCTCAAAAGTAAGCCCTTTCTTATTATACAATATCTTCGCCATGGATGATAGTATTCCTCCTTGAAGAGAAGGTAGGATCTCATTATTTATTCACTATTAAAACAATTTGAATATAAGAATTTTTGTCAATAATTCTTGATGTATAGGTTTACGATGTTTAATTAAATAAAAAGAGGGCGAAATGATTTCCCTTTAAGTTGATGATATTCAGCAATTCACCAAAATAATAATAATAATAATAAATAAATAATAAAAATGAATAATTTTTTATTCAGTTTTATTAATGAAGTGTATGAACGTAGATCAATCAAATAATGATATTTCTATACCCATGGACTATTATTTATCCATTATATAATGATTGGACCTTGGAGAGCCCGAGAAGAAATGGAAATAGTTGTGGAAGGGGGCGGAAGATACTTTATTATATACGAGGAACTCACGAAAATATGTCAGTGCTCAAGCATCCAATCAATTCAAATGAGGGTCAACAAAAAAAGAATAGGACCTATTATTCTTACATGTTCCATTAACATTCCCTTGAGATGTTACTGCGTATTTTGCTTGGGTTTAATCTTTCCCGATTATAAATCATATTGAAATTTCTTAAAAAATGAGCGAAATTATTGGATTGGTTTTTTAATAGTCTTTGTTGTTTTTTACTCTGCGCCATTGATTCTACTATTATTAGTGAGGAATAAAGGAACAATTACTTTATATTTATAGAGATAGGGAACATAATTAATATGGATATAGTAAGTCTTGCTTGCGTTGTTTTAATTGTAGTCTTTACTTTTTCCCTTTCACTCGTAGTGTGGGACAGGAGTGGACTCTAGGGGTTCTGCTAATTTAGTTAAGGAAGCAAATTGTATGAATATAAATTTCTTTCTAGATGGTTCTGCAACACGTTTGGAAAAAAATAAAGATATCTTCATTTTGAAATTCAATTGGACTCGACTGGAGTAATGTATTATTGGAATCAACCTCTTTCAATCAAATATCTATTTCAACGATTTCCATGTTTGTTGTTCAAAAGGAAAAGGATCATAGGAAATTTATTCGAACGTAATTCTTACTAAATTTTCTATTCCAATCAATGGCCTCTTCCTAGGTGATACCAAGGAGGGACGAGCTTTTTTATTTGGTTCTCTCTTTATAGTTCAAAAAAGAAGTGGTACTGTTTAGTGTATACTCACTTTGTATGAGAATGAAAGGATATAAACATAGTGGTTGTCTAACGAGATACTATTTAGAATAAGATCGTCTGGTGAATCACATTTTGTGCATTTACCTTTCGAATTTTGGAAATTTGATTTAAACTTTATTTACTTATTTCATATCATGGTTCATGCCTTAAAAATCAGTGAGGTTCACTCTTGATTTTTGATACCTGTGGAACTACTCTCAATTGTTTACTTCTTGGGGATGTGAAAAAAAATAACTATGTGATTTTTTTATATGCCTATATCTATGTCTTTTGCTTCATTGATTTGATTCTCTCAAGATGGTCTGAGGACCAAACAACCACCTAGGTGTAGTTTAAAGGTTCCAACCTGCTCTCATATCGTAACACTTCTAAATGTACCCAAACTTGAATAATTCATAATCTTTGTTTGATCATTTTTCAAGAAGTGGCCGACATAGGAAAATCAAATAGTTGCTCAATGGTCAAATCTGGTGATAATGCTACAGTATGATACCAAGAAAGCCAAGTCAACCACAGTTTCATCCAATTGAGGATAGCAAACCGCTCAAGTTTCTAAGTTGTAAAGCAAAATAGACAAAAAAAAGATGTGGATAAACAGAAATGAGAGAAAGAGAGAAAAAGAATACCAATGATATAAAATTCCAATATTTTAGGTCTATGAGTGATCTTATAAAAGGAAGTGTAATAAAGTATCAATACACATTCATAACATACTAAAAATAATTTTCTTATAGAATTAGAACAAAAAATCAAGAGCTTCGCTCCAATAAAGGCAGGGAAGATTCACTGAAGAATCAATTTGATACTGAGCTTCATTATAGAATTCAGACCTAACCATTAAGTCAAAAGTTATGTGAACGGCGGAACTTGGGAATGCAAAAGATCCTATTGAAAAAGGAATCTAAATGATTCACTAGTTGGGATGAAGGAACGAACCATTTATTAATTCATGTATTCTGAGATCTGAAAAGTCACGAGTTAACCTTACAAATGAAATAGAGATTGATAGAGTAAATATTCGCCCGCGAAAAGTCAAATTGGAGGAGAATATGGGCAATAGTTTCCTTTTATTGGCACTATGGTTTTATTTATTTTTGCTTCTAATTGGGCAATAGGTTCCTTTTATTGGCACTAGCCTCACCCACGAATGATTTAAAAACTAATGTTGCTTTGTCTTTTCTCTCATCCGTGGCATATTTCTATGCGGGTCTTACAAAAAAGGGCATTAGATTATTTTGGAAAATATATTCAACTAACTCCAATACTTTTACCCATTAACATCTTAGAAGATTTAAAAAACCTTTATCACTTAGTTTTCAACATTTTGGGAATATCTTAGCTGATGAATTAGTAGTTGTTGTTCTTGTTTCTTTAGTACCCTTAGTAGTTCCTTTACCTGTCATGCTCCTTGGATTACTTACAAGTGGTATTCAAGCTCTTATTTTTGCAACTTTAGCCACGTCTAATATACGTGAATCCATGGAGGGCTACAATTGAAATAGTCTTTTTTAGCTTAGCCCATAATAGTGTATAAATGTATATGGTGGGTGGCTCAAGCGAATTACTTAACTTATTGAATAGAATAGAGGAATCTAAATATACAACTATGCTATATACAATCTAGAGTGATAGCAAAAACATTACGATGATATTAAAGAGTAAGGGAAAAGATTTAAAAACAAAGATCTTTTTCCTAACATTCCCCTTTCCTTCACGTAATATCATACTTCGTCTCAATGAATATTCACTTTAGATTACTTAGTCCATCTAATTATTAGTTCATTGTTAAAACAATTTGAAAATAAGAATTTTGAGGAAAGGATCAAACTAGTCCCTTTTCTTTGCACTAATATTGCAAACATGAGGGACTATTAATGCTTCATTTGAAAACTCAAGAATCACTTTGAGCCTTAGCCCAAAGGTAAGAAACTATTTTGAGCTTTTCCTGTAAGAATTTTTGTCAATAGTTCTTGTTGTATAGCTGTATGAGGTGTAATTAAATGAAAATAAGGGCGAAATGATTTCCCTTTTAGTGGATTTTATTCATTGATTCACTAAAATATTAATAACAAATAAATAATGAAAATGAATAATTTTTTTATTCACTTTTATTAATAAAGTTCATGAACTTAGATCAATCAAATAATGGTATTTCTATACCTATGGAATTTGTCGTCTTAATAAATTTGTGCATTTTGATTTCTCTAGGTGGAATAATAAAAAAAGGTAAGATTCAGAAGAATTTTTGAAAAGCTTTTTTAGTATTTTAGAAAGGGGAGCGAAGTATCCGTACTTGAATAACTAAAAGTGAACCCTTCTAGATGTTTTGACACTTGATTCTCGAATAGGATTGAATCTAACATGAATGCTTGGTTTACGTTATGGAAGAAAGACATGTATATGTGATTTTAGATATTGCCTAGTTCTAAGTTATATATGAAATGAACTAAAGATATATTTTTCTAGGGGATTCTAATAGACTAGAAGTCCTTCAAGCCCCTTGTGATTGTGAATTGATGAATAAATGGATGAAATCAAGAAATAATTAAAATATCAGTTCGAACCAAGAACAAGAAATGGAAGAACAATAGTCCTATGGATTCACAAAGACTCTGTGGCTAAAAAACAAAAAAGATATATCAAAGTTGTTTTGATGATTCAATAATCTTATTACTTCAATACGAATTTCATAGCTACTTCGACAGGATGAGTCGTAGTGAGGGAACATTTAAGTCATAATTCATTTGTTGATTGTATCATTATTTTTTTTTAGTACGAGGAACTTGTTGTGAATCCACTGATTTCTGCTGCTTCCGTTATTGCTGCTGGATTGTTCGTAAGGCTTGCTTCTATTGGACCTGGAGTTGGTCAAGTTACTATTGCGGGTCAAGCTATAGAGGGTATCATGAGACAGCCTGAGGCAGAGGGAAAAATACGAGGTATGCTATTGCTTAGTCTAGCTTCTGTAGAACATTTCATCGTTTGCTTTTTCAAATTATATAAAGATTTCCCTACTCCCATTCTATATTCTTTTAGAAAAGAACCAATGGGAAGGGCTAATTTGCAGATGAGGAATTAGCCTACTGACTGGCTTTTATCCTTTCCGTTCATAGACCAAGGGAAACTCTTTTTAGTAAGTGTTAGTGTTCCAATAACCAATAAAAGGGATCACTTTAACTGACGCCGCTGAGTTCACCGCCATAGAACTCAACAGTTTCACCTACTTGTTAAAAAATATACTTCCCTACTTCACTTGCCTTTATGGGAGGCTCGCTCTAGGCAGGTTTAGATCACTTACAATACACGGGAGATACATCCATCCATCTATCCTATCTAGTTTCGATCTTGTTATTTAAAAAAGAATTGATTTCATTAAATCTTTGATTCAAGGAATTATGCTTAGCCCCCTTCCCCCTTCCTCCCCTTCCCCCTCCCTCCCTGTAAATGAAACGGCTCTGCTACAATGGATGGCAGAGGGTCCATAGTACCCGAAGCACTACAAGTGATCCAGTAGCCGGGAAGAGGCCTAGAAGTACCTACTACTACACAACACTACACTTGGCTCTACACATTTACAGAGCTAACCCCTGTCCAGTGCCAGGCAAGGCTAAAGGGGCTTCAATCCTACCAATCTATTCTAATTATTTACGAATGCTGCTAATTTTAGGTGAAATGGGGATCGTAATTCTTTTCTACTTCATGAGTTATAATGACAGAACGAGAGGCTTGATTAGAAGGAATAGGTGGAGAAATTTTGTTATATCTAGTAATCCTTTATAATATGCATATTGGATTAGAAACTTCCTATTCGCGAAACCGGGGGAGTGTCGTCTAATATCTTTCGCATTAGTTGATACCGCAAAGGAACTTTGTTTTATACAGATACTGCAAGGAGATAGAGTAAAAATTGAACTAAGTCGTTATGATTCAACCAAAGGACATATAATTTATCGAATCCACAACAAAGACTTGAAGGATTAGGTTTTAAACTTCACCATTCATTTCGTGGGAATACAAGTTGAGATCAAAAATTTTAGGAAACTTATTTATTCCAAGAAATAGATTAAGAATTAAGTTAAGGAATGATAAATATGAAAACAAGAGCTTCTGTTCGTAAAATCTGTGAAAAATGTCGACTGATCCATAGGAGGGGGCGCATTATAGTAATTTGTTCCAACCCAAGACATAAACAAAGACAAGGCTAATCAAACTTGCCAGAAGAGCCGATTTACAAATAAAGAATCTGTTTTGACATGAAATCGATATATCCATATATCTCTTAGTCATATTTATGAGATGATAATATATGGCAAACGCTATACCGAATATTAGGTCGGGTCGGAATGGACGTATTAGTTCACGCAAGGGTACATGTAGAATACCAAAGGGAGTTATTCATGTTCAAGCAAAATTTCAATAATACCATTGTCATTGTTATAGATGTAAGGGGTCAAGTAGTTTCTTGGTCCTCAGCAGGTGCTTTAGGATTCAAAGGTACGAGAAGAGGAACACCGTTTGCTTCTCAAACCGTAGCAGCAAACACTATCCGTACAATAGTGGATCAAGGAATGCAACGAGCCGAATTCATAATAAAAGGTCCCCGTCTCAAAATAGATGCAACATTATGAGCTATTCGTCGTAGCTGTATACTATTAACTTTCGTACGAGATGTAACTCTGATGTCACATAATGGTTGTAGACTTCCGAAAAAAGGTGTGCAGAACTGAAAATTTAAGAAATCTCAAGAGAATTAAATGATTCGATGATCTAATCAAACAATAGTACTATGGTTCATGAGAAAGTAAAAGTATCTACTCGAACAATATAGTGGAAGTGTGTTAAATCAAGAACTGACAGTAAACTCTAAAAATCCATGTTGGGTCAGATTCGAACTAATCTGTTAATAATCTATAAAAAGAACCTCTTTATCTATTTTTAGTAGTTACCTTGTTAGAATAAACTCGGTTGTTCCATTTTCGTCGTAACCCAGTTTGAGAACCTTCTCTCATAGATTCCCTTCACGAAGTCATCGCCAGCAAGAAGCTCTTATACTTTGGTGTCAAATGGCGAGTTCCTTTCTTAACTTGCCCAAAATTTTTTTTATTCTCATTGGAGAAAGATTCTCTCGCGGCAAGGTTTTACATATAAGGCAAACTGCTTTCCTTATTTCGCTTGCCCTTTGTCGGTCTAGCCTTTTTGGTTGGGGTCCGCCCTGGGAGTTAGGTTAGACCGCTTAGGTTTTATTTCATCTATCGAAGGTAGTCAACATGTCAACCATTCTTCCCCATTAGACTTGTCAATCCTTTGTCTATTTTTCCTTCTCTCTTCCAGTTCCCCCCCTCTAAATTATTTGATAGGGGCGGAGAATAACACTCTATCAATAACAAGAAAAAAGTTCATCCATACCAGAATAAATAGAGTATTCCGAAAAAGCCTGCTAGTTGACTCCACTCGATTCGAGATCCGAAAGAAGAGTATTCTTCCCCCATTAGACTTGTCAATCCTTTGTCTATTTTTCCTTCTCTCTTCCAGTTCTCCCCCTCTACATTATTTGATAGGGGCGGAGAATAACACTCTATCAATAACAAGAAAAAAGTTCATCCACACCAGAATAAATAGAGTATTCCGAAAAAGCCTGCTAGTTGACTCTACTCGATTCGAGATCCGAAAGAAGAGTATGAAGTTTATCCAAGAAATGTCATCCTTTGGTTATACAAAAATTCTTGAGGGCCCGAGCTCCGCGTCCCAGACAATCCTCTGTTGGATCAAGGACCTCCATAATCCTTAGAATCTGGACCTTGACCTCAAATAGGTCTTTTGCCTCTATTTTGTCCAGGTACATGATCTCGATAGGGGGAATATAGGAGTATTGGTTAGGAATTTCTACTTGATAGACTGAATGGAATCCCCCCTATCACTTCATCCACTTGATACGGATAGGGGACCACTCGTGGGGGTTGATTCGATGGACGAACTTCGTTCCCACAAGGAGCTACTTGAATAGCAAGATCCACATGTCTTGGTTCTATTTCTGGCTGATCCACTGATGTGCTTGTTTCTGTAGATTTTTACAATGATTCCATGAGGACATTAATCCCAAAATGATCCTCTTCAAACTCTGCCCCGCTTGCTTGCCCGGAAGGTCCCAGAAGAGGAAGTGATCCACCGACACTAAAAACAAAAATCCCATGACCATTATGAGCTCGAAGCTTCCTTCGTAACTTCGAAATCTTCATCGTAGTGTGTCCCTTACATGCCTCATTTCAGAGGGAACCTCAAAGTGGCTATATTTCATTATATTCCATTCATATACCAATTCCATTCATTTAATATCCCTTTGGTGTCATTAACGTAACAGATATCATTTATAGTCTATCTCTTTCTATTTCTTTTATATATATGAAAACTTCAAAAATCATCATACAATAATCCACGAGACCAATTCTATCAAAAAGAAAGTAGGAAAAATCATAAGAGAAGAAAATCAAGTCAAGCAGTATGCCTGGTTCACCAGGTTCTACCACTGTAGGGCCCAATCATAATCAAAAGCAGAAAAGAGAGGATTTGCAAGAAAAAGTCGAATAAACTGACCTACGAGCATAAAATAGAAGAGGAAATTGCATTATGTATGATGATCTTGAGTTGAGTCACAAAAAGGCCTATGATGAGCTTTAGTCGAGTCACAAAAAAGGGTAAAATGATCTTGATTCGATTATTTCAAAGATTGAATTCTAGTTTTTTCTTATGTAGTGGAAACACCCTACAGTCTGAAGTTTTACGCTTCAGCGAAGAAATCTTCTTGGTGGATGTAGGACTTGGGACCCCCATAATTTTTATGCAAGATGAGTCTACAGGGCTTCCAATTAACCAAGCCACCTGGTTTGAGAATAGGGTGGGATTTTCTGGATCTAGTTGCCGATAAATCACTAATCAAAGAGTAGATTTTGGAGAGAGTCTTCATTGATCTTGTGGCTGGTGAATCACTTATCAAAGAACAAGCAACAACCAGGTTTAATGATTTCGTGTGATCTACAGATGTAGTGGATTGTGAACCGCTTCTTCTTCCACAAAGGATCTAGCAGAAAATTTGATTCTTTTTTATTCCGGATAAGGTATTTCAGAAGGGAGTTATATCATCTCATGGTGGATTGGAGAATTATCGGGCTGAGCTAGATTTGAATCAGCATAGACATATTGCCAATGAGTTTACAGTGCGTCCCCATTAACCGCTCGGGCACTGACCTAGGAGGAATCAATTTTCAACTTATTGGTAATCCATAATCAATTTCCTTTTGTAGTACTCCACCCCCCTAGTGGAATATGAATTCCCAGTGCCTCCTTGAAAGAGAGATTTCCTTAATCACTAGACGATGAGGGCCCGCTTGACAAACGGCAATCATACTATGATGATAGTATGATCCATTTTTTGAAATTGTCAATATAATTAAATGATTCTAGCCGAGGGATATTTCCCCCTTCACAATTGCATATAATTGTTTTTTATTCGTCATTGACGAATAATTCATTAGGATCAACATTAGAAATCTAGTAGCAGTAGTAGTATTTTAATTATTTCAATTGAATTTGTTTATATTCGAGTGGCTCTTGAAACAATTCATTGCATTTTCTCCTAGACTTCCTAGGGAAATCAATTCTATTATTAAATAATGAGCCACTAGACACTATTTATTTATTGTACGTACTTAATGCATATATACTTATGGTTATAATATAAGTACATATAGATATTTTATCCACATAGTGAATAATTTCGAAATTAAATGAAAAAGTCCCTTTTAACTCAATGGTAGAGTAACGACATGCTAAGGCGTAAGTCATCGATTAAAATCCGATAAGGGGCTTTGTAAAACCCCAATCTAGTATTCATATTTGGTGGTAGAGTTTTCTTTTTACTTGTAATAAAAAAAGAATGTTCATTATACTTAGTTATAAAGTTGAACATTTTTAGTCAATTTTCACTAGTATGACTTTCGGAATAATGAAAAGTCACTTCTTGAATAACCGAATATTCCTATTTTCCATTATACCAACCAAATCGATTCGAAAAGTTAGAAATCAAAAAAACAAAAAGTAAAAAGTAAGTGTAGATGAACTATTGAATCATGACTATATCCTCTACTCTGATATTAAAAGTTCGATAGAAATGAAATCGGAGCATTTGATTTTTTTTATTTCATTTTTTTGTTTTATCGTAGCGGAAGCAAGTCTTTATAGGGAAATTGTCACTTCTTATGGACCCTAACCAGGGTGATCTATCCATGACCAGGATGAATCTTGGGTCAAACTAAAAGGGGGTCCGAACCAACAGATTTTGAAGAATCAGCGCATGAGTTGTGGTTAGGGGTGAAATATAACTCGAACCCTGAGCTAGATGGTTCTCCCAGAAATGCGTTGAGGCAAAATCAATATACTTCTAATGTCGATCATGATAAACTGGGACAAAAATAAAGAATTGGGTCAATCTCTTCTTTGGTATCAAGGTAATAACTATGAATAGTCATCGACTTTAAAGAAAGAGTAGAAGAATGGGACCTATTATGGGAAATACTATGTATTACAGACATATGATTATTAGGTACCAACTTATTTTCCTCTCAAAGATGAAGCTTATCCCACATCGTCTTAATCTAGCAGACCTTGACCATTGTTATTTAGAAGTTATATGTAGTATACAAAGTTTGCCTCGATTTGGTACTGCTCTCGCAGCTCCAACAGAAACAGAGCTTTACCCCTAGATTTCTAGTCAACTGCTGCGCCTTAACGCATTTTGAGAAGAACCAGCTAGTTGTGGATTCAAGTGGTATTTCACCCCAAACCACAATTCATCCGCTGATTCATCAAAATTAGTAGGTTCAGATATCCACTTAGTTTCACCCAAGCTTCATCCTTATCATGGATAAATAAGTGACGTTCGGGTCCATAAGCAGTGTTATTTCCATATGAAAACTCACTTTCGCTACGGCTCTGATGGGTTCCCTTAACCAAGCTATTGCCTATGAATCGCCGACTCATTCTTTAACAAGCATGTGGTCCGAGCCCTAGCTACTCCTAGTGCTTGGGAGCTGATCTGGAACAATTACGAGATTCTCTAGAAGAAATATGGGGTTCTTCTTCCGGAACATGCTTGGTCCCGCTTATGAGGTCAAATAAATACGTTCTAATAAGAAAGGTTGGAATATCAATATCATCGAGATCATAGATCTCATACCAAATCCCATCAATCGAATCACTTTTTTTGAGAAATACGATACATCTAAGTCATACAAGTAAAGAGATGTATTCATTGATATGAAAAAGAAAAAACGTGGAAAGACAAGCAGCTATAGATTCAGGGGCTCTTGTAATAGCCGAACGTGAGGGAAGGATCTTTTATACCAATACTCACAAGATTCTTTTAACAGGTGATGGAGATATTACAAGCATTCCATTAGTTATATATCAACATTCCAATAAAAATACTTGTATGTGTCAAAAATTCTGGTTCCTCGGGGTAAATACATTAAAAAGGGACAAATTTTAGCGGATGGTGATGCTATGGTTGGTGAATTTGCATTGGGAAAAAACGTATTAGTAGCTTATATGACACTGGAGGGTTACAATTCTGAAGATGCATTACTTATTAGCGAGCGTTTGGTATATAAAGATACTTATACTTCCTTTCACATACGGAAATATGATATTCATACTCATGTGACAAGTCAAGGCCCAAAAAAGCAACTAATGAAATACCACATTTAGAAGCCCATTTACTCCTTAATTTAGACAAAACATGACTTGTTATGTTGGGATCCTTGGTAGTGATGGGTGACATTTTAGTATATAAATTAACACACTAAGTCGTGAAAGAATCTTTGAATGCCACAGAAGATAGATTGTTACGAGCTATACTTTGTATTCAAGAATCTACTTCAAAAGAAACTTGTCTAAAATTACCTAAAGGTTGCAGGGGTCGGGTTATTGATGTGAGGTGGATCCAGAAAAAGGGTTATAATCCCAAAATGATTTGTGTATATATTTCACAAAAACATGAAATAAAAGTAGGCGATAAAATAGCAGGAAGACACAGAAAAAGGTATCATTTCCAATATTTTTACTAGACAAGAGATGCCTTACTTACAAGATGGAAAATTTGTTAATATGGTATTTCACCCATTAGGAGTGCCTTTATGAATGAATGTCAGACAGACATTTGAATGTTCACTAGGGTTAGCAAGGAGTCTGCTAGAAAGACATTATCAAATGGCACCTTTCGATGAGAGATATGAACAAGAAGCTTCGAGAAAACTATTGTTTTTTGAATTATATGAAGCAAGTAAGCAAATAATGAATCCATGGGTAATTGAACCCGAATATTCAGGAAAAAGTAGAATATTTGATGGAAGGACGTGGAATCCTTTTGAACAACCCGTTATAATAGGAAATCCTTATATATTGAAATTAATTCATCAAGTTGATTATAAAATTCATGGTCATTCTAGTGGACATGATGCGCTTGTTACACTCCAACCCCTTAGAGGAAGAGCCAAATGAGGGGGACAGCGGGTAGGGGAAATGGAGGTTTGGGCTTTAGAAGGGTTTGGGGTTGTTCATATTTTAAAAGAGATGATTACTTATAAATCAGATCATAATAGAGAAATCCAGGAAATACTTGGTACTACGATCATTGGGGGAACAATACCAAATCGCGAAGATGCTCCAGAATCTTTTCGATTGCTCGTTCGAGAACTACGATCTTTTGGTCTTGAACTGAATCATTTCCTTGTATCTAAGAAGAACTTCTAGATTAATAGGAAGGAAGATTAATTAGAATGAATTTTAGTTTTTGTTTTATGATTTATCGATGTACACATCAACAGCTCCAAATTGGATTAGTTTCTCGTCAACAAATAAGTGCTTTGGCCACAAAAATCTTGCGTAATGGAGAGATAGTTGTAGCGGAAAAAAATCCTATACTTTCATTACAAAACAAATAAACCTGAAGAAGATGGATTATTTTGTGAAAGAAATTTCGTTCCTATAAATAGCGGAATTTGTTCTTGTGGAAATTATCGAGTAACCGGAGAAGAAAAAGAAAACCCAAAATTTTGTGAACAATGCGGACTCGAATTTGTTAATTCTCGGATACAAAGGTATCAAATGGACTATATCAAACTCGGATGCTCAGTAACCCATGTGTGGTATTTAAAACGTCTTCCTAGTTATATTGTTAATCTTTTTGATAAACCTCTTAAAGAATAAGAAGGCCTAGTATACAGCGATGAGTGATTTGATCAAAATTCTGATTTTACAGACTCGAAAGGAGAAACTATCATCCTAGTCGATCCAATTTGGATGACCTGGAACTGACATGTAACTTGGAAAGAGTAACATTAAGCTAAGAATTGGGGTGTAGTCAATACTCCCAAATAACATGGGAATTGATCTATGGTTGATTTCGTAAAAAATCAAATAAAAATGATTTTCTATTTATAAGTCGTAAAAAAGGTTTTTATTTTGTGTAATGAAACATTTCTCTTCTTTTCGTGGAAAGAAATTATAATTAAGAAAGCAAATATGTTATGGTTCGAGGAGTCTATCTATCGCGTATAGACTTTAGGGGCATGGTGGCCTAACCATCGAGGTGAAGTCGGGACCTTAACCATCGAATGGAACAAAAATATAGACAAGTAAATCGCTTATAGGTTCCAAGGTATTACTTTAATTATTAAGAGTTAAGGGATTTATCATTCGAAGGGAAGTAGACTAATCAAGAATTTTCTATTTTATTTGTTGGCATTGAATTTGAAAAAAGAATTAATAGAAGAAGGAATCATAGAAATCTTGTTTCGTCTTCACTTGGAACTTGAGTAAGGAGTAGACCTTTTATTTTGGAATATTATTAGTTTGAAAATGAGAACTCCTTTCCTTATTTGGTTTACCTACTTGAGCCGGATGAAAGGAAACATTCACGTCTGATTTTAAACAAAAAAGTCTCCAGGACCTATTGTTAAGAATAATGAATTACTATTTTCATTAATATCATTTAATCAACTCGATTTATCACGATTTATCAAATCTATTCCTATCTAATGGAACATTATTGGATCAAATGCCAGACATTGTTGAGAAAAAGATAGATTTTCTATGATGAAATGATCCAACTGATCACCACGCCTTTATTGTAAATATGTAGTTAGGAATAATCCAGCGAAAGTAATAGGAATTAGGTCTAACACGATTCCAAATAGAAAAACTTCAACCATTTTTATTTGTTTGAAAGGAGAAAAAAAAAGAGGTAATATCTATACCTAAATTTTAACTTAAATTGACATGAATCTCCATAAAATGACCAAGAATTTACAATTGGTAATGTAAGTAAATATACCATACGTGTAATCCCATAGAAAGATTTTTTTTTTGAATTGTTCATTTGGAATATTCAATTTAAATAAGTCGTATCTTGCTCAGACCAATAAAATGAGCAGAGGTAATAGCTAGAGCTGCTAATAGAAAACCAAAGGAACTAGTTAGTTATAGTAAGAATAAAAGGGCTAAATTAAATGAAATATGTTCTTTTTATACATATATTTAGAAAGCACTTACCTAAGGTTCTATTTTTGCAAAATAGGCGGATAGGCAACAATTTCAATTTAGATTGAAAGAAGAAGTTGAAAGAAATTTTATTTATCTATCATTATAGGCAGACAACACTAAAAAAGATAAAGATAAATACATATGAAAGAAATTGATTCATCATCTATAACATTATCCATCCCGCAATTCCAATCAATGTATTCATTGAGTAACTCTCGGGTAAAGTATTAGACTAATAAGAGATGTATCGTTTAACTTCATTCAAAAATGAAACAAGAATTTTTATATAATCAAATTCTAAAATCATTTCTATTTTGATCATTTCGTAGATTTTGTTGAATTGTATCAAATCCTTTTTCTATTTTAAAGCGAACACTTATAAAACTACAAAAATTTATCATGGAATATTTCTCTTGACAAGAATTTACCTACATGATATAATATATATCACAAGCACTAAGTGCTATAGCTCAGTTGGTAGATCAACTCGTTTACACGCGCGCCAATATTTTTTCAAGGGAGTTCATCATACAATCATAAAAATTGATCTTGTTGAGAAATTGATATCTTACTCCATAACTTTGAGGGAACCATAGCCTGACAAAGGGGTTGGTCCTATTTGGACGCCCATTTAGGAGGTGCCAAACAGCCCCCATCATTGATTTGAGATCTTGATAAGGTGAATACCAGGTATATTCAATGCTAGGCCATAATGAGTATAAGGACCTCAAAAAAATGTCTTTTTATCATATGAACTTTAAGGTGTATGAAGTTTCATTTTTTATTTTTTAGCAGAATGATAGAGACTTCATTTAACTTAGGTTTATCTAGGCCAGAGACATACCTACGTCAAGATAATCCTACCTTTAAAACACTTTGGTAATGCTCCCTTTTAAAACTAATAGAATTATAAAATGTTCCCCTTGATTACAAAAATGATGAATTAGACTTTTTTTGTTCAATCATTGTATAGAAGTTAAAGACAAGAAGCCTCATCAAGAAATTACTAAATTTTGATGTCCAATATTCCATATATAACTATACAAGAGCAATAATCAATTTTAGATCGAATTGTTTTGTAGGGGAACCATGTCTTCTCTAATCCATTCGACATTAGCAATTTCTTTTCCATCGATACACCCCACAACTTTTGAATTCCTTTTTGTATCCACTTGTTCTGTTAATTCAATAGCCTTTTTCATTTCTTTTCGAAATGAAACTCTATTCAATAATTTTTCAAGCTATAAATTCTGCAAGAATTTAGGGTTTTCGTAAGGTTTTGCAATTCTTGTGACAACAATGTTTAGTTTTTGCTTTACACAATTAAATTATTTTTAAGGTCATTTGTAATTCTTCGATTCTCCGGTCGACTTTATATTATTAATTTTGGGAATTCCATAAAGATTATGACCTGGATCAGATCGATTATTTTTGGAATCTCTATACGAGCAGTTCTCTCGATGCCAGAGGACGTTCTCATATTCTTTTTTACATAATTAATGATACAATCTCTCATTTTTTTATCTTCTTGTAAACCATTAGAATAATTTTTAGATTGTGAAAACCAAACGGAATGATGACCTTGGGTTGTCTGAAATCTAGTGGATTTATTTCTTTATCCCATAATCCCCAACTATTATACATATCACGATACGTCATAACTGTTGATTTTTTTTTCATCTAATTTTTTAACAAAGACATCTCTCCTTATTCATCATCTAAAGAAATATCCTTCATTGCAATATTTATATGACAGGTCGATCTTTTTTTATAAAACTATATCCTCAAGCTCAAAGTTTCAAATCCTTCACAGTACTACCTTCATTGACTTTGGCTTTACGAATGACTAAATTGGTTTTGCAGGAACCCATATTGTATCTAGCATTTGCTGTAGTAGAATAAACCAATATCAAAATGGGATAACATGCTTGAAAGGGCATGGGTTCTAGTATCATAAGCATTTTCTCATAGGAATGTCCGCGAATTTGTTCAAATACTCTTCTCAAATACGGCTTTGCCAGCTGCTTGTGATAGGAAAAAGAAAACTTGATCAAATAGTTTGCGAGGGGCATTTCCCACCTCGCCTTTAATCTTTCCCTTTCCAATAAGGTAAAGCTAGAAGAGCATCATTTTCCTGATAGCTGACAATAAAACCTTCGATCCTTATGTTTACATCACTTCTCTCTTTATTGGCGAAAAAGTCCCAAAAAAAGGAAGCAACTTTTCCCGGAAGAGCAGAGGAGACAGTCTTTTTCCCAGGTAAAATAAATCAAGGTCTCCCCTTCCACCCAAGTGGACTATTCTCTCCTAATGGAATCTAACAAAAGAGAGATATCCATCCGCAAGGAAAAAGATCAATGTCCTTTGAAATTCGAAAAAGATTAAGAATTACGTGCCTTTAGATCCAGTGTTTCTTGATTCTAATCAGGACGAAATGTCCGATGTACTTGTTCAGGTCAGGTCTACTTTTACTCATTCTTCTCTCATTAAAAAAGCCCAGCCCACATAGTATGAACTAAAAACACTAGAACTAATAACCAACCCATCTCTAGCGGAGGATGGCCTCATATTAACAATGTTTTAACTGCGCCTGTCTGTCGTTGCCAATAAACATTTGGAGCATAAAACTGAAACATTCTAGGGATATAAAGATAGATATTAAATCATTAGCACCGCATAAAAACATCCCCCCTAGAGTAGTTGCTAATACGACTAAGAGAAACTCTCTTATAGCCCATTTTGTACATACAATGTACTCTACATATAGAGGAGCTATTGAAGCTAATGAGAGAGTACCAAATGCTGACACTGATGGAGGTTACAGATTTTCGGTAGATGCTGAGCCAACATGTTCGGTCGAATAGCGTAATAAGTCTAAGGTTATAGAAGCCTTCGCCAACTGTGATAGGCATAGCAT
Source organism: Solanum lycopersicum (assembly GCF_036512215.1). Taxonomy (NCBI): domain Eukaryota; kingdom Viridiplantae; phylum Streptophyta; class Magnoliopsida; order Solanales; family Solanaceae; genus Solanum; species Solanum lycopersicum. The sequence continues at coordinate 45,430,618 of NC_090811.1, forward strand.
TGCAAACAAGTACAGCAGAGAGCTTACCCTTTCTTTCTATAAGAGTCAAGAGCATGTTGTAGTCTGTCGTAAGGGGTAAACCTTGCTGCTTACTTTCTATATGCTCGCGTCGTTGCATAGCTCGGCTCGTTCTTCAAACCCACATCCTAAGCTACAACACACGAAAAAATGGTTCCATGAATTATGGGCGGATCTTAATAGATTTCCCATCAGAGGAATACTACAACTACATCATCGTCGAGTCGCCCCAGTCTTAACATACTAGGTTGGTTGACAAACCGAAGGGCAAATCCAAATGGAGGGTCAGCTAGAAAGGATAGCTCTTAAGGTTCTAGAAAATAATAAATAGTAGCGTAGGTACATACAAACCTAATGGATGGGATAAGAATAATTTTTTGGGATATCAACCAACCTAACCCCAACACTGACTCGGCTCAGAGTGAGTTTGCATATTAAGTAAATAGAAAGGGAGAAACCTACTTTCGCTCGGTTACTTATGATAGACCAAAGAAAAGTACTAATAGAGCATAGAAGGCTGCTCGTAATATAGCAATAACTTTATTGTTAGATTACCAACCAATAGCTACAATACCACATTCCACAAGTCATATTGATTTGATTAGCTTACTGTTCACTAGAAATTTCTTGTATGGAAATTAATAACTGCAATCACGAAACTAATGTAAAGAAAAATGATTTTCTTAATCAACCTTGTGAGTATAACTCTGTGTATCCCCTGATTCTTGTCTCTAATTTCTTTTCCTTGATTCTAGGGCTGAAGCAGCGTATTTCTCGAGCGTAGGATGATATGGACTTCTGTAACTTGATCATCAAAAAGAGTTAGTAGCACTTTTGATTGATCACGAGGGACAACTTCTCTTGATCACTTTACCCTTGCTAGAGAACTTTGAGAAAGACTATGTAGTTGATGTCTTAATCTCCTCGTGAATCTTCCAGGATGTGATTAAATTTTCCAGATAACTTCAAAGAGAATATGTAGCCCTTTTATTTTATATAGGCATGGATTAGGGTTTTTGGGTAGCCCCAAAGTGATCATACGGAGATAGAGAAGGCTCATTCTCTTTTAATAGTAAAGCCTTTTCAACAGATGGGCTCGAACTTGCGCTTCCCTATCTAGGAGTGCGTTACTGAAATATAGTTGGAGATGAGCTTGTCGACCAGTGCTTGAACTAAGATTGTTTAAAAATAGAAAGGGAATGAGTATGAAAAGACAGGTCGAGAAGGGTTGTGAGCTCAAACGGATAGAGGTCAAGCCTAAAGTGTTCCAAAATAGAAAGATAAACGCTGGAACAAAGTAGCTCGCCTAAAAGGAGGGGAACGAAGCACTTGGCTGAGATTGTTGGATAAGAGATGTAGGGCCCTAGGCAATTGGTAAATGAGTAGGCGGGACAACAATGACTTGAAAAGACGCTATACTTGAAAGGCAATGGCTTTAAGGGTACTAACTGTGATATATGGTTAAGGAAAAAAATGAGTAGCTCAGCTCTCGAGCATGCTAGATGGGCTTGACTAGAATCGTAGAAAGAAGCTGGGATAAAGATCCAAATTCAAGCATTGAGTCAATATGATTCAGGTATAGCAAGATAGTTCTTGTATCCTTCTTCTACCTACTTTCCTTTATATCACTTCTAGCCTTGAAAAGATAATATTTCTTAGGTTTCCACTACCTCACTCTTTTTCTTTCCTTTCTCAAGGGAGTTCAGTTCACCTAGGTTGAAGAAGCAAGACTACAAGGCTACTTCCCCTTCTATAAATATCCCATCATAGTATGCTTTCCACCGCATAAGATGCCTTTGGCATAATAAGATGGATGGTGGAAGCTCATATATACCAATTAGTCTCGGTAGCTCAGAGGAATAGAGTACGCGGCTACAAACCACAGTGTTGGGGGTTCAAATCCCTCCTCGCCCACAACCTGCCTAATAGAGAAGTATCTTTCCCCCTGGAGGAACGAAAATAATAATCGGGATAGCGAACCAAAAGCTATGAAACTTGGGTATGGGTATTTTGTCTAAAGAAGAAGAGAGGCTAGACTATATTAGTAACAAGAAAACCTTGTATATTTATATCAAAGCATTTTCGAGATAAATACCAATTAGAAGGTCTGAGACGACCCAGAAAGCACTTGATCATATCATGATCTTATTTGTAAGCCTACTTGGGTGTTGAGTATATACTTGTAATAACGAAATTCTTCATTTTGTAATGGAGATTCACAACACCATAAAAAGGAATCAGTAGCCTATGTTAAAAAGGCACGAACGAAGTGACATGCCACTTTAGAAGATAGGAGGTGGCTTTCTTGTGGTAGTAATTGCAAACATCTCTCCTCTTCTATTAGCGTGCATAGTTTTCTTACATGCCACCTTAGGCACATCTCTATTTCTTAGTTTCACACTGGACTAATGATAGTGAATGATAGTCAGTCTCTTAGTAAATGTATATAAGAAAATCTTTAGTGTATAAGCAATTCTTTAGTGGTCGCACCGAAAGTACAGTAGAGGTTAAGTTGCAGATGATCTTATGCGGCATTTATAACCAGATTGAAGTGAATGAATTGCAATGAAATAAGGAAAATGACACGACTCTTTCTTGAATTATATTATAAATAAATCCTCCCCTCCACAACAATCATGAGTTTTTCTCTATTTCTCTTGTATATCGTCGTAACGCCCTTAATGCTACATTTTGAAAAAGACTTTTCATGTCATTCCTATTTAGGTATGATTTTGATCCCTCCGTTGTTTTCTTTTCCTTCCGCACCTTTTCCTAAAACTCAGAAAGAAGATGGTACACTTGAATCGTATTATTTAAGTGCTTATTGCTTGACAAAAATCCTATTTCTACAATTGGTAGGTCACTGGGTTATTCAAATAAGTCGTGTTTTTCCTGGTTTTCCCATATTACAACTTCCTCAAATAATAGTACAATGGTTCGACAGAAAGTAACAGTATCTACTCGTACACTACAGTGAAAGTGTGTTGAATCAATATTAGATAGTAAACGCCTTTATTATGGACGCTTTATTCCGTGTCCCCTTCTGAAAAGCCAAGCCGACACAATATGCATTGCGATAGGAAGATCTTTACTTGGGGAAATAGAAGGAACATGTATCACACGTGTAAAATCTGAGAAAGTACCACATGAACATTTTACCATAACAGGCATTCAAGAATCGACACATGAAATTTTGATAAATTTAACGAGAACGTATTTAGATGTAATTTATATGGAACTTCTGAGGCGTCCATTTGTGTCAAAGGTCCTGGATATGTTACTGCACAAGATATCATATTGCCACCTCATGTGGAAATCATTGATAAGACACAACATATAGCTAGTTTAATGGAACCAATTGATTTTTTTATTGTATTACAAATGGAGAGATATCATGGATATCTTATAAAAACGCCACATAACTTTCAAGATGGAAGTTATCGTATAGATCCTGCATTCATGCCTGTTTGAAATCTGAATCATAGTATACATTCTTATGGGAATAGAAATGAAAAACAAGAGAAACTTTTTATCGAAATATGGACAAATGGAAGTTTAACTCTGAAAGAAACACTTCATGATGCATCCCAAAATTTAATTGATTTATTATTCCCTTTTTACGTATGGAGGAAGACAACTTAGATTTATAGGACAATCAACTCACAGTTCATTTATCCCCTTTTTCCTTTCATGATAAATTGGATAAACTCATAAAAAAGAAAAAAATAACATTGAAATTGATTTTTATTGACCAATCAGATTTGTTTTACAGGATTTATAATTGCCTCAAAATGTCTAATATATATACATTATCGGACCTTTTGAATAACAACCAAGAATATCTTATGAAAATTGAACATTTTTGTAGCGAAGATATAAAACAGATATTGGGCATTTTAGAAAAATATTTCGTAATTGATTTCGAAAAAAATAAATCTTAAATCTATTGGACTTAGTGAAAATAGATTGAAAAACACAATTTATGACAATTAATATATCATATATTAGATATCAGAAAGAAATTAATAATGAAATTGAATAGATATATCTAGGGAGAATTCGCTTGGAAGAAATTATTCCCTAGATACACATGTTGTGTTAATTCATAATTGAATAAATTACTTTTTTTTTAAAAAAATACTTAAAGTTAGGTATTTATCTATTGGTAATGTTATACCAATGCCAAACCAAAAGGTGACTGCGGCACCAATCAAAAAGACAGTTGTCGATATTGGACGGTGAAATAGATTTAGGAAATTATTAACTTTATAACTAAGGTTACTTTTAATAGTCCCCCGGGTTCTGAAACCATTAAAAGAACCCCTAATAATTTATTGGGCACTGTAAGAAATATTTGAAATACAGGAAAGAACTATTCAGGTAAGGTTTCCAAAGGGGTTGCAAATAGATTTGTCGGTTCACTAATCATTGATGGTTTTGAAATGGCTAAGCCTACATTACATGTAATAGTACCTAGAATTACTACTGGAAAATTAAAAGATCATTGGGCTATGTGGGCTCACCATAATAATTATGACTCATACCATTAGCCAATTTATCTCTTAATACAGGATCTTTCAAGTCAGGTTTTTTTGTTATTGCGATAGGTGAATTGTTATAGATCCATCTCTCGAGGGAACTGGAAAAGATATTTTTTAATCATCCAGGTTGAGGAAGAATAAAAAGGATGAAACGAATCCATATATCCATAGAAAATATCTATATGATACCTACAGGTGTCGGCATCCGGAACTGGGGGCTTGTTGAGATCAATTTAGGTCCTTCTCGCTGGGACAACCCAAGAATCATAGCTTTCTAAGTCTAAGGTATAGGGGACTAGTACTGGCTCTTTGTCGAAACTTACGTACCGGGGCTAGCGCCCTCTCTCTTTTGTGCCCTCTCTCTCTAGCAGAATGCTATCTACTATTATTCATATACTACCTTCCATTATAAAAAATGAAAATTGTTAACATGTTTATAATGATATTCGGGCTTCTACCCAGCAGAGTCTTTCACAACTAACCGACGGATGAAAGTATAGCCGGACCCGTTGAATGCAAGAAGTTATTAATGGATTCTAAAGGAAGTTTGCGTCTATGAGCTAGCCATTAACAGACAGTCATCCTTTTACCATAGTCTTCCGCTATTGACCTTAGACTTTTCTCTATTTTGATCCTGTTAGGGCAGTATAAGAAGGTCCCCCTCTCCCTTATCAAAATTTAGTTATCCATGTATGAGAACTCGTGGGCTCCAAAACTCTTTGCAACCTCATCACATTAATCTACAGAATAGACTTTGAGTCTTCTAAATCTTTCATATCAAACTTGGTTCTTAATATTATCATAAGATCATTTATCGATGCTAAGTCATTACTAGATAAATCCTTTTTCGCATCTTGATCCGCGTCAGCTCAATGCTTATGGTTTTACCCAGCATTGTTGTTCTTCTTACTATGTCTAACACTTTTTGTGTAGCTAGGCAGAAGGAAAAGTCTCCTAGCTAGAGGTTGCTTGTATCGCCTAGGAGGTGAAAAGAGTTGATAATGAAGTGGCGAATGAGTGCGTAACGCGTGGGAATATAACGAACAATTCGGGCCAAATCTTAAAGAAAGCTAAAAAGCACAAATCTATTTTATTCTAATTCTATATAAGAAGAAAATATTCATACTATGTAGGATTTGAACGTACGACATCGGTTTTTGGAGACCCACGTTCTACCGAACTGAACTAACAGTGCTTTCTTATAAGAATATATAAGATTGTAAACAAAAGGATTCTTTTCATAACCCCAATACATTTTATATCCATATACTAGAATAGCATGATAAAAACTAAAGATGATGTCCAATTTGAAGCAATATTAAGTGATTCCTCGTTAGTCCTCCGTTGACCAGTAATAGGAAGGGATGACAAGATTTGAACGCGTGGCATTTTGTACCAAAAACAATGGCGCTCCAAGCTGCGCCGCATCCCTTCAATTGTTGCACAATGTAAATCTAGAGAATTCTTGTCTTGTTTTCCTCATGGTTATTTCCTCCATTGATATATACAAATTTCTGCTCATTTTGTCTTTTTGGTCTCATTTAACATATAATATTAAAGGGAAAAGACTTCTATTATAGATTATATCAAAAATACTTATACACAATTATATACAAAATATATAAATACAGAACCCGTCGTAAAAATAAATTAGTCTTTTTTGGAAATTCTCGGTAAGAAATAAAGGGATGTACATTTCAATTTGAATTAGGAATTCTGTGTTCAACTCTAAGCATCCCTTAACTACATATGCATCTGATCATATGTGTATTATCTATTCCAAAAAATAATACAATAGAAGTAGGTTTTTCAATGCGAGATCTAGAAACATATCTCTCTGTAAAACCAACACTAAGTACGCTATGGTTTCAGGCTTAAGCAGGTCTATTGATAGAGATTAATCATTTTTTTATGGATGCATTGACATTCCCCTTTTTTTCATTCTAGTTATTGTCATAGGAAGGAATGAAGAAAATTAGACATGCAATCAAATATTAGTGATGAATCCCTCTCCCCCTCTTTTATCTTTTTTCTCTTTTTAGAATAAGGGAGGAAAGATAAAGAATACAAAAGTTGGATTCAACGTTCTAGATCAAGTTCTAATTAACTAAATATTAATCATAGAGGAATGTGGTTAGAGTGAAATTGGGGTCTAAGGCAAGAGTATTATACAGTATACTTAAATGATTAATTCAATTTGAAATATACTTTAGAAAGATCGTTTTTATTTTACTATGGCTTTGCTTTACTTTTACTTTGTTTTCCTTATTTTATTCTTTTACTTTTAGAATTAGATTTCAACTTGGCCTTCTCTTTCCGCCGGAGCTTCATGGATGTTACCCCGTTCCCCAATCAAATGTGTGGATGTGATCTATACTCCGCGAGGATCCAAATGGGCGTATGTCCTTGCCTTGCCATTTGACCTTTTTTCCTATGTGACAAGGAATGATTACTTACAACCTCTCAATTGTCATCGCCTGGCCTCTCTTGCTACCACGGTAGCACCTAGTGTAGTTATCACAAATCATGTTTGTGAAATGAAGCTTACACTCATTTACATTCGTTCATCCTACTATTTTCTATTTTATCCTTTCTTTGTTTTGAATCGAAAATAGAAGAGTTGAGTAAATCAACAAACAAAGACTATAGTTCGCGATCAATTCAATCGCTTCTATAGCGGTTTAAAATACCTTTTTTCTCTTTAAAGTTGTTCAATTGGTACATCAAGGATAAGAGGGACCATGGGTATAAGTATGGGCTTCATGAATGGGATATTCTGGATGTCCTAGAAATAAGCCCTGCAACTCTATGTTATAGCCTTTAGGCCCTCGATCTGGGCACCACAGAAGTAAAGAGAAGAGTTATCTTATCTTTACTACTCCCTAGAAGACAAAACTCTTAACAATGCTTTGAATATCAATCTTTCGTACCCCATTCAATAGAGTTGATGGGAAATATTAATAGAGTGACAAAGTTAAGACCTTAGACAAAGAGAGTATCCAACCAATCTTGACAAGCAGCCCTGCACTAAACAAGGCGTAGTCCAAGCTTTTTTTTGATGTAGAGCCATCCACTGTGGACCGTGAGTATTCATAGGTACAACAACATGAAAACTTGGCTGACTTTATTATCAACCTTGATTTCGCTATGCTCAATAAGAACCCACAATAGCTAATTTTGGGACACAAAACACTGCAATTGATGGGAAGGCCCTATGGAGTAAAGGGAAGCATGTACTTTGTCACAGTCCATGCCTTACAAAGGTACCTAGAGGACGGGCCATACGCACCATAGCGACGACAGGGGAGTGGGTTTCTTACTTGAAGGGGCACACTCGATGGACGAGAAATGAGTTTTGATATAACATTGATTTAGGTAAATTTACATCTTACAAAATTGATGAAGAAGGGGGTATTGATTATCAGACCTATTCTGTGGTTCGTAAAATATAATGGACAATTTATCATGTATCAAATTATAGGTATTTCATTGATTCATAAAAGTAAACACAAACTAATCAATGATACCGAGAATAAAGACATGTTGATAAAAATAATTTTGATGAATTCATTCTACAACCTCAAACTAAAAGAATAAATACAGAAAAAACTCATTTTTTTTGCTTTTTCCTAAAAATATTTTATGGTCTAGACGTCGTAGAGACTTGCGAACTTGAAGTTTTTTTTAATTCTTTGAATGGGAATGTCATCAATATAAATTCAGTATTTTGCAAACGAAACCAATGTAAAAAACTGGAGTAAATTTTTGGTTGAACGGAAACCCCATTAAAAAGATAAAAATGAATTAATTAACGTTAAGTTCTTTCTTTGGCCTAATTGTCGATTAGAAGATTTATCTTGTATGAATCATTATTGGTTTGATACCAATAATGATAGTCGTTTAAGTATCTTAAGGCTACATATGTATCAACTATTGAAAATTAATTTGATAGTACTATATACCCTGTCTCGTATAGAGTATTTGAAAGCAAATAAATGCAAACATGCCTTGTTTTACATCTCAATCGAATCTAATTTGAGTACACAATACTAAATCAATAAAAAAAGGTATTGATTCGATCTAGAATTGAATCAATAGAATCTTCTTCATTTTAGAATTTTAGGTTTCAATTTTTCGCTTTTGTGACTGAAAAAATGTACCTACAGCCTTTTGGACTCCTATATGAATCAAATTTAAAATTTGATTAATTTATTGGCATTGCTAAAATTAGAGGCTCATAAAGGAATTAAGTCTATATACCACGTTCAAATTACTGGCATTATTATTACTGATCAATAAAATCAAAAAAATCCATATATGTAAAATAAAGAAAGGGGAAATTCATTTATGGTAAAAAAAATTCTTTCATTTCACTTATTTCTCAAGAATAAGAGAAGGGCTCCTTTGAATTTAATTTATTTAGTTTACCCAATAAGATACGAAGACTTACTTCACATTTAGAATTGCACAAAAAAGACTATTTATCTAAGAGATATTGAAGAAAATTTTGGGAAAACATCAATGAGTGCTAGCGTATTTGGCAAAAATAATAGAGTACGTTATAAAGAATTAATTAATTAGTTTGAAATTCGAGAGAACTTGTCATTTGACTAATTTGTTGAGTTATTTATTTTTAACTTATATGTTTCAATTAAATTTTCATATACTTCTTTTCACCTTAAGTAATTCATGGAAGAATGAATCGTTAGAAAACTTATGACTGCACCAACTGCAAGAAAAGACCTCATAATAGTCCATATGGGGCCTCAACACCCATCAATGTAAAGTGTTGTTCAACTCATCGTTATTCTAGATGGTGAAGATGTTAACGACTTCCGGTTTTAGGTACTGATGTAATTAACTAAGTCTCTTAATTCTTAATGAATGAGGTAGGCTAAAATAGGAAAAACTAGCAAAATTATGCCCAGCCAGCTCACATATCGTAATAAAAAAAAGACTAGGACATCCCATTGTTGTGATTTATCGTACATCAATCCCATAAAATGGGGTAAATATGAGTTTATTAGGAATGTGAAGGAGTTCTTTTCAATATCTATACACGGTGACAATTGCCTAGTCTATATGATAGAATTGATAGATACGAAACCCTACCCTTTCTATGGATTTTATAAATAAGATAAAAAAAAGACTTATCGTTTAATGCTCGATCTTTCTTGTAGAGAAATCCTATGGTTAGAAACGTAATGGATGTCTTTTGTACCGAAGTAAGGTTAAAGGCGGACGACAGTTATGCATCCACCAGTAGTTAAGAATGATAAATTGTACGAATTCCATTTGACGATTCAAGTCTTCGTTGGTAACTAATCACCTTTGGGTAGAAGCATGGTAACAAAAAGAAGAATGTCAACCTTGAGGGTCTTCTAACTGAAGATAAAGGACTGGTAATTGAATCAATAACCGTAGTTACTAGACTATCACTTAAATTAGTTGTGACAGTATCTGTTGGTGCCTCCTATATGTTTGATCTCAATGCCATTGCACAGAGGATCTTAAGGTTTGCTTGGAGAGAGCAAATCCTTACGCGGTAAATTAATAGTTTTGGATTTAGTTCTATCCATATTTCTTACTTTCATGGGTTGGTTTGACCTTTTTCCGAGCAATAGCAAAGAGTGATTTAAGTGCGTCATGTAAGACCCTGGCATTCATCTTGCTGTTGTTAAGCATATTTTTGAATATGTTGTTGACACACTTCATCATAGTTTCTTTACTACTCAACTCGTTCATTTAATTTCATTCTTACGCCTTATCAAATGCAAATTAAGGGGGAAATACTTTGATTGGGAAAGGGGCCTCCTCTGCCTACGGCCTATTCGTTACTCACTTACGTGACTACGACATTGGGTCTTTTCTTGTATTAGGACTATTTATGTACTGAGACTTTCCTTGAAAAAAGTGGACACCTTGCTTCTACTTTTACCGTAGATAGCTAATATGAGTAGGAAATATTTTCAAGAAATGAATGGAATTTTCCAATAGTGATAAGCTAATTAAAATTACATTTAGCTTGGAAATTATTAAAATTTACCTGATGACCAAAGAAAAAACCAGTCTTACCATTGAACTTCTTCTCTGATATCTATCTTTTGCCTTAACCACAACAAAGAGGAATTAAACCTTTTCTAGTTATTTTAAAACTCTAATCCATTTGATTTCCACCACCTTTCCCCTCCTTTTTCCTCCGTTAGTTTAGCTTTAACAGCCGCAGATGCAGGAAGCAGTTCCTCTATGGCAAATTGGAAATGTAGAAGTAGGTTGGGGCTTATAAATAGGAAGATAGGGGATTAGCGGACCGACTTGACAGAAGCCCCCTTTGCTCTATCTAACTTTGTGTGCACTCCTTTTGACCCTAGGAGAACATACTTGGACATGCGTGCTACTCATATCGATACTAGAAGACCCTAGTGCAGGCCTGGAAGACTATGAGCCCCACATTCTGTGCGCGAGTTCAATGACGTAGGTACACAAGAGTACATCGCGCCAAAAAAACCATCTCCTTTTTATAGGTTCTACAGCCTGATGCCTGATGCTTTATCTAGGATAAAAGAATCATAGATATACAGGTCATTAGAAGAAATAACTGATAAGCCCAAGCTTACTTCTAAAATAAAAAGTAAAGCGGTAGTATCATGTAAAGAACCCCACTAATGAGGTTGGGATCGTTCCCACGAAGAAAATAGTTCAGACTTAACTTGAACTTATTATTACTACCATTTAGTCAATCATTTCCTTGGAAAGCAAAGACATTAAAAAATTGGGTTTTTTTACTTCTAAATGAATGAAAATAACTAGCTAAAAATTAAACGAGACAACTAACAGCTTCAAATGTTTGAGTTTAATCAATTAATCAAAGTAACTAGGGTTTACGTGTTCCCCATTGGTTCATTACTTGATAATTCTGACTATAAGAATTCTTTCATAGTATATTTCATGCAAAATGATAATTTATGTATTTCTAAATCCTTGGTCCGGCATCTAGAAAATTTTACTCTGCACCTTGGTCCAGCTACGTGTGTTGCTATACTAACCCTTATATTTACCTCATGTTAAGCATCGTATTCGATATTTGACTAAGTTATTACCTCGTACCAATCAATACTAGCCTATTAGATAGTATACACTAAATATATGTTGATATTTCTTTTCCTATTATCTACCTCCTTGGTCTGGCATGTAGCATTAAGGGGAGTTCTAACGTTGGCCATTCGTTAAAAAGGCTTCTAAGCGAAAGAATTATCAATACATGCAAGACACTATTCTAGAACTGTTATTTTAATAGGTTTTACCCCATTATTCTCCTATGGCTCCCACAACCCTAGTTATGGAGTTTAGTTACCTGTAGTCATAATCACAATATTTAAATATATGATATAAGAATTCATGCACTTACTTGAATGAGAAAGAGTAAAATCCAAAAGTTCACTTGATTAATCAACAAAAATCACCAACAATCACTTACAAGAGTCTATATATATTCGAGTCTAACCTCAAAAATGAGGTTTTTCGAACTATTTATAAAAAAAATAAAAAACCTAATTTAATAAGGACTCTATTTGCTAGAAAAAGTCAAAACGCGGCTGGATCGACGGACCTTGCGACTAACCGCCATGGACACCGTCGTTCCATACTTGTGCAATTGCTTCTACTTCTCTCTTTATTACCCTCGACGGCAGGTCTGACGAATCGTCACAAGCTCAATGGTCCGTCAAAGGTCTCCATTCCAAAACACTTTAACTCATGGAAAGTGGGTACTGGACTACTATTATGATATTCATGATGAACCAGCAAAAAAGACCGTAATAGCTATGATGGTTTGTCATGCACTCCCTAACCCCACACTTGGTCAGACTTCCCCATCTTCCTTCAGTAGCTGCACTATGATGCCACCTACGGACCATCACGGGCACGACGAACCCTCACAAGCTCCGTAGGTGGTACTTTTCTGTATTTCTCGCTCAAAACCCCCTCCATTCATCTTTTAGACAGATTTCCTACAAGTAGAGCGAAACATAGATAAAAATTAGTACAAAACGACTTCTGGACACACTAAACTTAAGGAAAAAGCATTAAAAATACCGTGAAACCACGGTATATAAACACCCTCAACTTAAATTCGTTGATTGTCCTGAAGCGACGCACTATGAATCAATCCCGATCAATCTCATCATATTTATGCATGCTATCACTATTAGGCTTGAATTATGTTGAATCAGACAATGACACAGACTCACCATGCACTAACACCTATCCTCTTTAATTTCTCACCGAGGTGCTAATAGTTCTGGTATTGCAACTAATATCCTCACTTCAGAACAAAATCCTCATTTTTCACACAATGATTTAAGTTTGAGTATAAGAATTACTTTTCAACACTCACTCTCAGAAAAAATGCACACTCATTCATACATATTGGCCCAAGCTTGCCCTTATTTTCACTGCTTTAAGTTCGATATACAACTCTTAGGATCACAATAGGACTTTCATAGCTCGTAACATAGGCTCAGGGTTAGGTAGGGTATATTTAGGTATACATTAGTGAATTTTTGCCCTCCTTGACATATCGGCTAAACATACCACTTTTTATCATTTTATTTTGCCCAATTTCTCATATTCTTTCACCTTGCTAGTTTCCCTTCTTTCTTCATTTGTGTAAGTGACTCTCTTCTTTTCTTGCTTGTTTTTCTTGTATTTTTTATTTTTTATTTCTTTTTTTTATTTGTATTATTTATTTATTAATTTTCACTTTTCTTTCAACTGATTCTTGAGTCACTTTACTTTTGATCTTTCTCTCTCTTTGTTCTTTCAACCCCACTTTCCTGAGCATTCCTCATAATAGACACCCTCAACTGATGGCTTATCCATGAGTAAAAGTACACAATACCCAAAGTTTGGTCAGGGCCATAAAAAGCGTTGTTTACTGTATTAGCCACCCTTAACTTATGCGTTTTGCATAAGGTGAGGTGCACATTTCTAAGGAGGGACCAGGGCCAACACAATATTCTCAGAAAAGATCAGTTGGGGTGAAAAATAAAGGTCTAGTTTAAGCTCAAATCCTTTTGATCAAATAAGAATTAATTTCATTTGGTTTTCTTTTATTTAGGCTAAAAATGAGCTATATTGAACAAGGACCTATGATCCTTTCATAATTGTCTATTATAGCTTACTTTTAGCAGGACTAACCAGGCAAGTTCCAGCACAATACAAATAGTGGACTATTCAAATATTCCTCACACACAATTGACATCTCATTACTCTACCAGATTATCAGACACCTAGTTCAAATTTTAGACTTAGGGTCATGCAGTGGTGTACCTCTATGTCATGCTTAGAGCCACACATTTATCAATTACTATGCGTAGTCATTCATCATTTTCATTTTATCAGGATATCATTTTAGCCATCATGCTTCAGAATTAAACTATGTACACAAGATATAGACATGCCGGTTCAACAGTGAACTAATCAGTCTCTTGGGAAAAAGAACACAGGCAAGAAAACCCCAAAAGAGGATAGTGATTGTGCAACTCTGACTTCACCCTAGCACTAACATTCCATTTATCCCACCCCCAACAAAAAGACATGCAATTGTCCCCAATGCATCCAAAAAAATTAAATACAAGTGTTGTAGGTGAAGAAAACCTGGGGCGCAAAGCACCGACGATCAGTAAGCTGGTGGGTCCGCTTCCCCGGAAACCACTACCTCTGTAATTTGGACACCCTAAGTAGTGGTCTCAGCATCAATAGCACTATCAGTAGTGCCTCCCGCTATCTCCACATTTCTGGAGCTAGAGACCCCAGCAGCTAATTCTACTGCTCTCATCTGATGTGCCTCCTCATCAGCAAGTGAGGCTCTCCTCGTAGCCTCCATCTCACGGTGTTCCTTATTCCGTGTTCGAGCTTCATCTCCTCTCTACCCCTACGCCTCTTGTCATGCTCTAGAGGTGGAGGTGGTGTAATCTCCGAAGTGGCGAATAGGGTCGCCATCACTTTGTCTTCAACAGGCTTTGCAAAAGGGGCCTCAGACTCAAGAACCCTAGTGTCTAAGATCATATCGATGTATGCGTGAAGACTGTCGACCGCAGCCTGAAGGGTCGACACATCCACCTTAGGGGCTTCCTGGGCTACCACCCTCAACTCAAACGTGTCCAAGCACTGATGAACCTCAGTGATATTCCGCTTTGTGTGGTGGACCATTCGCCGCTCCAAGTGCTCTTCTGCCACATCAATAGACCTCTGCATCCAAGGATGGATGTAATGCATAAGTGTAGCCATTTGTGACTCTAATTTTTGGACCCTAGCATGCTGGACAAGAGCGGGGAAAGCGGCTAAGCGAGAAGAGCTCGGGGCAGTGCTACTACCCAAGATAGACTCGACCGGGGTAGTGTCAGTAAAAGCCTCTTGCCTAGATGTGCGAGCATGTGCTACCGTATCAGCAGATTGTCACCAAGTGGAACCAACTCTTGACGAGGCCCTCTGCGTGGATCCAACTCATTTGCCTCATCCCTGATGAGCCCGATATCAACAGTGCCCTGCGGGGTCATGAGCTGCTTAATGTGCCATAAAGGCACACCTGCGGACATGCATAGAGCAAATATCATTCACGGGGTAGGGTAAGTAGTTGTGACCTTAAAATCCCTATCATGCATGACAGCCTATAGAAGCACAGCAAAATCCACCTCAAACCCAGCTATCATCGCCGCCATTAGTACTGCACAATCCCATGTGACTATATTATCAGCGGTTGTGGGGGAAAGGCAGTGGCGGATAATCAACTACAAAAACTTCGCCTGAAGGTCAGCTAAGCCTTCTTGATGGATCCCTTGGGCTCGGTCACCTAGTAAGCACCCTCTGCATCAACAGACAAGTGCAAGGCCATCGACCTCTTGGTGGTCTCTCTTAGCGATGCCTCACGAAGGAATTTGCCATATTTGACAATTTGCCACCGGTAGTAAAACTCAGCAGTAATAGGGGTTCGGTCGGCATCAACATTCTCTCCGTATAGATACCGTAGGATGGCAGGAAGGGAGATATCAACCTGAATGCCACGTACTCAGACATGCTCCAGAGGGGCCTGTTTGGCGGGGAAAACCGACCTATCAATCTAGGATCTGAGAAAAGCCAAGTAAGAGGCGTAGAACTCTCTAACCAACTCATCACTATAACGTCCCAACGAATGTGCTGTTCACTCCAGTCGATGTCAGGTGAAGAAATTGTGGATCTCTAGCATAGTCGGGAGACTTCCCGTAAGGACCCGCCGCTCCAATTTAAGTGTGTGTGTCATGACTTCTTTGTCATTCAGGAACTTTGCATTGGAAAATATTTAATACTGCCCATCGACACACCATCGATTGGGCTGGTCGGTGAGTCGGGTCTGGATTCAGAATTGTCAGCCTCATCAGATAATGCAGACTGTGCAGCGGTGGCGGGTGCAGGGACCTCAGCAAATTCGGAGGCTTCCTCTGACCACAAAACTCCTAAGGAGCCACACACTCCTTCTTCATTAGTAGCTGACCAGAAGGTGTGCCGATCAGTGTGCGCTCCTCATCAGAATAAGAGGTTGTGACTTCGCCGGACGCCACCTTTTTTTGTATGGCTCTTGAAGCACGTGAAGCTCGGGATGGGCTGGAAGTGTCTGGGTGCACGTACATGGGGTCATGCTCATCAGAAGAGCCAATGGCTAGGCAGGCAGACGGGGCGACTGAATTAGATAACCCGCGTGCGTAGAATTGATCTTGTTTTGATTCCATAATAGATATTGCCTGTAAAGAATAAATATTAGTACTAGAAGGAGAAAACATGACAAGCAAAACCACACAATATAAATAAAAGAATTAAGATGTAATGACGTTTCTATAGTAACAGGGAAACACGACGGACCAGGTGACGGCTCGTCATGAGTACGACGGACCGACATGGAGTCAGTCATGTCTTACTTAAACTATGTTTATGTGGAGAACCCTGAAGGAATGTCTCTGACAAGTATGACGGTATATGCAGGACGGAACGTCACAAGTATGAGAGTCTGTCGTAGGTTTCCGTCATAGGACACTTAAAACAATAATTAAATATGGAGACCCTTAGAAGAGGAGTCTCTGACCGTCATAAGGGTTATGCAGGATTAACCATCAAGGGTACGACTGCTCGTCGTAGTTGTCTGTTGGAGGACACTTAGAAAAGTTGAGAGACCCTTACGAATAGGGCCTCTAAAGACCGAAGCGGTTGTGCAGGATGGACAGTCGTGCGAACGACGGTCCGTCGCATGTGTCCGTTGAAGGACACTTAGAAAAAGTTAGAGACCCTTAGGAATAGGGTCTTGACAACCAGAATGGTTGCGTAGTATAGACCGTTGTGGGAACGACGATCCGTCTCATCTGTCCGTTAGAGGATACTTAAAAAAAGTGAGAGACACTTAGGAATAGGGTCTTTGACAGCCAGAACGGTTGTGCATGACGGACAGTCGTGAGACTGACGGTCCTTCATATGTGACCGTTGGTGGACACGTTGGGAGAATTGGACAGTGGGTTGTTAAGGAAGTTGGGACTGACCCAATGACTGTCCGTCGTGGGTACGATGGTCCATTATCCGGGGCACGTTCTGTCATTCAGTAACAGAACTAGGGATGCCCCATTAACCCCCTATGACCCAAATGGATTTGTTAGTGTTTTAACCTACATTTGTCTTACCCAAATACCTAGTATACTAGCAATGCTAAAGCACCTATTTCTAGAGTTTTACCATAGAAATTTTGAGGATTCTCAACCTAGGTCAGACAGAATTTGTATTAAAGAATGAACCCATCAATAAAAACTAGTCTAGTACTAATTGATAAACAAAAATGCCAAGTAAATTGGTAGAAATCAGAGACACATACGTGAGAATATGAGAAAAATAAGAGAGGAAGGTACTTGGTGATCAAGTAGAGACCCACAACGGCAGCTCCGACTACTAGATAGTGAATTTTAGGAATTGGGGAATTTGGGGAAAATGATCGGTTGTAAGAGAGAGGGGTTATGATCTTTTTAAGTTGAAAAGGGAGGGAAATGGGAGAAACAAGGAAGGAATGGGGTGAAATGAATAGGTGGGGGTTTTAAATGTTGATTTTTTTTAAAAAAACAAGCTGGGTCGAGCCAGGTACGCTTCATTAATGACGCGACGAGTCCCCGACGATGGTCCGTCGCAGTTGTGACGGTCTGTTGTTGGTTGCGTCGCGTGTGCCCTAGTTTGAAAATAACAGCGCCAAAATTTGATACGCTCAAACATACTTCTTAAATAAAAAGTAAAGCGGTCGTATCGAGTAAAGAACCTAACTAATGAGGTTAGGATCATTCCGACGAGGAAAATAGTTCAGACTTAACTTGAATCTATTATTACTACTATTTAGTAAGTTATTTTCTTGGAAAGCAAAGAAAATAAAAATAAAGGTGGTTTTTTACTTCTAAATGAATGAAAATAACTAGCTAAATTAAAGGAGACAACTAACAGCTTCAAATGTTGTAGTTTAATCAATTAATCAAAGTAACTAGGATTTACGTGTTCCCCACAGGTTCTTTACATGATAAATCTAACTATAACAATTCTTTCCTAGTATCTTGCATGCAATGTGATAAGTTATGTATTTTTAAATCCTTGATCCGGCATCTAGAAAATTTCACTCCGCACCTTGGTTCGGCTACGTGTGTTTCTATACTAAACCTTATCTTTACCTCATATTAAGCATCGTATTCGATATTTGACTAAGTTATTGCGTTGTACCAATCAATACTAGCCTATTAGATAGTATACACTAAATCTATGTTGATAATTATTTTCCTATTATATAAATCCTTGGTCCGGTAAGTAGCATTAAGGCGACTTCTAATGTTCGTCATACCTTAAAAAGTTTTCTAAGTGAAAGAATTATCAATACATACAAGACACTATTCTAGAATTGTTATTTTTGTTAGGTTTTTACCTCATTATTCGCCTATGGTTTCCAAAACCCTAGTTATGGAGTTTAGTTACCCATAGTCATAATCACAATATTCAAATATATGATATAAGAATTCATGCACTTACTTCAATTAGAAAGAGTAAAATCCAAAAGATCACTTGATTAATCAACAAAAATCAACAACAATCAATTACAAGAGTCATAAAAATATTCAAGAGTCTAACCTCAAAAATGAGGTTTTTTGAACTATTTATAAAAAATAAAAAACCTAATTTAATAAGGACTCTATTTGCTGGAAATCTGTTAAAACGCGACGGGATCGACGGATACTTGTGCAATTTCTTCTGCTTCTCTCTTGATTACCCTCGACGCTCTCCGTTCCAAAACACTTGAACTCTTGGAATTTGGGTACTGGACTACTTCTCTGATCTTCATGACGAACCAACAGGACGGACTGTAATAGCTCCGACGGTCCGTCACACACTCTGTAACCCCACACTTGGTTAGACATCCCCATCTTACTTCAGCAGCTGCACTACGATGCCACCTACGGATCGTCACGGGCACGACGAACCCTCACAAGCTCTGTAGGTGGTTCTTTTCTGTATTTATCCCTCAAAAATCTCCGCATTCATCTTTTAGATAGATTTCGTACAAATAAAAAGAAAATTACATAAAAATTAGTATAAAAAGGCTTTTGGACATACTAAACATAAGGAAAAAGCATTAAAAATACCGTGAAACCATGGTATATCAATAACCGCCATGAAAAGATTCCTCGTGTATCATCTGTAGCAAAACAATGAACAGGAGCTAGAAATACAGAGTGTATTGAAAATATTCCTGAGACACAACATGGAAAAGTGATAATATTAAGAAACGAGGTCCAAGAATTAAGAATGGGTAAGAATTACTGAATGAATACGAGATGTGGCTAATACCCAAGGCATAAAAGAAGCATTTTCTATGGGATACTGAGACCACCTGTACCCCGACCCTATTCATGATATGCCTACTAACTTTTGTCAAAATGCCTATGGTTAAAAACCACCGACATGTCAAGGTCAAAATTCGAATTGGTTCATGGTCATAGTCAGAGACGACTATGCTCATGCCGGCGGTCCAACAAATAGGCAAAGTAGTGGTATATTTATTTCCACTACAAATGACATGTTTCACCTACTCCCTTCCCCTGTCCACTAGCGCTCCTGTCCAGATCAAAGAGAGGGTGAAAAAGCTCCACCAAAGCAGCACAAGCAGGCTTCTATTACTACGTAACAATAAAGCAGGATATCATTTTGCGCCCACAAGTTTGAATTTTAGGGTAAATATCTTGCTTGTTATATGAGATCCGACGCATCCAATAAAGTGAAACAGTGTTCAATTTTTTTGGCGCATCCTTCCGCATTGCCGATGAGTGGAGTTCCACAATCCCATTCGTCATTTTTTATCTATGTAAGCCATAACCCATAGCACTGGCGATGTCTTTGGCATAAATCAAAGGAGGATGTATAGCTAATACAGGTTTTTGGAACATGATTTGATTCTGCAAGCAGTTAAGTACAAACGAAGAAATTTCGAACAAAAGGGTCAAAACCCACTGATAGGAAATGATAGAGAAAAAAAGCAATCCCAAGAGCTCCGTCAATCATTTGTTCATCGATAGACAAAGATCTCTCTTTATCATCTCGTGCCTGATGCAACATCCTTTTTCTAACTCGCGAACCACGGGCGCGGCTAGCGCCCAGACGAGCAAAGTTCACTTTCCTATCTGGGTAAAGCGACCCATAAAAAAGGGCTGGCCCATCAAAAGTCTACTTCCTTCGCAAATGAAGTTCAAAATGAATAAGGGTTCGTAGAATGAAAGATGTGTATAACTGGGATTTCATTCCATTTTTTGTTCTTAACAAGGGAGAGATAGAATGAAATTCTTCACGAAGTTCCAAACAAATAAATAAAAAAACCTTCTCTATGGCCTCCTGTCGTTACAGTCAAGTGGATTTCATCTCCTTATTTTGAGACATTATGGATTAACGTTCGACCACGGTAACAAAGAAGGAATCCATAAAAGCGTAGGATCTAACACCATCATAAAATACTACCCTCATAATAAGACCATGTCCCTGAGATTTGGCGGAACATAACTCATAGGAATAACCTATTTTTATATATTTTTAATTAAAAAATAATAAAGGGAGATCCTATAAGACAGCTTATAGAACAAGCACTACATTTCAAATATAACTAACAATCAGCTAAAATAAGCTCATTCTTATTCATCTCTCATGTTCCTTCAATTTTATCCATGTGATCCTCTTATTATTCCTCCTGTTGAGTTGCCTTCACTTCCGTTACATCAGTGTTTTAATTTCACTTCTCTCACAAGAGAGTTCTGCTCTTCGCATAGGAATTTAAGTTTAAGATATGGTTACCTTAGTGGGGTGTCTTTTGGATGTTCTTTCCAAAACCTTATATGGAGTTCCTTGAGCTCCTGTATAAAAAAAATTTCTTTCTCTATTTCAGGGAAAGGTTGGTGTAGTCAGAATTCTCTAGCCATTGTCTGTTTTAGAAATCTCTTTGAGCGTACAGATTGATTTATTATCAAAAGATGAGTTTTCTGGCAAATGGCAGTACTTGTTGATTCTCTACTTATACTGTGGATAGTCTATTTTTAGGGCGAGCCCAAATTGGATTATTCAACAAACAATTCATCTGTTGTTGAATCATTCCATTTTACTGATTCAACTTTCTTGCTTCTCAAGTATATTCTAATATCACTCTTTCAGCGTTTAAAAAATGCTTCAGCAGAGGAATCGCGCTCTTTACATGATTCAACTTACTCTTCTCAAGAAGCTCCTAATCTCACTGGAAGTTGAATCATGTCATTTAAATGAATGCTTCCAGTTACATCAGTGTATGTAATACGAATACTTACATCATAGAAAAGAAGTTTGACTATTTTGTAGGGTTTCTCTCTTCTGTGTCGACTGCTATGTGTTAAAGGATGTGGAATACAAGCGGCAAGGGTTTTTTTTCAACCTATCTATTTTGGGCCTTGAATATTAAGCCCAATATGTGTTTTTTTTGTATACAAAAAGATCCAATTTGTTTGGAATTGTTAGGTTTGGCCCATTACCTTGAGTTAGGTCAAACGTTACACCTTTTGTACACCTTTTTTTTATGAAGACGTAATCTTATCCACCCATGAGTCCAGGACTCATGCTTCAAGTTGTGAGGCAATCGAAACACAAGAATGATTTGGTTCTACAGGTCATGATTTGTCTTTACCAAGTTGAATAAAGCAGTTCGACTACTAGCATGTTTGGGTTTTAAGGTGTTCCGTGCATCCAATCCATTTGTGGCAGAATATCCGCATATATAGGGGTAAGACTCGGATTACGAATTATATATAAGCACCCCAAACACATTCTTTTTACTTTCTTTGAGTAGGTCTTCTTAGTGGAATGTTATGTCAACATAAAGGTTCCATCCTCCAAGAAATATCATAGAACAGCTGAAAGGCGATGGCATTCCTTGTGGCAAGGGTCGACCTCTAGGGTATCGAGGAAAGTTGGAGAATATAGGTTACATAGTTTAATCAGTCCAAGTCTCAGAAGAGAGATTCCTACGCCATCCATTCTTCCAGTATGAACCTGTTAAAGAGCATAACGGAACTAACCTTTCCCCTTTCATTAGAGTAAAGTGGCCCAAGGTCCCTCTTTTTTTGCCTCTTGATTCTCTAGATGACTTGCCAGCTCTTCGAATCTCAAACTCTAAGAGTAGATTTCTGGAATTTGTTCACATCCAATTCGATGGGATCTGTCCACATTCTACCATTTGCAAGCGTGCTACTAACTTGATGAACAAAGTCAAGGAACTACTTTGCCTTGTCATTGACTTGGATTACATCATCCTGAACTTTTGATCCTATATCGTCCAGCATTCTTGGTGTTGTGGTCTCAACCTTCTTATGTCAGCTCTCTCGCAGGCCAATTGATCTCTGCTTGATTGTCCCTAACTGCATGATCGAACTGACGAAGCATTTTAGAGTCAATTGCGAGCTTATGAGCTTGAAAAATGTAAAGTACATCAAGAAGAACAATATTAGTAAACGTCAAAGATGATCAAAAGTCAAGAAGCTGAGAACAATCCTTCATCGAGTCAGTAATTTTTAGAATAATAGCATTCGGTTGAGATATTGGATTTTCTAATTTAATGTAATTGCCTTCCTTCCAGATTTCCCAAACTGAAAAAATAGTAAGCATAGACGTGACCGTAGCAAACTTGGGATTTCTTGCGAGAGTTGTTAAACCACTTGGACTGAACGGAATCTGTTTGGAAGGATCTTATATTGAAAAAGTGATCAAAATGGTTCCAAACCTCCGAAGCAAGCTCACTATTGATGAAGAGGCGATCAATACTTTATTTTTCATGCTCCAAACAACACAAGAATTTGCTTGCTAATTTTTTACCTTCCGTATGAATTTTTTCCCTTAACTGATTTCGAAATCCCCACATACAAAGTAAAATAAGAGCTTCCATGAAAAATTCTAATTATTGTATTAATGGTTTTAACCTAGACAAATTGAGTCAAAACTTGAATGAGCATTCGATTTCTTATCGATTCCCAAGCATCTTTGAGAGTAAATGACTCACTACGAATCTTTTTCCATATCCCTCCTTTCCCATGATGAGATGTGAATATAACACTATTCTTGATATCATAGACCACTTTGTGAGGCAAAACTGCTTCGACATAATTAAAAAAGTAGTTTTCATGTGCGTCAAGCACATCTTTGATTTTATATAACTAGTAAAGGAGTTGGCCTAGTCAATAAGATGGAGTCATACTTTGGAATGGTATTTTCAAAAGAAAGTCCCTAAGGTTTGCTGATTCCAAACCTGGTTGTAAGGATTTGTACTTAAATCCTTTCTATTTTAAGTGGGGGGATGGATCAATACAAATTCCCCTATCCCAATAACAAAAAAACCTGACTTGAATGCTCATGTACTAAGAGCTAAATTGGCTAAGGGTATGGGTCATAATTAATTTGGCGAGCCCGCATGGCCCAATGATCTTTTATATATTTTTCTAGTAGTAATTCTGGGTACTATAGAATTTAATGTAGGCTTAACAATTTTAGTACCATCAATGATTGGTGAACTAGCGAATCGATTTGCAACCCCTTTGGAAATCTTACCTGAATTGTATTTTCTTTCCTTTATTTCAATTACTTCATACAGTGCCCAATGATTTATTGGGGGTTCTTTTAGTGGTTTCAGTACCTGCGGGATTATTAACAGTACCTTTTTAGAGAATGTTAATAAATTCCAAAATTAATTTGGCTGTCCAGTAATGATGACTGTCTTTTTAATTGGTACTGCAGTCCACCTTTGGTTTGGCATTGTTGAAACATTACCTATTGATAAATCCCTAACTTTAGGTCTTTTTTAAAAAATTTAATTGATTCAATTGAAAAAATGGAATGTACATGACTTTTATCACGTACAACCATCAAACCAGAGACGAAAGCAGGGCACGACAAAAGGGAAAGTATCATAGTACGTCGTCCTCCCTCAAATGGAACTTTCATGTTGGAGAAAGCCGGTGGTTTAACAGATCTCGCATGAAATCTCAAGTTGTCTATGTCACGCATATGCTTACTATTTTTTCAGTTTGGGAACTCTGGGAAGGAAGGCAATAACTGTAAATTAGAAAACCCAATTTCACAACCGGCTGTTATTATTCAAAAAATTACTTACTGGCTGAAAGACTGTTCTCAGCTTCTTGACATCAGATCATGTTGGATATTTGCGGATTCTATTCTTCTGGATGCGCTCAAAATTCATCAAGATCGTAAACTTGCAATTGACAAAAAATTATAATTGATTGTGCTACAATTAAAATAAAGCAGCCCCTAAAATTACCCATACCTAAACTCGTGGTAGAGCTTAATTTCATCAAAATTATCGGCTGGCCATTTAAAAATTGTCTATACATTTATAGAAAACAACAAAGTGGCAGACTCTTTAGCAAATTTCGGCTGCGATTCTTAGTTTTACAATAGGTTTTCCTCTACAGCCGTTTTTCTTCATCAAGCGAATAGAGTTCCATTATTTATGGATTGGTGAGCTAATCAATATCAAATAGGAAAGGGAAATTGTTAAATCATTGAATTATATTTAGTAAGATAATAATTGAAGAATAACTGAATCATTTTTTTAAAGGTTGATTAAAATTATTCTAATATTTCATTACTTATTTATTTTTGTTAGGCTTACAAAAAAACTTTTTGAATTACAGGTTTAGAGAGATTTCGCTAATGAAAAATCTTTTAATGCTACCCAATATCCCTTCCTTTTAAAAAAACCAAACGACTTTCTCAAACTAATATTGTAGATCGACATCGGGGGTAGGTGTGACGCTTCCTATTGAGTGTAGTACCCAATTTAGACTTGAAGTTCTATTTCACAGTATGAGAAAGACAATTCTAAAGAATGGGGTTAAGCAACTTTTTTAAATTTCATTCTTTAATATAAAATCAACATAACAATAACATTATAAAGATGTATAGTCATTTGTTCCATCCATCCAGCGAGATAAACACTTGCCTTAAACAAGGTTCACGCTCTTCTTCATTCAAAACAAAAAAACATTATGAAATGAACCCACATATAAAAGCGGGATGGTCTGCTCATTATTTGTGTTTATACATTTTTCATTATTGCAATACAAGTAATACCTCCACAATAATAGTTATGGAGTGGAAGAAGAAGTAAAAAAAGGAATAAATATAGTGATAATTTTATTTTTCATTGCCGTAGTAAATAGGACAAAAAATAAAATTTTATTATTCCTTTTTACAAAAACATTACAAAAAAATAGAGTAAGCCTGTGAAACGTGCACTAAAAAATTCCTTTGTAGCCAATATTTTATTAAAAAAATTGATAAGATTAATCTATCTAATATCTCATATTTATAAATTATGGGCGAACGACGGTAATTGAACCAGCGCATGGTGGATTCAAAATCCACTGCCTTGATCCTCTTGGCTACGTCCGTCCCCTCGCCTACATACATTCCATTTTTACATTATTTAAATTCGAAAACAAAATATTCAAGTTTGAATATTTCTCTTCTTTCTTATTTAATATTATTATTTATTTGATTATTATTTAATAGATAATAATATGAAGTAAAAATTTTATTTTTTGTGAAATAAAATAAAAAAGATATAGTAACATTAGCAACAAGAGGAACATGTTATATTTCTACAATTTTAAATAAATAGAAAATAAAAATAGAATACTCAATCATAAATAAATGCAGGCAAATACCCTCTCTTTCTTTTTTGATAATGTAATACTAGGAAATTACGAAAGAAAAAAAAAGAAAGGAGCAATAATACCCTCTTGAAAGAACAAGAAAATGATTATTGCTCTTTTCTTTTCAAAACCTCTTATAGACTAGGCTAGGATCTTATCCATTTGTAGATGGAGCTTCGATAGCAGCTAGGTCTAGAGGGAAGTTATGAGCAATACGTTCATGCATAACTTCAATACCAAGGTTAGAACGGTTGATGATATCAGCCCAAGTGTTAATTACATGACCCTAGCAAGTATGTCCATCGGTCCATACAGTTGTTCATGTACCAGTAGAAGATTCGGCATCTACCGTGGCCCCTGCTACTTAAGGAGGAACTCCAGATTGAGGAGTTACTCGGAATGCTTCTAATATATCAGTATCCTTGCCCCATATTGACTATCATGAGGTCTTTTATTGTAGTATATGCAGTAATAAGTTTTTGAATGATTCATTCTTCCATAAATTACTGAAAGTGAAAAGAAGTTCATCAAAATTTCATCGAAACATATAAATTAAAATGAAATAACTTTTCAAATTAATCAAATTAACGAGTTTTTGTCTCTCAAATGTCCAACTGATCAATTAATTCTTTATAAAGTACTCTATTTATTTGCCAAATAAGCTAGTAGTCGTTGACGTTTTCCCAAAATTTTCTTCAAACCTCTCTGAGATAAATAGTCTATTTTGTGCAATTGTAAATGTGAAGTATGTCTCTGTATCTTATTGGTGAAATTTAATACATGAAATTCAATAGATCCTTTCTTTTCTTCTTGGGAAATAACTGAAATGAAAGAATCTTTTACCACTAATGAAATTCCCCTTTCTTTATTTTACATATATGGTTTTTTGAATTTTATTAATCAGTAATATTAATGCCAATAATTTGAACGTGGTATATATACTTAATTTCATTATTAACCTTTTATTTTAGAAATTCTAATAAATTAATCAAATTTGAAATTTGATTCAGAAAGGAATCGAAAAAGGCAGTAGGTATTTTTTTCAGTCACAAGAGCAAATAGTTGAAATCTAAAATACTAAAATGAAGAAGATTCTATTGATTAATTTCTTGATCTAATTAATACCTTATTTTATTGATTTACTATGCACTTATATGTTAATATTTGATTTCATTTGAGCTCTCGTATAACATATGTTATTGCCATATATATTCAGTACATTTTTTCGTACAAACGTCCCTCGCGGGGAATTCTGCATTTAATGCTGCAGGCACATGTACTCCAACTATTAAACCTCATGCAGGAGCACACGAAACTCTGCTACTTTTCAGTGAGATCCAAGTTGATTCGAAGATTTATTGAGTCTTTGGTAAATTCATTTGGGTATTGTGTCGTAGTTAAGGGTAAGACGAGGTCTGCCCCGACCTACTCCAGTTGCCTATTTTTAGAGGCTTTGATGACGTATGTGCATAGTTCAGTGGTGTCTTAAAGAGTTGTGGCCTTAACAACCAACTCTCTTCGTAATTTTTGGACCTACTTATGTTGTTTTGTATCGCTGCATCCTAGGTGAACTTGCCTCAATTTTTAGAGTTATATGCACAATAAGAACAAGTTGATGTTTGGTTCTGTCGGGTCTTTAGGGCATCGAGTGTCTTTTCGTCTTAATAGGTTTTGAGGCCTGACAAAAAGTGGTGTCAGAGCAGGTCATCCTAGGGAGTCTACAAAGTTGTGTCTGCGTAGAGTCTTGCTTATGGATGTGTTGTGCACCACATCTATAAATAGGAGGCTACAAGACATGTAATACTTTTCTCATTTGTTTCATTTCATAGATCGTGTGATAGAACCAGTGTTGTAGATGAATCATATCTCATTTCTCAATTTTTGTATTATAGAAAAGATGCCGGTTACGAGAATGAGTAAAAGTACATGCAAACGAGTAGATATGGCTGCCCAAAAAGGGACAAGCTAACTACCACCAAGTCAAATTGTACAAAGTGGGGCTCAAGATGAGTCTTTATTGCAAACTTTACTGATACCTCCATCTCCTGAAAGACTAAGGGGGGAAAATGAACCTAAGGAACCCCCTATCAATGCTATCAAGAAAGATTTGAGGAATGCATTCCAATTTTTGACTCGCATAGTTGCTGGTCATGGACAAAGTGAAGAAGATCCAGTTGTAGGTACTAGTGGTTTAAATAGAGCACCTAGAAAACGCATACGTTATTTTCATAACTTGGACCCTCCATCATTCACCCAAGTTAGATCATAATGAAGATCTGGAAGACTTCATAATCAGATGAAATGCACTTTTGATATTATGCATGTAGGTTGAAAAGAAGAACTTGAGCTAGTAGCATGCTATATTAAAGGGTGTGGCTATATTGTGGCATGAAGCTTGGAAGCAATCTAGGGGAATGTATGCACCTTCAGCAACATGGAGAGTGTTCAAAAAGGCATTCATTGACCATTATCTTCCCGTGAGATAAGATAGTCCTATGGGGATCTGTTTTTAAATCTCCACCAAGGAGGTATGAGCGTGAGAGAGTACAATCTCCAATTCAATTCCTTTGCCAGATATGCTCCTAATGTAGTATCTACCATGGAGGATAGAGTTCATCGATATGTGTATAGATTAAGACCGATATTTAGTTAGAGATTGTACCATTGATTCATTAAATAATGTTATGGATATAGCAAGGATGCATGCCTTCTGTGCAAAGTTGGAGGGTCAAAGACAAAGAAGAATGACACAACAGTCGGAAACGGGACATTCTAAGAGGGACAAATACATGGGGTAGTTTACACCATCAAAAGGTGAGTTTAGGCCTTGGTTCTCTAACAAACCACCTAGGCCATCATCTTTCTACTCTACAGCTTTTGCTCCACCACAGTTTCAAGGGTTTAGAGACAATCAATTTGGGTAATTAAGTGAAAACAAGGCTCACAAATATTGGGTCATCAAGAGCAGGGAAGTACGAACCAATCAAGGCCTCCTCGACAGCCTTGTAAATAGTGTGGGAGGAAAAGTCTAGGTGCATGCA
The DNA here is from genome assembly GCF_036512215.1 of Solanum lycopersicum. Taxonomy (NCBI): domain Eukaryota; kingdom Viridiplantae; phylum Streptophyta; class Magnoliopsida; order Solanales; family Solanaceae; genus Solanum; species Solanum lycopersicum. The sequence continues at coordinate 45,459,493 of NC_090811.1, forward strand.
GGTTTGGGATGGATGTTTGTTTTTGGTGTGGCACACCAGGGAATATAATGAGAAACTGCCCTCTTAGGGGAGTGGGTGGCGTTGCACAACCAACTAGATAATTTGTTGCGTCGACCTCCTCAACCCCTTCTTTAGAAAGGGAACTACATATGCCTAAAGGTCGTGGTAGAGGAGCTAGATGAGCAGCTATTTCTATGGAGGTCATAATCACACACATGCACTAGGGGATCGACACAATTCATAAGCCTCGTCGGATGTGGTTATGAGTACATTGTCCATCTTTTCACATATTGTATATGCATTATTTGATTCGGGGCCTACACTATCATATGTTACACCATTGATTGCTAGAAAGTTCAAAAAACACCAATATTATGAGTGAAGCCATTTGAAGTATCTAATGTAATTGGTGAGTTTATTATAACTGGAAGGGTTTATTGTAATTACATTGTAACTGTTTGTGGTCCGATACATTGGATGACAATGTTGATATATACATGGTGGATTTTGATGTTATAATGGGTATGGATTGGTTATCTTCTTGTTATGCCACAGTAGATTGCCGAACTATGATAGTGCATTTCTATTTCCCAAAAGAGGTAGTCCTCGAATGAAAAGGTAATATTGGGGAGAGAAGAGGTAAATTTGTTTCTTATCTTAAGGAAAAGAAGATGATTTCCAAAGGATACATATGCCATTTGGTTAGTGTGAAAAAATTAGATGCGGAGCCACCAACCCTTCAATCCATTTCGGTGGTAAATGTACGTCCAGATGTGTTTCCTCAAGATCTTCCATGTTTACCTACAGAACGAGAATTAGAGTTTTGTATTGACGTTCTTCAAGATACTCAACCTATCTCAATTCCTCCGTATAGAATGGCTCTGACAGAATTACAAGAGTTGAAGGAGAAATTAAATGACTTATTAGAAAAAGGATTCACAAGGCCTTGTATGTCCCCATAGGGGAGCACCAGTTTTATTTGTACGCAAAAAAGATGACTCGTTAAGAATGTGTATCGACTACCGGTAGTTGAATAAGGTAACAATTGAGAACAAATATCCCCTCCCTAGAATTGATTAGTTTTTTTATCATTACAAGGTGCTAGGTGTTTTTCAAAGATCGACCTAAGGTCAGTTTATCACCAAGTGAGGGTCAAGGACAAAGATATACCCATGTTAGCTTTCTGAACACGGTATGGTTATTTTGAGTTCTTAGTCTTGTCATTCGGGCTATCAATTGCACCAGCAACTATTATGGAATTGATGAATAGGGCATTAAGCCACTTTTAGATGTGTTCGTGATAGTGTTCATAGATGACATTTTTGTGTATTCAAGATCGGAAAAGGATCATGCTATCACTTGCGGCAGGTTTTACGAATTCTCTGTGTTCGTAAATTGTATGCAATGTTCTCTAAATGTGAGTTCTGGTTTAAATATGTTGCATTACGAGGTCATTTTGTATTCGAGAAAGGAATAAGGGTTGATAACCAAAAAATTGAAGCCGTGAAAAACTAGCCAATACCTACTACGCCTATGGATATTTGTAGTTTTCTAGGATTAGCAAGTTATTATAGATTGTTTGTTGAAGGATTCTCTTCCATGGGTTCACCCTTAACAAAGTTAACACACAAAGCAACCAAGTTTCTGTACAATAATGAGTGTGAAATAAACTTCAAAAAATTGAAGAGAAAATTAACTTTTACACCTTAGTTGGTACTTCAAAAAGGTACACCAGGCTATGTAGTGTACTATGATGCTTCGGGAGTGGGATTAGGTTGTGTATTGATGCAGCATGGTAAAATTATAGCCTATGGCTCAAGGATGCTGCAGCCACATGAGAAAAATTATCCAACCCATGATATAGAGCTAGCAGTAGTTGTGTTTGCTTTGAAGATATGGCGCCACTACTTGTATAGAGTTCATGTTGACATACACACTGATAACAAATTCTTGCAATATATTTTTGAACAAAAGGACATAAATTTGAGGCAGCGAAGGTGGTTGAAGCTATTTACATATTATAACATTGACATCTAATATCATCCCGGTAAAGCTAATGTAGTAGGTGATGCTCTAAGCCGAAAAATAATGGCAAGCACTTATTGGAAGTCCATGGAAAGAATAGGAATGACTAAGTATATGTGCCAACTAGTGAACTTGGGCATTCGCCTTCTTGAATCTCAAGACGAAGGGGGTTATTGTGAAAAAATGCGAAAGAATCCTCATTAGTAGTGGAAGTGAAAGAGAAGCAATACACTGATCCAATTCATTTACAACTTAAAGAGAATTTACTACATGGTATGACAAAGGTATTTGATATTAAGAAAGATGTTGTACATCGATGTCAAAAAAATTGTGTGTACTTAATATAGATGAACTAAGAAAGTGGATTATGATGGAAGCACATAATTCAAGATATTCTGTTCATCCGGGGTCAACTAAAATGTATCATGACTTGAAAGAAATGTATGGGTGGGGGGGAAATGAAGAAGAACATTGCAGAATTCGTGGCTCAGTGTCCAAGTTGTCAACACGTAAAAGTAGAACACCAAAAGCCTAGAGGTTACATGCAACGTATAGAACTTCCAATTTTGAAATGGGACATGATCAACATGGATTTTGTCACTAGCTTGCCTCGCTCATTTCAAATGTTTGACTCTATAAGGGTAATAGTTGACAGACTTACCAAAGCAGCGCACTTCTTGCCAATGCAGACTACTTATACAGCTAAAGAGTATGTGAGTTCGTACATTAAAAAGATAGTTTGACTAGATAGAGTGCCAATCTCTATAATATCTCATAGAGTAGATCAGCTCATTTCAAATTTTTGGAAGTCGTCTCAAAAGTGTTTGTGAACTCAATTGAATTTAAGTACAACCTTTCATCCTCAAATGGATGGCCAGGTAGAACGTACAATTCAAAAATTTAAGGATATGTTGCGAGCTTGTATATTAGATTTCTAGGGTAGTTGGGGTGATCACCTACCACTTATTGAATTCGCTTATAACAATAACTACCATTCGAGAATTAAAATGGAACCTTAAGAAGCTTTATATGGGTGAAAGTGTAGATCACCAATTAGCTGGTTCGAAAAAAGGTGAGACTACCTTATTTGGGCCAGATCTTGTTCATCAAGCTACGGAAAAAATCAAAGTGATACAGCAATGTTTAGAAATAGCTCAAAGTTGACATACATCATATTCAAATATTTGAAGGAGAGGACTAGAATTTATTATAGGGGATTGGGTGTTCATGAAACTGACTACGATGAAAGGTTAATGAGGATTGGTAAATAGGGAAAGTTGAGTACACTCTATATAGGGCCATATAAGATTATCCTAAAATTTGACCAAGTAGCCTATGAGTTAGAGCTTCCACAAGAGGTTTCATCAGTTTATCCGGTGTACATGTTTCAATGCTACGAAAGTACGTAGGTGACCCATCTCGTATTACTCCAACAGAAGATGTATAGGTTATAGGAGATCTCACTTATGAAGCAGTACCCATTGCTATTCTAGATCGACAAGTTAGGAGGTTAAGAAATAAATACGTAGCTTCACTTTTTCCAGACTGGCAAGAAAGATCAAAATATTAGTGGAGACTGATGTAGTGCCTTGCACGTTTCAGCATGTGTATTGCATGATAACTCTGACGAAAAGTATTTAAGTTTATATAGTAAGGTGGTAATTGATCTTAGAGTTAGAAGTTAAGTACTAAGTTGAAAAACAAGGAATTATCATTCAGAAATTGAAATAAAATAAGTGAGTTGCTTGCTTGGCTTAATTTATGCTAGCAGATGCATCACCTACTTAAGCTATATTATTGTTAAAGGGCCAAGTTTGATGGACCAGATTAATCTTATATTAATGGGATGTCACTTGAAGCCCAAACATATTAAATGAAATTAAAATCTGACTCAAATCTCAACAACCAAATCTCCCTAGGCCCAATATCGATAAAACCCATGCGAAAGCAACTACGTGCATCACCTAGTTTGACATTTTGAGCTACTTGATGTGCACAAGCAGGTGCATCACGTACTTAACCAATTAGTGGTTTAAAATTGACCCAAGAAAAGGAGGTTCTAGAGGATATTTTTGTGGTCAATAAAGCTCTATATATATCCAATATGAGTAGATATTCTTCACACATTTTAACACATAAAAACAAAATTTAACTCCAGTTGTCTCTCTCTTTTCTCTCTAGGATTATACCAGCAGCCTTAAAGTTTTCTGGGCTTCTTAAAGAAACCTTTTATATCTGCAAACCAAGGTAAGTGAAAACTCAAGGATTTAGATTAAATCTCCCATGGATGATTAGGAAAACATGTTAGTCATACTCTAATATAACTACATAGGCAGAATATTTCCAGCAGCTATTTTTCACCTCCTTAGTTATTAAAATACCTTTATTTCTTCTTTGGTTCAAGTGTGAAGGGAAGCTGAAGTTTTAAAAGAAATCAAGTTATAGGAAGACGTTGCAGAAATTGAGGTAAGGTGAATGCTTCATTTTTGTCTTCCTTATGTAAGAGTTTGAATGAAGAATTAGTGTTGTGCTTTCAGGAATAACTCAAGGGGGTGGTGAGTTCAATACTTTGTTGTATGATAAAGAATATTCGGGGTTGTTCTATGTATATTATTGTTGGCACAACTTGGTTGATCTTTGGAAAAGGATGTATAAAGTATGTGATGGACAGAGAATGAGGGTGTCGTGATACACATTATGTTAAGGGTTGAATGGGCTCATTAGCAGTCAATGTTAGCTACTATTTTACAAGGCTCACGGTGTGATAGCTGCTAATTTTAGTTTTCCATGACTGAAATTGTAGATTAAAACCAAAAAGGAGAGGCTGAATCATGATAGTATATCAGTACGAAGATAAGGAATATAAGGCTATAGGATTCTATATCCCTTTGGCATGAATCTGACACCTACAATTAATATGAATAAAGTGTCTCATAAGTTCTATTCCTTGAAAAGGAAACATAGTGGCAGTGTACTATCTCCAAATAGTTAATAATATTTCCCCCTCTCTGTACTGCATAGAACTACTTCATTCTGTTCACTATTTTATACTTGTGTAATTATCCCCCATGTGCTGGTGTAAAAATGGTAATTGCAAAAGCAAGTTTGTGAATCCTCCTCTTAATTGTTTGAATTCAATTGAGTCATTAATACCTTAAAGTAATGTGTTGATGTTACATAACTCTTTATGTCATTGTTATTTCCTTGAAGTATTATTTTAACTTCTTCTATTACTGGTCCGTACTTCCATATATCAAAAATGATTATGACCACCAAAATAACATCTCGAAAGAGTTACGAACTGATAAACAACAATCTCAATGATTAAAGAATCTACGTGAAGAAATCTATATAATTACGAGTGGCAGCCCAATGGAGAAAGCCTAGCATAGGTCAATTCAAACTGGTACATAAGGGTGGCAGCTCAGGGCCTAAAGTCTAGCATGGATCAATCTCTATTGGTATAAAAGGGTGGCATCTCAGGAGCGAAAGCCTAGCATGGGACGATCCCTATTCGTATAGAAGGGTGGCAGCTTCGGGGCGAAATCCTAGCATGGGCCGATCCCAAGTTGTGTAATTATGAGGACCGCATCCCTGGAATTAATACGCCTAGCATGGGTCATCCTCTTTTACCAATGATCAGCTGGTCACTTGTATCACATGCCCTAGAAATATTATAACATACAGAAAACTAATGAAAATAATGTAACTTACTTGATCTCACAAAAGTAAGAAAAGGTGGTCTTCTCTCCTAATCTATTCACTTATATGTCGCTATCTGTTTCATTTGAGCTTTTGTATTACATATGCTATTACCTTACATATTCAGTATATTTTTTCGTACTGACGTTTCTTGTGGGGGACGCTGCATTTCATGTTGCAGGCGCAGGTACACCAGCTTGTAGACCTCCTCAATAAGAGCACACGAAATTATATTGCTTTTAGGTGAGCTCCAATTTCATTTGTTGCTTAATTGAGTCTTTGGTAAATTCGTTTTTGTATTGTATCGTACTTAAGGGTTGGGGTCTGTCCCGACCTACTCTTGTCTTCTATATTTTAGAGGCTTTGTAAACGTATATACATTGTTAAGTTATGTCTTAAGGATTTGTCTCCTTAATAGCCAAGTCTTGTGTATAACTTTTGGACATACTTATGTTATTTTGTATCGTTGTATCCAAGGTGAACTTGCCATAATTGTTATAGTTATATGAACATTAAGAACAGGCTGTAGGTTGGTTATCTCGGGCCTTTAAGGCATCGCGTGCTTGTCTCTCTTAAAGGGTTTTGTGGCGTGCCAATTGGGTGTCGATGGTTAGTTTCGATGCACCCTACAACATGCTACATAACACACTGTTAAGATATTTTTCGTTATATTAAGTTTTTTACTAAGATAAAAACTCCATACCCAATTTATTAATCAAAATTAGACTTCCCTTTCCAAAATAAACATATTTAGATACCTTCACTGGAGATGAAGCTCGAGAATAGCTTGGTGGTCTTTTGATATAATGAGGTATGGTGATCCTTCATCCTTAGTCCCCTTTTCTTTTAAGGAGTTCCTTCAAAGTTTGTCAATGAGAATTCATTACCAAACCATCTATCCTTCAATCTAGCTGTGGGTTCTTTCTCAAAATGATGTCAAAAGCACGCTTATGTCTAATTGATGATTAGATACTGTTTTTCATGTTGAATTCAATTCGATTTCATGATGAACCAATGATCCCTCCATATCCCGATTTATTTTATATTGTAGTATATTGTGATTTTGATGGAAGAATGATTATAATGAGATTTAATTATGATAAATTTATTTAGCTACTACCTATGATGTAAATTAATGATGAAATATGTCTAACTGATCCAATGTGGGTTATTGTAGGAAGATTTTATAAGGTTGACCTATGTTCTTCTATATTCTACTATTTGATAAGGTAATGTACATAATGTGAGCTTAAATCCTATATTAATTGAAGCATGATTTTGTCTATGCTATGATAAATTTAGCTACTACCCTATATTTGTATTAATGATGAATTATGAGTACTGAACATTGAATATCAAAGCAAGGGAGATTTGGTACGATTGATATATTCCTCTACTTTTCTATATATTTTCTAGATGAATAGCTTTGAATGACATTTTTAGGTATGGTCGACTTATGGTGCGGTATTTACCTTATTTTCAATGTATATGTGATGTGATTGTGGCTTTGAAGGCAATTGTTTTATGATAGTGTGGTGATGATGATCACCCAATGTGGGGTAGCATACCTAGCCTTCCATTGTAGTTTATTATATAGGTTGTATTGCTAATGTTATGAGCATGTGAATGACTATGTTAGGGTGATGTTTAGGTGCTACCATTGATGATGTAATAATTTTATATCAACCCCCTACGTATGCACCCTAATATAAATGTGTGAATAGCTATCATTAGGAGTCTTGAATGTAATGTGAAGTTGTTTTGTATCCTATGCAAGTATGTGATGTGTTGTCTTTGCATGGATGTGCATTATGGTCTTAAGAGGGTGGCTGCCTAAATGTGAAGTTGATAGCCATTATGTGATCATGTTGACCAATGTACACACACAGAGACTGTGTGCATGCTTTTACAAGTAGTATAGGTTCATGGAGTCTAATGAAAGGATTTTCTGATTTGTACTAATGTCTACTACTATGCATATTGAGTATATGTCCATGGGTATGTTATGTGTCCCTTAACAAAAATTAACTTATAGGTGTACTAGCATGGACAAGGGCATGGGACGTTGTCTATGCATTGCACATGTGGGCCTTGATAGGATAGTTCCTAGGTTTTTTATTTATATACATATAAATGCCTGAGTATATTATGAATATTCATATTGTCTAAATGTGTTTATATTAAAGGATTGCTCATATAGTTTAACTTGTACACTTATGCGTAAATGAAATGAAATACGAACATGTGTGGCTTAAGAGTGTTTATGTGAAAGATTAGTTCTGATGTAGACACACGCATGAAAAAATCTCTATTATGCATGTATGATAATCTAGTCAATAGAGGGGCCTTGGAAGGTGTTCTCAAGTGTATCCTAAACTAGATGGTGCTTCAATATGCTATGTCCATGTGAAATATTTTCTCACATGATTTAGGTTGATGAACTCTCATCTATGGTCTATGAGCTAAGCATGTGGGGAGTCGATCTCCTAAAGTATACTTTTTTAATGTAATAATTAATAATGGATTTTCAATAAATGGAACTTATCTTTGCACCGGGTTGAACTTCAATATGAGGGGAGTCCCTTCCAAGTGCGGGAAGTTAGGTCCACCAAAGGCCTTACGAGATGGTTAGCTTCATGGCCCAAAAGGCATAGAGTGATAGTTCTGTATATACCTTCAAGTTTTATAACCTTTTCTTGCCTAATAGGATCTAGCAAGGGATATCACCTAATATGCTAGCATGCTTCTAATGTTCTACTTTTGCAAGGTAGAGAATCTTCCCTAGGTGTAAGGTTCTACAACACCATATTTCATGTGGTTTCTTAGTATTTGTTAAGACTTTAGTTTCCCTAAAGTAAAATGGACAATGGAAGTAAAGTAATGGACCCTAACTAGGATAACCTGAGGAAAGTTTCTTAGTATAGGTGAGGTTTAAGAATTTACCTATGCATTGCACATGTATCTCTTGAAGGGAGTTCTAGGAAGGTGTTCTAATATATATGACTATGTTTATGTTCCTTATGCATGACATTGTAGTGTTGTCTACTTGTTTTGATGATATGTATGGTATGAGTATATATGATGTGGTCTTACCTCATATGCATAATGTGGGTCTTACTCACCATGCGATGAACATCTTCATTGGCATGTAGGAAGTTATCTATACTTATCTTATGGATGTATAAAGTAAATGGAATGGTTGTAGTCTCTTTGTAGGTTTACTTAGAATGTGTGAGGTTGTGGGACTTCACATTTACATTGCACTAGTAGGCATAGAATTAGATTTTAAGTAGTGTTATGTGGTCTTTTGATGAGTTCTTATATGTGTTCCATAAACTATGTTGGGTCAAATATGAAGTGGATGTATTGTTATACTAAGTGGTTCTATAAATGCATGTGTTGGATTTAATGAAGGTTGTATTTATGATTACCTATTGGACTTAAGATAATGCTTGAGTGTGGATAGTGTAATGGGATATTATCTCTACATTGCACCTAGTATCACTAGACGGTTACTTGGGAAGATAAGGAGTTAAGAAGAAAAAGAGCTCACTGTAAAGGAAAAAGGAGTTATTGTAAAAGGAAAGGAGCTTACTGTGAAGTGGTTCTAAATGTGCCTTAAATGCAATATGTGGTTTTTTATCATGTTGTGACTATTGTATATGCCTAAACGAAGTATGTGAATGATATGATGCTTATGGTATCAAAGTTTTTATGAAGTTTTCACAAACAGGCATGATACATGGTTTGAAAGTGAAATATCCCTTTTAACTGCATGTTTTTGCATGGTTGTCGTACTAAATGCATTCTTGTACTAACACCGTTCTTCTTTTCCTTTTTATACAAAGTATAGGTTATGGATACTTAAAGTATGTCTCTAAGGTGAAGAGCTTGATATGTGATTCCCATGATTAAGCAGAGGAATCCTTGAGTTCACGATTTCCTATGTCATGGTTTATGTAAAGTTTAATAATCGTTTAGTTAATGATTTACGTTGAATGGTTCAGGTCCTATATATATATATATATATATATATATATATATATACACACACACACACACACACACTCTATCTATCCAGTAATATTTGTCTACTATTGATTTTATACACTTTTTAAGAAATAAAAGATAAAAGAATTATTATATTACATCAAATTTTGAATATAATAAATACAATACATTGATAAATGTAATAGAGAAATAACTATAATAATTAATCATATATTATCATAAGTGGGAAGATTTTAATTTCAAAGATAAATTACGAAAATGTCCTTCATCAAATTTTTATTAAAAAATCTTTTACGAAATTTTAAAATTAAATCAATAATGACAATTAAACTGGATCAAATACATGATTAGATGTTACAACTTATTATTTTCTCTTTCTTAATGAATTTGATTGTTAAAACTTTTCAGCTTCTACCATTAAACACATTCATGCACAAACCTTTCATGTACTTAATTACTAACTTTATAAATTGGATAAAAAATATTAATCCACCACACTTTATTTTCTTCGTCTAATAGTTATTTTGGAAGAAGTATCCTTTTATTGGTTATTATTTTTCTTATTTATTTGTGCCTTCATTCAATTTTTATTTTCATGGTTGTTGGAGAAACACATAATTTAATACTTCTTGTAAAAAAATTTTATTGGCCACTATTTTTCTTTTTGTTTTGTGTCCTTCATTCAATTTTTTATTTTTAATGATTGTTGGAGCATTTATATCCAAAGAAATTTCAGTCTTAGGGCTGAATTGTAGCCATACAAGTTTCTCATCATTCACCGATATTTTTTTTCTATATTTAAGTTCTAGCCAAAAAGTAAAGACTAAAAAAAAGTTTATTTGATATGCACAAAAGGACATATAGGAGTACGTCCGACAATGTTGAGAAATTTTATATCTTGGGCCTATATAAATTAAAGTATTATAATAGTAACAGAGGTCAAAAGTGCAAGGCACGTTGCCAAAACTAGTTAATGATAAGGGGGAATAAATGACTAAGTGTAAAATTATCCATTGTATTCAATAAGTAAACTAGTATTGTTGAACAATCCAAAATAATGTAATGGACAAATATTATTGAATGGAGGGAGTACAAAATACTTTTTCAATGTATATCAAGAAAGTTCAAATCTATGGAGAATTCTCTAGAGTTCACGCTCATGCACGTCTCCGTCGACGTGCTTGCTTCAACATATTTCGAAAATAAAAATTTTAAATAAGTTCTTTTGTTTTATTTTAGTTTAAATGAATGTTTAGAGGAACTACACCTCCTGAAGCACATCCCTCCTTTCATGCATTTGTCGATTCACTTCACTCGAGAACGAGAATATAGAGTATATTGTAAGGCCGCACAGTATTTTATAATTTTGAAGGAATTTATAGCATTCATCTACTAATGTGAAATATGTTGCCTGGTGACAAATCATCAACTCAGGAGTCCTTGAACGCCTTGATATACGAACATGACATATACTTGTCCCCAATGCATGCATTATATGAAATGGCACACAAAATATTCTCATCACTGAGGCCATACAAATTGAACATTCAAGATTCTTCTAGAGATCGACGCTTGGGTACAGAAATTGAGGTCACTCCTGCTATAATTCAAGGGCAATTACAAAAAATATCTCAAGGAGTAGACGAGATAATACCAGAATAATTGTGTGCACTAGTGGACATAATACTTATGTACCCGGGCTAGCGCCCTCTCTATTATGTGCCATCTCTCTAGCAGAATGTTGTCTATTCTTATTAATATATTACCTTCCATTAAAAAAATTAAAAATGTTAGGATTTTCTTAATGATATTCGGGATTCTACACAGCAGTGTCTTCCATAACTGACCGACAAGTGAAAGGATAGTCGGACCAATCGAAAGTTGGTAGTTAATAATGTCTTGGAAAGGAAGTTGGGCTAGGTCTTCTTCCCTTAGAGAGGAATATTCTCCTTTCCTGAGTTCTCAAATATTTTCTTTTGTCTCTGTTTATTATATTATTAGTTCTCTTGTTTCGATCAACTTGTGTTTCAGCAAAATCAAGCCAAAGTCAATTCATTGACAAGATCTATTCATATCAAATCTACGAGCGACCAGTTTACAGAACAAGGAGTTAATAAAGGTCCAGGATATTGATAAAAGAACCTAGCCGAAGTAAGTCTTGTGTTCAATTGGCGGTTGGAAGAATTTTTTTCTTCCATCTGTCTTTCCCTATCTCTCTCATCCCTTAGCAAAGGTAGGTTAAAGTCAAACCTTTGTCTTGGAGGCTCAGGGACTGCAGTCAGCTGCTTCCCTTTAAGCCGTAAGGTCGTTCTTCACAAATTCGATCGGGTGTTCATAATCTGGAGTAGAAGGATTCTAACCTTTGCATGTCGTTACGAAAAATCGATGCCTTACCACTTAGCTATACTCCATAGGCCTATTTTGGACAGTAGGAATGGGAAGACGGGAAAGAGGGAAGTAGGGCTCGAAGAACGAGTTGATTCGTGCAAGGACACGAGGATATATTAAGTAAGCAGCAAGGTTCTCCCCTTAGCACCGACTACAACAAGCTCGCGACTCTAATAGACAGAAAGGGTAAGCTCTCTGATCTATTTTCTTATAATACTATGCCTATAAAAATTGGCAAAGGCTTCAGCAACCTTAGATTCATTACGATGTTCGACCGAACTCGTTTGCTCCGCATCCACCGAAAGTCGGTACCGTTTGTCAGCGTCTGCATATGGTACTATCTCGATATCTTCAATAGTTCACTAAAAGTATTTAGTGTATTAAACTGAAAGCCCTTCGGAAAGAAAGAAATAATTTAATAATGAATTAATTAATAAAAATTAATAATTCAATAAAGAAAGGGTTGGTTAAGAAATATTGACGGTAAATCATAGCAGTTACAGTCACTCAATAGAGATGATCGACTTTGTTTGGAATGAAGATGGATGAACACGCACTTGAGCTTGGAACTGATTAAATTCAGGGATAACAAGGAAGCTACACTATACTGGGGGATGCAACACACGACCGCAAGTTAATAAAAAAGTATCCTTGAAAAGACTAAAGGAATGGGGGATGCCTCCCAAATGCCGAGCGGTCAACCTTTACATTTTCATTCGGCTTTGCCTCGCTGCATACATTCTTTTAGTATTCCTTACATCTATTATCCAATCACCCAAAATCAGCGGCGAGGCGGACATTAAATTCGCAGAAAGATTGGCTGCCTTGCAGGGTCGCTTGCCTCATTAAATGAGCATTCTCCTTGAATTGGAACAAATTGCGATGCGGATCGCAAAATCCTTGTGATCTTCTCTATCTAATGAATGGGGAGTACTCTTAAAAATTGTCCTCACGTAATCCAGCAGGATGTCCGCTCCTCAACTCTGCGGAGAGTTCATCCACCACCTCCGTGTCTGGGCTCTTCTCTAGCGTAGTCAACCAGCATCATGACTTTCCTTAGCTTCGAGCCTTACACAATTGTCAGACTACCTATTGAACGTCCGATGACACCTTGATTTGACCTGAGCTATGCAACAACGAGATCTCCCTTGGTCCTTGTCATATGTACTTGACAGCCCCCCCAGAAGACGTTCACTTGGGAGAATTCCATATTTCCGTATGTAAATAAGAATTATAAATATCTTCATATACCAAACACTCGCTAATAATTACTGTATCATCAGAATTGTAACTCTCCCACAGTATATAAGCTACTAATAGGTTTTTCCTGAAAGCAAGTTCGCCACCAACTGTAGCAGCACCATCAGCTAAAATTTATCCCTTTTTAATGCATTTACCCTGAGGAACACGGAATTTTCAATGCATACAAGTATATTTATTGGAACGTTAATCTATAACTAATGGAAAACTTTAATATCTCTATTACCTACTAAAAGAATCTTGTGAGTAAGGTATAAGTGAGCATTCCCTCGCTTTCGTCTATACCATGAGCCCCCGAATCTAGAGCTTCTTGTCATTCCAACCTAGTTCCAACAATGCATTTCTCAGACCGAGAAAGAGGAACTTCTTGACATTTCATATTAGAACTCATTAAATCTTGATTCAAATCATTACGTTCGATAAAAGATTGAGGGAAGCTCCAATACAAAAAAAATTGAAAAGGAAAAATACTTCGAAGATGAACCGTTCCCATGCAATAGTCATGAATTCTTGACGGTATCTAGATGGATCAACCTGTTCTTCCTGAATATCCCAATTTAAGGCTAAAGAATTTCATGCAGATACCATATAGTATTCACGCTACCTGGTGATAAATAAAGCATACGTACCCTGATTGACCTCTTCAAAACTCTATAAAAAGGGCTTTCTAGAGATCCCCAATGACTAGTTCTCGCATGAATTGATAAGGATCCAATAAGTCCAACATTAATTCCTTCTGATATGTCAATTGGGAAAAATCGTCCATAGTGACTAGGATGGATATCTCGTACCCAAAAACTAGCAGTGCGTCCTGTCAGTCCTCCAAGGCCAAAATAACTTAATTTTATCCCATGAATATTTGGGTCAATGGATTGGTTTGATCAAAAATTTCAGATAATAGGTGTAAACCGAAAAAGGATTCATAAGTAGTTGTTAATGGAGGTGAGGTTAGAAACTTCTGAGTAGTCGGTCTTAATTTATGCCGAATTGCTCCACATATAGTCCCCAAACCACAGTTTCTAAACAAACTAGAGGGAATCTAAATTGATCTTGTAGAAGATCTACTATAGAACACATACGTTTATTTTTCAAATGATTCATATTGTCAAGTCCACACATTTCAAGTTTCAGTCCAATCAAATGATCGGCGGATGCCAATATATCTCATAGTAACAAAAAATTTTTGTTCTGGTGTATATCAAGGATCAGTTTTTGGTTCATATTTCATCGACCAATCCTTCCTAATTCACATGTTTGTTGAAAGAATTTCTTTTGTAATTCCTTACATAAAGATTCAGAAAATACCAGATCGCCACTTTCACAAGCAAATTGTTGAGAAAACTCCAAAATGGAATTTTCTTTTGACCCAATTTTTTCTCTCCTTATCATTCAGAAAAGACAAAATAATTTCAGTATAGCAAACATTCTCTAGAATTTCTCTTAGATTCAAACCCATAGTTGATGATAGAACTAGAATAGATATTTTTGTCTCCTACTTACACTATACCATATCCTTGTTTTTCTATCAATTTCTAATTCTTATCTTCCTTCCCAATCTGATATTATGGTGCCGGTATTGACCGAAATTCCGTTATGGCCCAATTCTAATATGTAATAAATACAGGGACATTGCAATTTTTGATTGATCATAATGCTATATATTCCGTTAACAATAGAATTTCCTATGGAATTCATTAAAGGAATGTTTCCAATAAAAAATGTTTGTTCTTTCCAGCAATATTTGCGATCAGGTAAATTGTTCTACGTACGAATGGATCGGATCGACAGGAAAAGCAAAGAGTTGTACAAGTTATACGTTTTGTCACCACTTTGTGGATAATCATTAGGTATGAATATATTAGATATCTGTGACTTGATTGGTGAAATAGTATCTCTCCCCCAAAAAGCATGTTTTTTTGACGAACAAAGAAATTATTTTGTTGCGAATGAACAAGATATTAAGAAATTGTCCATACATACAATTTGAATTATTGATACGGGCCTTTTCCATAGAAAAGGGGAATCTTGTGTTCCAATAGAAGCAGAAGTGACGTGGATTATTCAAGATCGAAGTTGATTTTCTTTACAAACAAAATGAACCTCTATGAACTTGTTTCACGATATTCAGCCAATTGTCTTGATCATGGAATATCATTGAGAAATAGGAATCTGGGTTATCAAAGGATTTCATGCGATTATTTCTAGTATGGAATGAGTCAATCATCCACTTTGGTATCTTATTGACCAAAAATGGTTATATTGTTCCTCCATTGATCATGAAATTTGATTTTTGGGAAGTATCATGATCGTCCAATACGAAGGGTTTTGAAATTTTCAAATGAACAATTTGAAGACTTATTGATTCTAACAACTGATTGCAGAGTTGATCATTCGGATCTTCCAATTCTTCATATATGTAGATCTCAGACCTGTGAATAGGGATATTTTTAAACTCACACAGAAAAAAGGATATGAGTTAGATAAAAATAAAAGCAACATGGACAAAAAAAGAAGTGAGTTTGACAATAACAAAAGAAGTGACTTATATAAATATTTTTTGTCGATAACCTCAGACCAATGAATTTAATATTGATTAATGCATAATAGATCGAAAAATACTTGAAAATGGCTTTTCTACTTTGAAACTGACTGTTCCAAATGTTCTTGGAAATGCTTGCTTCAATAGGACCATTTTTATCTATATGCATCGGGATCCCGATTCATGGATTCTCGGTTTGAGAAATTAAAATAAGAGTCTCAAACCATTTCTTCAGACTCTTTTTCAAATTCAACAAAATATTGGTTTGTTGTATATTTCATTATAATTTGATGATCCAGAGTATCCTTTCCTATTTGATCCCTTTGAATTCCATATTCGAAGTTGCCATCGAATCTACTCATTAAAAGAATCGATTAAACACATTTCTTATGTACATATAGGTACTATATTGGATTTGAATAAGATTTTGTATCAATATATATTGAGTGACTGCTTCCATTATTTTGTTGCAAGCAAATACCACTACTTTTTCTTTGGGATCTTCCAAATCATTCCCGCAGGAGATCCTAACCCATTTTTTTTCTGATCCTTCGAGAATAAGATTTATTCTCTTCATAAAAATAGGATGTAGAACCAATATAGATTTCTTTTCGATTCATCCCTGACCTCATTCTAGAATAGTTTTTTATCCAATCCACATAAATTAGTAGAAAACGCAAATACCTTAAGATACACAAAATCCAGCTCGGTTATTAATAGAGTGAATAGATCTGCCATATCTTTAAAGCTCTCTTCTGATGCAAAATTGTAGTAGTGTATCCTCCCCTTTTCCAATAATGGAATAAATGAAATAAATCAAAAAAGGGATTTTTGCTCAAGAATGAAATCTAATTGGAACTTTCCATATCCGATTCATCCTTCGAAACCATATCACATCCCGGATCTGATGAAATTGGATTAATTGAAATGGTTCTTTGTAAAGATGTAAGTATCTAGAATATATTAACCATTTCTTTCTTTTCTGATCGCCTAGAAGGGACATAATAAAGATATTGTTGTTTCTTCAACAATTTCTGATCACTAGTGCACCTCTCAGTAGGATTTGAATCTAGATGTAATTCTGACCATCTAACAATGAAAAGAGAACAAACGGATCTTTTAGGATTCTGAAGTAATTCTTTGATTTCTTGAAGAAACGTATGATTAATCCTCTACTTCTCACATTCCGTGAATAGTTGGGACATTGACGAATATCAAGAAAAGCATTTCAGGAATAGGCCTGATTCGATCTTTTTTCTTTCTATTTTAAAAAAGTAAGGATTCTAATGAATCAATTATTCTTTCCTTTGTTGAATCTCTCTTTGATTAATCAATGTGTGATATTCCGAATCCTCATTACTAATGGAATCCAAATGATCTCAGGATTGAATATTTGACGATACATTTTGTACCTTTGCTAAAAACAATCCTTTTTTACCAACCACACATTATCTAACCAAATCCAATTCTCTATAATACATTCCTCAAAAGATCCGACTCGGGCAGATTCTTCCCCCAACTAATGAAGAGATCTTGGCGGAATATTCACATATGAAATTGAGCGTAGTTTTTCAAAGAAATAGCCCACTTGTTTCTCGAGAATAGATGGGAAACATGCTCAATATAATTTGATTGAATAGTTGGACCAGCCCCTTGTTTGAAGCAACCCTCCACTTCAATTTGTATTTTTTCACGAAAAGAAGACATGAGATAAGAAATCCAGTGTTTCACTAAGATTTCGAATAGCAGTACCAAATTAAAGTTGATTCTATTTCGACTCTTCCTCAGATAAAGACAATCAAACAATTCCCAATCATGGTACTTGCGGATCAGATATTCTATATATATACACATAGAAACTCCAGATATTTGAGATCTTTCTCTTTAAAGAAGATCTCAATTCCAGCGACGGTTTCATTAGATATATTACAACTAGAATCCCTCTTTTCTCCAATCCAGTTCCTCCATCAACGCGAACCCTAGTTATATTCAGGCATGCTACAATTTTTAGTTATTTGGAGAACCTAAGTACTCTATTTTGCATTCAGGAAACAACTCCCAGAGATCTTTTTTCTTTTGGGAATATACAGGAGCGAAACAATCAACCTATTGATATTGGAAGACCCAACGGATTCTTCCAATATATCATTTCTTGATCCAATGGAATTCATAGGTATAGTAAAAAGCCCTATTAAGTAAAGATTTTTTCTTTTGACCATATATTGATTGTTAATACTATATATAAGGACCGATACTATAAAGAGTATTACACCCTTGATCATGAAACATCGATTGCTTGTTAAACCCTGTGAATTGCGTGAAAGTAGGATACACCAAATTCGCGGGTTAAAGAGTTTTAGAAAACGTTCTTGGTGGAAAAAATGTGAATGAAGGATCCCACTGAATTGAATTAGGTCCATGAATCTAATAAATGGTGATAATTCTTGATCTCTCTCACAAGATCGTATCGTTAAAGCTGAAGTCTTTTTCTTCATCAAGAGTGACAGATCCGTCTAAGAACAATAGAATAGGGATATACCATCGACTCAGGTCTTAAATATGTCACGGTGTTCGTCCACACCTAGGACATAGATTCTATATGCCCCGATGGATCCTGAGAAGTCCTTACTACTAGCACTGACTTCCTCTTAGATTATTTACTTCGCTCAATTTCCTACTTTTTGTTGGAGCCGCCTCGAACTCCCTGACAAACTTAAGAGGAACGAGTTGTCCATGGGATAGACAACGAAGTGTATTCATCCTCCTTGGACTCTTCTCCTTTTAGTCGGTGAGGAGCTATATAGTCCAGGTGCACTTATTACTTCTATCTTTACATTTCCAGATATCATTGCTTTGATACGGGCCGAATCCATTTATATTCATTCTTCCCTTAGCGAGAATACGTTGCTGATAATATTATTAAATAAAGGGCGCTTATTTCCCCTTATGTTAAACACCTTATTGCCCCTATACACCTATCTCTTTATCAGGGAGACAGATGGTAGAGTTATTCTCCACAAAAGGAATGTGATTTCTAAGAAAATTCTCCATATCCATAATAATACTGTGGAGAATTGTAGGACTAGAATATGCGCCTTCCAGTTTGGAAAAAAGATTCTAATAAGACCCCTATTTCGAAGAAGTTGTTGCAAATAGTTTGACATATGGATTCTCTCTTCCTCCAGCTAGTACCAAAAAGCCTATTCCTTATGACCTCTAGGACTCTTGTAGGCATTATTCCTCTAAGAAAACTTAACCCACATAACTTTCTTTGATTTATCTTAGGATCAACTCAGTCAATGAGAACTACTGCAAAATTCTTCTGGCATACCAAACAAGGTAAGCGATCGATTCTTCCATGAGTAGGACTACGCCCATAACATAGTCGACAAATCCAAGATTTACTCCTACAAGTAAAGGGAGTTCGAATAGAGATTGGTTGTGCTCAAAAAGTTATGAATCAATTTACAAGACCAATGCCAATGGCTTGGTTTCTAGTGGAAATACATCGTGAACCCATGTATATATCATCTGCTAATACACGGCCAATTAATGTTTGACTAAAAATCCTTTCAAGCAGTATAGCATTTCGAGGACTCATAGAAATACCCCTGGCAGTGCCACAATTCATTCAACGTACAAAAATGTGTTGAACTACTTCAACAAATCCGTGAGTACGATATCCAGCATCTGATTTTCGTACTGCAGCATCCACAACTCTTTTACGGGATCTGTAGCAAGAAATGATTTATTCTGTTAAAGAGAGTCCTTCACATAAATTACTTTGAATAGGTAAATGAATAATTTGTTCTTGAGAATCCGACATTATTCCTCTCATACCTCTATTATGTACCTGAGATGCATTTCCTGGAGCTCCCGAGAAAGACATTATATGGACTGGATTAAAACGTTCAGTCATCCTAAAATTTGGATTTATTTCTTGGTGCAAATATCACTTAAAGCATACAATCTTTCAATTAACTGACGTAATTTTTCTACCTCATGTACATTTTCATATTGATGGTGTTTTTCCAAAATCAAAATTTGTTGTTCAGCATCTTGAACTAGCCATCCCTTAGAAGGTATTGCTAAAAGATCATCAATTCCTAATGAAATGGATGTAGCAGTGGCTTTTGGAATCCTAAAGTTTTTACTTGATCCAGTATATGTGATGTATATGACATCCTAAGTGCTTTATTAATCTACTAATAAGTCGTTCCATGGCAGTTCCGTCTATCGCTTTATTCTGAAAAACCAGATTGGCCAATTCTTCCATAAGTACCTCCATATTCTGCTGAGTAGGATTCGTCAATGGGTTTGAGTCGGTTATTGTAAAACTACCGTTTATAAATCTTGATTCTCATATAAATTTGCAACTATGAACCTAGCTGAACCGGAGATCCCCGAAGTCCCATGTTATCATAGAGTTAGATAGCATATGAATAGGCCCGAGAAAACCCCTGTATAGTTTCTTCGATTTCACTATATAGATTTCAACCCACTTGAAAGAGGAAAGGGGAGTAGCCATCGTATCGGAAAGTATGCTTTTGGGGTTCATCCCTCAATCAATCCCTACTTGAAAGTCAAAATACATTCCACTCTTTGTTAGTACATACCTTTTTTAAAAGCAAGAACTCTTAATCGTTCGTATCCCATACCTATGGTCTACTTTACTGAGACGCTGGTCGGAGTTTACAAGTTTCTTTGATAGAAGAAGGTTAAGAAAGATAGCTAAACGTGCTAGCATAAGGAAGAGATTTTATTGATGGAAAGTGTCCCTTCATTGCTTTCAAGGTTTTGGCATCTCAAGTCAAAGGATTCTTTATTTAAGTTTAATAATAAAGTAAAGGAAATCGGCCTGCTGTTCTCTCTTTTCTTTATTGAATTATGGAAAGCACTTTATAGTAGCGACACAGATTCACCACAACTTATGACTTCGCCAATGGGGCAAACGAAGGCTAACCCGTTCTGGTTGTAATGACTTGCAAAAACCGATAGATTCTTTTAGTGCGCTTTGGTCCATCTTACAAAGACCATCCTTTGTATAAGTTATTATCCATCCAAGGAATGATATTCCCTAGAGTAAAATCCCGTGGACTACAAGGAAAACTTAGGATCTCGCCTGGCAACAACAACAGATTCAATAGCAGATGGTCTTGGAAAGAAACTTTTATTCGATGCTTCAAAATCAACCCCTAGACAACCAAGGAAGAATGCACGAAGATAGGGTTAGCCCCTGCTACAAGCATTATCCAGGAACGATTATCCAGGAACTGGATGATGGTTGGAGTGACACTCCTAAATCCCCCACAATCAATCCCCAAGACTTCAGGCGACTGGAGCAACCTTTGAAGGCGCTTGACCTTGTTCACCCTTTCAGCTCAGTATCCCGCTTTTTATCTTGAGGGGAGCTGAGATTCAAAATATGTGGGTCTTCATCTCCTTAAGGCAATATATACAAAGAGCCTACCCTGTAATAGATTCAGCTAAATCCGCCCTTGGAAGATTTCTTTCTCAATCATGAATCCGAGCTTACTACTTGAATCACGAAAGGTGCTTTTCTCACTATCTATTCAATTGAAAATACTCACATATGAAATCAAGATAATAAGACCAAAAAAATAGCATAGAGTCCAATGGCATGATATTCAAGCAAAGTAGAGACATAAGCAGATCCGAACAAAAGAAGCAAGACGACTACTTCCATTCCTTTCCTTAGACCGACAATACTACAGTAATGAAATAAGATAGAAATAACGTGATTATTACCTACAATAATAATGTGAATTAGAATAATAATACCTCTCAAACAAGGTAGATGAATCGCTTAGCCAAGACTATCCTTCTTTTCTATTTAGATTCCCGTTCGTAATCGCCGCCCCAGAATCACTTCACTCCAGCGCCTCCTCAGTCTTCTTGCATCTTTCCAACCATTTAAAATTGACTAAGAGCCAAGTCTACTTATGAAGAGAGTGGTCGTCAGGTTATTGTAGAGTGAAGGAAGGTGGGAAGGTGCCTTGTCTTGGCCTAGGCCTACTTGGGTCAATACTCATAAAGTGTTGATTATCATTATAGTTTGTTTTAGTATATGTCTTTCTTTTATTTAATCCCGAGGTTTTCTCTAAGAATATCGTATATAATGCATATAGTATATGTACTTTATTGTCCAATAGACTTCACTCTTTAGTAAGATTTTTCTTTTCATAGTCATAATGTTTCCTTATGATTTTCTTTTTCTAAGAACACAAGTACGGTTTTGAATAAAAATTCTTTCTGGTTTGATTTAGCTTTTCCAACATTCGCCGCCCCTTCAATAGCCTTTTGCGCGGATCTTGCACCAGCACTTCCATACCTCAACGAGATTCCAGTAGGCCTTTGTCCGGAGGAAATAGCCCAATTTCATCGTTAGACAGAAGAGAAGGCCGCCCAATTTGGCAGCCTCTTGCAAGAAATTTGTGGGCAGGAAAAAGAACATGTTGTCCGTCAGGCAGGAGCGCAGGGCGACCTCACGCTCGAGAAATTCGTGAACATCGTCAGGTATCTTCCATACGTGGACAAGTAGCCAGAGAGGAGTGAATCCCCACTATCATTGAGTTCAAGGCCGCAATCAATAATAATGACTCACCCTTTTGGTTTCACGTAGATAAAGAAATGAAAAGATTGGGGTGGGGGTGTCTATGCTAAACTCTTTTTCTTAGATTGAATGAATGGAAAAGAAGTGCTTCTATTGTGGTTCTCGTAGTTGCAAGAATTTTTTTTTGAGAAAAGGTCCTCTCTTTTGATATCATGATTAAGTAGACAAGGATAGATCATGAGTGAATAGAAAAAAATGTATATAGCTGTTCGAGTTGACATACTTGGAATAATTTTGCCACTTCTACTAGGAGTAGCCTTTTTAGTGGTAGATGAGCAAAAGCAATACAAAATACCATATAGAAAATTCTTTCTAAAACCACTGGCTATGACTGATTGTCTGATGTTTCAAAATTTAATATTAGTTCATTAGAAACATATAAAGAACCACCCAAAACTCCCATTAAGATAAAAATGGAACCCCCTGTCATGTACAAAATAAATTTTGTAGCTGAGTACAGACGTGGGGCTTCAAGACTTCCTTAATGTTACTACTCCCTCTAAGTATTCCACTCATTTGATCGGGAACACAGAATGTTGAGATTGAATCTTTTGCTAATGGGTCCAAGCTAAGTCTATTAAACCCAGCTGGAAAGTATCCATGTGGCACACCATACACAAGCACTCCAAAGTCTTCATTACATAAACATCCATGTATCAAATTCTGTCATTTCTCACAAAAGCCCATTCGATCAAAAAATATGCATTTGCCATATCCTGGATTTCTTTTGACCCCCTCCCTCCTATGTTGTCTTTAGGTTAAAATCCCCTATCTCTTATAGCCACCTCGTGTGCCAAGTTGATCTTCTGTTCTTAGTACTTTAGCGAAAGCGCCCCTTTTCCTTAACATTTTTTATAGGGAGAATACTTCACAATAATCAAACTTCCTTTTATTTTTTTTATTCGGATCGGATTTATGTTGGCTTTATTGGGAGGCTCGCATAGTTTTTTACGTTAGGTCCAAAATGATAAGTTGCATTGGAATAGATAAAGTTCCGTGAAGTTCATAAATGCATAAAAGGATCCAAAGTAGTGGCTACAGCGCATTGAGGCACTTCTTTGACGATCCCCAAACATCGGGTCTGCCGACCCACTCTGAATAATTCATGATTTATATATGTTTTAGGCCGGTGAGAGGAAGTGCGGAATAAGTATTTATTTCACTGTATCCATTGTAGCCAACCCCATCTATCTATTTTAAGAGGTCAATTGTTGCTCCCTCTCTCGAGATTGCAAAACCTATCAAATAGGAAAAGAAAGTGTATTGGGTCGGGGAATTGGGCATCGTCCCTCTTGGATTATGTAGGAGTAGCAGTAGATAAGTTAGTATTAATCCGGTGAAGAAAAGATAATTTAGTTGATAGAGACGTTAGATCTGGAGGAAGCATCTGGTAACATCTCCAAAACTGTAATAGGAAAGGAATGGACTCACTCGCCCTACTTCTAAAGATAGATAGAAAAGGTTCGGGATTCCCAGCTGCTGAGGTGGCGTAGTGAGAGGTGACAACAATAACAACAAAAGCGGTAGAAGATGCTCCAATAGTATATTCGGTTGTTTGCGGTGGAATAGATTCAAGCTTCAAGACCAGTAGATCCACAAAAAATAGGTGTTGACTTAGTTGCTTTTGCAATTTATTTTAATCTCGATGTTGATCCAACGTAACTTAGAAGTGATAGTCACAGCACCAGAAGCTTTCAAGGGAGGGGGCCAGGATCTCTAGTTTTGTTCTGGAATCAAAACAGAAAATATAACTAACGTTTAGATGAGACCCGAAGACCATGAAGAATAAATAAAAAAGGGAGGGGCTTCTTCCTTAAACCGAGGTAGTGGCAAGGCTTTTCCCAATCTCTATCAAAAGCATTTTCAGTAGAAAATTGGATTCCTCTAGATATGTTCCCTATAGAGAGGAAAGAAAGGAGAATTTACCTCGGGGCTTAAGGTATTTCACTCACCCTCAGGTCATAATAGAGTCTAGCATGACATCAGTAGGAAGATATTGCAGCTAAGCCAAGACTTTCTTCTGAAGCATTTTAGACATTACTTGTTGTTGCAAATATGATTTGTTCTCTTGTTTCAAAAGTGGAGTTTCTTGCTATTGTAGATAAGAGTGAAAGAAATAATAGAGTGAAATCAAATTCCCTAGCTAGGTTTGAAAGGAAAGAGGAACTGAAGCTCGATTTGAGATGAAATCTGGCAATAACTCTAGGGAATCGTACTCAAGGAATACACACTCGTCTCACTCAGAATTCTGTCTTTACTAAGTTGGTTACTTTCTGAGCCTTAGTGTGCATGCCCTTGCTTCCTTTGCGCTCACCAATGAGAAGTCAAAGTCCCAAAAATTGTTAAATGACTGGCTGGCTTCCGAAAGGAACTGAAGCTCGTCTATCCACTAACGGCTCATAGGCCTCCTCATCCCGAAAGTTAAAGCGAGCAGAGTGTAGGATATGATCAAGTGAGGGACACGAAAGCATTAAGAGAGAAATTGTCCCCCCTCCCGCCCCTTGATACTTAGCTTCGGTCGGCCTTTCACTTGCCAAGGCCAGTACACATCTCTTCTAGGTGTTAGACGGTTCGCTTTTCTTTTAGTAATTTAAGGCAGAACTGCATGCATTCACTTAAAGATTGCCTTTTCTTTCGTCGTAGGTATTTTGGGCCTTATTTATTTTCGATCATACTCAAAGTTGTCACAGAATGAGATTAGGATTTGCATGAATAAACTATAGTATAACCAATGTTGTCGATAACCCCTAAAATTGTTCAAGTCCTTGACTCAGGTCGTTGCTTTACCAAAAGCCTCCTTTCGAGGAAAGCAAAATCTGTTTCAGAGATACCATGGTAGTAAGGCCATGGAGATCTCAGTTGGTCACTGCCTCCTTTGCTACAGGTGAAAAGGGCCTTTTCAATTCATCTTTCCCCTGGGACTCTTCCATTAACTGTGGTAACAATATGTTCTTGTACCCGATTCTTAGAAGAATCTTATTGTCATGTTACCTTTGGAATATCGTCAATCTCTGCCTCATTCCTAATATCCTCACTAAGCTCTTAGATGTTGCTAATCCGCTGCTTCTTCCTTCCTCTTAGCTCTTAAATGTTGCTAATCCGCTGCTTCTTCCTTCCTCTTAGCTCTTAGAATTGAATATAAACGAGAACGTATAAGCCTAGCCCAGTGTTCATCTGATACTGGTAAAAGTGGCTCACAATACTCATTCCTGCATCCGTTGTTGCAACTGATAGACTCAAAAGTAAGGGCACAAAAATCTACTTTTAACAAAAAACCTTCCAAATAAAATAAGCTTCTGTAACTTTCTTTGTCGTCATGCTCTAAAAAGAATATTGGAATAACAATCTCATTGTAATAATTGATCTCATACCAAATCCCACAATAGAATCACTTTTTCGAGAAAATACGAGACATCTAAGTCATACAAGTAAATATATCTTTTCGATTTTCAGGAAAAGAATATATGGGGATTGCATTGATTATAAAATAGAATCATGTGTTGCGAACAGTGAGTCGATTGAGGATGAATAAAGAGAATGATGGGTTCAGTCTACACCTAAACGACATAGTATAGGATTGATCAAATTCTATTGAGTTTGACTCTTAGTAATCATTTAGGGCCACGCATGATTGGGTAGGAGCATCACGTCGACAATCTTTTTGACTTGACGAAGAAGTCATATGTCCTGCAAGTCGCACAACGTTTTAACCGAAAGAACTTCTTGTGCAACTCATGTGTTTCTAGTACGCATGATGGGGTAGGAGCATCACGTCGACAATCTTTTTGACTTGACGAAGAAGTCATATGTCCTGCAAGTCGCACGACGTTTTAACCGAAAGAACTTCTTGCGCAACTCATGTGTTTCTGGTTTTATGACCAGAAATTTTATCTTGATTTTCATAAAAAATTGTTCTTTGGACTTTTTATCATTATGAGGTGATCGTAACACAGTATATAAGACTCATGATTCAGGAAATCCAATCTTCCGTATGTAAGGCGGAAGCACTCAAAATATGGCAAATCGATTATTTTTTGAATCTCTACACTGCCAGAGGACGTTCTCATATTCTTTTGTACATAATTCTTGATACAATCTCTGATTTTATTTATCTTCTTGTAAACCCTCACATTAATTTTTGGGTTGTGAAAACCAAAGGGAATGATGACATTGGGAGTTATAAGAAGGGTAATTAATCTTATTGAATTAACTTCTCATTAATGTATTCTTTCATTGAGATTTAATCCATGGTATTTTCTTGCTCCTGAATGGGTTTGTTTCATCTTTTTAGGTTTATGCTCTACTCAGGGTAAAGATCCGCCCCGATTTTGATTTGTACATATAGGACAAATCCTCCCATTACCATTTCTTTTTGTAATTATTTTAATTTCATTTTATTCAAGTATTTATTAGATTTGAGATAACTTTGCTTGACAATTAGAATCTTTTACAAGGAAAAAATATAAATAGAAATCATAAATATCTTACATAGATATCTTACCAATTCAATTGGGTTTTTTCTAAACGGAGCCATAAGATCTCCTTCTTTAATAGCAGTATCACTACCAAAGACAACAATTCATACATTTTCATTATCAAGATTCAAGGCTATTCATTTCACACCGCTTGCAAATTCAACCATTTCCCTAGCTTAAATCTCGTTCAATCCATAAATATGTGCAATACCATCCCCAACTGAGACAACTTTACTGATTTCATCCACTTGAAAGTTCCTGTAAAAGTGGTTAATTCAACTTTCTAATAGACTTGTTAGTTCTGCAGATCGGGGAGAATGTTCCATAATGAAATGGTTAATATATATAAGGGAGAATGTCATTGACAAAGAGGAGCTCTACCAGTCTCTCCTTTTTTTCATTCCATCAAAGACCAGATTTAAGTCGTGTCGAGAAATCGCTTGCAAATCCATTTTATAAGGCAGGCTGTGATAGGTCCCAAAGTTCCCATTTCTCTTATAGTTAAATAACATTCCTTTGACTGAGTTCGTCTACTGAAACCCACTACTCGTGTTTGCATGGAAGTATTCCCGGTAAACTGATTCCATTATGCTACTAGGGTTCCACTTCTTACTTACTTGACTTGCCCACATTTTTTTAAGCAAGGGGGAAGTCGTGCAAGAAAGAGAAGTGGAATATATTAGATTAAAACTAGTGCAGCTCGACCATTATAAGAATAAAGCCAATAGGCTTGCAAGAAAGGTGACTTTCTTATCCTTTTTGACTTCTAGCTTTAGAACTTCCTGTAAAATGGAAGGGTAGGCCTTTGATACCATAAAGATGAGGATCGAAATTAGGATAGGGAAAAGAGTAAGGAACCCTCCTTTTAAGTCCTACGTACTGAGCCCCAGATTGTAGAGCTGTTTGTCGTTCCATCCTAGTTCCAACAATGCATTTCTCGGAGCGAGAAAAAATGGAACTACTTGACGTTGCATATTAGAACTTATTAAAGCTCGAATTTTCTATATATATATATATATATATATATATAGGGAAGCTGGACTTGCTAAATGAGAATGAACCCATTTGCGAAACCGTACTTGGTAAAATTAAAAGCCCCATCTCATGTTCATGTTCACTTGATGCTAAACACAATTCCCCTTAGTGTAACATTAAGTCATAAATATCTATTTGTTCTTCAACAATGCCTTAAGGACTCAACCACTCTTATATCATATAGCTCAAGTGTTCAAAAGATGATAATTGACATTTCAAAACATTGGGTAATGTGCTTTCATATCATAATAATATAGTGTTTATGAGAGTTACCTTTTATTCAACATACCAACACTACCATAATCATAACATAACATTCATGTTTATATTAACATGCATATTCATATCATAGAATACTTGAGCATAATTAGGGTTGTAGGGAAGAGGATAATTTTACTCAACACTACAATTCATTAATCGAGAAAGCACCTCAACCATAAATGGATCAATAATTAAATATAAACTACTCATCAAATTGAAAAATTTCATTCATAGCCTTCAAGGATTTCTTCAATATACACCCCTATTTTAAAAATATTCATACATCATATATGATAAAATAATAATACAATAATTAATTAAATAGAAACATACTAGATTCTCATTCTTCATTCATCAATCAAATCATATTAGAGTTTAGATTTGAGAAAGAAAGGGGAAAGCATGGGTCTTCGTGCATTTGTTTAAAAACCATAAAAAAAATTATATGAATTCATCCACAATGCTTCATATATCATCATAAACAACCATTATAGATCAATGGAAACGATTTAAAAAAAGAGACCCACAAATTTGAGTGAACACCAAGATACTAGGGGACTTTGAAATAAAATTTTAAGAGGGCCTCTTGGGTAAAAGTTCCCATGAGTGAAGAGCTTAAATA
This sequence comes from Solanum lycopersicum, assembly GCF_036512215.1. NCBI lineage: Eukaryota > Viridiplantae > Streptophyta > Magnoliopsida > Solanales > Solanaceae > Solanum > Solanum lycopersicum. The sequence goes on from NC_090811.1 coordinate 45,488,445, forward strand.
TAATAATTGAATCCTCGACAAGAAACTGGATTAAAAACCATGGAGCTTGACTCCTAACCTTGAAGGATTGTTTTCTTCAATGGAGGAGATTCGTCGAGAGAGAAATATTTGAGGGAATTGTGTTTTTGGGAGAACATTTGATTGCTTGTTTTTTTATTTGAGAATGAGAGAATAATAAGTTAAGACCAATATATATTTAACCCCGAAAATATGCAAAACACTCCTCAATTAATTGTACAAAATAACTAAAGACTTTATAACTTACCTTTTCCCACTCCCAACTCCATGGCGGTGGTTAGGACCACGGAATGTGGTCCCTCCCTAAAGTTTGAGGAAGTGAGCCCCCAACATGGAGCACAAAACTCCATGGCCAAGTCACCATCACGGGCACCTTCACAGCTCATGAAGTGGGCCACTAATTGTGGTCCTTCTCATTGAGAGTTGAGGTTGTTGCTTGCAAATAAGGCAAGACCACACTTCTCTTCAGAAGCAGTGGTGAGGACCAGAACTTGTGATCCCTCTTGTCAAGGTTGGGCAGTGTGAATTTTTCTAGGGGCCACCTTGTCGTGGTCCTGTTTCCATGTCACTTTCCCCGTGGTCTATACTCATATTCTCTATTTTGCACCTCAAATGCAATACAAATACTTTGTGAGTCCTTTTCATGATTTTTAACCTATCTTTAGGCTCTAGTTCAACCTCTCATTTTGCGGAGTGTTACAATAAACCCTCCTTATGAACATTCTTCCTCAAATGACAGTCTAAAGATTATAGGGGGAATAATGACTGATTACTTGCAGCTCAAAAAGAATACAACATAATAATAGTGCAAATGAAAAGGAGGAAGCATTAACTCTTTTCCCAAAACATCATAATGAATCACAGAGAGGTAGGAACTACATCCACAACCTAACATATACAAAAGTTATCATTTCGTATCATATAAGGAGGAACTACCTTCTCCATTACAAATAAGTTTAACATAAGCACAAAAGAGATAATATGATATTTTATCAAAACATAACTAAGCATTTTCAACACAACTTTTCATGAAGTCAATTACACCATCAACATACTAAAGAACAAACAAACCAAGAGGAACATATAATTCTTGAAAACTCAAGATACATTAAACATGAATTCTCATAAGAACAGGAACACATAAAAGAAAACGTGAAATTTCAATATTACAGCTGACTCCTTATTCACTAAAACTAAGAGGAACTACCGATCTCAAGTTTTACTAGGAGAAGAAGAAAAAAGATGAGAATAACGAGACTTCATATAGGCCTCGGCCTCCCAAGTAGCACCTACTTTCAACGGGGGCCTCTTCATAAGAAATATCCTCATCAAATTGTAGACCTTCTAAAGGAAGGATAAATACCAAATCACCTAGTCACTTTTGGCGCATTGAGACATGAAACGTCAGGTGAACCCTAGCAAACTCATTAGGCAAGTTCAATTCATACGCAACCTTTCCAACACCTTTCAACATCTCATTCGACCCCACATACCATGGACTAAGTTTCCCCTTTTTGTCAAACCACATTACCCCTTTCATGGAAGAAATCTTCAAGTAGAGCCACTCTATTACCTCAAATTCAAGATCATTTTATGTTTTGTCGGCATAGGACTTTTGCCGACTTTGGGCCAACTTCAACCTATCTCTAATAAGACAAACTTTTTCTATGGCCTCATAAACAACTTGGGCACCAATTAAAGAAAATTCACCTACGTCAAACCACCCAACTGGATACCTACACCTTCTCCCATTAAGTGCTTCCAAACATAGCCAAAGCAGTACTTTAGTGGTAACTATTATGGTAGGCAAACTTGATCAACGGTAGATGGTCTACAAAATTACCCTTGAAATGAATGAAACATGCCCTCAACAATTCCTATAGGGTTTGAAATTGTACGTTCAACTTGACCATTCATATGGGGATGAAATGTCATACTAAGCCTTACTTTTGTACCAAGCGCACTTTGGACTAAATATTGAAGACATTAAAACTTACCTTTTAATGAACCCTATCAAGGACTACCGCCAAGGTGATGACCATAGACCGTGATCCCTCCCATGGAGTTTGAGGTTAGCCCCTAACTTGGAGCATGAAACTCCATGGCCAAGTCACCTTCACAACTCGTGAAGTGGACTACTAATTGTGGTAGAGCATGGTAATGTTTGAGGCAGTAGCTTGAAGAAAATGTTTAAACTAGACCATGGACAAGAAGAGAACCCCCCCTCTTTTCACGAGCACATGTGAGGACCAGGACTTGTCGTTCCTCTCGTGAAGGTAGGGCAGTATGCATTTCACTATGGGCAGCGTTGGACTTTGTCCTTTGCTTGGTCCCTATGCCATGTACCTTGTTTCTTTGTCTAGACTCATTTCACTTAGTTTTCACCTAAAATGCGATACTAATACTACGTGAGTCATTTTCATGATTTTTAACATATGGCTAGGCTCTACATTATAACGTATTAGTTTTCGGAGTGTTACACAATCAATCTAATTTACCAATACTTTTCCTTTTATCATTGCCTCCAAACAATTAAAATATTTCAAGTACAAAATATTTGAATGGTACATAAAATATTCATAAGTAACCATTCAAATATAATAATAATATTGTAATTTTCATGTCAAATAATGGATCAAACCGAATATTTTTGAAATTTCAAGCATATGTTTAAGTATTTTTTTCTCCAAATCATATAAATCTAATGGAATTAGTATGATACTATATACCAAAAATTTGAATATTATAATATGATAATAAAGTAATGATATTCAAGATTGTAGTCACTGGTTACGAAACTAGTGGACCCCGCCATATCCAACGTTAATCATATCCTCAGCCAATGACTGGCTACCCATTACCAAATTAGTATCACCTTCCATTTCTACAAACAAAAAGTCAATCTACCAACACATACATTAAAGGTTATAACACATAATCACATCCCTTTACTGTACTAACAAAACATTCATAAACTCTCTTTTAATGAATGTTTTCAAATATAACAAAACCCCATTAACTTATTTTAATAAACATGGTCAATATAAGGTATTAAATTAATTTTAGACTTGAACTTTTAACTATCAACAAAACATTTATTATTTAATGATATCCATTAATTAAATAAATGTATTTAAGAATTAGTCCAAAATTCCAATTAAGAATCTATTAAAAGAATAATTTATGAAATGAGAAACTTTAGTACTCAAAATGACCTGACAGTTATTACATGCTGTGTTGTCTAGACCTAGTAAGGGATGACGCTAGTTAGTCGACTATCTATTGTAATGTTTCTTATGGAACTTATAATTAAACATCATAATGATACTTAGTAAATATAAGGTATGAATATACTAATCCACTAGAAAATTAATACGATGTCGATTAATTAGGTTTAGATTATCATTTTACGGACGTGTACAACTAAATCTAAGAGACAATAAACATTGATGTCAGATGAAGAAACAACCAATCATTCATCTTTTATTGCTAATGTTTTGCACTAGTAAAGGGAAATAATTTTTTAGTATTATTTTTGGAATTTTCGCTTAATGTTTTAGTTGCAAAGTACTATCTAAAGAGATACTATATTTATAAATTATTTTTTTTCCTTAGGATGGATTTGAAAGACAAGATTTAAAACAAAAATAAAAAATAGTAATTGACTTTTCGGTTGTAATAAAAATGTAAAAGATCTTACTGTATTATAAGTGGTGCTAGTTGATTACTAAAAAATAATTATATGTTCAAGTTGCATATGTAACATTCTTTTTTGTCTTAACATAGTAATATTTTAATAATAAATTATAAAAAACAACAAAAAAAATTAAGTTATTCAAAATTACATATCATTGAAGAACAATAAATCGGAGAAGAAACGAGAGAACAAGAGAAGATTCATTTTCCGTAGATCAAATTAGGGGGCGGATAGACATTGAAGTTATGATTAGTTTTCTTAGGAATATTGATTGGGGATTTTGCACTGAAGATTTTAAATAGATATTTATTATAGATTTTTCTATTTTACATCGCCTATGATGCCTACCGAGTAACCCATATATTGGTACTCCTTCTACACTTCTACATAGGCAAAAAGATGTGAATTACCCTTCTACTTCTATTAGCTTGTATTGTGAACCCTTATACTTGTCTTTTTATCATATGAACTCTTAAACTCAATTAAGATGGAATTTTTATATCCTCCAACTACATTTGTAGTTCACTCTCCCTTACATAAATTAAATGGATATTACAAAAATGACATGTAATATCAATGTCATATATGTAAGCATAAAGATTTCATTGAATTAAAATCCATGAATTAATTTTTATTATATTCAAAAAAATAGTGGAGATTATGTGACAATCCAAGTAAAATTAAGTAAGTCATTAAAGTCATGCCACGTATCAAGGTTGTGTAGCAATCCAAGCGAAATTGCATAAGCCACTAAAAATATGTCACATGTCAAGGTTATGTGGCAATCCAAGTAAAATTAAATAAGCCACTAAAATCATGCCACGTGTTAAGGTTATGTGGTAATCCAAGTCAAATTAAAAAGCCACTAAAATTTTGTCGTGTGTCAAAGTTATATGGCAAACCAAGTCAAGGGAAATGAGCCACTAGAATAATGACATGTGTATGTGTGACATGTTCTGACCAATCGGATTAATGATTTTCTACGGAGCAATGTTATTGGTCGATTTGAACCGACCAATCAAATCATACCAGTAGACCACTCCCTACTGCTATAAATAGGGGTCCTAATTATTCATAGAGGGAGGTTTTTTTAAAAACAAGAAGCATGAAGAGAAATCGTAGATCAAAAGCTACAAATTCTCTACAAGCTGCAACTTTAAGCAATCAAGTCAAAGTTCAAGATTCAAGATCAAGTTACTTGTTCATGCTAATTATTCATCATTACTATACAAGTGATCGTGATGAATAATCACACTCAAGTTCAATGTTCAAGATTAGAATTCAAGTTAAACAAGCCCTTGACTCTAAATCAAATTAAATTCCTACATGTTTCATATTATTTTAAAGTATCAGAGGATTATATTATATTTTTAAATCAAATACTACATTTTGTTACTTCTATTTTTCTGCCTTGATTATTTATTATTCTCGACTAGAAATTTTGTTGTTTATAAATTTTGGCACGCCTACTAAGACTGTGTCTACCCCTCATCTCATAACATTGATCATCAAATTTCAAGAACACTAAAACAACTTCTAAGAAGTTCAACTATAAATCAGTTCGTTCTAAGATTGTCAATTCCATGTTTTCCTTGTTGATGGAGAACATATTGGAGGCCACTATGGAATGCTTTGGACCCATCACTAGAAACAAAATCAAATTTACTAGGACAACAAACACTTCAAACATCCTCTAAATCAGTTTCTATTCTGGATCTCTCATCTTCAAAGGAGCAAGATTCTCTCTGAATTAATTAGGAGTAGCAGGGAATATTACTAAGATTGTTGAAAAGACATTGGCCCAACTCAGTCCATTCTGCAACAAGGATCATAGAATTCAAGATGAAGGTGATGTTTTGGTTACTAGATGTTCCCCAGTCACTCCATAACCCATAATGTCAATCCAAGAAATGATGACTGACACCTCAACTGTTGAAGAACAATTCGCAAATTTGAAAAAAAAAGCAATTGAATTTATAACAAAATATGTGCAATATCAAGATAATCATTTTTTTTAAGTTAACAACAAGGCTGAACCGTTATAAAGGGAGACTCCAGCCATACACCAGCGAAAAGCCCCATGGTACAAGAAAAAGGAGAATCTTCTACAAAGCAAACAAATGTTGATCAAGAACTGCAAGTATATGGTGAATAGGGATTCCCATTCATCTACTAAAAGACTTCATAATGGAAACTAACAAAGATAAATATGATGTCCCTTCAAAGTCATCGGTTACATATATCAAGCTATGACACTTCAAGAATTGATGTTTTGAAGAAGCATGCAACTTATGAACCTCAAAAATTTAAACAATTCGACGGAAAGGAAAATCCATAACAACACATTGCACATTTTGTTGAAACTTTCAATAATGCTGGAACATATGGAGATTATCTGGTTAAACAATTTGTTCACTCCTTGCAAGGAACTGCATTCGACTGTTATACGAATCTCTAGGGTAGTTTCACTGATTATTGGGAACAAGTTGAACATTAATTTTTCAATCATTTTATAGCACGAGACGCACTATTAGCGTTATTGAACTCATAAATACACGTCAATGGAAGGATGAACATGTCATTGGGTTCATCAATCAATAAAGGAATGTGAGCATCAATTGCAAGGAAAGGCTTGATGAAACCTCTAGAATAGAAATGTGCATCCAAGGAATGCATTGGGTACTTCTTTACATTTTACAGGGTATGAAACCCAAATCGCATGAGGAACTAGTCACACGGGCTCACGATCTGGAGTTAAGCATATCTTCAAGCAGATTTAAAGGACCACCTATTTAGGAATCTCGTAGAGGAAAAGACAATGTGGAGGTAAAGAAAGGAGGGAAAATTTGCACCCATGTCTGAAAAATAAGATTCAATGAATTTTAAGGCTGCGCTTTGGAAATTCACCGCAAAGCAAAGCAACAATAAAATTGTGAAGAGCACCACTTCTCAAAACAATGTCGCCCGAAAGTTATCTTTGAAGGAAATGCAAGCAAAAGAGTACCCATTCATGGACTCACGTGTTCAAGCAATTTTTTAAGATCTTCTTCCGTTGAACTCTTTGAGTTACCTAAAATGAAGTGCCCAGGCAAAGGTGGAAGGATTAATGTCCTAATTACAGCAAAAAAAAAAATTTAATGGGTCACCCTATTGAAAAACGCTTCATCTTTAAGGAAAATATTATGGACTTAGATCCTGAAGGAAAGATATTAGTTGAAAATGAGAATGAAAATTCAAATCTAGTTTCTATCACTTTTGGCTCACATGATCCTACAACTCTTTACAAGTTTGTCGAAGTACATAACTGTGATGATGTCCTAGCCTCATTAACATAAATTATGATCAAATTTAGTGATTTTGAACCGATAGATCTGACAAAATAATTGTCTATTCCATCGATGGAGGAGACAATAGTGAGAGGAAACTCTTTAGGATAGAATCAATCTGATTGTGTTGATGATGAAGGATGGATTTTAGTGACACGACGAAGACGTTGCAATGCAAAATCACGAAGAGAGACATGTTAGGAAGTGACAGGAGGAAAAGTGAAGACACTACTCAAAACTCGAGGGGTAAAGAAAAATGTGAAGAAATCAAACATTTTTGGAGAATCACTATAGAAAATGGCATTCTCCGGTGACATTGAAGGAAATCTTTCCAAGCTGGTTACACACTAAGATTTCTCACTATGACACCAAGGCCTCATGTTGTAACATTGTAAAATAAGAAATAAGAGGGGAAGAATCATCACTAGCAAAAATGTTGTAACATGAAATTCAATCCAGTTTTTCTCAGAATAAGTGAATACTTGTGATGCAAAATTCACATTAACTAATGGTGATCTTTTTTTGGGTGAAACATCACATAATAATCCATTACACATGAAGGTTTTATGCATGGGCATAAAGTAAATAGGATTATGGTGGATTAATTTTCAGGTGTCAATATCCTTCCTATTCGGACTTTGAAAGAACTGGGGCTCCTGATGAATGAATTTATTTGAAAGTCATTTAATGATTCAGGTATTCAACTAAGGGAGGAAGATAGTAAATTTGTGCCATCAAAATATATATAATAATGGAATATATGTGTTCGAGTACATGGATGCATGTTATTGGCTCAAATACCTACTATAATATCTTGTTAGGAATGCAATGGATACACGAGAATAATGTAGTGTCATCCACGTACCTAAAGTGTTTTAAGTACATTGAAAATGGTGTTAAAAGAAGGTAGTCTCTGATAATGAACATTTCACCAAGACCGAAGCGCACTTTTCAGATGCAAACTTCTACTTAACGGGTTATGTCCCAAAGGAAGTCAGAGTTTATAACTCTATACCAATAAGAAAGGTTGATGTCAAAAAGAGAGTTGATGTAGCAACTAAAAGTATAGGGGTTCTTTCAGATATAAGCACAGTACCCAAGGCTACTAACACATCTTCAACTAAGAGAGTATCTCTTACTCTTCACTATATCCGAAAGGGAAATAAGGTCAAAATTCAACCTTCTGAGTTGTCGAGTAAAGAATTGACATTTCCTATCAAACAAATATGTCCAATCAAATCACCTTAAAAAGTGATTAAAGGATTTGTCAAACCATCAAACCATGATTCATCTGAAGTACTTCGTCAGAAGTGTACAATTGAAGGTTTTGATCCAAATGCTCATGAATTATTAGTTAAAGATGTCTTGAAGCAAGGTTTGGAATCTAGTCATTCAAGAAAAATTAAAATATGTTGTCATTTGACTCTAGGACATAACTACCTTTTGACTATTTTTATTCAATGTATTCTAATAGACTTAGTTTCTATATTTTTATTGTATGGTCTGTGTCCCAAGTATTCATGTGTCTAAGACTTTGACTTGACACTTAGATATATTCCTTATGTTTTCAATGAAAGATACTTGAAGTACCATTTTGTATGAAAAATTTTAATTCCGCACTACTTTTCATACATGTATGCAGTGATCAATGTCATATGGCTTGTACAAGACCTTCGAAAGTTCAAGTACTCCTTGTTGTGATTCGAGAATGCCATATCTTCTAGGGTTCCCTCTCGGATTGTTACAAGATCACTAAATTATATTTGGGCAAACTGATGAGGTTTATGATGACACCTCATGATGTTTGCATCTAGTTTTATCCCTTCAAGAAGGATGGGATTAGGACGTTTCTTCAATTTTTTAATATTTTTAAAGCAAATTTATCGCTTCCACTTTCTTTTATATGTGTGACAACACGCGCCATGTCGTACTCAGCAAAAAAAATGTCACATAAGCCGGTAAACGGTCCAAAGGGTTTATAATTTTCATTTATATCAAGTGTAAGGGTTCATATGACAAATAATAAAGTGGAATGATTAACAATACAAACTTATATAAGTACAAGGGTCAACAAGACCATTGGTCACCCATATAGAATTCGAATCTACCATGGCCATAAGTGTTGGATTGTTGTTAGATATTGATGTTCAATAATTTGTGGTTTTCCTTATTTTTGTTCTAGCTATGTAATTATTATTTTTTTATTAGATTGATCTGGTGTATATATCATTTCAATACTTAGGCACTCTTTTACCGATGCCACTAAGTCGGTGGTTTGATCTAATATATAGTTGTCTTTTATGATCACTTTAGGGACCTTTAGGTATGTTATGTACCATTTAACATGTATTTTTTGGGCCCTAGGTTCTTTTTTAGCATTCTATTCCATATAGTTTTATTTAGTTTACTTTTAATTTTCTTTTTTCTATTTTCTATTTTTAAAATAATATGATCAATCATTCAGTGCATCAAATTAAGTAAGGATACAATCACTTCATTTTTACATAAGGTGATAAAAATAAATTATGATTCAAAAATTCTTGAAATGAGATTATTTTTTCCTTAATTTAACATAAATTTCATATCTTAACTCTACCTCTTAAACAGTTTTGATCATCAAGAAAATGATAGTACCAATATCAGTAATATTAGAGGTTCATTGGAACTTAGTAACTTTCTCCAAAGAGTTAGTTTAATAATTATAATTTCATCCATAAAAACATTCTTAAGAATATCATTAACTAAAAAGAATTGTCATACATAAGTATAAACTAAAAATTCATATGTTTTTGCTATTGAAAATCTTGTAATAAGATTGAAAATAATCCCTCTATACTTAATTTGATATATCTAGTTGACACTTAACTTTACATATTTTAGTATTTTAAAAATTCATATTAAATGAGTTTTGAGAAAAAAATTTATCGATCAAAACTAAAAAAAACAATTACAATTATTGAATGAAGAATCCTTTTAATTACTAATCGAATTAAAGAAAAGCATTAGTAATTACTTCAAAATTTTTAATTATGTAGCGTAATCACTATCACGTATGCAATTATACACAAAGGTATAAAACAATTTTAGTACCACCAGTTGAGCATAGTCCATTATCATTGTGTTTTTCAAAATATTTCTTTCGAAAATCTGCAAGAACACATCCATTTGGACTCTAAATTATAATGAATCTTTTATGAAAAGATAAATGTAAACAATAATTCCTTAAAAAGTTATAACCAACAAAGATTAATCAAGGGGTAGATGCATAGCTTGTCCGAATAACCAACCAATTGCATACTTTAGTAGTCTTCCTTTTAAAAAATGCAAGTTAATTATAATTATACATCAATCAATATAAATAATTTATTTACGTTGTAGTTAAGTAGACCTGTAACGTCATGGTTATTGTCCAATAAACAAAAAGATTGTTCATAAAAAAATAAAGTGATAACTTATTTCAAGTGATTAACGTATATGTATGATGTAAAATAATGTATCGAAAAATTATGAGGATAAATAAAAAAAATTTAGGAATCGTTTAAATAATATAAAGATATACATGATATAATGATGATGATCAAAAGTTCAAGTATTTGGCGATTTTCTACAAAAATGTATTTCAAATGTAAATGAAGTATTTTTAAGTAAGATGGAGTAGGGTTTTATATTTTTTCTATATTTTTGTTAAATAATAAAAATTATGTAAAATATTATAATTTTTTAATTTAAAAATAATTTACCTTTTTGAAAAGTTATGGATAAAAATTCAGAAATTTGAGTAGTATAAGATCTTAGAAGATTTAAAGTGATAACTCATAAACATAATATCTATTGAATGGATACCATTTGTTTTTTTCCTTAAATTTATTAAAATAACAAATTTTTATTTTTTTTTCTGATGATTTTCAATCTTTAAAGTCATTTGTTTTCCATCTATAAACAACTAATTATCACAATTAAAAAAACAATATTATGAAAGTGATAAAAAAGAGTTACAAAAAATTTTATAAAAAAAAAATTATTGCAAAACTAACATGCATAAATATTATATTTAATTATATGTAATAATCCTTAGTGTATCCTTAAATAGTAACTTTTTATAGCCACGACTGATTTTAGTAATTAGGATGTCTAGACTTAGAAAGGGATGAAGCTAGTTAGATTGATATCTATAGAAAAGTTACTTATCAAGTGGATAACTAAACATCAAAATTAGACTCATTAAATATATGTTTTGAATAAGGTAATATGCCAGGATAATTATAACATGTTGATAGACTCGATATTAGATTACAAATTTATGGAGGTGTATTAACAAAATCTAAGAGACAATAAGAATTTAAATCATATAAATAACCAATCCATCATTGATCTTTCATTGCTAAAGTTGAACATAACTAAAGGAAATTAATTTTGTTTTTTTAAATTTCTTTTTCAATTTTGAGTTTGTAATTAACATTTAAAGATTAACAACATTTATGAATTATTTTTTCTCTTTACTACGATTTTCTAGATAAAGCTACAACTGATATAAACCAAAACATTCAATGGAATTGACTACGCTCAAACCCTTGTGTTCTCTCCCTTATTCCCAACCCTCAGGATATATTTCCTAAGTATAACCATTACCTTGAGAATGATTACCTTCACTGAACCTTTAATGTGAAGAATCACTATCGTCCCTTCTTGCTCTTTTTAAATCAACAACTCTAGTTAGAGCACATTTAGAGAATTGTGTCAATTTCAAAGTTTTCTCATTCACACTCATATCCCCTCGACAAAGATCGATAAAATGAAGTGAAATTTCCTCCCTCGTCTCAAGGGAAAGAACCTTTCCAGAAAAGCAACCTTAATTTTCTCCCAATCAAAAGAAGCTTCAACTACCGCGTTGTGTACGTTCCATTTGTTGAATAAAAAGTAGTAACAGCCCAAAGTTGATAAGCAGTCAATTCCAAGATTATTGTTGAACGTTCTTCATAACACACATAATAATGCCAGAAAATCACATGACATATCACAATGCATACTCAATCCCCAGCTCGCATGATACTATTCTACAAATAAAGTCAATCAATCCTAAATTAAGGTTTCAAATGAAAACCAGAAAACCCACAATTTAAACTAGTCATCATGAATGTACACATTCATGCTCAATGAAAAAAACAAAGGAAGTCATAGTCTACCTATAGGCTGACCACGCCTGCTCCTAATAAGAAGGCCGAAGCTTTTCCCTTCTAAACATCTTCAGGATACTTCCACTCTATCCATGAAAAAAGATCATCGTGTACGTACGACCTCTATGATGCTTGATAACGTAAAATTCAAACGAACCAGTTTTAGGAGTCAAATGAGAATTGTGGGACCTACATTGAAATTTCTTGAATTTACTCTTCCAAGAGGTCCTTTACCTCTCGAACGTTTTTTCCACGGGTTAACACATCTTAGGCCTAAAAATATAAAACATTAGCATATGCAAATAACTATCTAGTTAAGAAACAAAGGGAGACACGTCAACAACTTAACAATAAAGTACACCTCAAGCAAAGGTCGTTTAATATTCCGGGATCCCTTCAAAAAGTATGCATGCTACCAATGATCACACAGAACATCAAATCACTCAAATCGGAGCTCGGATGAAGGAGAAATCCCCTTTTATAACGAAGTAATTGTAACACTCACTCCGGAAGTCTGATAACTAATCTAGAACCTCACATGTTGAAAAAGGGCTTGGAATACTATTCTAAGACTTAAGATAATGAACATAAATCACTTATAATGTTTGAGAGTCAAAACGTTAAGACACGTTCATGATGTCCGGTGAACTGTGATAAAGAGTTTAGTTAGCCTAGACATCTTTAATGAGGTTTTAAGAGTCGAAATTCAATGAAATTTTTTTGAAAGGTGTTAAAAATGTATTAGGAGGAGTTAAGGGTCTAAACGTCCAAGTACGACTACCAAAGGACCACCCTAAGGGTCCATGAGGAGGGCCCTTCAAAAAATGACCAAAAGATGCCAAATGAAAGGGCCACCTATGAGATCAATCGACGAGTCGTTGCCTGGTTGATGAGGCCTTCATGTCTCCGTATGTGATGCCTTAAAAAATTATCATAAATCTAGAAAAATTAGGTCTCTGAACTCATCAATAGATTACCACAAAGGGTTGCCGATGGGACGATGGTTTGGGGTCGGGGTATCGTCGCTTGGTCTGTAATTGCACTATCCAATTATAATTTAAATATTTTAATTAGTTAGTTTATTAGGTGTTTAATTAAGTGTTAGGGGGTGTCTAATTATTTTAATTAAGGGATTATATAAAGATCTAACACTCATTAAACTAACCTAACACACTTCAACTCCCAAACTCAAAATCCTCTTCCTTCTCTCTATTTTTTCTCTCCCCAAGAAGACTCCATTGAAAACAAAAGGTCAAAGGATAAGGTATGCAAGATTTATACTTTTTATCCATAAATTTTCATAAATATCTAACGTATGGAACGTCTTCACCATTGGGACTCCTTTCCCCAAAGGATTCTTAAAATTTGATTTCCAAAAGTTGATAAAAACACGGTTGTCATTCCTAATCCAAAATGGATCTTTCAAATTGTATTGTTCTTGGTTTATTTTTACTATTAAGGATATAATATGATTGACTATTGGTGAATTAGGTAAGTTCTTCATGTTAGACCTAGTTCTAGAGCATGAATTGACCCTATTTCCCTAACTCTAGGTTATGAATTGATGATTAATTGAATAGTGATGATGTTATTGACTTACTTCGTGTGTTTATAACTATTATATTATGTTATTAAGTCTATTAATGGATGAATATGGTTGATTAATTGTAATACCATGTAAGAAGGCTTGTGAATGTAAATTGGTAAGGCCTATGATCTTGTTTTCTTACTTCAATTGTAATGGATTGTACTTGATGATGATGTTAACTTGAAGTATTGATTATGAATATATCAGATAGGTGATTGTTTGATGAATCTAATTGAAATTTCTTGATTATATGGACTGTGATATTATGATTAAGGTACTTATGGTATCAAAGTTTTATGAAGTTTTCACTAAAGGTATGATGCATGCTTTCAAAGTAAAATGTCCTCTTTAAATGCATGTTGTTTCATGGTTGTCATACTTAGTACATTCTTATATTAACACGAATCTTCTTCACCTTTTTTACACATAGTGTAGGTCATTGATGATTAAAAGATGTCTCTAAGGTGAAGGGTCTTATATGTGTTTACCAAGCTCAAGGAAAGGGATCCTTATGTTCAAGGATTTCCTATGTCATGGTTTATGTTATGTAATAGCTTTGTAATATTTTATGTTATAAGGGTTGTGTCCCTAATGCACTCTAATGATGTTGTGTTAAGATGGCAAAGAGATTTAGAGTTCTTAAGTATGCAAATATTATATTTTATCTATATAATGGAAGTGAATTTCTAACATATGATGTGCTATGAATGTTTTAAATTTTCCACAAAATTTACTTATCAAAATACGATGAATGATATCTATGGGCTTGCATAAGACCTCGGACATGTCAAGTACACCATGTTACTACTAGGAAGTGCTTCCCGATCGTGACAAACGTGTTATCAGACCATGAGGATATAAAAGTGGTGTCACTTCTATAAAAGTATCATATTGTCACGTCTAGTAAAGTCTCGTTCTTGGTGGTGAGTCGTGACACATCTTTGACTGAAAGTCTATAGTACAAAAAAAATTCCCTTCGACATTATTTTTATGTTGTATCTTACAACTTAACTCTATGAGATATCTCTTTTGTTTTTTTTGATAGTCTTTTAGCTATGATTGCTTGGATAAAATGGTATCTATTTTCTTAAGGGAGAACAGGTGAGTTTTGATTCTTGTCTTGGTTTTATGGTTTGATGAGTATTTGTTAAGGTGAATTTTGGCATGTGTACATGTGATGTAATTTATGGCTATAGATGTGATACATTATAAATGACATGTTATGAGAAGATATATGTTCTAATATGGTTATATCTTGTTAAAGGTTTTTATAGTTGATTGAGTTCTTTTTTGGAAAAATGAGTTGCTTTATGAGTAGCTATGTTTGTAGTATAATCTTATTGTTTCGGATTGAAATGCTTTGAAAAAATGTGGTAAATATCTTAATATGCATGTTTCATTTATATATGTTTGACGGTTCAATGTTGTTCCTTATGTGTGTGTACGGTTCTTCATGGATGCCTTGTACGGATTGGAGTCATTTGTATAGTCCTTGTTCAAGAAGTGAAGATAGTGTGCTCACCTTTTAGGGTGATCATGTGTGTAGTGAGGTTGTTGATAACCCTATATTTTCTTTCTACTCTTACTTGAGCATGAAATCAAATAATTCCTCGAAGCTTTTTTCATGAGAGGAGTCTTTCATATAAGTGTGAGTTGCATGTTCTCCATATATTATTTATGTCTTAATTGACACTATGCTAAACCTGTTTTGAAGATTTTAAGTTGCATGAAAAAGGATTTTTAATCAAATTCATGTTTTTTAATGCTAATTGTGCATCTTGATATGTTAGTAGTGCATTTAACTTCATGAGATAGGGTAAGGAGCATGGATGATGTCACTTTTAGGTTGAGGTATTTTAAACCATCAATGGGAATTTGAGTATCCTTATTATTATGTGACTTTTATGATTTTGAAGTATGATTGTAGGCTCACTCTTAAAAATTAGAGGTATGTTTAGCCAATGTCCTTGTGCTTACCTATAAATTGCAAGAATTTCCCTAAAATTATGCATGTTTATGAAAGCTAGTGTTATGCTAGGAATTGAAACTATGTGAAATACTTCGTATTGTTGTAATTTGTGTGGTGACACTCACCATTTTGACTTCACTAGAAAGAAAATATGAGCATTCTTTGGTTTAAAGTTGAGAACTTCTCATTTAAAATTAATTGACCTTTGTGCATTGCTTGTGTATGAACTCATAAAAAGTGTAAGTTTGTTGAGGAGAAGGACGTTCCTCCTTAAAGATAATTAAGAATATTAATGTTGAGTATGACCTTCATGGCACTATGTCTAAATGATAAGGGTCTTTGCTGATCTACTCGACTCAAGTCTATGTGCATTGAAGTATGAGTGCTTGTTTGCTTCTAGAGTGATGTTGAACTTTCCTATGTGTGACTAAAAGGTTGTGTAATAATGATTTCTAAAGGAAATGAAATTAAAATACAATTTTATAATTAGGAGAAGGATGTTTATCGTATGAACATGACAAGAGCCTATGTGTTAGATGGATTAGAAAACTGAGTGAACAAAGGTTTTGCTTGATTGTGTTACATTGAGTTAAATGGTTTGAAATTTTTGTTCCTTGTATCTTTTGTGAATTTACTTCTATTTGATTATGTGTTGAATTGTGTGAGCTTCTCTATGGATAGTTGAAGTACTTGATATGTTTGAAATGTTACAAGTGTCATTCGAGGAAAAATGATCCAAGTGGGAGATATTGTAAGGACCCTCAAAATTAATTAAGGTGCCCAGAGACTCACATGTTCCTAAAAAGGTTTATAATATGTTAATGAAGTAATTTATAGTATGCATACTTTATTTGAAGTTATTTGGAGGTCAAACATCCCAGGACATCCGATGACATTTGAATGTTAGCCTTGAGATGTGAATGTGTGTCTTAGTGTGTCTTGGCATGATTTACGTGTTGGTTTTTGTTGAAATTGATATGGAAAGTCCTTAGCATCTTAATGATCATATTTACTATGGAAACATTTGGGCACGATTTTCCAAGCACCACCCAAAGGTTCCTTGAGGAGGACCCAAAGGCTGCCTAGATATTGCCTTGTCGGTGTCCATCTATGACCAAGAAAAACGCCCCGTACTCAGACCTACATCCCGTAGATTTGGAGATTAATACCCCAAAATTAAGCCTCATTAACCAACTGTAGAGGTATGTGCTCTTGTTCAGACGACTATCCGTCCGTCCCAACGTAGGTTTGACCCGTAATTCTACTGTAGGCGTGCTGTCAACTTAAGGGTTGAATTAGAAATTTACCCCACGTACTAACTTGACCCTAGCAAGTTATTTATGTATTTTTTTGTACATTAAGTTAGTTAAAAAAATATCATAATCGCAATTATATTTCATTCTTCAAAATTGGACTTTCCTTCTCAAAAGAAACCTCTCTAGAAACCTCCTTTGGGGATGAACCTCAAAAACAACTTTTAGATTGGATATTGATTGATTCTTCATAATTTTTTTGTGTCTTTTGATTGTATAAGTTATGGAAATCCTTCATATTTAGATAACTTTTCATCTAAAGAGTTCCTTTAAATGTTTTCAAAGAGATTTCATGATCAAATATTGTATTTTAAAATCTAGTCATAGGTTCTTTCTCAAATTGATTTAAAAAGCATTCTTATGATAAATTGATGATTATGTATTGATTATAAAGTGAATTGAAATCCAATTTCATGATGAATCCATGTTCTTTCCAATTGTCAAATAAGCCTATGTTATGGACCTTGGGATCTTTATCGTATGTTTATTGAATTAGGATTCTAAAAGGTTGAATTTCTTGTAGATACTGTTTTGTATGTAAAGTGATGGGAAATTTTTGATATGTTAACAATGATGATTAGGGTTTAGTTATTTGGTAAGCTGGATCTATATTCCCCTACTTTTTATAGAAGTAATGATGTATTGTACTTAATGTGATCTTAATCTTATAGTAATTGAATTATCATTTCGTTTATGTTATGATACATTTAGCTACTGTATTATACATGTATGGATGTTTAATTATGAATATTGATCAATGATTCTCAAAGCTTTTAGAATTGGTGAGTTTGTCGTACTTCTTCTACATTTATATAGAATTCATAGTTGAATTAACCTTGTATTGCATTGTGTAGTATGGCAACTTATGGTGGTGGTGCTTACCTTATTGTAAATATATATTTATGATGTGATCATGGCCTTTAAGTCAATTATAATATGAATGTGCGGTGATGATAATCATCCAATGTGAAGTATTGTGCCTAGTCTTCCATTCTAGTTTATGATCTAGGGTGTATTGCTAATGTTATGAGTATGTCAATGACTATGTTAGGTCTATATATGAACTATATGATTGATGATTGAATACATATGTGTAGTATGATCCCTACCTATGTACCCCTATATGTATGTGTTCTCTTAGTCAAGGTTAGGAGTTCTGGATGCAATTTGAAGTTATATTGTCTGCAATGCTAAATGATAGTGTGTGGTCTATGTATGGATGTGAATGGTGGTCTTAAGAGGGTGGATGTCTCAATGTGAAATTGATAGCCCTTATGGGATCATGTTGTCCGAGGTACACATAATCACACCTCATACAAACTTACAAGTGGTATAGCTTCATGGTGCATGTCTAATGAAAGGATATTCTCATATATACTAATCTCTACTACTCTGCATGTAATTATATCCATGGAGTATGTAATCTATCGATGATTTGATAGGTGTAATAGTATGGTTAAGTTTATTGGACCTTGTCTCTACATTGCACATGTGTTCCTTGATAGGATAGATCCTAGATTGTAATCTATGTATATGAATATGAATGCATGAGTATGTAATGAACATGTCTCATATGCTATGATTTCAAGTAAATTATATGATGAAGTATAAATAGGTATATTTTATAAATGTGTTTATATGAAATAATTACTCATATAGTTAGGCATATAAACTTATTCATAAATGAATAAAAGTATGAACGTGGGTGTTCCAAGGGTGTTTATGAGAATGATTTGCTCAGATATATGTACTTATACACACACATTAAAGCATGTATATGATTCTTCTATGTTTAACTTATAAAAAGAGGGTCTCTTGTAAGGTGTTTTAAATTGTATCCTAAAGGAGATGGTGCTTGAATATGCTATATCCATGTTAAAGGTTTTCTCACGTTATTAAGGTTGATGAAAGGACTCCCTCATATATGACCTATGAGCTAAGAATATGAGGAGTTATTATCCTAAAGCCTCTTTTTGTAAAGTAAGGGTAATAAAGGATATTCAACAAGGGGGACATAGTTTAGCTCCAATTGAACGTAGTGAGGGGTCCCCGTTCCCAATATGCGATGTCTTGGTCACCATAGTCCTCAGGAGGTGGATAACTACAATGCCCCATTTGGCATAAAGAGGGTTTCCATATATGGCTCCAAGTTCTATTAAGTATGTTTTTCCCAATAGGATGTAGCAAGTGATATCACCAAATATGGTATCAAGATATTAATGTTCCACTTTTGCAAGGTAGAGCACCTCCTTTTGGTATTAGGTTCTACAAAACCAGATTCCATGTTTAGCACCATTATTTTAGTATTGGTTAATGCTATAGTTTTCCTAAGGTTAAATGGTCAGTGGAAGTAAAGTTATTGACCCTAACTATATAACCTAAGAGAAGTTTACTAGTTTAGGTGAGGTATGGGACTATACCTATGCATTGCACAAATAGCTCTTCAAGGGAGTTCTAAGAAGGTGTTATATATGTATATGTATATGTTTATGTTTATTTTGAATGACATATTAGTGTTGTCTACTTGTTATCATGATATGCATGGTATGAATCTTATTGAGTCTATATGATGAGGTCTTAGCTTGCATGCATAATGTTTGTCTTTGTGTCTATATGATGAAGGTCCTACTTGGTATGCATGTAGTTGACTATAGTACCATGGTTGATGTATAAAGTACGTGTTAAGGGTCGTAGTATCTTTGTAGGTGTACTTAGTATGTGTGAGGTTGTGAGAACTCACACGTACATTGCACTAGTAGGCTTACAATAAAGTTATGAGTAGGGTTCTGTGATGTTTTAGTGAAGTGAAGTCCCAAGTATGTAAATTTTTACTATTGTCCTACAATTATGATGTTGGAATTCTTAACTTGTATGTGGTCTTGTAATGAGTTCTTTTGTGTGGTCCATAATGTATGTTGGGTCAAACATGTAGTATATGTCTTGTTATATGAAATGGTTCTATGAATGCATGTGTTGGGTTAATGAAGGTTGTATATATATATGATTAACTTGTGGCCTTAAGGTGATGCTTAGATGTTGATAGTGTAATGTGACATTATTCATACATTTCGCCAAGTATCACTAGAGGGTTGCTTGAGAAGTTAAGAAGTTAAGGAAATAATGAATTTACTTCGAATAAAGAATGAGCTTACGATAAATGAAATGTAGTTACTGTAAAGTGATGCTAAATGTGCCTTAAATGAAATACATGGTTTTATGTAATGTTTCGACTATTGTATATATCTAAATGAAGTATGTGAATTTTATAATGCTTATGGTCTCAATGTTTTTTTAAGTTTTCACCGAAGGCATGATGCATGGTTTCAAAGTAAAATATCCTCTTCAAATGCATGTTTTTGCACGGTTTTCATACTTAGTGCATTCTTGTACTAACATCATTCTTCTTCACCTTTTTTCATAAGTGTAGGTTATGGATGCTTAAAGGATGTCTCTAAGGTGAAGGGATTGATATGTGTTTCCCAAGATCAAGTAAACGGATCCTTAATTTCAAGGATTTCCTATGTCATGTTTTATGTAAAGTTATGTAATAGATAAGTAATATTTTATGTTATAAGGGTCGTGTCCCTTATGTACTCTAATGATGTTGAGTTTAAGATGAGAAAGTGACTTAGATACTTTAACTATATAAATGTTGTAGGTTATCTATATAATTGAAGTGATGTTCTATGAATGTTTTAAATTTTCCACTAAATTTACCTATGACAATGGGATGAATGATAACTATGGTCTTGTATGAGACTTCTGAGACGTCAAGTATGCCATGATACTTTTAGGGGATGCTCCCCCTCGTGACAAAATCCTTAGAGCTGAAACTCTTTTGGTCTTCATGTTCTTCTCCCAAAAATCCTCTAAAACATATTGATGAAAAACATAGATAAAAAAAATGCAAAAATATGATAATAATGTATTCTAACAATATAGTTCGACCAGTAAGCTAAAAACTAATCAAATATTGATCGTTTTCAACGATTAGTTCTCTAGTGGGATGCTCGGCGACATAAGTCATAATCCTTGAACGAATCGGCAAGTTGCATTTTGATAAGTTCATTACCTTCTTGAAGGTAGTCTAAAACACTTTGTGTTATAGATCACTTGGCGACAAGGCAATTCTTCACAAAATTTCTCGGCGATGCATCGACTACTCTTTTGAACCGCCGATTTGATCCTTTTATGTAAGGCTCATAACACTTTGGTAAAAGGCAACGTTCAGACCTATCGGTCAGTTGCCAAGTGTTTACTCGGTGGTCCTCACCCCTTTATTTTTTCATTCTTTTCATCCATTTTGCTCTTTTTTTCCAAGTACTATTCATGTTTTGACTTATAACGTAAAGTACAATTCAACGTTATCCAGTAGTAATTGAGATAAAACAAGAAATTAAGAATACTATTTCTATCAAAATATAGTCTTAAATGAGTCCAATCGGGTGGTCTCATCAACACCGCAATTTAAGATTTTGGTTGTCGTCAAGTAAACAATAAGTTAAGCGTTTAAAAAAGGGATGTCTTAAGTAGAGCTACACAAGATGCAATAATTAATGTACCCAATTCTTTATGCAAGGATCATTTGTATACCCAAAGATTCAAGTTATGATACACCATTACAAAATATTCTCAAGATTGCCACACTTGCTTCAAATTCAATAAAAGCATTACAATGCCCTCACATAACTGATGATTCTATTCTTACACATGTGATGTTAATCATTTAAGGTTAGAGAATCAAATACAACACTCAATCTCAAAAAGAATAACACAAGTCATGTTTTCACACATACTTTTCCCCTTATTTTCTTATCAACATTTTTATACTTTTTTAAGATCAAAAAGATGTTTTAAGGCTTGTAATGGGCTGAGTACAAAGGTATGGTCATTTAGTTTCAATGTATATGATACTCATAAGATTTTGTGCACACAACACTTTTCTGTATTTCCTCCATTGAATTCATTAGTTCTTAAAAGTTATCCCTTTATTAACTTCCCCATGATGTGTTAAGAACCACTTTTTTTTTATTATTGCAACTTTAAAGTATATTTAACAAAATATATTTTTCATTCTTTTATTTTTCTCTTTTATACTTTTTTTGTATGGAGGGTCTCCACTTTTCTCGACACAGTGGGTAGACGGGATCTTATTTGTAGTTTCTTGACTTGGTTTCTCTTTTCATCACATTCCCAACTTAGGATTTTATCCGAAGCTGGCTATGTTATTAAGAACAAATATAGAGAATTATGGGTAAAGTGTTATGAGAGGTCATCTTGTTGTCATGTTTTTTTCCAAAGAAAGGTAAGTCTTAAAAGGTGTTCAAGAGAAAATCACACAATCAAAGGTAGGTCGCAAAAGAGGTATTTGTCAAATTGAATTACACTTGTCAAAATTACCCAAGATCATATATGGAGAAAGCATTAGTTAGTCAATAATGAAAACAACAAAAATTTTATGGGTTGTCATGAATGGTTCAAGGTTTATAAAACAAGGCATCGACACTAAAGTCAATCAAGATACCACACGTTTTCTAGTGTGCAACGATCATTACAAGAGAATCAATTTGTGAATTGTCTAATCACAACAAGATTCAAATAGTTCACATATTTTGTATGAAACTTCATTTATACTCGTTGTAGTCTTACATTAATACTCATTTGATTGCGAGCACTATTCAAGTCATTGGTATTTATCAAAACCGATCCAAAAAATTTCCTATGAAAAGCCACATTTTCAAATATATACAAGAGGTCGCAAAAATTTATGAAAAATCTAAAAAAAATTGGAAGGGTCAAAATTATTTTCCAACTATTATCAAAAGGGATCCATATGACCAATCATCCACAAAATGTAGATAAATACAACCTAAGAAAAAAATAGCCAAAAAATAAACACAAAACACAAATAAAATTTGTAATCGCGCAAAAAAGTGGGCCTTACCCCACTACAAATAAAATCTATTCGTATTCAAATACTTATATTAAAAATCCATGTGTCAAACAAGAAAGATACAAATATGGCTAGAGGATAATCCTTAATGAATAGTTGTTTCCAATAAGAGTCCTTCGACAGATTTAGAATTAGTCAGAAGGAGAGATGGTGACTTAGGCGGTTAGCCAAGTTATTCAACAAGCTCCACACAGCTTCTATAAGCAACCCAATGTGCTTATTATCCACCCACGTTCTCGAATACTCATAGACGCTCTGATTTGACTTTTGCTCCAAACAATTAAAAGTTTAATAGTTAGGTAGAAGTGCAACCCGTGTTTCAAGCACCGATTGGTGATTAAAACACTTAAGAATAAAGATATGAAAATTAATGTGCAAGCGTTCAGTAAGAGGCATGGAAGCATGAAAACATGAACGGATTTGAAGATTTGAACCGCCTTCTGTTAAATTGTCTAGTATATTCCCATTCGGCGAGAGTCTAGAGTCATTCAACATTCCACCAAGCGATCATGTAATTTGCTGAGTTATACAGAAGTCCCCAATGATTTTGAAAATCGAAAATGCAATAAAAATTGGAATCGTTGAAAAAGATGGTGGTTCGCCAATAATTCCTGTGGCTCGGGCAGTTTTATGGACTCAAATCATTATGATATCTTGAATCAAAAGGCAGATAATGTTGAGTTCGCCAACCTCTTTAGTTACATGCCGAATGGACCTGTTTCTTGACAATGACTTCTCTTTTGAACAATTATCTTACTTCAATCAATACAACCAAGACACTATTATTTTACCAAGACCCAAATAAAAGATAATATCAGGTTTTTAGGTCGCCTAAAAACAATGTCTTAGTTAATGTCATGGAATGGTAGAAATAATAAGCTACTCTTAATCGTCGTAGTCAGCCATGGTGTATTTAGGCGAGTCTTCAGCGAATGGTTTATAGGGATGTGCCATTAAATGGGTGATTTGTGCATCCTGCAACTACATGATCATGGAGTTTGAAGTAGATGTTTCATTTCACATTTCAGCGTTTTCCTTCATATCATTCAACCTTTTCTCTTGTTGTTCATGTTTTTGTTCAATGATCGAAAAGAATTCATCGTTTCGCGCACCTCAATGCCTTTTCTTTTGTTAACACTCTTGGAAAGAGAACTGCTTTTCTTTTTCCATGGCGTGCACTTCAAACTTCATGACTCTGTTATCTAGATTATACAATTTGGTAACTTGTGCAACCTGCTCTTGCTTCTTTTTTGACTTCCTTGTTAAATTCTACCTTGTCATCAAAGAATTTTTCTACAACTTCGTTAGGGTTGGTGCACCACACACCCTCGAAGAGTTGATTGTCTGTACTTCTTTCTTCGGATCCAACACTCCTATAGAAAATTATAGTAGCGCTCTCTCAATCATACAATGAGACATGCATAGTTGTAGCATTTCTTGAAACTTCATCTACATACTATGAATTTTCTTGTATCGCACTTGTTTTAATGTCTGGAGGTCCTCCCTGAGGTTTACTAGTTTTAAAAGGGGATGATTTGTGTGTTACCCATAATGACTATCCATTTTTTAATATACCTTGTTTAGATATTCGTAAAAGCAAATCAAAACAATAAATAAGGTTAGTAAAGATACAACTAATTAAAAACAAAAACTCTACTCACTACATCTAATCAAGTAACACCACTCCGCGGTAGTGGCACCATTTTTATATTTTGTGTAATCAACGACACAACTTTCAATACAAGTGTCTATGATAATGCAATAGTAAAGTAAAACAACCAAGGATTGCAGTCATTTCAACAAGGAATGGTGGTGAGAATTAATAGGAAATTAAAATTACGTTCTAATTAGTCCTAGTTCAAGATATTACCAAATAAAAATATTATAAATCAATAATAGGGTTACGCAATGTCAAATATCATTGGGGGGTTTTGTCACTAATAGTAAAAAAATGAAAATAACAAGATAACTAAATCAAGCGAGGGGGGATTCTTGGGATGTGATAGGAATTCAACTTAATATAAATTTTTGAGAACATACTTTCAATAGAATATTTATAGTATAATTGTGACACACAATGCTTTATGGGGGACAATCTCTCTCTGTCAATTAACTTACCCCATTTAAAATGCATTTCACTCAGACACCGACTTCCCGGATGAAGACGAGCCTATAACTTAAATCACTCACTCGCTGAATTTGATTTTGTCGGATTTATACCAGGCTTACTCTATTGAGCTCAGCCTCATGTTGACCCGTTCCCACTGGACATAAATTTAGTAATCTTTGTTTTAGGACTTCTCTCTCTAGAAAAATTAAAACACATAAATAAACTTGTATTTTCCACTACATATTCATTATCTTCATACACACCTACTAAATAAAATCTCAATCAAACTATAATAATCTATAAAAAAAACAATACCTAACAACAACCTTAACCCGTATTAAAAAGAACACCCCAAGAATCGGGATTTTAGCTATACCTAAACAAGAGGTAGAAATTTATACCAAAAAGATCTTGTATTTATGTAGGTATGGATATTTTAGTATTGTTACAGCCCAAGGAAGAAGAAATCAAAATATCCAAGTCCAAATCCTTTGAGTTGAATGTCACATCCGGGTATCATCCCCTACACGTAGCAACGTTGTCGTCCTCATCGATGACTAAGACTACCCTCTTATCTTACATCATTATATTCGTAGGTTAGAATGCGGAAAATTTAAAACATTTCTATATCTATCTTGAGGTTTACATAGACCTCTCGCATACACATAAAATATTCATATCGAGAATACGTAGACCATTCATATAAGAAGATTACTTAGTCTTCTACTTTTATTGCACTTACATATATAAAAGATATAAGATAGTCTAGAAACTGGATATCTCATCTCATAACCATCTAAACAAGAGTATAACAATTGGGCATAGCCTATACATAAATACGATAAAAGCCACATATAGGCTATACAATCTTTAGTACTCAAATGAAAGAAAATGAACATATTGTCTTCAAGACTAATCAATATCCGAAGCTAGAAAATGGCATTGTCATCGCAAGCCTTCAACTACCGGAACCTAAAATCTTAGGGGGAAAGGGAGAAAATGGGGTTATAACATCACTTGTACTAAGTATGAGACCACAACATAAAATCATGATAAAGAGGGACATTTCAAGCAAGTATGCAATTTACTTTGAAAAACCTTATGCACATTTCAAGAAACTATACCAATCAATAAAACATATTCACTATGACAAGACTATGTACATCACAAGACCAACCATACTAATTCTAATAAAAAACATGCATATAAACGTAATTGAATAAATAGTCAAGAAAACCCTAACAACAAATCATAACATCATCTAACATGGATAATATCACCATATACATATCATTTACACTGATAATCATATACATATATAAGAACATCCTCCTAATACTTTCTTCAAGGCTAAATAATGAAATGTATAGGTAGAGTATCATACCCCTACCTAGACTAAGCTAATACCCTTAGGTCATACTAGTTAGAGTTCATTCTTTTAGTTCATTTTACCTTTTGGAAAAATCTTGCCTTAATTGTCATAGACCACATGAGCTAATGTTCAATCCGGTGTCATGGAACCCTACACCGGAGGAACACGGACTACTCGCCAAGATAGTACCAAAACATGAACATTAGTTCAATCTTTATGGGGGTAACATAGTTCAAGAACTAAGAGATATAGTTGGGACCCTCTTTATGCTACATGCATTATAGAGTCCAATCTCATGAGTACATTAGTGATCCTACCTTCCTTATGTGTCAAGGGACACTACGCACTCTAGTTCACTTGGTACTAAGCTAGAGTCCTTTTTTGAAATGTCTTTAATACCTTATTAATAATTATAGCTTAATGTAGGTTATAGGGTGTATTCCTTATGTAATAATCATCATAGCTCAATAAGAATTGCATGAGTATCGTACTTTCATTACAATTTATATAAGTGAGGTTATCACATTTATATAATCACATCATGATATGGCACATTGGTAAGTTATCACCATCCTTATAACATTTAAATCTTATCCAACAACTCACAATCCATATTTCAAGACAATATCATCACTTAATCACAATAAATCATAATTGAACTAAAGAATAGAGATCACAAGACTTACCCCGTCTCCTTTACAATTTTATCCTCAAGTCCGTACCATTAACCATCCAATTCTACCCAATAATGAAATCATACAATAACACCATAGTAACCAACATAATAATTAAGTCAATTGATTGACTACACAACATCACTAGTTCATAGACTAGAACTAGAGACTTAGATCAAATTCATAATCTGTTTCACAATCTAGGTCAATTAGGTACAACATATCACAATCTACTCATAATTAGTATAATAAAAATATAGGATAGTAATTCACACACTAACAAAGCCAATTATATCAATATTATACAATTAAACTAAAGATCACAACCTAGGATTAAGAAGAAAAGGTCATCTTCCACAAACTAGGTTAATGCATCAAGAATTAGTGTAATGTAATTGTCATACATGTTAATACACTCATTATACCAATAAAAAACATAAATAAAGCAATTCTCAATCTCAATTTCCTATTGGAAGAAAATCCACTTTGAACTCAACTTTTTGAAATCATTTTGGAGGAACCCTTTGGGGAAAGGGATCACAAAGGTAAAAGGGATCCCATACCTTGTTGATTAATGAAGTTTGATGGAGAAACTTAACGTTTAGCATCTCAAGAACAATCTTGAACATAACTTTCTATGGTTTTCTTCTACTTCGGAGTGAGAAAGAAGAGACAAAGAAGAGGAATTTGGTGTTTTGAATTATGAGGGCTAAGGTTAGTTTTATTAGGTTAGAGTCTTTATATAGTTCATTAACCAACATTATTAGACCTCCAAAAAACCATAAATAATTAAATAACCACCTAATTAATTAATTTAGTCAACTCAAAAATGTTCAGCAAACTAGTATGCTCACAGACGAAAGCACGACTGATGCCCCTTTTGTCAAACGACGGCCAAGGGACCAACCATCCTTTTGGTCCATAGTTTTTGAATGAGGCTTTCCAAAACAGGATTCCAAGGAATTTGGGTAATTTACCATCGATGGTTTCCATCCAAGACCCATCGATTGGACCACGAGCCATCGCCTGCAACCTTCATTGGACACTACCTTTTGGCTGTTTTTGCCAAATTACGAGGGTCCTCCTCAAGGACTCTTTGTTTTTTCTTTGGAGAGTCGTACCCATACGTTTCGACTATAAACTAACTCTATTATGCTTTAGACACCTTACCACTAAATTTCATCATTTTCCGAGTCTTAAAACTTAGTAAAAAAGACTAAGGCACACAAGCACCTCATTTAACTAGTTTTCGTACATAATGGACGTTCTTTGACATTTTGATTCTAAAACTTCATAAATGAATTAAACACTATTTTGGACGTTAAAATAGTGACAAAACCCTTAGACACTCATGTTGGTCTATATAACACGCCTTAGAATTTTGGAGTGTTACATTGAAACTTTGTCTTCCAGTTCTTCTCCCAAAAACTTTCGAAAAACATAGAGCTCAAAATAAAAAAATATGATTATAATATATTCTAACAATAATAATTCTATTTGTAAGCTAAAACACTCATCAAATTTATAGTTTTGAATGATTAGTGCTAACTGGGATGCTCAGCGGAATTAGTTGGAATCTGCAAACAAATTGGTGATTCACCCTTTAATAATTTCATCGTCATCTTGCACATAGTCCAAGCATCTCCATGTTGTGGAGCACAAGAACAAAAGGAACTATTTCACCTAAATTCTCCTTGATGCACCGACTTCTCCTTTCTACTGCAGATTTGATCCCTTCATTTAATGCTCATCATAGTAGAAGAAAAGGTGATCTTTGGAGCTAATAGTGATCCGCCAATTTGACTCTGAAATCATTAGGTCTTCATTTCTGCATTCTTTTCATTCCTTTTTCTTCTTTTTATTTTTTTCCAATTAGTTTTCATGCTTTGCCTCAAACTTAAAATATTGTAAAATCAAGGTTATTCACTAGTAATTGAAATAAAAAAAATTGCAAAATTTAAATGCATAATATACAAACATAACAAACATTACAAGTCATTTCATCACATAACAAAATAATTAATTTATAAGCCATTTAATCAGTTTATGATTTGACCTTATGTATCTGTAACTTTGTTAATGTGTGAATATCGTTCCATACGACCATCCAAGCTAATTACCATATTCAGACCACTAAAAGTAAACTTAGCATTCTTCCTTTTCATCATTGGACAATACGCATACACATGGAACATAAATATTTTTTTATTAGTCATGCCAATAAAGGTGACTCATAATATAATCCAAGTGTAGCTTTCATAATTACATTAAGCATATAAGTTAGCATTCTTCAGTGGCTTAATTTAGAGGTCTTTCATTCATTATTTATGAATCCATTAGAGAAATAAATATGATAATCTAAAAGTTACTCGTGCAATGCATGGATGACATCTCATACTACAACCCATACTTCACAAAACTTCTCAAGAAACCATAATGAAAATCTCACATGATTCGAGTACACATCAACCGACATAGACATACTTCACAAAACTTCTCAAGAAACCATAATGAAAATCTCACATGATTCGAGTACACATCAACCGACATAGACCACGAGAGAAGACTATGGAATCATGTATAATATTACCCCACACAAAAATAAGGTGTCCCACGTGCGTTAGGTATAACTAGACACATTTTAGCTTAGGTTGAACAACTACCTAATAACATATGTGGGAACATATTTATGCGATAAGAAATATGTTTATTGAAATCAGGCCTAACATAAGGAATCTTCCGTCTTACAATATCCACTAGCTATTTAGACTCCATTCCCATTGAGTAGTTAATTCACATTACATTATTGTACTTGGAAGGGCCACAAACATTAGGCCTACCGACCCAAGGTACATTACACATGAAAGGGCCACCACTATTAGGTCTACAAAATCAAGGTACATTAAATGTATAATTCTCAAGAAAGTGCCACCACCATTAGATCTACCACTTAAAGGTTCATCATTTCACACAAGAAAAGTTTGCCAACATTAGGTCTACCACTTCAATGTTGATCATCACATTAGCTTTTACACTCATCGTGGTTGAATGAGCTTGTAGGTTATATTTTTTAGTTTTTGAACTGTTCTTTTAACTTGAGTCAATTAATTTATGGGTAATTGTAGATAAAGGAGTTAATCAGTAGTTAATGGGTAAAAGTGATAATTTATTTAAGACCATATACCATTTAGTATACATCACTTTTTAATTTTTAACTAGTGTTTCTTTACAGGAAAATATTTTAACCCTAGAGAGAGGCAAACATTTTGTGACTTCAACAACAATGTGACGAACAACTGTAACTCCAACAAAACATCAGATTTATGTATTTATATAAGATTGTTGGATTTTAATAACCTATTTTAATTAGTATTAAATGGATCCTTGGTAGACATGAATAAAATTATAATACAAAATGTAAAGTTGAAAATATATTTGACAGCGTACACAATTCAAATGGAAATTTCATTATGGAAGATTGATGATATACTATGGAAATATAATAATCATTACATTGTATTGTTGGAAGTAATTGGACGGGAAAATATATGTATATATATGTCTTCAGCAATGTTCTGAATTTACCAATAAAGTGCCATCCACTAATTTCGGTACTGTCTTGGTATGTAAAATAGAGAGTAAATTTATAAAAATATAATGGGTACCGAATTGAATACTTGAAAATCTACTGGCTTTCGTTAAATAATTTTCATAAACAGGGTTTGGGTTCTTTAGAATACTTATTATTGTTATAATATCATAATTCAAATTTCCCTATATTAATATCGGGAATTAATTATTGATGTATTATAATACAAGAACTATTAGAGTTGATATTTGAAAATTTGAGAATTAACCCTAGGCTTGAAACTTAAAAACATGATTTTTGGCTTGGGTGAGTTTTTTGGTCTAGGATAGACTTATAGTAATGTTGGTGTACTTATCTTCAAGAGGTTTTAGTGATTTTTTTGAAAAATCTTTATTTTTTGAATCTCTGTCGTGCGTCCTTGAGCCGTTTTTATTTTTATCGTATCACTCTATTCACTTTCACATATAGTGATGAATCGTGCGTAGTTCATTATATGAGCCATTAGTTGATGTTGTGTATGATTTAAATGTTAGATTTGATATTAAGGTGAAAGTAATATACTAATAGAAAGGATGTGTGGTTAGACATAGAATCTTTAACAATTTTATGGGGTTGTGTATTACTTACCCTAGTAAAGTTAATAGTAGTTGTGTGATATAGATAATATCTTGAGTTGTGTAAAAAATGGAAGTGGAATGATTAAATGGATGTCTAGATAATGGACATGTAACTTCAGAAACTACCATAGGTAAAGTTATACTAACAAGAATTGGTTGGTTTTCAAATAAGATAGTAGTGACGCACCAATAAAGGCTAGAATTTCTACTATGATTTTACAGATTGTGTGTATATTAAATATACCGTGATACGATTACAAAAATAGATGCTTACATGGCTAGAGTTATGAAGTGTCTGAGTATTGATATTTACCAAGCCTACGAAAGAATATTATACCTTGGTCAAGATACAAAACTTGTTTAACAATATTTTAGAGATTTCAATGGGTAGAAATGTGTCACCTATTTGTATTTGATCTTCTCAATAGGAATGATATATGCTAGTGGTTCTAATAAAAAAAATTGTGGTATCATACTTATGGAATATGGAAACGGATCTGTCGATTTCCAAGTATGAATACTAAATACTTAAAGAGTTGTCAGTTGTATGACATACTTGTATACTGATATTTGATGTTACAATCACATTTGCAAAATCATCTCGGTTGTTACTACAAAAGTTTGATGTTAAGATGCGTGTATAAAAATATTTAAGCGGTTAATCCTTGAAAGGCATTAATGCATTAAGTTTGGAAGTGTATCCGTAGATTTTTAAATGAGGACTGGTAATTTCATCGTAAGGCTCAAGAAAGAGGATAAATATTTCGAGGACATGATTATGAGAAAAGGAAGTCCTAAAGTCCTAAATGAAGGAAAGTGAGGTTTTTGGTTTAAAATGTGTATAAAAGTTGGTCATTCCTTCGAATTGGATTGGTATAACTAGGATAATGGTGTCATATTATTAAAAAGGTTGTCTTTGCGGTGATGAAAAGACCTAACAATGAATAATGGTAATAGGGTTTTGTGATGGACTTTGATTGAGATGAAATTATATAATAATAATAGTTGGTTTAACGAGTTTAGTATGGTAATAATGACTTGCAAGCATCCAATGTTGTGATGTTCCGAAATTTGATGGGTTATATGGTTGTATAGAAAGTTGTAGGATATGGTGAAACAACGCTTGAATAGAATTTAAAGGAGTTAAATGTATATAATTAGTGAGATATATTTAGCTTTCTTATTGAGGAGAGAACAATGATATTTACTTTGTTGTAAGGGACAAAGGTGTATCTTAAGAATAAGTGCTCAACTCTATTAAGAAAAACTTTATTCCATCTGTTTTCCTAGATTATTATGATCGTTTTACATGTCATTTATATCAGTTAAAAGTTGTTGGATAAGCGTTAAAAAAGAAGTCTACACATGTTTGACTCGAGTGTGGTAATAAGTTTTTTAATTGTTTTGAGTTTGATGATGAGTATTATTTGATTTTTAGAGAGAGATATTATAAGGTCAATGAAAATATAATCAATGATTGAGTAAGATATGTGAATTCATAAAGGTCTTTACTGTATGAGTTCATGTAGAAAGATAATGGGACTATGTTACATGGTGGTGATAAAAATTAAAATTTTTGATGGTGATTTATGTTTGTGGTAGTATATTTTTCAAGGTATGGATTAGAATGTTGAATGTTGTGCGCTTTTATATTAGACTTTGAGTCATGAATGTATTTTAAAAGATCCGAGTGTCATTCGAGGATGAATGTTTCCAAGTGGGGGATATTGTCAAGACCTTCAAAATGAACTAAAGTATATAGAGCCTCACATGTGCCTAAAAATGGTAATAACATGTTATTACAGTGTTTTAAATCTTGTATATTCGATTTGAAGTTGTTTGGAGTTCAAACATCCAAAAACAACCAAGACGTTCGAAAGTAAGTTTTTGGACGTGCTACTGTGTCATGGTATATTTGCTTTGTTTTTATTTGTTGTTCGATCCTAAAAAAATAGGAGTTGAGTCTAGTCGTAATAAAAATGTTTAGGGTCAAAACTTCCGGTTACGATTCCCCAAGGACAGAACGAGGGGTTCTTGTGGATTACCCAACCTTGGAACAACAAGCTCCCCAAGGGAGTAGACTTTTTGTTCATCAACGAATCCAGTTTGTATCTGGGATATGGTTCACCAGAGTCACTATTTATGGTCCGCGTCACGGACTCTACTGTCCTAAAACTTAATTCAAAAATTCATGTGGGAACAGCTCCGCGATGCAGACTTGTTCCCCGATGAAAATTCTCAAAATGAAGGTTAAGTTTGACATGTCTATAAGTCCAAATAAGTATGGAGGTGTTTTGGAAACTTTTGGTGTTGGTTATTATCTGTTTTTAAGACCTACTTAACCCCTTTCTCAAGACAAAACCCCAATACCCAAAAATCCGAAAACTCTCTTCTCTTCCAAATTCTCTAGTAAACTTCCATTGAAGACAAAACTCAAGATTCAGGCTAGGGGCTGGATTTATGGTTTCTTCTTTGATTTTTTATGGGTCTTCAATCAATAAGGTATGGTAATTGTTGATCCTTAATTATTCTTCAATTTAAGGAGTTCAATCAAATATTTTCAAATGTTATTTTGAAGACCAAAATTCCCAATTTTCAATCTAAGCATGGGTTCCTTGAAATACTTTTTTATGATGATTTCCTATTAAATAACTTGAAGAACCCATGATCTCCTTAACCTCTCAAATTATGATATAATATGGGTCTTGTGATCTTGATCAGATGATGATTAGATTATGTTTAGATTGTAATGAGTTGCTTAGTTCTATATTCATTTATGTCAATTGATTATGAGTTCGGGAAGAATTTATCAATGATGAGCATTGGCTTGGAGATTTGGTAAATTTTGACCTATTTTTCCAATTAGCTTAGACTGTATATGGAATTCTTATGCTTGGCATCGTTCACTTATGGTAGAGATGTTTACATTCTTGTATATCTTTATGTGTTGTGTGTTGTGGCCATGACCTTGATGGCATTAGATATAAGATTAATTGATATAGTGATTTCATGTTTATGAAGTTGATGGTTGTAACCGTTTATTCTAGTATCATATTCTAAATGATTGATGTTATGTGAAGTTTTATGTATAATCTTCAACATTGGTTGCATGTTTTAGGTGTTTGGATGATGTTGTATATATGTGGATAACCATGTTAGGGTTAGGTGAGGTCTATATGGCTAATAATGATGAATACTTTTGTAGCATGACCCCTACATGCGAAATCCCTATATGAATATATGATCAATGTATACTAGGAGTTTTTTATTATAATGTTGAATATGTAATGTGGGCTTCTAGTCTGTATTCTTTAATACTCTAGATGTGTTTGGCTAAAGACTTGAGGAATGTTGTACATGTGTTCTGATCTTTAGAGGGCGTCTTCCACAATATTATGTTATTGGCATTATGTTATCATGTTGACTAATGTACACACACTTCATGCATGTCTATGTGTAGGATAGATTCATGAAGGTTAAGGAAAGGTTAGTTCTCCTGTGCATTATTATGTGTTACTATGGATGTAAGAGTCTGATTAATGAGGTTATAATTTGAGGGTGATAATCGGTGTCGCTTTCACAACCATTAAAATTTTTCAACAAATGTGACAGTCCCCTTATTGAGGATCCCTGATGGATCTATTACCCAGTCAGCAGTCTAACCTCAACATTGGCCCAGTCAACCTCTGTTCTCTTCTCTATAATTTGATGGCCCAACTCTATGCCTTCTTAAACCATAAAGTGACATTTATCTGAATTTAGCACCAAATTACAACCTCACATCTCTCAAACATCTATGCAAAATTATTAATGCGCGACCGAGTGAGGCGCCAACAACAGAAAATCATCCATGAACACCTCAATAGTATCCTCCACCATATCAAAAAATATCGACATCATACAACTCAGGAACGTAGCCGATGCATTACATAACCTAAATGGCATCCTTTTGAATGCGGAAGTCCCATAAGTACAAGTGAAGGTTATATTTTCTTGATCTTCCGGTGCAATAGAGATATAGTTGTGTATCCTGAATAACCATCTAGAAAAAAACAAACTTTTGCATGCAAGTTTGTCTAACATCTAATCCATTAAGGGATTGGGAAAATGGTCCTTTTTAATCCAAGCATTCAATATCTAGTAGTCCATGCAAACTCTTTATCCGATCACTTCCCTCATCAAAAAAATTTTGGTCCTTTTATTAGGTACCAAAGTCATTTCACACTTTTTAGGCATGCACTAAACAGGACACACCCAACTTATGTCCGCAATAAGATAAATGACTCGAGCAATCAACCACTTGATGATGTCCTTTTTCCCTACTTCTTTCATAGGTTGATTCAACTTTATTTAGTGCTCAATACTTGATTGTAATATAGCATGAGTTTGATTTTTGTTAACAAATACCGTTAGGGATCCCAATAATATCCACAATAGTAAATGAATGGCTCGGTTGAACCTCTTCAACATCGCGACTAAGCACTTTATATGTTGCCATTCAACTCTGCTAAAATAATCCCTGGAAAAATGTCATCTATACCCAAGAATACATACCTTTGATGAGGTGGAAGTTCCTTAAGGTATGATTTTGGGGCCTCAACAATAGATGGTCTCGCAGGTGGAGACTCGCGATGCTTCATATCCAACTCCAATTTTTTATCTTTGATAGATATTCGTTTTGTTCAAGTGCAGCCACCAAAGCATCATACTCTTCAATACCATCAACTTCAAAATTTATGATGACCGGTTCTAGTGCAGCAACACTTAGTCGCTCTTCAATATGCAATTCGGATACACTATGAACTGTATTGAATATAACAAATACCGTTTGGAACTCAAAACTCAGCTTTATGGACATATAGATATTGGAAGTTGCTTCTTCATTATTCAACCAAAATTTCATTTGTCCTTTTTCCATATCTACTAATGCATCTCCAATGGCAAGGAATGGTCTCTCTAGAATAATGGGGATCTCAAAATCAACCTCACAATCAAGAATCACAAAGTCGGTTGGAAAGATGAACAACACCACTTTCAGAAGCACATCATACAGTACACCTATTGGCCTCTTTACACTTTCATCAGCCATCAGTAACCGCATCATAGTAGGCTTTAGGTCCCTTAAACCTATCTTCTTATAAATGGACACTGGAATGAGATTTATGCTAGCACCAAAATCACACAACTCTTCAGCAGAGTGTAGCAAGTCTATCATATATGAAATAGTGAAGGCACTCGGATCCTTCTTCTACAGAAGAGAGCTCGTAGCGATATCACTACAATGCTGCATTTCTCTGTCATCATCCTCAAAACTCACTGACCTCTTATTTGTTAACATATAATTATAAACATGGAATAACCATGCATTTCCTCCAAAGATTATATCAAGAGGACATTGATGGAAAGTTTTTTTCAACATAGTGATAAATCAGCGAGATTTATACTCTTCCATTTTCTTCACTAATCACTGTGTGGACCACTTTCTGAGATAAATATGCTTCTTTCGTGTGTGGAAAGTTGTTTCACACTTTCAGTGGAGATATGAGTATTAAACAAGCGTCCAAGAGTTGAAGAGTAAATTTACTTCTATACTTATGTTGGTACTTCCAGAAGGTACAGAAGGCTATGCAGTGTAATGTGATGCTTCAGGAGTGGGATTAGGTTGTGTATAGATGCATCATGGTAAAGTTATAGCTTATGGCTCAAGGCAGATGCAGCCACATGAGAAAAATTATCCAACCCATGATTTAGAGCTACCAGCAGTTGTGTTTGTTTTGAAGATATGGTGACACTACTTGTATGGAGTTCATGTTAAAATTTAGACTCATCACAAAACCTTGCAATATATCTTAGGAAAAAAGACTTAAATCTGAGGCAGCGAAGGTGGGTGGAGCTATTAAAAGATTATGACATTGACATCTTATATCATCCCAGTAAAGCTAATGTAGTAGCTGATGATTTAAACTGTAAAATAATGGCAAGCACTTATCGGAAGTCTGTGGAAAGACTAGATATGACTAAGAATCTGTGCCAACTAGTGAACTTGGGCGTTCACTTTGTTGAATCTCAAGACGAAGGGGTTATTGTGGAAAATGCGGCACAATCCTCATTAGTTGTGGAAGTTAAAGAGAAGTAGTACATTGATCCAATACATTTACAACTTAAAGAGAATGTACTATATGGTATGACAGAGGCATTTAAGATTAAGAAATACAAAGTACTTCGATGTCAAAACAAATTGGGTGTACCTAATATAGATGAACTAAGTAAAAGGATCATGATGGAAGCACATAAATCAAGATACTCTGTTCATCCGGGGTCAACTAAAATGTATCATGACTTGAAAGAAATGTAATGGTTGGGGGACATGAAGAAGAACATTGCAGAATTCGTCGCTCAGTGTCCAGAATGTCTATAGGTAATAGTAGAACACCAAAAGCCTAGAGGTTACATGTAACGTATAGAAATTTCAATTTGGAAATGGGACATAATAAAGATGGTTTTATCACTGGTTTGCCTCGCTCATTCCGGAACTGTGACTACACATGAGTAATAGTTGACAGACTTACCATAGCAACGCACTTCTTGCAATTGAAGACTACTTATACAGCTGAAGAGTATGCAAGATTGTACATTAAAGAGATAGTTCGACTACATGGAGTGCCAATCTCTATAATACCTTATAGAGTTGCTCAATTCAATGCAAATTTTTGGAAGTCGTTTCAAAAAAGTTTGGGAACACAAGTGAATTTAAGTACAGCCTTTCATGCTCGAATTGATAGCCCAGCAGAAGGTACAATTCAGACACTTGAGGATATGTTGCAAGCTTGTATATTAGATTTCAAGGGTAGCTGGGATGATCACCTACCACTTATTGAATTTGCTTATAACAATATCTACCATTCGAGCATAAAAATGGCACCTTATGAAGCTTTATATGGTCAAAAGTGTAGATCACAAATTGGATAGTTCAAAACAGGTAAGACTGCCTTAATTTGGCAAGATCTTATTCATCAAGTTGTGGAATAAGTCAAAGTGATAAAGAAGCGGCTAGAAACAACTCAAAGTTGACATAAATCATATAATATTAGAAGGAGAGGACTAGAATTTTATATAGGGTATTGGGTGTTATTGAAGGTGTCTCCGATGAAAGTGGTAATGAGGTTTTGGTAAATAGGGAAAGTGAGTCCACGCTATATAGGGACATATAAGATTATCTAAAATTTCGGCCAAGTAGCCTATGAGTAAGAGCTGTCACAAGAGCGTTCATCAGTTCATCCAGTGTGTCATGTCTCAATGCTACCAAAATGCGTAGGTGACCAATCTCGTATTACTCCTACTGAAGATCTCCAGGGTACAGGAGATCACACTTATGAAGAAGTACCCATTGTTATTCTAGATTGACAAGTTAGGAAGTTATGAAAAAAAGGAGTAGCTTCTGTAAAAGTAATATAGAGAAACCAACAAGTAGAAGAAGTTACATGGGAAGTGGAAGAAGCAATAAAATTGAAGTATCCTCACCTCTTCAAGACTTGTGAAAAAGATCAAAATGTTAGTGGAAGCGTTGAAGAGTAACTATAAGTTTATATGTTCAATGTGATTAATAGTAGTACCAACTTAGGCTTGAACTTGTTTGTGCTGGACAACATTGCTATCATTCGAGGAAGAATGTTTTAAGGGGGGGAGGATGTGATGGCCTGTAATATGTTTCTGCTAGTTCTATTCATGTGATACATGATATAGACTTAAAGTTTAGGTGAGGGATCATGTTTCTTATATGGTTAGTGTTGGTTTAAACTCAGAAGGTGATGTAACGCCTTACACATTTAAGCATGTGTATTGCAAGTTAAATCTGGTAGAATGTGTTTAAGTAGATATAGTAAGGTGGTAAGTGAGCTTAAAGATAAAAGATAAGTGCTAAGTTAAAGAACAATGGATTAACATTCAGAAATTGAAATAAAATAATTGAGTTGCTTGCTTGCCTTTAATTTAACCTAGTAGTTGCATCACCTACTTGTGCTATAATATAGTTTAAGGGCCAAATTTAATATACCAGATTTAGGCTTATATTAATGGGCTGTCACTTGAATCACAAACCGATTAAATGAAATTTAAATTAAAAAGAAATACAAATATCCAAATTTGCCAAGGCCCAATATTGGATAAAGCCCAAGTGTAAGCAACTAGGTGCAGCACCTAGTCTGATCTTTGGAGCTGCTTGATGTCCACAAGAAGTTGCATCACCTACTTGACCAATTAGTGGATGGAAAAGAATATTCTTGTGGTCAATATAACTCTATATATATATATCCAATATGAGCAGATATTCTTCATCCATTTTAACACATAAAAATAAAATTTAACTCGAGCTCTCTCTCTCTCTTTTATCTCAAGGATTAAACAAGCAGCCTTAAAGTTTTCTAGGGTTTTTGAAGCAACCCTTATATATGGAAACCAAGGTAAGTGAAAACTCATGGATTTAGATTAATTCTGCGATGGATGATTAACAAAACATGTTTATTCATGCTCTAATATAAATACATAATAAGAATATTTCCAACAGTTACTGCTCACTTCCTTAGTTATTAAAATACCTTTCTTTCTTCTTTGGTTCAAGTGTGAAGGAAAGCTTAAGTTCTAAAAGAATTCAAGTTATAAGAAGAAGTTCCAAAAATTGAGGTAAGCTGACTGCTCCATTTTTTTCTTCCTTATGCATGAGTTGGAGTGAGGAATTAGTGTTGTGCTTTAATGAAGAACTCAAAGGGGTGGTGAGTTCCATAAATGTTTATATGATAAAGAATATTTGGGGTTATTCTACGTATATTATTGTTGGCGCAGCTTGGTTGATCTTGGGAAAAGGATGTTTAATGTAGGTGATGGCTAGAGAGTGAGGGTGTGGTGATACACATTAGGTTAAGGGTTGTATGGGCTCATTGTCTGTCAAGTTAGCTAATATTTTACAAGGCTCATGGTGTGATAGCTGCTAATTTTAGTTTACCATGACTTAAATTGTAGATTAAAACCAAAAAGGGGAGTTTGAATCGTGATAGTATATTAGTCCGAGGCTAAGGTATGTAATACTATTCGATTTTATATCCCTTTGGCATGAAATCCGACTTCTGCAATTAATATCAATGAAGTGAATCTCATAAGTTCTATTTCTAGAAAAGAAAACGTAGTGGCAGTATGCTATCTCCAAATAACTAACAATATCTCCCCCTCTCCGTAGTGCATAGAACTACTTTATTATCTCTTCACTATTTTATACTTGTGTAATTATCCCCCATGTGCTGGTATAGAAATGGTAATTTCAAAAACAAGTCTTCAAATCCTCCTATTTTTGTTTGAGTCAATTGTGTTGTTAATCCCTTAAAGTAATGTGTTGATTTTACATAGCTCCTTATGTCATTGTTATTTCCTTCAAATATTATTTTAATGTCTTCGTTTACTAGTCCAAACTTCCATATCTCCAAAACGATTATGAACACCAAAATAACATCTCAAAAGAGTTATGAACTGATAAACAACAAATTCAAAGATTAAAGAATCTATGTGAAAAAATATATATAATTACGAGTGGCATCTCAGGGGCGAAAGCTAGCATGTGTCTATCCCAACTGGTCCATAAGAGTGGCAGCTCAGAGGCGAAAGCCTAGCATGGGCCAATCCCTATTGGTATAGAAGGGTGGAAGCTCAGTGGCAAAAGCCTAGCATGGGCCGATCCCAAGTTGTGTAATTATGAGGACCTCATCCCAGGCTTAATACGCCTAGAATGGGTCATCATATTCTACAACTGATAAGATGGTCACTTGTATCACATGTCCTACAAAGATTATAACATACAGAAAAGTAAAAAAAAGAATGTAATTTACTTGACCCCACGAGAGTAAACAAATGTGGTCTTCTCTCCTAATCTATGCATTCATATATTGCTATTTGATTTCATTTGATCTCTCGTATTACATATGCTAATGCCTTACATATTCAGTACATTTTTCGTACTGAAGTCCCTTGCGAGGGACACTGCATTTCATGCTGCAGGCACGGGGTACTCCACCTAGTAGACCTTCTCAGTAGGAGCACACAAAAATCTGCTTCTTTTGGTTGACCTCCAAGTTGATTCAGAGCTTTATTAAATTTTGGTAAATTCATTTTGGTATTGTATCATAGTTGAGGGTAATGACCTACTCTATAGTTGAGGGTAATGACCTACTCTAGTCATCTATATTCTAGAGGCTTTGTAGACGTACATACATTGTTTTGTTGTGTTTTAAGGAGTTTTGGACTCAAGGACCAAGTGTTGTATATAACTTTTGGACCGATTAATATCCTAGGTGAACTTTCCACAATTGTTATTGTTATATGTACAGTAAGAAGAGGTTGGAGGTTTGTTCTCTCGGGCCTTTAGCGCATCGGGTGCCTGTTCATCTTATTGGGTTTTGAGGCATGAAAGAGGACTTGGACAAGCCCTTAGCATTCATCATAAAATGTCATAGGTCAAAATGTGGTAAATTAAAACTTACATTGCTAGATATACATAGACCTCTCACATATCATATATGGAGTTTACATAGACTCCTCACTAAGTAATGCTTCATAGGCTTGTTGTTAGGTAATAGAACCAGTGCATATGATATAGTCTAATAATATTGTCTCACATTAAACCCTCTAAAGAGTATTACAACATTTGGGCATAGCCTGATATAACAACAACATAGCTACAATAGAGAAATGGTTACATCCCTGAACATTTAAGAACTACCAATAAGTTTCAAAATACTTCCAACTAATCGTGCAAAGTTTCTTCCTATACTTCAATGGTCCAAACTTACATTGTTTGGGAAAAGGGAAAGAATATGGGTTAGTACAAAACACATGTACTAAGTATGGAAACATAAGAACATAAAATCCTTGAAATCATGCTTCAAGAGACATTTTGTTCAAAACCATGCTAGTCACTTCATAAAGCCTTTATGCACAATCAAGATCACATACAAGCCAATGATCATGTTATCACATAAGACAAGTCCATATCCAACACAAGACCAAATAATCATAAACACAAGGCATCATGGATATCATCAATATAAGGTCATATTAACATGAATAGCTTCATTATAAAAGTTATAACAACAATTCATGTAATGGAGTTCATAACATCAAAATATACAAGACCCTTACTCACAACTTCATTCCAAGCCTACAAGTGACATGCTCATGTGAAGTGCCATAACCCCACACAATCAAGTAAACTAGAAAAGAGATCATAAGTAACGCCTTGCATCACATATCATAAGATCATGTGTAGTTATCATCATATGTATAAAT
This sequence comes from Solanum lycopersicum, assembly GCF_036512215.1. NCBI lineage: Eukaryota > Viridiplantae > Streptophyta > Magnoliopsida > Solanales > Solanaceae > Solanum > Solanum lycopersicum. The sequence goes on from NC_090811.1 coordinate 45,531,173, forward strand.
TTATATCAATAGCATGTTCATCAATGAACTAACATTTTATAGGATCATCAACATGTAAAGTCAACATATACATTTTATTCTTATCATAAGTGCATAATAATAACTTCCTAAGACTTCCCTCAATGTCAAGTTGTGCAACGTATTAGTAGGTCTCATACCCTTACCTACACTAAGTATAACCCCTTAAGTCACCCTAGTTAGTGTTCACTTTATTACTTTCATATTACTTTTGGGAACAATCACCTTAATCGACAATAGATCATGTGAGCTAAACATGGAATCCGGTGTCATGAAACCTTACACCGAAAAAAGGTGGTCTATTTGCCATGGTAGAACAAAATCATGAACATAGCATTATAGGTGGATCCACTAGATAGTATTCTTATGAAGGCAACATAGTTAATGAAATACGAGATATACTTAAACTTTCTTTAGGCACAATTTCATTGTGGTCTCCATCTCATGAAAACTATTGTGAACCTACCTTCTCACATTTGAAGGGACACCTCTCATAACTAGTTCGCTCGGTGCTAAGATAAAGTCACTTTTTGAAATGTTTTTAAGTCATTCTTAATCATTTTAGCTAATATAGGCCACAGGAAACATTTCATAAGCTTTTTAGGTATTGCATGAGAATTTTCTTTCACAACAACCCTTCATTCATGAGATCAACACATCATAGTCATATCATAGTAAGGCACACAAGCGATTCATATTCAACCTTGTATCACCATACCATTAACATGATCTCACAATTCACATATCCAAGAGATTTTATCATAATCATCATATCTTAAAGCCTCTTTAGGAAAGATATCCAAGAGTTAATAACCTCTATACCTTAACAATCCTTCAAGATTTATGGTGAAAAATGTGAGTCTTGGATCCCTACAGCTGCCTGAAGGTCTTCAATTGGGTCATTGAATAGAGAGAGAACGTAGTGAGAAGTTGGAGAGAATTGGGTTTCCGAAATAATGGGTGTTAAGTTAGTTTAATGAGGTTTAGTCTTTATATAGTCCCCCAACTAACTTAATTAATCACCCCTAAACCCTTAATTAATTAATTAAAAAACTAACTAATTGACCCAACCTAACTAAATCTTAACAGTGAAGTTAACCATACGAACTAGGAAATATCATCCACGCCCCGTCGTCCAAATAACTATCCATATTCCAAGGGCATCGTTCGCAACCGAGAGGGTAATTTGGAATCTTTTTGAAATGTCGCTAATCCTGACCAATGACCCCCATTGACGAGCCATTGAACCATTGACGGCTTGTTTGTTAGTCCTTCATTTCGCCACTGTCAAATTGAAAGTTTTGGAACACTCTAATAAATGTTTAACACCTTTCTACAAATTTTCATTAAATTTTGACTATTAAAACCCCATGAAACATGCCATGGCACACTATCTCACATTTCACGACTCTCCGAACGTCATGGTAGTTTCTTGACATTTTGCTCTAAAACTTCTTATATAAGTTTCAATACATTATTTTAGGATTAGAAACAGTGATTTAATTGTTACTTCATCATGTAAGTCTCTAGACCATGTCATGGACTTTCAGACTATTACAGCTCGACACTTACAAGATTAGCTCATCTAATTAATAGCAGAAGGTATATTATCAATTAACTACATAATATTCCACCTTCCCAGCGGACGGATTTCTATAGGACATGTGTTTCCCATCATGTTCCATAAAATTCACCTGAAAAGTACAAATAGCCAAACTAAAATAAAAATTATAGTACTTCAGCTTTACAGAGGACAAATTATTGTCTTAGTATGCAACTCCTTCAGATATTGAGCCAATTATTTCCAAAAAACATCGGCAATCACCCAATTAAGAATATAAGAGTTTTGATTAAAAATAAAAGCAGAAATAGTTGGTTCTTTCTAATTTGACTACACCCATAACTAATCATCCACTTGATATCATCCTTTAATTGATGATCACGATAGTTAATTACATCCTTGGTCTATCTGTTCTCCTTAGTCTCAAATTTTTTTAGAATGAGACCAGCTTTTCTGAGCCCTTCGTCTTCACTCTTGAGTCACTTCACTAGAAGTTCAGTTATTCCCACAATCTCTTCCACACGTTGAAATGCAAAAACCACAACTTCATATTTTTTACTAGAGGAACCACTGTTATAAACCAAAAAATATGTCAATATCAGCTATATTTTGTACCAAGCACTCTCTTCGCCCAAAAAACCTCCACAAACCTTTACAACATCTTTTTTCTAAGAGGTATGAACCTTTGCAACTGCAAATAGATTTCTTCTTGTATACCAATCAACATACTCTCAACCTATTAAAATCGAAAAGAGACCCACGAGGATTATCCGATATAAAATTCTACGAACAAAAAAAACTTTTAGAGGTTAAGCTAGCCCTTTATTAACATTAAGCATCGCAAAAGGAAACAACATTTTTCACACGAATCAGTACAATCTAAGTGATGATTCCATATAATTCTCTACCCCCCCCCCCAAATAAAAAAAATGGCTAAACAATGATATTGCCCCTAGCGTCCCACCACCTGAAACATGCAACATCAAATAACTCAAACACTACGGGATCCTACTATTACCATTATGATTTAATGTTGTACACTATAAAGCTTTGAGAACTTCTACTCTTTCTAGGGGCATCACTATTAAAGGAAAAATCGAGGGACTATCTTGTAACGGTAACTATTCTGGAGAACCTATATTCAAGCAGTCTTAACATGTAAAGGGTGTGTCAATCTTCTTGTATATATAAGATGATTCTCATACAATCCTGTATATGAAGAAACATGTAAATGCCTCTATTTCGAACTCAAATTTCACATTAACACCTTCATTTTGTGAGAACATCAATGGATCAATATATTCCAAATTGAAAAACATGGAAAAACTAACCAAGTTCAGAAAGTGGAGAATGAATTTTAGGTGGGGTATTTGGAGAGGAAACCATAATTTCAAAACTCTATACTAGCTTCACTAAGTTGTGACCAGAAACTAAAAAAACCTGCAGCAAACAACTCCCGTCCAAAAAAAGGCTACAAAGGTTCAAAATTAGAAAAAAAGTAAGACAACTAAAAGCACTTCCTATTTTTCAAAAGTTTTAAAACTTTTGTTTCATTTCTTTTGAACAGTGAAAAAAAGTTTCTCTATTTATTTATTTTTGATATGAAGGTATCTGATGAGGATGACGATGTTGAAGAGTAATACTTGTAGTTGAATAAGTCTTGCATATGTTCTTAATGTTGGATAGATGATTCTTTCAAAAGTACAATGTTGAAATGCCGCATCCACTCTTTCCATTCCTCTTTAATCCTCTGTTAAGAAGCCTCACCGGTGGTACACAATTTCCCAGAATTAACCTTCATAAATGAAGTTTAAAGTTAGTATACACTACTAGACATCCTTAAAGTTTGAAGAAAAGTAAAACAAATATTATTCAAATAAAAGAAGCGAGAAATAAAAATGAAAATTCAATTATTTCTACTACTGGCCGACCCTCATACTTTTCTTGTCTTTGAAAAAAGTGCAATGAGGAGCAAGATATTTGACCCCAAACGAGATTGAAACCCCACCTGATGCGATAACTGAGGAATCCCTGTTGTTTTTCATTTTTTTATGAAAAGTTAAATTTTATTTAAAAGGAATTCAAAAGATGTTAAAAGCATCAATATTTTAGGAACTACTAGAATTTGAGATACCATCAGAACATATGTGTTTGAACCTTAGGGCCTAAACCATAGGCCTTAGAGCCTAAACCCAAAATGATAAACCATAAATCGTAAACTATAAACCCTTAACCATATATCATAACCTCTAAAAATTAGTGCCTAAACCCTAAATATTAAACCTTAGGGCCTAATGAAAAAGTTTAATTACAAATCTGAAACCCTTAACCTTAGGGCTTATGGACTTTGCGATAAATCCTAAGTCGTAAACTCTAAACCCTAAAACCTGGGACCTAAACATAAATCCCTAGGGTATAAAACCTAAACCTAAAACCATTAGGTGAAACCCTATCCCTACATCCTGTACATAAACCCTAACAATAAACTTTATACCTTGGGACCTAGACCCTGAAATCCAAACCATAAACCTTTGGTCCTAAATCATAAACTCCAAACCCTAAACCCTAAATCTTAGGTGTTAATTTCTATACCTAAACCCCAAAACATTAGGTCTAAACCCTAAAACCTAAATCTAAGCCCTAATATAAGGGCCTAAGTCTAACGGTCTAAACTCTAATTAAGCTTCTTCTTGATCATTCATAGGTAGCATATTATTAATGGGGTGGGGTTGATGGAGCATTGAGTGAATACCTTGCTTATTGTTGGCATACTTGCTTTGCTTGTTATAAAATCCTTCAGGCGCAACAATGGGAATGGAGACAACAACATTACCATGGCTTGAGGAGTGGGGAGCATTGAGTCAATACCTTGCTTATTGTTGGTACTCTTTCTTTGATTGTCCTAATAAACTTTAGGGGCAACACTGGGGGTAGGGACAGCAACACTACCATGGGGTTGAGGGGAGGGGAGGGGAGGAGAGAATTGAGTCAATACCTTTGTGTGGTTCCTTGTTTGACTTATTCTAATTTGGTACTGGTTTGTATACCTGATTTTTTAAGTTGTTTGGGTCATTCCTCTGATTGTTTTGATGATAGCGTCTTAAGTTCTTTTTTTTTCTCTGCCATTGGTCTTCTTGCTTTTATTTATTATAATGAGTTCTTGATGGTTTTTGTTGGTACCTGATTTATCCATAGTTTACCGGTATTTTAACTATATTTTTATGGATCAAATTTGGGTGTCAACCCATAGTGAAAAATCACTCACCCGACCCACTAAAATATGAACACTTGACTGATAGTAATTGGTAGAATAGTTACATGAGTGTCATTTCCTAGTGTTGTTTTGTTTTTTTCTTGTTTTCTACTTCCATCGCCTTTCTTCTTCTATAATCATCATCTCTCCTCTAGACATTGCATGTATGAATCTTGTGCCCTCGATGTTTGCACTAATAAATATCTTTACTTGTTGGAACCTGTGGAAAATTATATTTTCATGCAAATATTGATGAAACAAATATAATATGACTAGAGTGATATTGTTGGTGCTTAAAGACATCAACAACCTCCGACTAATCAACTATCCTTACATCAAATGGCCATCCAGAAGTAACCTGACTTGATACAATTTGCAGAAATTGTATCCATGATATCAAAATTACAAAGGTAAGTTTGTTTATACCACCTACAAATGAGGTTAAAATCAACTTTAATGGAAGTGCATTAGACAACCAAGGAAAGATAGGAGTTGGTGGTATTATTAGAGATTCCCAAGGTGATTTAATATATGCTTATGCTACTCCACTAGGCCATGGTACCAACAACCTAGCAGAGATTGAAGCTGCTCAGTAGGGTCTATCTTGGTGTCTAAATAAACTAGGTTATTTTTGAATTAGACTCCGACTTAGTGGTTCACTAGATAAGACAAGAAGTTGCTCCACCATAGAATTTGAAGCATATAACTAACATATGACCAATTTGAATCTTTTTCATGTGATACACCTTTAGAGAGACAACTTTTATGGCTGATGTTTTATCTAAAACTAGTCATAACAGTGAAGTCCCTCAATATTACTTCCATTTCCACCAGCTACCGAAGAAGCTAAAGGATATTATATGTTGGACAAGAGCGAGACGCTCAATTTTAGAAGAAGAAAGATGATGATCAGAGAATCACCTTTATCCGATAGCTTTCCATATGGTTCATCTAAAATTGATATTACTTGTATTGAGAAGAGTCCTCTTCTAGGTGCAAAGTTTATCTAGGTTTTTTTCCTAGTATCGCGTATAAGTTGTCCATCCATAGTAGGATAGTCGACTTATGAACCACCATAGATTTCCCCTCATAGAATTTCCCTTGATTTTTGTTTTATTTATAACTTTCCTATATTACTTGAATTAAGAAGAGTCCTCTCTACTGGGTGCATAGTTGATATATGTTTCTTTTATTGTATCGGGGATGAGTTGTTCGTCCTTAGTAAAACAAATTATTTATGAATTACCATAGCATGGATCGGAGGTAATATTTATTTACCCTCATTGTATTTCCATCTTTTTTGTTTTATTAATGATAAGGTCCTTAAAAAAAACCTTACTTCATGAACCTTAAACCTTTGGGCTTAACCTTAAACCCAAATCTCTAGACCTTAAACCTTAGGGCCTAACCCTAAACCCTAAATCATTAACTCTTAACCTTAAGACCTAAACCGTAAACATTAAACCTTAGGGCTAAATCCTAAACCCTAAACCCTAAACATTAGGAAAAAAATCCTAAAGCTAAGTCTTAGGTTCCTTAAATTATAAACAATAAACCATACACCTTAGGGACTAAACAATAAAGTTTAGGTCCTTAACCTTAAACCCTTAACCATAATACCAAAACCTTAAAACATAAATCATAAATCCTAAACCATAAACATAGCAGAGTAGTTAGGACATTATTTGAAATCGCTCTCTACTTTAGATTACTCAATTTGTTATTGCATTTTGTAAATCTATTCAAGAGAAATTAAAGTCAAACATAATTTCTCTTCCACTTTATAAAGTGTAAAAAAAGTTTCACTTCACAAAGTGTAAGAAAAAATTACATTTTATTAAGTGTAACAAATAGTTTCGTTATATATTAAAAAAATATACGTTATGAGACTAACGAAAATTATTTAGAATATTTATAAAGTGGATTTTTTCTTCCACTTAGCCTTTTTTAGTTACTTCATATAATGCTGGCTTATTTTGGTCCCTTTTAATTTTTTCTGATTTATTTTGGTTCTGCACTCACCCTAAAACTTAAAAAACCTAAAACCTAAACCCCTAAACCCAAACAATAAACACTAAATCATAAATATTAAACCCCAAATTCTAAACCGCAAACCCAAAAACTAAAGAAATAAACCCTAAACCATAACTGTAATCGTATCCCTAACCCTAAACCCTAAACCTAAACCGAAAACACCAAAACCCAAACACTAAAAAATAAACCGAAGATATTAAACCCCAAAAACTAAACAACAAATCCACACCCTTTACCCTAAATCTCAGTCCCAAAACCCCAAAACAAAAACATTACACACTAAAAAATAGATATTAAATCATGAAATCTAAACTAAAAAAACAAACCATAATTCTAACCCTAAACACAAATCCCAAGCCCAAAAACACAAAATTGATACATTAAATACTAAACCATAGATATTAAATCCAAAATATTAATCAACCATTCTTCCCAACTTAATCAATAAGCTCAACCAAACCAAAACCGACCTAACAAAGCACCACCAAACAAAGAGGGATATAAAGGTGAAGGTGAAGTAGCGTCAGGGAATGAAGCTCCAATGAATCAACCAATAAGTCAAATGGGGTATAGAGGACAAGGAGGTAGGTTTGGCACGGTATCTCATCGAGGAGACAATAACAGAACAAACCATAAAGTAGAGAACAAAAGGGAAGCTTATGCCAATAAAAGAGTATGGTCAAGAATTGACAAAAGATCATGGTAATCAATATCAAGGAAAAGTTCAATGAGGTTATTACAACAACAACCAAGTGGGTGAAGGACAAGGAAACTATTAAGACTAATCTCCTTCCTATCAAAGGGGAATACAATCTCGATGTGTATCTGCAATGGGAGTCGCATTATTAAAGAATCTATAGGTCTATTATTTGACCGAGGTCAAGACGAGATGTTTTTCGAAGGGTTTGTTATTACATAGCGGGAATACATGAAAAGGTTGATTCTAGTACTTTAAGATGGAAACCTCCACCATGTACCGGATTTAATGACCTTATAAGAGTCAAGTATGTGCCATAAACGTATTGCCAAAAGTAACTTGCTAAGTTGTAAAACATGAGGCAAGGAAGCAAAAGTGTTGCGTCTTACTATTATGAGTTCCAAAATTTTATCTTGAAGCTAAAGTACACCGAGAGAGCATATCATTGTTCGCTTCAAGGTCATTATTCAATGTCACAAGTGTAGAGGATGGGGACATATGATGTGTGACTGTCCCAGTCGGTTGAATGTGATAGTTTAAGAAGGGGAATTGTAGATTGGAGAAGGGGTAGATCAATAGGAGGATTGTGAAGAGGAAGCCCAAAAAGAGGATGAATTTGAAGGTGATAAAGATGAGAAACAAGACCCATATGAGGGAAAAGATGTAACTGTTTTGAAGAGGAAGGCCCCAATTAAAGAAGCTTGGCCTCAAGAATGAGAGTTTAGCAAACCAAATGTATGTGGTGAGGTGAGTTATGATTAGCAAGCCCATCGATGATCTGTGAAAGGGAGAATCTTTTCTACTCCAAGTGCCTCATAAAAGATGATTATGTTCATTTAACATTGATAGTCGGAGTTGTACCAACGTTGCTTGAACTAAATTAGTAAAATTCTTGAAACTTCCTACCAGTAAGCATGCTACACCTTACAATATTCAATGGTTGAGTGAATGTGGAGAATTAAGGGTTCATAGACAAATGTTGATCAAGTTTAAAATTGGGAAGTACCAAGATAAGATTCTTATGTTATGCATTAGAAGCTTTTCATGTGCTACTTGGAAGACCTTGGCAATATGATTGTTCACTGAAACATGATGGGAGAACCAACAAGTATCACTTGTGTTGGATAAATTGAAGAGTTGAGGAAGTGTATCAAAAGATAAGTGAATTGAGGAAGTTTATCGAAAGATGAGTGAGCTAAGAAAAAACATGTGGAAGCCGAGGGCAATGAATAGGAAGAAAGGAGGAAGTTCAGGGGAAAGTCCGAAGTGTTATTGGTTAAGTACAGAGAGATAAAGGGAAGAAGTGGAGGTGAAAAGTTCTTTCATAGTTATCACATATGGATTATGTTTTGCAAACTAACAAATCTAATTCTCTTCCACCCTATTCTATTTCCCTTCTTATGCAGAATTACGAGGATGTCTTCCCAAAGGAACTTCCAAGTGGATTACCCACTCTTCGGGGGATTCATCACCAAATTGATTTCATGATCGGCTCACAATTGCCCAACAAGCCAGCTTATCGAAGTAATCTGGAGGAAACCAAAGAGTTAAAAAGGCATGTTTAGGAACTCCTCAACAGGGGATATGTGAGAGAAATTATGTTGTTGTGCGCCATTCTGGTTCTCTAGGTTCCAAAGAAACATGAAACGTGGCGCAGGTTTGTTGATTGTCACCTTACTAGGATGATTTCCAATATATGATCAAGCTAGAATACACTGAGAATAAAAAGAATGCCATTATTTTCTTTGAGGTATGGTTGAACAAGGATATCTCTTCTAAGATAACTATTCATACGTTTTCTAGCTTGAATGACATCTTCGAATCGACCAATGAGGTAGAGCAGGAGTTCAAAATGAAGAAAGTACCTATTACAAGATTATTTCATCTTCAAACATCGTAGGAATGGAACAAGAATAAGGATCTTTAAAATACTTATCAGAAGAAACCCTATGAAGTTACCATTCGAAATTTACCCACCAAGAGAAGAAGGTAATAAGGAGGAGAGTTCATCGTACAAATTTATGTGGTGAGGCGAGTTATGATTAGCAAGGCCATGGATGGTCTAAGTCAAAGGGGAGAATATTTTCCACTCCAAGCGACTCACCAAATATGATTATGTTCCTTGATCGTTGATAGTGAGAGTTGTGGCAACGTTTCTAGTGCTACTTTAGTGAAATTCTTGAAACTTCCAACCACTAAGCACGCTACACCTAACAAGCTTCAACGGTTGAGTGAGTGTGGAGAATTTAGGGTTCACAAAACAAGTGTTGATCAAATTCAAAATGTGGATGTACCAAAATGAAATTCTTATGTCATATAGTGCAAGCTTTGTGCTACTCGAAAGTCCTAGTCCATATAATTGTTCAACCATACATGAGGAGTGACAAACCACCAAAAGAGTGAGAAAAAGGGGGCAAGTGTACATTAGGCCATGTGCAACAACCACCAAATATTCACTCGTGTTGGATGATCATAAAATTTCCATAATCATATATCACCATATCAAGGCAATGAAGTGTATCAAAAGATGTGTGACTTGAGGAAGAACATGTGAAAGCCAAGGGCAATGAAGAGGAAGAAACGAGGAAGTTGAGGGGAAAGGACCAAGAGTTGTTGGCTAAGTACAAAGAGATAAAGGGAGGAAGTGGAAGCCAAAGTTCTTTTATATTTATCTTACATAGGGATAATCTGTTAAAAACTAACCAATCTCATTGTGAGGGTGGCACACAATGGGATATTAATGGGTCATTTTTGTGTTGACAAGGGGAATTCTCGAGGAACAATTCTATTGGCCTAAGATGCACAAAAAATTTTATTGAATGTGTGTCCAATGTATTAAATGTCAGAGTGCCAAGTCACGCCTATACACTCCACTCTCCACCCTCAAGGAACTTGGCTTGATATTTAAATGGATTTTTTTTGGGGTTTTCTAAGATCAAAAATAGGTAGTGATAGCATCTTTGTTTTTGTTGATCCATTTTGAAACATGGCTTATTTCATTCCATGTCATAAATGTGATGATGCTTCCAATGTGCCATCTTTGTTTGTTGAAAATGTTGTTAAATTTTATGGAACTCCTCAAACCATCATATGTCATATGGACCTAAAATTCCTTAATCACTTTTGGAAAGAATTGTGGGGTACAATTTGTACCAAGTTGTTGTTCTTCAACTTCTTGTCACCCACAAACCTATGGCCAACTGAAGTTGTGAATAGGACCTTGGGTTCTATGCTTTGTGACGTGGTGCATAGAAAGTTGACCTCATGATAGGAATGTTTTCCTTTGGTTGAGAATTTTCTTATAATCGAGTTATTCATATAACTATTGGCGTGACTCCATTTGAAGTTCAGTACAGTTAAAATCCCCCAACCCCACCTAGATCTTACTCCTCTTTCTCAAGATTTTTTATTAAGCTTTGATGGGAGCAAAAGAGCGGAAGCCATGTAGAAACTTCATGAGAAGGTTGACCTAGATAAAAGAACAAATAGCTATTCAAAAAAACCAAATAAGGGTCGCAAGAGGATTGTTCTAGAATTGGGAGAGTGGGTGATAAGAATACCAGAATAAATGGAAAAATAATGCGGAAGTGAAATAATAAAGATCAAAGACAAAAATTAAAAGGTATATGAAATTAAAGAAAGAAATACCCAATTTCAATTTTCAAGATAATGTGCTAAGAACCCTCATTGATCAAAGCATTCAAAATTAGCATATTAAGACTAGTTGTGATACTAATAGAGTTGAATTCAAGAACTTGACAAAAAGTTATCTAGACTCCATTTCGAAGAAATTAGAGACAACAATTGGTATAAGACTAATCATCTTCTTTAATTTTAGAATAGAACCAAATATATAGAACTAAAAATTAATCTTACCTCTTAAAAGGTTTTAGGAAAAATCTAGTCACGACACACAATGGTGTAAAGATGAAAAAACCTCTTAAATAATATTAATCATGTATTTTTCTTCCAAATAATAAAATAAACCCTTATATGTAAGGAATACCTATCCAAAAATAGAATAGGATCTCAATCCTACTTTTATGAGAACTTTTAAACTATGAAGCGTTTAAACTAGGTTTGAAATCAAACGGTGTAAGACAAATACGCATAGCTAGGGTAGAAATGTTTTTTTTGATAGACCCTGTGCACGATAATCAAGTGATTCTAGGATAAAAATAAACCCATAAGCAAACCGTGAAATCAACCTCGAGGAAAGCAAAGTGTTAGTTCAAATGGTTGCATATACTACATAGAAGGTACATACTCCTATTGAACGCAATTCTAATTATGTTTTACACTTCTTATGGAAAATTATTTTCTAATTAACCTTCATGATATAACTATATTCATAGTTCGATAGTCCTGTACACGTGAGGAACATGACATACTAAATTCCAAACAAACAAAAAAATAAAATACGACATAGGATTAATTTGAGGGTTTTAACTGTTAGCTTGACATTCTGATAAGTTAAGGATATGTCATACCTCCAATTTTACCTCCCTTTTCCCTAAAGCTAATTTCTAAGAAGAGTCCCCCATCACTTCAAGCTTATAGTATGCAACACATATACTTATTGAATTTATACTATCATACGTATATCACCCTCGCTATATTATTTCTTATAGTATTCCCTTATGGATAAAATTTTTATAAGGAGTTTTGACACATCATATGAAATTACAAGGGTATATAAGGGAAATCATTATAGAGATATTTTTGAATAGATGGGTGAAGTACGTGCAACTAGAAGCTAGTGCACAAGAGGGGGAATAATTATAATGTGGGATGCAGACTGTGATATAGGGAAAATATACGAGACAGGTCCATATTCTATAACTTGTAAATTTATGGGCAAAACTCAGGACTTCAGTTGGCATATGACAAGAGTTTACACTCCTAATAGTAGATTAGAAAGGGAGGAGGTGGAGGGAACTAGTGGCTGTAAGTGGACTTTTTAGAAGTCATTGGGTGGTAGTGGAAAAATTTAACACTGATAGATTTCCTTAAAGGTGTGGATGGATCGACATCAAATATAGGATTGTTGTTGTACACGATCTTCGAATTGTTAAAGATATGATAAATCCATGATGGATTTTTCAGTGTTTATCAAGGATAGGAGCTAGTGGATTTGAAATTAGCAGGGAACAAGAATACTTGGAAGAAAGGGGAAGGCCATGATGTTGCATCCAGACTAAACAGAAGCATGGGAAAACTCTATTAGGATTATCAAACAATATGTCCTTCATAGACTAACATTGGATAACTCTCCCTAATCCTTGACTGTGGAAATTGGGAAAGATCAAATATTTTCTTAAAATTCAGTAATTGGTGGGCGCAGACAGAAAATTTAAAGGAGAAAGGAATGATATGGAGGGAATCTAACCATTGAAGAGGCAACTAGATTATATTTTAGTTGACTGACTAAAATATTTGAAATGCAAGCTAAAATGTGTGGAGTAGGAATATCCTAACGCAACATGGGACTACAAAAACAGAGTATGCCAAGTTAGTTAGCAGAGCTTGGGGTAATACAAGACCAGGGACAACTATCTGATGATGAGATCTATCTATGAACAACTGACACTGTGGAGTTTGAGGAAATTGCAAAAAAGAAGGAGGTCGCATGGAGAAAAAAGTCCAAAGATATATGGTTGAAGAAGGTGAAAATTGACTTCAAAAAACAAAGAGGAGGATTCACCAGACTTGTTTTTGCAAATACCATTTCTATACCAGCACATGGGGAGATAACTACACAAGTATAAAAAAGTGAACATATAATAAAATAGTCCTATGTACTACAGAGAGGGAGAATATTGTTAGCTATTTGGAGATAGTACGTTGCCACTATGTTTCCTTTTCTAGGAATAGAACTTATGAGATTCACTTTGTTGGTATTAATCGCAAGTATCAGATTTCATACCAAAGGGATATAGAATCGAATAGCCTTACATACCTTATCCTCTGACCGATATAAGTATCACGATTAAGACTTCCCTTTTTGGTTTCAATCTACAATTTAAGTCATGGTAAACTAAAATTAGCGCTATCACACCATGAGTCTCCTAAAACAATAGCTAACTTTGACAGATAATGAACCCATCGATCCCACACCATAATGTGTATCACCACACCCTCATTCTATGTCCAACACATACATTATATATCCTTTCCCCAAGATCAAACAAGTTGCACCAAGAATAATACATACAGAACAGCCCCGAATACTCTTTCTCATACAACCAATTATTGAATTTACCGCCCCCTTGAGTTCTTCATTACAGAACACCCTTAATTCCTCACTCAAACTTATACACAAGGAACACAATAAAAATGGGGCAGTCACCTTACCTCAATTTCTGCAACTTCTCCTTATAACCTAAGTTCTTCTAGACATTAAGCTTCCCTTCACACTGAAACCAAAGATGAAGAAAAATGTTTCTTAATAACTAAGAAAGTGAGTATTAGCTTCTTGAAATTTTCTATTTTGTATGTATACTTGAGCATGAATAACATGTTTTTCTAATCATCCATGGGAGAATTAAGAAAAATTCAAGTTTTTTCACTTACCTTGGTTTTAAGATACGATGGTTTCTTGAAAAACCCTAGAACAACTAAAAACTGTTGTTTTAATCTTGAAGAGAAAAGTGAGAGAGAGCTGGAGATAATTCTCAATATTATGTGTTAAAATAGGTGAAGAATATCTTTTCATATTGCATATATTGACCACAAAACTATCCTCTATAACATTCTTCTTTTTTTTGGGGGGGGGTCCATTTTCAGCCACTAATTGATCAAGTAGGTGATGCATCTGCTTATGCACATCAAGCAACTCAAAAGGTAAAACTAGGTGATGCGCCTAGTTGCTTTTACTTGGGTTTTATCTATATTGGGCCTTGATCGATTTAGATGTTGGGCTTTCTTTCATATTTTTTTCTTTTAATAGGTTTAGCCATTACTATAATTCTAAATATGGTCTATCAAGTTTGGTCCCATTAACAATATCCATATAGCTCAAGTAGGTGATGCAGCTGCTAGCTTAATAAACCAAAGCAAGCAGCTCAATTATTTTATTCTATTTTATGAATATTACATCCTTTTGCTTCAACTTAGAACTTTCAAATTTTAAGCTCAATTACCACCTTACTATCTCTAGTTTCAATACATCCTGCAAAGTCAATTTAGTAAACACACTAAAACGTGCATGGCATGATACATCACTTTCCGGCTAGTTTAAACCAAAACCAGTCATATAAGGAACATGGTCCCTCACCTATACTATAACATCTGCAGTAGCACAAGAGTAGAACAAGCATATGTGTAAGACATGCTGTTACAATGAAAAAAGTTATGCAAACCCATGATCTAGAATTAGCAGCAGTTGTGTTTGCTTTGAAGATATGACGCCACTACTTATATAGAGCTCATGTTGACATATACACTGATCACAAGAGTTTACAATATATATTTACGAAAAAGGACTTAAATCTGAAGCATCAAAGGTGGCTGGAGGTATTAAAAGATTATGACATAGATATCTTGTATCATCCCGGTAAAGAAAATGTAGTAGCTGATGCTCTAAGCCTTAAAATACTAGCAAGAACTTATGGGCAGTTCGTGGACCGACGAGGAATAACTAATTATCTATGCCAACTAGCTAGGGTGGGGATTCGCCGACTTGAATCTCTAGAAGAATCGGTTATTGTGAAAAATATGGAAGAATCCTTATTAATAGTGGAAGTGAAGGAAAATCGGGAAATTGATCCTATTCTATTACAGCCTAACGAGAATGTACAACATTGTATGACAAACTCATTTGAGCTTATGCAAGATGAGTCCTCGATGTCAAAACAGATTAGTTGTACCTAATGTAGATAAATTAAGAAAGAGGATTATGATGGAAGTACATCATTTGAGATATTATGTCCATTAAGGGTCAACAAAAATGTATCATGACTTGAAATAAATGTATTGAGGGGGGGGGGACATGAAGAAGAACATTGCAGAATTCGTGGCTCAATTTCCGAATTTTCAACAAGTAAAAGTAGAATACCAGAAGTCCATAGGTTATATGCAACGTATAAAACTTCCAACTTTGAAATTGTACATGATCAACATGGATTTTGTCACTGGTTTTCATCACTCAATCCAGAAGTTTAACTACATATAGGTAATAGTTGACAGACTCACAAAAGCAGCACAATCCTTGTCGATGAAGACTACTTACACATCTGAAGAGTATGGAAGGTTATAAATTAAAGAGGTAGTTCGACTACATAGAGTGCCAATCTCTATAATGTCTGATAGAGGACCTCAATTTACTGCAAATTTTTGTAAGTCATTTCAGAAGATCTTGGGAACGCAGTGAATTTAAGTAGAACCTTTTACATTTAAACGGATGGCTATGCAGAACGTACAATTTAGACACTTGAGGATATGTTGCGAGCTTGTGTATTCATCAAGATATGAAAAAGTCAAAGGGAATACATCAGAGGTTAAAAACAACTCAAAGTCTTCATCAATCATAAGCTGATGTTAGAAGTAGAGGACTAGAATTTTCTATAGTGGATTGGGTGTTCTTAATAGTTTATCCAATAAAAGGGGTAATAAGTTTTGGTCAAAAGGGGAAGTTGAGCCCACGCTATATAGGGCCATATAAGATCATTCAGAAAGTTCGCCAAGTAGACTATGAGTTGGAGCTACCACAAGAGCTTTCATCAGTTCATCTGTTGTTTCATGTCTCAATGCTTTGAAAATGCATAAGTAACCCATATGTTATTACTCCTTATGAACATGTACAAGTTATAGATCTAACTTATGACGAAGTACCCGTTTATATTCTTGATCGACAAGTTAGGAAGTTATGAAATAAAGAGGCAGCTTCTGTAACAGTGTTATGGAGGAACAACAAAGTAGAAGAAATTACTTGGGAAGTAGAAGAAGCAATGAAATTGAAATATCCGCATCTCTTTCAGATTCAAGAAAAAAATGAAAATGATATGTTTAGACACTGACAAGTAAGTATAAGTATACATGTATTATGTGATTAACAGTAGTACTAACATGGGCTTGAACTTGTTTGGACTTAATAATCATGCTAACATTTGTGGAAGAATTTCTTAAAGGTGGAGAATGTAACAACCTATATTATGCATATGCTTGTCCTGTTCTTGTCATACTTGACGTAGTCTTATAGTTTAGGTGAGGATCATGTCTCATATATGATTAGTGTTAGTTTAAGCTAGCTTGGAAGGTGATATGATTTCTTGCATGTTTCAGGATGTGTACTGCATGTTAACTCTGACGGAAGTATTTAAACTAGTGATAGTAATGTGGTAATTGATCTTAAAGTTGAAGCTTAAGTGGTAAGTTGAAGAAAAAGGGATTAATATTTATAAAATTGAATAAAATAATTTAGTTACTTGATTTAATTAATTAATCTAGAAGGTGCACCACCTACTTTGTCTTATTGACCAGCCAAGGGACCAAGTAGTTGCATCACCTACTAAGATTTTTTTTACCGTGTGATTGGGCTAAGTGTGTACCACGTACTTGCATTAATCTGATCCAAATTGAATAAAAGAACAAAGGGAAAATGGACCACCAAGGGCCGATAATCTTAAGTCTAAAAAGACACAACTTAAAAGGACAAGTAGGTGGGTCACCTACTTGGCAATATATGGCCAAAACTTGGCCAAGAAAGTCGGCCATAGCACCTCCCTTTTTAATGGATAAAGATCAAGTCTTTTGCTCCATTACTTGCAAAAAAAATTAGATTCCTTAAGTTTCTTTCTTGGTGTCTCTTGGCTTCAACAAGAAGACCTAAAACACCTTATGGTTCTTGAGTATTGTCCCATTTTTAAGTAAATGTTCGAAGGAGAGTTTTATTTGTTGAATTACAATTTAGAGGATAATTTCCAGAAATTAAGATAATACTACAACCCATCTTTTTTCTCTTTTTGAATACATGTTTGGGTGGACAATTTTGTATATATTTATCAAGAATTCATGGATTGTGATAATCCTTGAGTCAATGTCCTCCTATTATGCTGAAAGATATAGAGATCGATAGAGGCTGCTTTATGAATATTGTTGTTGAGGGCAGCTTTGGGTATGTTAGAAGATGATGTATGAAATAGTATTAATTTGTGTAGGGCTTGTATGGGCCTACTTTCCATCAAATGTTTAGCTACTTTTTTTGAGGTCCTTATTGTAATTGGCTGCTGGTGTTACTTTTATCATGACTTATATGGTAGATTACCACTAAAAAAGGAAGGTTGAATTGTGATAATGGTATTGGTAAGAAAATAAGGTATGTAAGACTACTCGATTCCATATTCCTTGGTATGAAATCTGACACTTGTAATTAATATTAATGAATGAATCTCCTAAGTTCTATTCCTAGTAAAGGAAATAATGGCAGCGTATTAACTCCAATTAGCTAACTATATTTCCCCCTCTCCTTAGTTCATAGAACTACTTCATTATATGTTCACTACTGGTATAGAAATGGTATTTGCAAAAAAAAGTTTAGCGAATCCTTCCTTAGTCAATAGAAGTCAACTGTGACATAAAGCTCACAATTAATGTGTTGTTGTTACATAGCTCCTTATGTCACCGTTACAGCCTTAAAGTATTGTTTTCATGTTTTCTACAACTGGTCTCCATTTCTCCAAAGTGATTATGACCACCAAAACAACAATCTTAAAAGAATTATGATTATCCAAAGAACAATCTCAAAAAAGTTATGAATTGATTAACAACAACTTCAAAGATTAAAGAATCTTAGTGAAGCAATCTCAATAATTACGGGTGGCAGGTAATTCCTAGCATGGGTCGATCCTATTGGTATAGGGTGGAAGATAAGGGGCAAAAGCCTAGTATTGGCCGATCCCAAATAGTGTAATTATGGGGATCGAATCCCAGGGGTTAAAATGCCTAGCATGGGTCATCCTCTTCTACCATTGATCAGTTGTTCACTTGTATCACATGACATACAAAAATTATATTATACAGAAAAGTAAAAAAAATAATGTAACTTACATGATCTCAGAAGAGTAAATAAAGGTGGTCTTCTCTCTTTATATATGCACTCATATATTGATATTTGATTTCAATTGAGCCCTCGTTTTACATATGCTATATTTCTTTACATATTTAGTACATTTTTTTGTACTGACGTCCCTCACGGGGACGCTGCATTTCATGTTGCAGGCACATGTACTCCTGCTAGTAGACCTCCTTTGTAGGAGCACATGACACTCAACTTCTTTAGGTGAGCTCTAGATTGATTCGGAGGTTTAATGAGTCCTTGGTCAATTCATTTTGATATTGTGTCATAGTTAAGGGTAAGGCGGGGTCTTTCCCGACCTACTCTAGATTTTCTATTTTTAAGGGGCTTTGTAGATGTCTGTATATGGTTCAGTTGTGTCTTGAAGTGTTGTGGCCTCAATGGCCATGTCTTGTATATAACTTTTGGATCTATTTACGTTGGTTCTTATTGATGTATCCAAGGTGATCTTGTCACATGATTGTAATAACCATAGGTTACATGTTGGTTTTCTCAGACCTTTTTGGAGATCAGGTGCCGATCTATCATAATGGGATTTAAGGCGTGACATTTACCAGGCCGTTCACTAGAAGCAAATCTCGAGACCTTTAAAGGATGCAAAGTTTGTTCATGAAGTTAGAGATCCTTAAGCTAGTGTAGATGTCAACGCAAGATCCCATGCCTTGATGATCACTTGGGAAGTGAAGGGAAGATAGTTGACAAATCTCCACTTTAGGTGCGCAGGAGTCATTCGGCAACTCATCCAATGGCTTTGGTAGGCACCCCAGCTCGCCAAATATTCCAAAAGGCCTGAAGGGAGGGGTCATCTCGCTAAACCAATTGCCGACTCGCCGAGTCCCTTAGGAGAGCATGACCCAACTCACCCTTTATCCCTTTTTGGCCACTTTTGGGCTCGTATTTTATAAATGCTTAAAACTATAAATAACTAGTATGGCTTATATTTTAGCTAGACTATTTTGAATATGGATAGTCATTGACTATTTAAATGAAACGCGGGTTGCGAGGTGAATTCAATTCCCTCTCGCTCTTTGTTAGAGTTAAATGCTTATTCTAGGGTTATTTAATTAAATTGTTCATATAAAGGAAGATCATTTTACAGCGATAATTTTGTGTCCAGACTAATTGGAATGTCATCTTAGTCTTTGTTTTCTATATCTACCTCTTCCTCAAAATTATAAGGTCACATTGTCTACTTAAGATTCATAATTAAATTATGAAATAGCAGGACGCAAAATTAAAAAACTTTCATCAACATAAGTATAATCTTTTGTATCAGTTTTAAATCTAGGTTGCAACAACAACTACGTCTTCCCCCACCCCAATGACTAGCACCTATTTTTCCATTAATTGATATTTACCACTACTTTTTCTAACGGGGTCCATATTTAAAGGTTATAATAATTAAAACATAAAAAATAAACAAGATAAACAAAACAAAATAATATGATAAGTAAACAAATAATAGAGATGAAAGTTGAAACGAATGTATCAAGCATCTAAAACACCTTTGTTTCTCCTAATTGCAGGTCAAGAAAAAAGAACGAAAGAAGTTGGTACATGACAAAAAGCAGCAACATGCAAATGTTTTTTGTCACGACCCGAGAATATATCCTAGAAGTAATAGTTTTCTCAGCGGCATGGAGTCCTTAACTTCATGGAGGTCTTGTACAAACCCTTTTACATCATTCATTGCATACATATATAAAAATTAATGTGGAATTCAAACTTTTCACACAATCAAATAATACATCAAAATATCTTTCATAGAATATCACAGGAAAGACGAAGTCTCAAAATCGTCATCTTATACACACAAATTTCTTGGGTCACGACACATACATCAACAAAATAGAAATGCTAAGTCTATTACAATATATTTTAACAAAGAAAGCTAAATATAGTCATCAACTTGAGTTTATTGAGGACATACTCCAAATTTGCTTGAATAAATACTAATGTTCAAGCATCACTTCATACACTCCACTCAAATTCAACCTACAACTTTAAAGATACGATATAATATATAGATTTAGTACATTATAATTCAGTAACTATAGTGGCATGCAATTAAACACATGCTAAAAGGACATTTGTATAAAACACGCTCTTTTTGAGGAAAACCTCATAATACAAGTATAAGAGTCACTTACAAGTCAACATAAGCATATATAAGTCACATTCCACAATATAGCATCAATGTCACATAAAAATAAAAACATGAGACCCTCCTACCAAAGGTTATTCTACGGTTCACTTGAGTGAGATATGAACCGACCGCCCATACAACCCCGTCACACACACCTAAGTGATCCTTAAGAAAAACTTATATAATATTTTTCTCATTTCATCAACTAAACTCCCTATCAAGAATTACTTTAAGATCACCTAAGTAAGACATGAAGAGACCGCCCGTACACCCTCTCCAAGCCTACCTAAGCAATCCCTAAAGCTACTCTAGATAAGTAGCTTTTCATTAACATGAAATTTACTTAAGTCAATATGCTCATTAAAATATTTAAGAGACATTCAACAATTAAGTATTTCACATGATGGTCTTGTAGATGACCTAGGGAACCTACACACTAGCATCTTCAAAGACTACTCGTGCAATGTCTAGATACTGGCCCATTCCACTACCTAAAAGTTGTAGAACTTATCCAGCACTATAATGTATCCCATATGATAAGAACAGACAATAACCTACATAGAAAATGTTAGCTAGGCATATAATTCAGAGTCTAACCTACTCTGATAGAGGGTGTTCCACTTGTCAACAGTAGAACTAGGACACGTCCCATGTAGGCACATGGTCATCAGGGGTTTCTTTGTACTCTCGTCTCAACATAAGTAGAGTCACTCCCCAGCATACTCACTCGGTAAAAGACTTTGTTCTCATAGAGTAATTCAATATAAGGTCATATGAAGAGGTACCATATAGAAGTCACAACCAAATCATAATACACTTTACTGAAGGGGGTCCACTAGGGCTGCAACACAATAGCTTCATCACTTTCCTAAGGATGATTTCATATTTTCCATCCAACCAACCCCTAAGTCAATCATTCATAGTATAAAGATAACATTACGACTTTCAACTTCAAGGATATCCATAACCTTATACAAGGTGTCACAACCGCACAGCACCCCCTAGGCATAACCAGCATCGTCATCCTCATAGAGGACTAAGAATAGCCTCTTAGAATTTGTCATAACATATCATTGGTTAAAAATGCAGAAATATTAAATCTTTTTGTATATATCTATAAAGTGAGGTTGAAATAGACCCCTTACTTACACATAATATATACATAGAGAGTTTACATAAACTCCTCACATATGAAGCTTACATAGGCTTCTACTTTTAAGCTACATACACAACATAAAGAAATAGTCTAGTAGGGATGTCTCACATTTAAACCATCTAGAATGAGTACACTATTCGAGCATAGCCCATACTTTATTTAAAAAAATCAACATATAGTCTTATACAATAATAGTATTAAAATGAAAGAGAAAGAAATTAAATGTCTTTAGAGTATAACAACATTAACTATCTAGATAGTGGAATCGCCCTCGGAATGGTGAGAACCTACCAAAATTGTTGAATGAGAAACCTAGTCTTCTATAAATGGCCTTTCAAAATCTAAACGGCCGGAACCTACATAATTGTAGAAACATAGAAATAATCGTTAGTACACACTTGTACTAAGTATGGAAACATGCAAATAAAACATTTGACATGTTAAAGGGGACATTTGTTCAAACCCATGCTAAGTTACTTTGAAAAGCCTAATGCACAAACAAGAACCTATATAAGACAATAATCACATATCTCTTAAGACAATACCACATACAACGCAAGACCACATCATCAAGTAAAACCAAGTCAACATGTGTAATAACATTGCGCACACACAACCTCTCTTGGTACCTAAAAACACCATCCCCCCTAAGGAGAATGAGTCATTAATCTTACCAAGAACCAATTCCTTTAACTCCATTGATGATGGATCAATGTGTTTCTTAGACATCACCTAAACCACCAAAGAAGATTAACAGTTATATGGACCATAAACCACCATAGAAGAATCTTCCAATCAAACACCCAAACGATCCAATCTATGAGCATATTTCACTAAATTTTTCTTGTCTTCTTCCACATGAGACACACTACCCATTGTAATACAATTTACAGCATCCTCAACCATATTTGGCCTTGTCGGGGTGGTAGAGAATACTCATGTCGTAATCTTTCGGCAATTCTAACACCTTCGTTGTAAGAGATTTAACTCCTTTTGAGTAAACACATACTAAAGACTCTTGTGGTTGGTATACACATCAACATGAAAACCATATAGGTAATGCCTCCTTTTTTTCAAAACAAACATCAAGGCCGCTAACTCAATATCATGAGTTTGGTAGTTCATCTCCTGACCTTGAATTGTATAGAAGCACACGCTATGACCTTTCCATGTTGCGTAAGGACATAACCAAATCCCACTCGGGATGCATCACTATATACCAAAAAACCCTTGGTAACCTCCGGTAAAGTCAACATCTAATAGAAGGTAAGCCTATCTTTCAAAATTTGGGAACTTTGTTCACAAGCCTTCAACCACTCAAATTTCACATTCTTTTGAGTCAAAGTTGTCAAAGGAGAAGTAAAGGACTCAAAAACTTCCACAAACCTTCTATTTACGGGGATAGACCTAAGAAACTTCTTATACTTTAGTTTTCTTTGGATCAACCTCCACACCCTAACTAGAGATGATATGACCAAGAAATTCCACCGATCTTAACCAAAACTCAAGTTTGTTATATACTTAGCAAATAGTTGGTGTTCTTCCAAGACTTTTAACATCACTTTAAAATGACCCATATGATCACTCTTATTCTTTGAATACACAAAGATATCGTGTATGAAGACAATCACAAAGGAATCTAGGTAGTTTGTGAACACCCTATTTATTAGGACCATAAAAGTCGTCGGGGCATTTGTTAACACAAATAACATAAGTAGGAACTCATAGTTACATACCTAGTTCGGAAAGCCATTTTAGGGATATCTTCACCTCTCCCAAAATTGGTGATAACCCGACCTCAAATCAATCTTTGAAAGTAACTCACAACTTGTAGTTGATCAAATAATCACAAATCGTAGGGAGGGGATACTTGTTATTTATAGTGACTTTATTGAGTTGGCGATAATCAATACACATCCTAAAGGACCCATATTTATTCTTCACAAACAACACCGGAGCACCCAATGGAGAAATAATATGTTGAATGAAACCTTTGTCTAGCAAGTCTTTGAGTTGAACCTTCAATTCTTTTGATTTGGCCGGAGCCATCCGATAAGGAGGAACTGATATAGGGTTCGTTCTGATAATAAGTCAATGCCAAAATTAATTTCCCGTTTCGGAGGAATTCCAGGAAGATTATTTGGTAAGACCTTGGGAATTCTCTCACTACAGGGACTAAAATGGAAAGTGTTTCATAGTCTGAACTTTGACTCTTGCAATATGGTATAAACACCCTTAGAGAATCATCTTACTAGCCTTTAGATAAGAAATGATATGACCTCTAGGAATAGAATTTCCCCCCTTCTACTCTAAGACGGGTTCATTTGGAAAATTAAACTTGATAACTCTTGTTCTACAATAAATGCAAGCAAAACAAGAATGCAACAAATCATTCCAAAAAGGACATCGAAATCAACCATATCAAGTTCTACTAATTCAACATGGGTAACTCTATTAGGCAACATTATAGGACAATTTCTACATACCCTTTCTGAAACCACTGAATAACCTACCTGGGTAGTCACCATAAAAGGCTCATATAAGATACCAGGCAAAATATCAAATTTTCTAGCTACCAAAGGAGTAACAAATGACAAGGTATCACTGGGATCAAGTAAAGCATAAATATTTAAAAAGAAGACTTATAGCATACTTGTCGCCACATGGGGTTACTCTCCTATTCACCCTTAGATCGGAGAGCATAAAAGCAATTCTTTCTTGGAGCATCAACATTAGAATTACTTGCTTGAGCTTTCCCAATCCCCTTGACTTGCTCCTTCAAATTCGGGAAATATCTAACTTTGTTACCACTTTTGCCACGCCCAAAACAATTGTCAATCCCAACTAGGCAGTCACGCATATGTTAATTGCCACACATACACAAGTACCCTTCTTTCTTGGTAAATAAGTACATATTCCCTTTTGAGACTTAGGGTTAGATATCTTATCATCACGAGCCTTAGGAAATTCGGAAGGGACTTGATTAGAGAAACTCTTCTTGAATCTAGGCTTATCTTTAATTTCCAACCTTCCCTTTGAAAAACCACTTTCATAAGACTTGTTCCTCGTGGCTTCTCTATTATTTCTCCTTAGTGTACTTTCTTCCACTTTTTAAGCATGAACCATTAAATGATAGATATTCATAAGCATAGTCGAATGAAATTCTTCAACCAAGTCATCGGACTTTTCCGTAACAAAACGACTCATCTCATTCCTTGGCTTAGCCACCAAGGATGGAGCATACTTAAAAAATTTAGTAAACTACAAGGAGTAATAAAGTACACTCATACCTTCTTGACAAAGGTTGATGAATTCCTCCACCTTAGCTTTCCTCAACTCTCTAGGAAATAACCTATCAAGGAAGGCCTTCTTGAAGATCTCCCATGTCACCGGACCACCTCTTAGCACCCTAATGTGACTCCATTAAGTATAACAAATTTGAGACATATATATGAGTTGCTAGGCAGCCAACTCAGCACTCTCACTCGTAGTCACACCCATAGCAATTAAGATCTTGTAGACCTCATCAAGAAAATCTTGGGGGTATTCATCCATTTTTTGACCCAAAGAACATAGGAGGGTTCATTCCTAGTAAAGTCTCTAAAAAAAGCCATATTGCTAGCATGTGAAGGCATACGGGGTCTAACTTCCAAATTCACTTATGCCATCATAGCTTGGACTTTATAAGTAACGACATTTGCTTGAGAATTCATAGGTTGGGCCAAATCGAAAAAACCGCCTTATCTTTACATCCATCATAGGTGGAGGAACACGCAAAACTTGATCACCCATTGGAACTTGCTCAAGTAGAGGAACTTGATTGTCTTGCGGAGGAGCTTGGTTGTCATGAGCTCCCACATTAGCAATCCTTTCCTCGACCCTTCTTGCGGCTGCCCTTCTAGTAGTCATACCTTAACCAAAATAAGAGGTTAAGATGAAAATAACACATAAAGTAAGATTCTAAAGGCACAACATAGAAATACAAAAAGATGAAACTTCCTAAGAATCACATAGTCTCTCATTCATAAGTGTGGCATGTTTCACAATTATGAATAAAAATCCACATACATGTGGTTTAGTGAGACATTGATTCTAAGGATAATCAACCTCATGCTATGATACGAATTTTGTCACATCCGGGGAGTACTCCTTAGACATTACCACCGTCATCATACTCGTAGAGGACTAAGACTAGCCTCTTAGCATTCATCATAACATATCATAGGATAAAAATGCGGAAAAATTAAAACTTTTCGTATAAATCTATATAATGAGGTTTATATAGACCTCTCTCTTACACATCATATATACATAGGGAGTTTAAATAAACTCCTAACATAGGAAGCTTACATAGTCTTCAAGTTTTAAGCTACACATACAACATAAAAAGATAGTCTAATAGGGATGTCTCACAATTAAACCATCTAGAACGAGTACAACATTCTGTCATAGGTCATACTTCATTACAACAAAATTCACATATAGTCTTATACAATAATTGTCTTCGAATGAAAGAGAAGAAAACTAAATGTCTTTAGACTATAAAAACATCAACTAGATAGATAGTGGCATCACCCTCGAAATGGTGAGTACCTACCAATCTAGGAGAATGAGAATCCAAGTCTTCATCAAATGGGCTTCTAAAAGCTCAACGGGTGGAGCCTACCTAGTAGTAAAAACATAGAATTATGGGTTAGTACACCACTTGTACTAGGTATGGAAATATGCACATAAAACATTTGAAATCATGCGAAAGGGGACATTTGTTCAAAATCATGCTAAGTTACTTTGAAAAGCCTTATGCACAACCAAGAACTCATATAAGCCAATAATCACATATTCCTTAAGACAATGCCATATACAACACAAGACCAACATCATCAAGTAAAACCAAGTCAACATGTGTAATAACATTGATGAGTTATCAACAGTCTGATTGTATCATATCTACAGGGGCATAAGGACGTTGATTCTTCAACCTTTTCTTTGTAAAGGTACCTAAGTTTTAGTTAACTTTGACTTTAATTTATCAAAATAAATTAACAAAGCAATATTTTCTTACAAACTAGAATTTCTATTTATGGTTTTATGGAAACTATGCAACTTCATTTCTCTTTTCTTGCAATTAACCTTTGATTGCATTCGTTTTTCTTATCGACTGATCCTTTGGTGTTCTGCATTATCTATTTAGATTCTCTATATCACTCAAATGCAAATATGTAAATATTACTTCATTGAAATCCTTAATCATCAAACTAATGTGTGATTATAACATTAAAAAGTTAAAATTTTAGGACATCCAAAACATATAAGAAACTGACATCGTCAAAACTAGCAATTTTTTTCTTATCTACAAAGAACTTAGCGGGAAACTCTGCAGAAATTAAAAACAAAAAATGAAAATTAATCCAATAAAAAAAAGGCAACATACAAATAAGTTTAGAAGTTTCACCTAGACTCAATTAAACTCTGTTTGAGAATTCTATATTTAGGTATGTATAAATATTAGATGATCCACCCAAAACTTCATCAAGTTTACTCATGCATACATATATTTGTACGTGGCTCCAAGATATTAGGAAAGTGAAATGACAAACATCCTGAAAGAAACAGTGATAGTTGATCAAACTGTTTCAAATTGTGCATACACCACAACAATGAAAAAAGTTGGAGATTTGCATCACTAGGAAGTAATATAAACACGAGGTTTGAAATTTTTATAAATATCTTTAAATAATTTATAACATTAGAAGTATCCTAAAAAAGGTTAAAATAGTAAGTAATCTTCATCAATAAAATACCAAACAAGCGTGTTCACGAAGGGTACTTTCCCTGCCAAAAATTGCATTTTTCAGCTCTTGACCTCTTTTTGCCTCAAGTTCACTTGGTTTCTGAAATATCTCCTAAATTATTTCTACATTCTATTTTCTTGCGAAGAAAAAAAACTATATTTACTGTACCAATTCAAAAAGCAAGCCAAAATAACAAGAAAAAGAGCCTTAAATAAGAGGAAATCCACCACTCATCAACACCCTCCCCTTCCCCCTCCCCCAACTTAGAAACTTTAGTGGTCCTCAAAAGTAAGGAAAATCAAAAACACAAGAGGCCTTATTTAAATACATACAACTAATAAATTTTCCTTTTTCAACTAATGGATGCTGTTGGGTATTTAAAAATAGTCCACATGCATACTATTCGCAATAGATATTTATCTCGTTCTGATGAAGCATTTTCAAAAACAGAGAATCATTTAAGTGACAACAACTTAAACTCAAAATAACTCAACTTATTAAATTTTTCAACTTGCATGCCCTCACAAGAAAGAAGTGTCCCATGACCCCACACACATAAAAACAATACAAGGGAAAGATATGCAACACTCACACTCACAAAGAATTATCTCATGCAAAGAATATTCACACTTAGTCTTGCACATATTTTCAATCAACATTGACCCAACTCCATTTGGTTAGAAATCTAAAAGGATTTTGTGAAGATTGTAATTAGGCTTAGGGAAGGTTAGGATATCATTTAGTTATAAGTGGCTACACCCTCCTTCAACTAAATACAACAACTCATCATTTCCAACGTTCTCCACTTTTCAAACCTATGCACATTCCACAATTTTTTTCATTGTTCTTTTCTTATTTCCACTCTAGATGCCCCACATGAAACCATTTTCATGTTTTGGAGGATTCAAGTCTCATTTATGCATTTTCTTTTTGTCTTTTTAAAGTTTTTCTTCTTTAAGACTTCCCATACATCACTCAATTTCTCACTTGTTGTTTTTTGTCCTTTTCTAAATATTAAACCTTGATGTGGCTTCTCTTGAATTAATTTTCCATAACACCCCCAACTTAGACTTTTAACCTCAACTTTAACAATCTGAAAGTATATGTTTAGTGCAAAGAATATTTAGGCCAAAAAGGATAAGGCTATTAATGTGGTTTCCAAAAAAAGGAATACTCTAAAAGGGGATAACAAAAGTATATGTTTAGTGCAAAGAATATTTAGGCCAATTTTTCTTCAAGAACATCAAAGAAATCCTAAGATTATTTCTCCAACCAAACTCAATCAAGACCGACCGGGCAAGTTCTAGGTGACAAAAGCAAACACATGGAATTATTCAATAAAAAGGCCAACAAGGGTACACCAATCCTTAACAGAGAAAGAAAAGTACCCCCAAAAATGGCACAATCGCGGCATGCAAAACAAAAAACAAAATGAGTACAAGGAGGCCCCCCAAATAAAAATGAGACTGTGTCCTCAAAATCCAAATATAAAAAGATAATACGAGGAATACCAAAGAAAAGGAATATTTGCACGTTTATTACTATAATCAACAGGGAAAATACTAAGAAGGCAAATGTCATAAAGAAGTAGTTTTATAGGAATAAATGATCTTAGAAAATTGTAATTGAGAATAAGATGAAACATATCAAATCCTACTATAATGTGGCAGTACTTGGTAAACTCTAGAACATGCTTAAATTGTGCTAAGGAACCGGTCAGAAAACATAGCATTGATCCTGCACACATATCCTGCAAATTGATCAACATTTAAACTGTAAGTTCCAACTAAGTTTCAAGTTAGAGCTCCATGGCGGAACGATACCGACAACCATAGATTTCAAATTCCCTAAAAAGATTACTTGTTTGAATGCTTAAAAAAATGCAAAGACCTCCATCTTCTTCACTTATGAATGGGAAGATACTATTCAGCGGTTTTTGTGTGTTTTCCTACAAGATATTGAAATTATTTACTTAGTTAAGAACAACCCTAACTACTCTGCACAATATAAAGAAGAAGATGTCAAAGTGTGTACAGATTCTCTATCCTTATATAGTACACAAAAATTGTTGCATAAGCATTTAAACTACAACATCAATATCAAAATCAAAATCAGACTCTAGAAACAATCAAAGAATTCAATTATGGAGATATTATTAAACAAGTAATTTGTCCCATTGTTGATCAAAAAGCATTCACAACAACGAACACCCACAATTGTATTTGTCACAAATCAACCAAATCAAGCACTTACACTGAAAAAACAACACAGTCAATGTAATCCCACAAAGTAAGGTTTGAAAAGGGAACGACGTAAGAAAATATTATGTTTATCTTGGGGTAGAGAAGTTGTTTTTTATTATACTATAAAAATAACGCAAGACGCAAATTATAAAATTAGCCTCGAGGAAGAGCAAACTGTTAGTTCAAATGTTTGCATATGATACATTAATGAATACTCCTTTTGAATGCTTTTCTATTCTGTTTTACATTTCTCTGAAGAAATTATTGTCCAATCCAAATCTCAAGGAACCTTCATGATACCACCAACTGCAAGTTCCATAGTCCTGTAAATGTGTGGAACTTGACACACTAAATGCCAAATAAACAGAAAAATTAAATGCTATGCAGGATTATGTGAGGCTTTTAGCTATTAGATTGACTTTCTGATTATTAAATTGATGATGCATTGTGCCTCAGGTTGACCACCCTTTTTCCATAGGCTAATTTCTAAACAGAATGCCCACTACTTCAAGCCTATAGTATGTGATACATTTACTTATTGTATTTACACTCTCTAGTACATCAATAGGTTCTAGATATGGATAAAATATATGTAAGGATTTTCGGTAGATTAATCATACACGAAATGGATGTAAATTTATTGTATGCAATATTATATCCTCACATGTATGACATGGAGTTTAAAAATTAAATTACACGTATTAAAGTTGTCACATTTTTAACATTTTCAATTGTATACAACATTAAGAGATCATATTTAAATGGTGTTACAGAAATACTTCAGGGCAACGAAAATGACTTGACACTACTCTTTTGTGCTCCAATTTCATGCTACTTCAACAAAAAAGATGCTACAAGATTATTAGGCCATTAAATACATTTTATCCCCATAATAAATCACATGAAAAACAACAACTCCCCACAACAATAATAAAATTTGCATAGCGATGCCACAAAAGAAATAAAACCAACAAAACTTAGATACTTACCTTTGTGAAGTCCAGCAGAAGGCCACACATTAAGGAAACAAACAAAATAAAGGCCCAAGGTCACCTTAGGTTTTTATACCCAACTTCTTAAATGGGAAAATTACAGGTATATGACAACAAGAACTGTTCTCCCCTATAGTTCAAAACAATTTTTAGTAAAGCCAAACACAAGTAAAGAGGGAGATCATTTAATTGAGGTAATTCCGTTGCCAGGCTAGTTGGGGTGTCAGCTTAGTCTTGGTTTTGTGTTTCTACATCTTACTCCAACTCTTTTCTCAAAATTAGCAAGCCATCTAAGGTCTCAAGGTCTACTTCATATTCATAAATAAATTCTAAAACACTGGGAAGTGAAATAAAAAAAGTTTCAATAACATGGGCATAATCGCCTGTATTAATTTTAAATGTGCAATGAGAACTACTTCCTCCCCAACCGTACTAGTAGCACCTTTTTTTCTTCATAAATTGATTTTTTACCACTGCATTTTTAACAGGATCCATATTTAAAGTTTATAATAATTAAAATATAAAAGAAAAATAGGATACATACAACAAAAAAATATAATAAATAAGCAAATATGGCGATGAAAGTGGAAACAAATGTATAAGATGTCTAAAACACCTTTGTTCCTTTTAATTGAAGCTCGAGAGAAAATGAAAGAATTTATAACATAACAAAAGCATGAGTATGAAAAAGTTTCGACGGGTAAAATAACAGGAAATGATAAGCACATACAAAATTATCCAAGCATATCTAGGATATCATCATGAGGCATTCCTCTTCCATTATCCTATATTCGAAAGAAAACAAAGTTAAGTGATTAAAGTATTTTAGGGAAGAGAATGATTTTCCACTAACTAGGCAAATTAATTTAATTAAAAAAACATACTTTTCTTGTCTTGCATACTTAGAGCATTGTCAGCATATATAAGAACAAAGAAAAACAGATCATACCTTGCATGTCACCCAATAATAAGATGACTACCTACCCTTCATTACCTTTGTAGTTGCTGGGTCTTTCACATTTTTCTCAAGAGCAACATTCTTTCCTTGAATATCTAGAACCCGGGATTCTTTAACATGCCTTCTCTAGACATGGTAGAATTCCAAGGCCATCTATTAAAATTTTCTAGAAAAATATTTCACTAATGACATTTGTTGAATGTCAAATAGTGAGCATCAAATATAAATCAGAATTCCATCTAAGTGTAAGTAAATAAATGCTTACACACCTCACGAGTCTTTGTTGCCTTAAATCATCATATAGGGCTTCATCTCTACGTTCATGATCACCCAGACCAATCTTGGGATAAAATTTACCTCTGTGAATCTCTTCACTACAGAAGCAAAACAAAAACAACACTAAGTTATGAAGAGAGCTTCCAATTAATAAATCTGTGTGAGCAAATCGAAGTTCGGAGATGGATTTAGCAGAATCAAGTGCATTCTCAACAAGTTCCTTGTTCTCTCACAGAAGTGTAACACCTTTCCTAGGCTGAAAATTTTGAAAGACTTGATTAACAGCGCATTTAGTGTATCGTTTTTGACGTAAGTTACAGCTCATGAAAATCTTGAGTTATTAAAAAAAGGGAAGAGCCTATTTCATATAATGCCTTCAATATGCCCTTCAATGTGGGCGATTCTCTTTTGTGGGCAAATGGTAACATTTTCGAAAACCACGAACCATTTAAGTGACAACAACTCAAACTCAAGAAATGATTCAAATAATTAACTCTTGTAGATTCTCACTTGACTCAATTAGGAATTTTCAAAATCTCCACTTTTTCAACTCACATGCCCTTAAAAGAAAGAAGTGTCCCAAAACCACTTACATCACCACTTTTTCAAAGGTTTTTCTTTCTTTAATACTTTGCATACATCGCTCAACTTCTCTCTTCTTTTTATCTCTTTTATTTTTTATATCAAATCCTCCTGTGGTAAAGCATCCCTTTAATGAATTTCCCATAACACCCCCATCTTATGATTTTAGCCTTAACTTTCACAACCTCAAGTTCAAGGAGAGAAGGGGTCAAAGGAGGATAATTTTTTCAAAAAGGATAAGGCTTGTAATGTGGTTGTCAATAAAAAAGATTATGCTCAAAGTGGAAAACTAAGGATGTATATGGTACAAAGGTTGGATATTTAGGACAATTGGACTTCATGAACATCAAAGAAATCCTAAGATCACTTCTCAAAAAAAAACTCAATCAAGACCAATATTTCAAGATAAACCGGCTTGTTCTAGGTGACAAAAGTGAATACATGGCATTATTCTACAACTCACTGCACATGGCCTACAAATCAATCAAGATGGTTAAAATTCTTACTTATTTTTTACAATACAAGTATCATTGAACATTTTTACCCAGTTATTCACATGCATAACTATGCTCATACAAACCAAGTCAAAACCTTCCCAAAAAGATAATTGTTTTGCCCTTAAGAATGTTGCCAACAAATCAATCATTAGGCAACCTCATGCATCTATTTTGAAATGACTAATTAGACATTGACACAATCAACACTGACAAAATTGACAAGCAAATGATGATTTGACCTCTAAAAAGTCATCACTAGTCACTATTTATCATCGGGCATCATCAATCCAAATCTTATTATAGAAAAAGCTACAAACTAAAAATTAGAAACTTAAATAGACCAATCCAACACAATATAAATTGAAACATCAACAATATCAAAATGCCAACAAGGTCACACCATTCCATAAAGAGAAAGAAAAGTACCCCTGACAATGGCACAATCGCGACATGCAGAAAAAAACAACAAAATGAGTACAAGGAAACACCCCAACTAAAAATGAGACTATCTACTCATAATCCAAATATCAAAATATAATACGAGGAATATCAAAGAAAAAGAGTATTTGCACGTATATTACTATAATCAACAGGGAAAAGATTAAGAAGGCAAATGTCATAAGGAAGTAGTAGTTTGATAGGAAAAATGATCTTAGAATATTGTAATTGATAATAAGATGAAACTAACAAAAAACCTACTATAATGTTGCAGTACTTGGTAGTCTCAAGAACATTCTTAAAGTGTGCTAAAGAACCGGTCAGAAAACTCAGTATTGATCCTGCACCCATAGCCTGCAAATTGATCATTATTTAAAGAATAAGTTTAAGTGAGAGCTCCATGGTTGAAGGATACCGACAACCATACAGAATTTCAGTTTAAATTCCTCAAAAAATAATTATATGAATACCTAAGAGATGTTAAAAGACCTCCCGTCTTTACTCGTGAATGAGAAGATACTATTCAACAATTTTTTGTGCGTTCTCCTACAAGATATTCAAATTATTCAGCTAGTCACAAACCACCCTAATTTGTCTCCACAATGCAAATATGAAGATGTGAAAGGATAAGCCAATTCTCTATCCTTATAGCGTACAAAAAAATCATGGGACAAGCATTTAAATTACGCAATCAAAACCAAAATAAAACAATCATAGAATTCAAGTATGGAAGATATTACTAAATAAGTAATTTATTCCACAAGTAATCAAAAATTCAACAAAGAACACCGACAATTGTAACTGTCATAAATCAACCAAATGAATTCATAAAATAAGGAGTAACCAACATAGTCAATGTAATTCCAAAAAGTGAGGTTTGAAAAGGGAACGTTGTAAGCAAATCTTACGCATATCTTTAGGTAGAGAAGGTTTTTTTTGATACCCTCTGCTCGATAATCAAGTGGTCAGAAGATAAAAATAACTCTAGATGCAAACCACGAAATAAGCATCGAGGCAAAACAAATTGTTAGTTCAAATGGTTGCATATGTTAACCAAATGCATCTATTGAATGTTTTACTATTTCTGTTTTATACTTTCTCTGAAAAAAGTATTGTCTAATCCAGTTCTCAAGGAATCTTCATGATACTAACATCTTAAAGTTCGATAGTCTTGTACATATGCAAAATTTGACACACTAAATGACAAAGAAACAGAAAAATAAAGTGCGATGTAGGGTTAATTTGAGGCTTTTAAGTCTCAACTTGACTTTCTTATCATTTCGTTAAGGATATGGTATGCCTCCAGGTTTACCACCCTTTTCCCTTAGGCTAATTTCTAAACAGAATCCCCACCACTTCAAGCCTATAGTATGCGATATTTTTCTAATTGTATTTCTACTAGCATACGTACATCACCCACGGTATATTTTTCTGATGCGATTTAAGCTATGGATAAAAAATCTATAAGGAGTTTCGGTAGATAAGTCATACACAAAATAAATGTGAATTTATTAGTTTATGCAATATTATATCCTCACACCTATCACAATAAATTTTAAATGTTGCAAGACACCAATTGAAGTTATCACATTTAACATTTTCAATTGTATACAACACTAACCAATCACATTTAAACGGAGTTAAACAAATGCTTCAGGGCAGCGAAAATGACTCGACACTACTCTTTTGGTCACAAGTTTCATGCAACTGCTACAAAAAAGATGTTGCAATAGCTATTAGGCCCTTGAATACATTTTCCCATGATTATAAAATACACGAAAAATAACAAATAACAAAACATAGGCACACAAAACACCACATATTGACTATAAATCAACATAAAGGTGCATAAATAACCTCCACAATACTAACCTTCTTGAAAAAAAGGGCCACACATAATGGAATCCAACAAACTAAATACCCAAGGTCACCTTAGGTTTTTACACCCAACTTCTTAATATGCGAAATTAACATGTATAATGAACGCACAAACTGTATCTCCTAGAGATCGAAAGAGTTTTCAGTATAACCAAACACAAGTAATATTCAGTAAAACCGAACAGAAGTAATAGAGGGAGATCATTTAATTGAGGTAATTTTGTGGCCATACTAGTAGGTGTCAGCTAATTCTTGCTTTTCTATTTCTACTTCTTCCTCAAACTCTTCCTCAAAATTAGCAAACAATCTAAGGTCTCAGGGTCTACTTAATATTCAGAATTAAATTCCAAAATATTGGGACATGAAGTAAAAAAAGTTTTAACAACATACATGAGTATAATCGCCTGTATTGGTTATAATATAGGGTAATGAGAACTACTTCCTCCCCCACCCTTACTAGTAGCACTTTTTTTTCCATAATTGATTTCTTACGACTATTTCTTTTAAGTATCCATATTTGAAGTTTATAATGATTAAAATTTAAAAAACAAACAAGATAAATATAACAAAAGAATACAATAAATAATTAAATATAGAAATGAAAGTTGAAACAAATATATCAGACATCTAAAACACCTTTTTTCCTCTTAATTGAAGGTCAAGAGACAATGAAAGAAGTTGGAACATATCAAAACCAGGAACATGCAAAAGTTTCCACGGGTAAAATAACAGGATATGGCAAGCACATCAAACCTCGTCCAAACATATTTAGGGTATCATCATGAGGCATTCCTCTTCCATTTTCATATATTAGAAACAAAGTACAATAATTGAAGTCTTTTAGGGAAGAATAATCTTCGACTAACTTTCCAAATTGATTTAATTCAAAAATGTACATATCTTGTCTTGCATGCTTAGAGTTGAGTCGGCATATAGAAGAACAAAGAGAAACAGATCATACCTTGCATGTCACCCTATATTATGATGTATCCCTACCCTTAACTCGAACTACAACTGCAGGGTCTTTTACTTTCTTCCCATGAGCAACATTCTTTGCTTGAATCTCTAGAACACGGTCTATTTAGCAAGTCTATTCTAGACACAGTACTCAGATAAATCACAATGACATCTAATGAAATTTGCTAGAAAATATTTCACTAATGAAATTTGCTAAATGTCAAAGAATAAGAATAAAATATATATCACAATGTCATGTAAGTAAGAGGAGGTCAGTGCTTACACACATGAGGAGCCTTTACTGTCTTAAAATCATCATATGGGCTTCACCTCTACATTCGTGGTTACCCAGA
Source organism: Solanum lycopersicum (assembly GCF_036512215.1). Classification (NCBI taxonomy): domain Eukaryota; kingdom Viridiplantae; phylum Streptophyta; class Magnoliopsida; order Solanales; family Solanaceae; genus Solanum; species Solanum lycopersicum. Next base: position 45,568,078 of record NC_090811.1, read on the forward strand.
CAAATCATGGGATTATTTACTGTTGCCGATCTCTTTACAAAATAAGCAAAACAAAAAAAACACTAAGCTATGAATAAAGTTTCAATTAATAGATCTCAGTTATCTCATTGAAGTAGTTATCCAAAATAGACAAAATAATAACTTACATAGTTATCTCTACAGCTGAAAGTTCGAAGATGGATTCAGCAGAATAAAGTGCATTCTCAATAAGTTCTCTCATACTAGTGTAAAGACATTTCCCACGCTGAAAATTCGGAAAGACTAACGTGATTATCAAACCATTTAGTGTACCTTGTTGAAGTACGTTCCACCTCATGAAATCTTGAGCTATTAAAAAAAGGGAAGAACCTATTTCATATAATGTCTTCAACATGCCCTTCACTATGATTGATTCTCTTTTATTGGGTAACGGCAACAATACATGACCTTAAGCTCCACCTACTCTACAAGTAACCGGTTCTAGAAAAAAACTCCATCTATTCTACTATCATTATGAAAATAGGAACATCTCTTCAAGAGGGGATATAAGAATTCAATGATGAATTATCAATAATCTGATTATATGCTAACCTCGCCGCATATGGAGATTAAATTCAAGGAAAGCATCTTTTTATGAAAGTAAAACATGAATTGATTTTACATGATTAATAGTCGAGGTAAGCAACAATTGACTTAATGTTAAATATTAGTAATAATGCAACTATTGAGGATTTAAACTTTGCAGAGTTTCCATTTGTATAAACGACATGCACCTTTCTTCGATGCATTACATCACTCACATTACAGCTAACACTACACCTTAGATACTGACAACTTCAGTCATAGATAATGTATCACTCAAATGCCAACAAGCCAATAAACTAATGATAAAACTAATGACTGATTATAACTTTATAAAATAAAATAAAATTATAAGACATCCTCAATCATCAAACTAATGTGTGATTTTAATAACATTAGAAAATTTTAAAATTATAAGACATCTTAAACATATATGAAACTCACATTGTCAAAACCAGCTACGTTTTTCTTATCTTCAAAGAACTTAGCGGGATAATCTGCACAAATTTAAAACACAAAATGAAAATTAATCCAAGAAAAGAAAAGGTAACAAACCGTTAAGCTTAGAGGTTTCTCCTAGACTCAACCAATAGAATAAGAGAAAGAGAGAGAGAGAGAGAGAGAATACTATTTTTAGGTATGTATAAATGTTTGATAATCCAGCCAAACCTTCATAATGTCGTTCACTATTATCTTAGAAAGAACCAATACAACATTTTGCCGCACAGAAACTGATGAAACTCTTAATCATGCATACATAGCTCTGTCCGAGGCTATAAGATATTACGAAAATGAAAACTAAAATCTCCAAAAGAAACAGTGCAATTTGATCAATCTATTTCAGATAGTGCATTCACCACCACAGTAAAAAGAAGCTTGATATTTGCATCACTATTAATTAATATAAACACATGCTTAGAAATTTTTATGAAAACCTTAACTAATTTATAATGCTCAAATTGTCCTCATAATAAGTTAAAAGAGTACGCGGTGGTCGTCAATAAAAATATCCAACAAGCCCGTTCACGAAGGGTACTTTCCCAGCCAAAAAATGCAATTTCAGCTCTTCACATTTTTTTGCCTCAAGTTCACTTGATTTCTTCAAATATGTCCTAAATCAATACTCCATTTAATTTTTGTGCAGATATAACAAAAAAACTACAAATAGACCCTAAAATGAGTGGAAATCCACCACTCATCAACACAAACACACATACACACCAACTTAGAAACTTTGTTGGTCCTCAATAAAAGAAAATAAAAAAACACAAGAGGCTCTTATTTCAAGACACACCACAAATCAACTTATTTTTATCAATTAAGTACAAAGGTAATGGGCTTTGGTTAGTACTAATAAAATAGTCCACATGCAAAAAATTTCATCATTCTCATGAAACATTTTCAAAAACCAAGAATCATTTTTGTGACAAGAACTCAAACTCAAGAAATGACTCAACTTGACTCTTCCACAAACCCACTTGACTCAATTAGGAATTTTAAAAATCACCACGTTTTCAACTTACATGCCCTCACAAGAAAGAAGTGTCCCAAAACCCCACACACATATAAATAAGACAAGGGATAAACATGCAACACTCACACCTCACAAAGAATCATCTCATGAACAAAAATGTCACTCATATATAAACAAGACAAGGAACAAAGATGCAACACTCACACTCACAAAGAATCATCTCATGCACACACAAATGTCACGCCGTAGGCTTGCCTATATTTTCAATCAAAATTGACTAACCTCCATTGGGTTACAAAAGGACTTTCTTAAGCTTGTAATATAGTCTTAGGGAAGGTTAGGATATCATTTAGGTATATGAATACACCCTCCTTGAACATTATACAATAACTCATCATTTACAACTTTCTCAATTTCTCAAACCCACGCACATTCCACAGTATTTTTCATTCTTCTTTTCTTATTTCCACTATAGATGACCCAAATGCAACCGTTTAAACTTTTGGAGGATTAAAGTCTCATTCATTCATCTTCTTTCTTTATTTTTCAAAGGTTCTTTCTTTAAGACTTCCCATACAACAACTCATCATTTCCAACTTTCTCCACTTTTCAAACCCAAACACATCCCACACTATTTTTCATTTTTATTTTGTTATTTCCACTCTAGATGCTGATATGCTCAAATATACTTCTCAAATAAGAAGTAAAGCGGTCATATAAAGTAAAGAACCCAACTAATTAGGTTGGGATTGTTTCCACGAGGAAAATAGTTCAGACTTAACTTTAATCAATTATTACTATTTTTTAGTCAATGATATCCTTAGAAAACAAAAGACAATAAAGGGGGATTTTTATATCTAAATTAATAAAAATAATTAGCTAAATTGAAGTAAACAACTAACAGGTTCAAATCTTGAAGTTTAATCAATTAATCAAAGTAACTAAGGTTTAAGTGTTCCCAACATGTTTCTAACTTGAAAATTCTAACTAACAATTCTTTCCTAGTATCTTGCATGCAAAGTGATAAGTTATGTATTTCTAAATCCTTGGTCCGGCATCTTGAAAATTTCACTACGCACCTTGGTCCGGCTACGTGTGTTTCTATACAAACCCTTACCTTTAACTCATATTAATCATCATATTCGATATTTCACTAAGTTATTACCTCGTACCAATCAATACTAGCCTATTAGATCGTATACACTAAATCTATGTTGATAATTCTTTTCCTATTATCTACCTCCTTGGTCCGGCAAGTAGCATTAAGGCAAGTTCTAACATTAGCCATCCGTCACAAAGACTTCTAAACGAAAGAATTATAAATGCATGCAAGGCACTATTCTAGAATTGTTATTTTAGTTAGATTTTACCTAATTATTCACCCATGGTTCCCACAACCCTAGTTATGGAGTTTAGTTACCCATAGTCATAATCACAATATTCATATATGTAATATAAGAAGTCATGCACTTACTTCAATGAGAAAGAATAAAATCAAGAAGTTCACTTGATTAATCAACAAACGCACCAACAATCAATTCCTAAAAAAGTATATCATTTACTGAAATTAATCGAGAACTAAAGATTCTCCGAAAGTATAATAATCAAAAATGTCACATAAAAGAGTCTACTAACTAAGTGTTTAGCCCTAGAAATGAGGTTTTTCTAACTATTTATAAGAAACAAATAAAAAACTAATAAAAGAAGGACTCTAATTGCTGAAAATCAGTCAAAACGCGTCCGAGTCGATGGACCTCGTGACGGGCCGTCGTGGTCACGATGGGATGTCATGGCCTCCGTTATCCTATACTTTACGAATCCTTGTGATTCTATCTTCATTACCCTCGACGAACAGGTACGACGAACCATTCCAAGCACGACGGTCCGTCAAGGATCTTCGTTCATAACATTTAAACTTCTTGGAATTAGGGTACTGGACTACTTGTTTTATCATCACGACGAATCAGCAGCACGGACCGTCATGGCTACGACGGTCTGTCATGCACTTCGTAACCCCACACTTGGTCAGACTTCCCCATCTTTCTTCAGCAGCTTCACTACGATGCTACCTATGGACCGTCACAGGAATGACGGACCGTCACAAGCTCCGTAGGTGGTAACTTTTCTGCATTTCTTGCTCAAAAACTTGCGCATTCATCTCTAGACAGATTTCTTGAAAATAAAGGGAAACTTACATAAAAATCAATACAAAAAGGCTTTTGGACACACACTAAACTTATGGAAAAAATCATTAAAATACTATGAAACCACGGTATATAAACACCCTCAACTTAAATTCTTTGTTTTTCCTCAAGCGACGCACTGACTCACTATAAAATCTTTGTACAATAGTATCCATGTTTTAGCTTTAGCAATCATTTGGCTATCAATCACGATCAGTATCATCATGTTTATGCATGTTATCACTATTGGGCTTGAATTATGTGGAATCATACCATGACACATACTCACCAAGAACTGACACCTATCATCTTCAATTTCTCACCGAGGTGCTAATATTTCCAGTATTGCAACTAGTGTCCTCACTTCAAAATAACATCCTCATTTTTCACACAATCATTTCAGTTTGAGTATAAGGATTACTTTTCAAAACTCACTCTCTGAACAAATTCACAACTCATTAATACATATTTCCATAAGCTTGCCCTTATTTTCACAATTGTAAGTTCGCTACACTACTCTAAGGATCACGATAGGACTTCATAGCTTTTACATAGGCTCAGAGTCAGGTAGGATATATTTTAGGTATACTTTAGTGAATTTTTTCCCTCCTTGACATATCGGCTAAGCATAGCACTTTTTATCATTTTATTTCGCCTAATTTCTCATATTTTTTCACCTAGCTATTTTCCCCTCTTTCTTCATTTGTGTAAGTGACTTTCTTCATATCTTGCTTGTATTTATTGTATTTATTTTTATTTTAACAGGTTCTTGAGTCACATTACTTTTGTTCTTTCTCTCTCTTCGTTTATTCAACCCCACTTTCCAGAGCATTCCTTGTAATCACCACCATCAACTCTTGGCTTTGCCATGAGTCAAAGTACACAATACCTAAAGTTGGTTCAGGGCCATGAAAAGGATGTTAAGTGTATTAGCCACCCTCAACTTATGCTTTTGGCATAAGCTGAGGTGCACATGTCCAAGGAGAGACCAGGGCCAACACATTATTCTCTGACTAGTTCAGTTGGGGTGAAAAAGAAAGGTCTATTTTATTCTCAAACCATTTGGATCAAAGAGGGATTAATTTCATCAGTTTTTTTTATTTTAGGCTAAAAATTGGCTATATTGAACAAGGGACTATGATCCTTTCCTAATTATTTATTACAGCTTACTTTTAGCAGGACTAACCATGCAAGTTCTAGCTCAGTACAAATAGTGGATTATTCAAATCTTCCTCACACTCACTTGAAATCTCATTACTCTACAAGATTATCAGACACCTAGTTTTAATTTTAGACTTAGGGTCATGCAGTGGTGTATCTCTATGTCATGCTTAGAGCCACAAATTTATCAATTACTATGCCTAGTCATGCATCATTTTCATTTCATTACGATATTAGTTTAGCCATCATGCTTCAGAGTTAAACTTTGTACACAAGATACGGACATGTCGTTTCAACAATAAAAATAATCAGTCTCTTAGGGAAAAACAACAGAAGCAAGAAAACCCCAAAAGAGAATAGTGAATTGAGCTACTCAGACTTCATCCTAGCACTAACTTTCCATTTACCCAACCCCCAACAAAAAGACATGCAATTATCCCCAATGCATAAAAAATTAAAATATGAGAGTCGTAGGTGAAGCAATCCTTGGGCACAAAGTGCCGACAATCAGTAAGTTGGTGGGTCTGGTTCCCTGGAAACGACTACCTATGTAGTCTGGACACCCTCAGTAGTGTCCTCATTAGCAAAAGCACTATCAGCTATGCCTCCCGCTATCGCCACATTTCTGGAGCTAGATGCCCCAGCAGCTCACTCTACATCCTTGATCCGACGCGCCTTCTCATCAGCAAGCAAGGCTCTCCTCCATCTCACGGTGCTCCTTCTTTCGTGCTCTAGACTCATCCTCCTCTCGACCCTAGCACCGCTTGTCATGCTCTCGAGGGAGAGGTGGTTGAATATAAAAAGTGGCTAATAAGTCCGCATCATTGTGCCCTCAGCAGGCTCTGCAGAAAGGGCCTCAGACTTAGGCACCCTAGCCTCTAGGATCATATCAATGTCCGCTCGAAAACTCTCGACCGCACCATGAAGGGTCGACACGTCCACCTGAGGGGCTGGCCGGAATAGATCAAGAAACACAAAAGAATCCAATTGCTGATATACCTCACCGATCTTCCGCTCTATGTGTTGGACCATTTTACCCTCCAAGCCCTCTTTTGCCTTAGCAATAGACCTCTACATCCAACGCTGGATGTGATGCAGAAGTGTAGCCATCTGTGCCTCTAGTTTTTATACCCTAGCAAGCAGGACCATAGCGGGGAAAGGGGTTGAGCGAGAGGAGCTCGGGGGCAGTGCTGCTACCCGAGATAGACTCGACCAGGGTAGTGTCAGTGGTTTCAGAAGCAGCCTGCATAGCTGTGCAAGCATGTTCTACCGTATCAGCCAGATTTTCACCAAGTGGAGGAAACTCTGGACGGGGCCCTCTGTGCGGAGACAACTCATTGGTCTCATCCTTTATGAGGACGATATCAACAGTTCCCAGCCGAGTCTTGAGCTGATCAATGTGCCTGATGGTCACACCTGCGGACATTCACAAGGAAAATATCATGCACAGAAGAGGGTAAGTAATTGTGACCTTGAAAAGCCCTCTCGTGCATGACCACCTATAGAAGCCAAGTGAAGTCCACCTCAAACCCGGCTATCATTGCCGCCATCAAAACTGAACTATCCCATGTGACTATATTATCAGCGGCCGTGGGGGAAATGCAGTGGCGGACAATCAACCATAATAACTTAGCCATGAAGGTCAAGTTATCCTTCTTAATTGATCCTTTTGTCTCTGTTACCCAGACGGCACCCTCTCCATCAACAGATAAGTTCAGGGCCATCCACCTCTCGGCGGTTTCTCTCAGAGATGGCTCACGCAAGAATTGTCCATATTTTACAATTTACCATCGGTAGTGGAACTCGGAGGTGAGAGGGGTCCGATTGGCATCAACATCCTTGTCGTATAGATACCGGCAGATGGCAGGCAAGGAGATATCGACCTGAATGCCACGTACTAAGACATGCTCAAGTGGGGCCTGTTTTGTGGGGGCAGCCCGCCTATCTATCTGTGATCTGAGAGTAGCCACGTAAGAGGCATAGAACTCTCGGACCAACTTCTCACTATAACGGCCCAAAGAACGTGTTGTCCACTCCAGTCGGTGTCTAGTGAAGAGATTGTGGATCTCTGGCATGGTGGGGAGACTACCCGTAAGGACCCGCCTCTCCGGTGTAAGGGTCCGTGTCATGACTCATTTGTCATTCAGAAACTTTGCGTCTGGATAAACTTGATATTGCCTGTCAACACACCACCGGTTGGGCTGGCCGACAACAGGGGTGAGAGCATGAGTCGGTGAGACTGTAGTGGAATCAGAACTGTCAGCCTGATCAGACAAGGAGAATGTGCAGTTGTGGCGTGTGCAGGGACTTCTTGCGGAGCCAAAGGCTTCCTCTAACCATGAGACTCCTAAGAAGATAGACGCTTCTTCTTCATGTGTAGCTGACCTCGAAGATGAGCCAATCAGTGTGCGCATCTCATCAGACAAAGAGGTTGTTACTAGGCTGGACGACACATTTTTGGGCGTAGATCTGGTAGCACTTGCAGCTCGTGATGGAGTGGCAGTGCCTGGGGGAACGTGCTCGGGGTCATCCACATCATCAGAGCCTATGAACAGATGGGCAAACGGGGCGACAGACTTTTAATACCCACGTGCGTAGACTCGATCTTGTTTTGATGTCATTTGAGATAGTACATGTAAGGAATTAATATTATTACTAGAAGGAGCAAACAAGACGAGCAAAAACAACACAAAATAAATATAAGAGCTAAGTTGTATTGACTTTTCTACAATAACAGTGAAACACGACAGAGTAGGACACGGCTAATCGTGAGTACGACGGACCGTCATGGGGTCCGTCGTGTCTTACTTCAACTATGTTTATGTGGAGACCCATTTAGGGAAGTCTCAGACAAGTATGACAGATAAGCAGGTCTCTCATCGATGTCTGTCGTGGGTTACTTAAAAACATATGGTGACCCTTAGAAGAGGGGTCTCTAACCGTCACGACGGTTATGCAGGACGGATCGTCGAGGGTATGATGGTCCGTCGTAGAAATCCATCAGAGGACACTCAAAAAAATGGAGACCCTTAGGACAAGGGTCTCTGACCGTCATGACGGTTGTGCAGGACAGACCGTCAAGAGTATGACGGTCCTTCGTAGATGTCCGTCAGAGGACACTTAGAAAAAGTATGGAGACCCTTAGGAGATGGATCTCTGACCGTCATGACGGTTGTGCAGGACGGACCGTCGAGAATATGACGGTCCATCATAGATGTCTGTTAGAGGACACTTAGAAAAAGTTTGGAGACACTCAGGTGATGGGTCTTTGGCCGTCATGACGCTTGTGTAGGACGGAACGTCGACGGTCCGTCGTAGATTTTTGTAAGAGGACACTTAGAAAAAGGTGGGAGACCCTTAGGAATAGGGTTTCAGACAACCATAATTGTTGTGCAGGAAAGACCATCGTGGGAACGACGGTCCGTCTCATGTGTTCGTCGGTGGACACTTGGAGAAAATTGGTCTACGAGGTGTTGGCGGTGTTGGAATGGACCCTAAGAGGGTCCATCGTGGGTACGATGGTCCATCATCGGGGTCTCATTCTATCATTCAGTGACAGAATTGAGGATGCCACATTCATCCTCTGTGACTCACATGGAATACTTAGTGATAACCTATATATTTCTAACCCAAATACCTAGTAAACTAGCAATGCAAAAGCACCTATTTCTAGAGTTTTAACAAGGCAACATGAGGATTCTCAACCTAGGTTAGACAAAATTTAATGAAAGAATGAAGACCCATCAATAAGAAATAGGCTAATACTAATTGATAAACAAAAATGCAGTGTAAATGGTTAGAAATCAGAGACAAGTGGCTGAGAATTTTAGAAAAACAATAAAGGGAAGTACTTGGTGATCAAGAACAGAACCACAGCAACCGACTCCGACCAGTAGAAAGGAGAAATCTGAAATTAGGGAATTTGGGGAAGCAATCGGTTTATAGAGAAGAGAGGTGTGAAGTTAGAAGTTGAAAAGGGAGGGAAATTGGAGAAAGAGGGAAGGAAATGGGTGAAATTAAGTGTGGGGATTCTAAATGTTAAGAATTTTTAAAATACCCCAGCTGGGTCGGGTCGGCTACGCTCATTAATGATACAACGAGTCCCCGACGATAGTCTGTCGCAGATGCGATAGTCCATCATTGGTTCCGTCACGTGTGCCCTAATTTTGAAAATAAATGAACGACATACCTGGCATGACGGATTCATGCGACGATCCGATGATGTGTCTGTCAGTGACTGTTGCAGAGTGATTTTCTTTAGAATTTTCTGGTGATGTGCCTGCAAATTTGTCACGATCCAAAATCAGGCCGCGAATGGCACCCACACTTACCCTCCTATGTGAGCGAACCAACCAATATAAACCTTAGCATTTCAATATAATATCAACAGAAAGTAATGCGGAAGACTTAAACTCATTAATAAAATCAATAACTATTATTATCCCCAAAATCTGGAAGTCATTACCACAAGAACATCTATGATCAAATTACTAAACTAAGAGTATTCTAAAAAGCTAAAACAAGTAAAAGCTAGTCCATGCCGGAACTTCTAGACATCAAGACATGAAGAGGAAGACCCAGTCCAAGCTAGAAGCATTAGCTCACCCTGAAATCCGGTGTGATTGAAGACTGGCTAGAATTACGGTTGAGTTGAAGACGACGGCACGTTTGCTGCACTCCACAAATAACAAAGAAGAAAACATAAAAGTAGGGGGTCAGTACAAACACGAGTACTGAATAGGTATCATCGGCCAACTCCAAATAGAAAATAATATATATCAAGTAATATCATAAATCAACTACAATACTCTACATGTAGCAACAACAAGCACTATAATCATTACCAAGTACCGCCAAGTTCACACATGAGGACTCAAGCCTCAATACCATACTCATTTGGGAATTAGGTTCATTAGATTGAGTATATTAACATCTTTCAAGATTCATTATCTTTATTCCTCTTGTGTCGGTACGTGACACTCCGATCCCCTACTACTATGTGTCGGAACGTGACACTCCGATCCCCTAAATTTATGTGTCGGTTCGTGACACCCGATCCCCTAATTCTACGTATCGGTTCGTGACACTCGATCCTTTAATTCTACGTGTCGGTTCATGACACCCGATCCCCTAATTTTACGTGTCGGTTCGTGACACCCGATCCCCTAGTTCTACGTGTCGGTTCGTGACACCCGATCCCCTAATTCTACGTGTCGGTTCGTGACACCCGATCCCCTAATTCTACGTGTTGGTTCGTGACACCCGATCCCCTAATTTTATGTGTTGGTTCATGACACCCGATCCCCTAAATCTACGTGTCGATTCGTGACACCCGATCCCCTAATCTCATACTATCAATTCATCAAGCCTTGTCTTATACCAAGGCGTCATCAATCTCATTACTTTAGTTCATCAATCCTTCTTTTATAACAAGGCATCATCAATCTCATTACTTTAGTTCATCAAGCCTTCTTTTATACCAAGGAATCATCATTAACAAGAGATTAAGTTTTTTATCAAGATTTGGGATTCAATAGCTTCATCAAGCTTATTTCATCACAATCAAATAATCGCATTCATGCAAACATACAATTAAGCATATAGCAGGGTTTACAACACTACCAATACATATCATTCCCTATTAAGAGTTTACTACGAATAGCATAAAACCATAACCTACCTCCACCGAAGATTCGTGATCAAGCAAGCAATTTCCCAAGCTTTGTGTTTTTCCTCTCGTTCGATCCTCTCTCTATCGTCTCTTCCTTTCTCTTTGTTCTTTCTATTTTCTTTATTCAAACCCTCTTTATTTTACCCTAATTAGAATATAATTAAGAATAAAAGATGGCAATAATAACCCACTAATTAACTTAAGGTTACCTCTTTTAACCCCCAAGTAATTAAACTTATTAACATTAACCCTCTAACTTTATAATTAAAGCAGGAATAGTCAAAAACGTCCCTTAAAACGTATAAAGAAATCCAACCCAGACTGGGATTGCGTAACCTGTGACGGCCCATCGCGCCTGCGACGGTCCGTCCTGCTGCTCTGTCACAGACTTCAGAGACTCAATTTCTCTGAAGAGTCTGTGACGGTCCGTCACACCTTTGACGGTCCGTCCTGCCATTCCGTTACGAAGTTCAGAGAGTCGATTTCAGTACCCAATTTTTAGAATTTCTAAGTGTTTTAAAACGAGACCCCTCGACGGTCCGTCGTGCCCATGACGGTCCGTCGTGGGTTCCGTCATCTCAGCCTGTTTTTCCAGAAATAAAATCTGCTGCTCAAAACGACTAAACAGGTCGTTACAATAGATACCAATTTACCCATCGTTCGTCCTTGAATGATCAAGAAGAAAACAAGGGCGAGAGGGAGTACTTGAATCTTTAAACAGATGTGGGTATCTTTCTTGCATATCGGCATCCTTCTCCCAAGTGGCTTCTTCAACCGGCCGATTCTTCCATTGCACCTTGATGGATGCAATCTCTATTGACCTCAACTTGCGAACTTCTCTATCTAAAATAGCAACAGGCTCCTCCTCATAAGACAAATTTTTATCAAGCGAAACTGAATCCCAACGGATAATGTAGTTTCCATCCCCATGGTATCTTTTCAACATAGATACATGAAATACCGGATGTACTCCGGACAGCCCTGGAGGCAAGGTTAATTCGTAAGCCACCTCCCCTACTCGCTTAAGCACTTCAAAGGAACCAATATACCTTGGGCTTAGTTTACCTCTTTACCTAACCGCATCACCCCTTTCATGGGCGAAACCTTCAACAAGACTTGTTCACCCTCCATGAACTCTAAGTCTCTAGCCTTTCGATCTGCATATTCTTTTTGCCGGCTTTGCGCCACTAGAAGGTTTTCTTGAATAGATTTCACTTTCTCTAATGAATCCCTCAAAAGGTCAGTACCCCAAGGTCTAACCTCAAATGCATCAAACCACCCAATGGGAGACCTACATCTCCTACCATACAATGCTTCAAATGGAGCCATATCAATGCTTGAGTGATAGCTATTATTGTATGAAAACTCCGCTAAGGGTAAGAAGTTATCCAATGGCCACCAAATTCTATCACACATGCACGAAGCATATCTTCCAACACTTGAATCGTTCGTTCAGACTGCCCATCATTCTGAGGATGGAACGCAGTACTAAGGTCTAACCTAGTACCAAATTTCGCATGCAATGTTTTCCAAAACATAGAAGTAAACTGCGTACCTCTATCTGATATGATGGAGAGTGGAACCCCATGCAATCGAACGATTTCCGAGATGTAAATTTTTGCTAACTTCTCTGCATTATAAGTCACCTTGACCGGAATGAAATGAGCAGATTTAGTTAACCTATCAACAATCACCCAAATAGAGTCATACTTACCCATTGTCTTCGGAGGACCAACCACAAAATCCATTGCAATTCTCTCCCACTTCCATTCAGGAATGGGCATTCTCTGAAGTTTTCCTCCGGGCCTCTGGTGTTCATACTTTACTTGTTGACAGTTTTGACACTTGGCAATAAAATCAACAATATCACACTTCATTCTACCCCACCAAAAGTGTTGCTTTAGCTCACGGTACATCTTGGTTGCACCCGGATGTATAGAATACCTTGAACTATGAGCCTCTGTCAGAATAGTGTTGATCAAATCATCGACACGGGGTACACATACCCTTCCCTTAATCCTCAAAACACCTTCCTCATCGATTGTTGCTTCCATAGCCTCTCCTCGCAACACCTTATCTTGGATTCTGCTTAGTTTCTCATCATCAAACTGTTTTCCCTTAATCTTATCAAGAAAAGAAGATCTTGCCTCCACACAAGCCAACAATCCTCCCTTCTCATTTACTTCTAACCTCATCAAGTCGTTAGACAGAGTCTGAACCTCTCTAACCAATGGACGTCTAGAAACTTGCAAGTGAGCTAGACTTCCCATGCTCCCTGCCTTTCTACTTAAGGCATCTGCCACAACATTAGCCTTTCCCGGATGATACAAGATAGTGATATCGTAGTCCTTTAGTAGCTCCATCCATCTCCTCTGTCTCAAGTTCAAATCTTTCTGAGAAAAGACATACTGAAGGCTACGATGATCCGTGTAGACCTCACACTTAACCCTATATAAATAGTGTCTCCATTGCTTTAATGCAAACACTACCGTAGACAATTCCAAATCATGAGTTGGATAGTTACGTTCATGCACTTTTAATTGCCTTGAAGCATAAGCAATCACATTCTTCTTTTGCATTAGTACTGCACCCAAACCAGAATAGGATGCATCACAATAAACAATGAAGTTCTTACCCTCTACGCGCAAGGTGAGAATGGGTGCGGTAGTCGACAAAGTCTTGAGCTTCTGAAAGCTTTCTTCACACTCATCCGACCATACAAATGGAACATTCTGCTTAGTCAAGTTCGTCAATTGGGAAGCAATGGAAGAGAATCCCTTGACAAATCGGTGGTAGTAGCTAGCTAACCCAACAAAACTCCGTATTTCTGACACATTAGTAGGTCTTACCCAATTCTTCACTGTCTCAATCTTAGAAGGATCTACCATCACTCCATCCTTAGAAACCACGTGCCCCAAGAAGGACACTGCATCTAGCCAAAACTCACACTTAGAGAACTTGGCATAAAGCTTTTTCTCCCTCAACATTTCCAATACAATTCTCAAATGCTCCTCATGTTCCTTCTTACTTTTAGAGTATATCAGTATATCATCAATAAATACGATCACGAAGAGGTCCAAATATGGCTTAAAAATCCCGTTCATCAAGCTCATGAAGCAGGGGCATTCGTAAGACTAAAAGACATCACTACAAATTCGTAATGCCCATACCTCGTTCGAAAAGAAGTCTTTGGCACATCCATTGCCCGTATTTTCAACTAATGATAACCGGATCTCAAGTCAATCTTAGAGAAGACACAAGCACCTTGTAACTGATCGAACAAGTCATCAATGCGAGAAAGAGGATACTTGTTCTTAATAGTTACCTTGTTCAACTGCCGTTAGTCTATGCACATCCGAAGACTCCCATCCTTCTTCTTCACAAACAAAACCGGAGCACCCCAAGGAGATGCACTTGGTCTAATGAAGCCTTTGCTTAGCAACTCTTGAAGTTGGGCCTTTAATTCTCTTAACTCTGCGGGAGCCATCCTATAAGGGGGTATAGAAATGGGGCGAGTGCCCGGTTCAAGATCGATGCAGAAGTCAATATCCCTATCTGGTGGCATACCAGGAAGATCTGCAGGTAACACATCCAAAAACTCACGGACTATTGAAACCGACTCAATCGAGGGTACTTGAGTAGTGTCATCCTTGAGATGTGCCAAGAAAGTTAAACACCCTTTACTAACCATTTTCTTAGCATGAAGAAAAGAGATGATACGAACCGGATTGGAAGTGTAGTCGCCCTCCCACACTAACGGATCTGTCCCAGGCTTGGCTAACGTCACAGTTTTAGCATTACAATCCAAGATCGCAAAATTCGGAGAAAGCCAAGTCATACCCAGAATTACATCAAAATCAACCATTTTTAAGATAACCAAGTCTACATAAGTGTTACTCCCCACAAAAGTTACCAAACAAGACCTATATACTTTTTCAACTATCACAGACTCACCCACCAGAGTAGAAACACGAATAGGCATGTCAAGTAATTCACAAGGTAAATTTAGACCATTAGCAAATGTAGAAGATACATAAGAAAATGTGGATCCAGGATCAAACAATACATAAGTCATGAAACCACAAACCGAAAGGTTACCTGTGATGATAGCATCAGATGTCTCCGCCTCAGATCTCCCAGGGAAGCGTAACAATGGGCCCTCTCACCTGTCTGTCCGTGGCCCCTACCATGTTCTGAGGTAGTGGCTCCAGTTTGCCCATCACCCCGACCGTTTTGGTGACCACCATTACCTCGACCACCACGTCCTCCAGAATGACGGCCTCTTCCATAACCACCTCTACCTTTAAAATTTGGAGGTCTGTAACTCTGTTTTGGACAATACATCTTGATGTGTCCAGTCTCCCCACATCCATAACACTCTCTGGATTCAAGCATAGGTCTCTCAGAGAAGTGTTGACCGGTCTGAGGTGGACCCCCAACTACAGTCTGTAGTGAAGACTGAATTGGTCGGACTGAGTAACCTCCTGAACCCTGTCCTCTAGAGTAAGAACCATTAAACTCACCTCCCTTTCGAAACCTTTTTGATGTCGATGCCATGGTGAAGTCATCTGGCTTCACTCCTTCCACCTCTATCATGAAGTCTACCACTTCTTGAAAGTATTTTGCCGTAGCCGCTACCTGTAAGGCTAAAATCTGAAATTCTGACCTCAACCCCTTCACAAAAAGGCAAATCCGTTCTTGTGGAATGAAACAAAGTTGGGTGGCATACCTGGATAATGCATGAAACTTAGCCTCATATGCAGTAACCGACATCCTACCTTGCTCTAGGCTCAAGAACTCATCTCTTTTCCTATCCCTCAAAGTGCGGGTTATATACTTCTCCATAAACAAACTAGAGAATGATGCCCAAGTCATAGGTGGTGCCTCTGTTGGTTGACACTCAACATGTGACCGCCACCACATTTTGGCGTTCCCTTGAAACTGATAAGTCACAAACTCAACACCAAACCGTTCTACTATACCCATCTTGTGTAATAGCTCATGACAGTGAACCAGAAAATTGTAGGCATCCTCAGATTCAGCACCCTTGAAGATCGGAGGTTTCAATTTCAAGAACTTACTGAAAAGTTCATGTTGATCATTTGTCATTATAGGCCCTATAGTCAGACGAGGAAATGTGCCTATTTCCAGTGAGGCATCCATGCGGGGAGCCACAGTAGCCGCATGTTGTACCTCCGGAACTTGAGGTGCTGGTGCAGAAAACACTGGAGGTGTCTGGCCTTGATCAGATAACCCGCTAAGATAAGCAAGAACCTGATTGATCATCTCTGGGGTAGGTTAGGGTGGAAATTCCTCATTCTGCACTTGTTCATTCTCACCATCCTCCCCTTCTCTTACTACTTCCTTAGTCGGTGGAGGAGTCACCGCCCTAGTACCAGATGGGCTAGGTGCTTGTCCTCTTCCTCTAGAAGACGTCCTCCCACGACCTCTTCCACGGCCTCTTGCCGCTACTCTTCCTCTAGCTACAGCCCCAGTGGCTGGTTCAAACGCACCCTGTCCCGTCGGTGCTGGTGTTGGCGCGGTTGTTGCTCAAGTTCTAACCATATGCGAAATAGAGTGAAGATGGTCAGATACCAATTTGTATCACCTAGATACCAATTGGATCCAAGTAATAGCACGAAAGAAAGAAAGAAAAATGGAATTTTCCTAAAGTCTTATAGCCTCTCAAAGAAAAGTAAAGGCGTCCCCCTACCATTCCGTAAGACTCTACTAGACTCGTTCTTGTGTAATGAGACCAACGAACCTAATGCTCTAATACCAAGTTTGTCACGACCCAAAATCGGGCCGCGACTGGCACCCACACTTACCCTCCTATGTGAGCGAACCAACCAACCTAAACCTAAACATTTCAATATAATATCAACAAAAAGTAATGCGGAAGACTTAAACTCATTAATAAAATCAATAACTATTATTATCCCCAAAATCTGGAAGTCATCACCACAAGAACATCTATGATCAAATTACTAAACTAAGAGTATTCTAAAAAGCTAAAACAAGTAAAAGCTAGTCCATGCCGGAACTTCAAGGCATCAAGACATGAAGAGGAAGACCCAGTCCAAGCTAGAAGCATTAGCTCACCCTGAAATCCGGTGTGATTAAAGACTGGCTCGAATTACGGTTGAGTTGAAGACGACGGCACGTTTGCTGCACTCCACAAATAACAAAGAAGAAAACATAAAAGTAGGGGGTCAGTACAAACACAAGTACTGAGTAGGTATCATCGGCCAACTCCAAATAGAAAACAATATATATCAAGTAATATCATAAATCAACTACAATACTCTACATGTAGCAACAACAAGCACTATAATCATTACCAAGTACCGCCAAGTTCACACATGAGGACTCAAGCCTCAATACCATACTCATTTGGGAATTAGGTTCATTAGATTGAGTATATTAACATCTTTCAAGATTCATTATCTTTATTCCTCTTGTGTCGGTACGTGACACTCCGATCCCCTACTACTATGTGTCGGAACGTGACACTCTGATCCCCTAAATTTACGTGTCGGTTGGTGACACCCGATCCCCTAATTCTACGTGTCGGTTCGTGACACCCGATCCCCTAATTCTACGTGTCGGTTCGTGACACCCGATCCCCTAATTCTACGTGTCGGTTCATGACACCTTATCCCCTAATTCTACGTGTCGGTTCGTGACACCCGATCCCCTAATTCTATGTGTCGGTTCGTGACACCCGATCCCCTAAATCTACGTGTCGGTTCGTGACACCCGATCCCCTAATCTCATTCTATCAATTCATCAAGCCTTCTCTTATACCAAGGCATCATCAATCTCATTACTTTAGTTCATCAAGCCTTCTTTTATACCAACGCATCATCAATCTCATTATTTTAGTTCATCAAGCCTTCTTTTATACCAAGGCATCATCATTAACAAGAGATTAGGTTTTTTATCAAGATTTGGGATTCAATAGCTTCATCATGCTTATTTCATCACAATCATATAATCGCATTCATGCAAACATACAATTAAGCATATAGCAGGGTTTACAACACTACCAATACATATCATTCGCTATTAAGATTTTACTACGAATAGCATAATACCATAACCTACCTCCACCGAAGATTCGTGATCAAGGAATCAATTTCCCAAGCTTTGTGTTTTTCCTCTCGTTCAATCCTCTCTCTATCGTTTCTCTTCCCTTCTCTTTGTTCTTTCTATTTTCTTTATTCAAACCCTCTTTCTTTTACCCTAATTAGTATATAATTAAGAATAAAAGATGGCTATAATAACCCACTAATTAACTTAAGGTTACCTCTTTTAACCCCCAAGTAATTAGACTGATTATTATTAACCCTCTAACTTTATAATTAAAGCAGGAATAGTCAAAAACGTCCCTTAAAACGTATAAAGAAATCCGACCCAGACTGGGATTGCGCAACCTATGACGGCCTGTTGCGCCTGCGACGGTCCATCCTGCTGCTCCGTCACAGACTTCAGAGACTCAATTTCTCTGAAGAGTCTGTGACGGTCCGTTACACCTGTGATGGTCCGTCCTGCCATTCCGTTACGAAGTTCAGAGAGTCGATTTCAGTACCCAATTTTCAGAATTTCTATGTGTTTTAAAACGAGACCCCTCGACGGTCCGTCGTGCCCATGACGGTCCGTCGTGGGTTTCGTCATCTCAGCCTGTTTTTCCAGAAATAAAATCTGCTGCTCAAAACGACTAAATAGGTTGTTACAAAATTTAGAACCCATTAGTTGAAAATGCTACCATTACTAGAACGAAAACTATAAGTATTGGGTTGCCTCCATACAAGCGCCTGATTTAACGTCGCGGCACGACTGAGGACACTTGATTACTCAACCTTCATCAAGATGGTATGCCTCGATCTCTTCATTCGCCGATTCACCATGCCCAAAATAGAGTTTTATTCGTTGTCCATTTACCTTAAACCGCACACCCTTCTTGGTTTCTAACTCAACTTCTCCATGAGGGAATAGTTGGGTAATCAAGTAAGGTCCAGTCCATTTGGACTTGAGCTTGCCCGGAAACCAACGCAACCTAGAATTGTATAAAAGCACCAAATCCCGAACCATAAATTCTCATTTTTCTTTTTTAGGTCATGATGCTTCTTCATCTTTTCTTTGTAGGATATAGCAGATACCGATTGGAGCTCACGATTCTGCCTCATGGACCTACAAATATTGAAGGTCGCTTCTTCATTGTTCAATCGAAATTTCATCTGCCCCTTTTCCATTTTAACTAAGGCTCTACCCATAGCAAGGAATGGCCTCCCAAGAATAATAGGCATTTAATAATCAACTTCACAATCAAGAATAACAAATGCTACTGGAAATATGAACGACTCCACTTTTATTAACACATCATGGAGTATCCCTATAGGCCTTTTCACTGTTCGATCGGCCATGAATAGCTGCATTGCAATGGGCTATGGGTCACCCAAACCCAACTTCTTTTAAATCGAGAGGGGCATGATATTTATGCTTGACCCCAAATCACTAAATGTTTTTTCAAAATGTAATGACCCGACTGTACAAGGTATAGTGAACGCACCCAGATCTTCTTACTTTTGTAAGAGAGATCTTGTAGCAATAGCACTACAATGCTGCATTCTATCATCATCCTCGAAAGTGACCGATTTTTTCTTTATAACCATATATTTCATAAACTTGGCATAGTTGGGCATTTGTTCTAGATCTTCTACCAAAGTGAAGTTGATAGAAAGTTGTTTCAACATTGTTATAAAACACCGATATTTAATATCCTCGGTCTTTTTCACTAATCTTTGAGGAAAGGGGGTGGTGGTATAGGACTGGGAATTTCCTTTGTAGCCACTTCACCATCTTTTCCAGTGTTATCTTCTACTTCACCACTACCCTCTATCACCTTATCATTATCTTTTATCACCTTTGTCTCCTTAAACGACATAGGTGGGTCAATGGTCTGTTTACCACCCCGAGTAGTGATTTCCATACAGTGTCCAAGAGTGTCCAGTTGCCGTGTGTTCACAGTCGCAGATAATTGGGCCATTTGCAACTCAAATAAACTTTATGCCCAATACCCGCTAACTCACTCCTTAACTCTTTAATGTGCTCATCATTAGCATTGAACCTCCTCATCATTTTGTTCAACATATCCTCAACTCGCGCCATACTATCTCCACCATCCCTAGGAGTAACTTCACGATTTTAAGGAGGGACGTAGGGCCCATTCCTATCATTTCTATTACCATAGTTATCCCTATTGAAGTTGTTGTCGCGGTTGTAGTTTCCATCTCGGACATAATTACCGTCACGGTTATAGTTACCAAATATTCAACCTTGATTCCCTTGACTTTGGCGTCAATTCTCCTGATTAGAGCCTTGGGCACTCGGTTCGAAACCGCCCATCTGTTCATTTACCGCATAGGAATTCTCTTCATAATAGCATTCATCATTTGGTGGTGGTGGTTTAGACAAGTAGTTAAATGCATTTATCTTTTATGCACCCCTAGTGGTATGTTTTAATACCAACCCAAGCTTAGTTCTCATTTGAGCCATCTCTTACAAATCTTATATGTGGATGGGTTGTGAGTGGATTGCACTACGAAGGTACTTCTCCCAGTATTTGACATCCTAGTACTCCAAGCTTTATTGTTCTGGGATATTTTCTCTAACTTTTTAGCAATCTCAGTATAAAGACACTCCCCATATGAACCACCCGCTATAGTATCCAATACCGCTTTATTATTATCATCCTGTCCCCGATAGAAGTATTCCTTTAGTAACTCATCATCTATACAGTGATTGGGGACACTTCTTAAAATGAGGTAAATCTATCCCAAGAACTACTAACTTACTCTCCTGGTAGTGCCACAAAGTTGTTCACTCTGTCTTTGTGATGTAGTTTCTTGGAGACCGGGTAGTAACGTGCTAAGAAAACGTCACTTAGTTGGTTCCAAGTGAAAATTGAGTTATAAGGGAGCTCAGGGAACCAAATAGCAGCCTTTCTCATCAATGAGAGAGAAAAGACTCTTAGTCCTTTTACATCCAAATAAAATCAGGCCTCCCTACACAGCTTTCACACACTGCCCTTACTTTAGCTATATGGGCATGTGGATCCTTAGAAGGTAGCCCTGAAAACAAACCTCTAGCAGTGAGCATTTGCATCAGGCTACTAGTTGCCACAAATGTGTGGCCTGGTTGTAGAGGGGGCAAGACAAGTTGCCCATCGGATTCTGCTATATTGTCATAGCCTCTATGGTATTCTTGAGTACGTGGAGCGGGATTTTGTCCCTTCTGTTGATTTTCACCCGAAGCATCGGGTAATAACTGACCATGAACATCAATTAGAGCTAGGATGTTCTTTTTTGGATCATCAACGTTAATACCCAAGTTTCGATTCATGTTGCATAGTGTACGCTCTAATTCGTGATCGTAGGGAAACAAGGGTTCTCTTGCTCTTAGTGTTTGGCATACAAGGAAGTTAGTTATGCAAGAATAAAAAATAATAGAAAATTAAAATCAAGAAAATATTGACTAAACTTTAGTAATAAGTTTAAGTTAATCTAAAAGCTACTTTCCCCGCTAGCGGCGCCAAAATTTGATACGCTCAAACATACTTCTCAAATAAGAAGTACAATGGTCATATCAAGTAAAGAACCCAACTAATGAGGTTGGGCGTTTCCACGAGGAAAATAGTTCAGACTTAACTTTAATCATTTATTAATATTTTTTTGTCAATGATTTCCTTAGAAAATAAAAGACAATAAAGGGGGGGTTTATATCTAAAGTAATGAAAATAATAAGCTAAATTGAAATAAACAACTAACAGGTTCAAATCTTGGAGTTTAATCAATTAATAAAAGTAACTAAGGTTTAAGTGTTCCCACAGGTTTCTAACTTGATAATTCTAACTATAACAATTCTTTCCTAGTATCTTGCATGCAAAGTGATAAGTTATGCATTTCTAAATCCTTGGTCTGGCATCTAGAAAAATTCACTCTGCACCTTGGTCCGGCTACGTGTGTTGCTATGCAAACCCTTACCTTTACCTCATATTAAGCATCAAATTTGATATTTAACTAAGTTATTACCTCGTACCAATCAATACTAGCCTATTAGATAGTATACACTGGATCTAGGTTGATAATTCTTTTCCTATTATCTTCCTCTTTGTCCGGCAAGTAGCATTAAGGCAAGTTCTAACGTTGGTCATTCGTTAAAAAGACTTCTAAATGAAAGAATTATCAATACATGCAAGTTTATTTAGTTAGATTTTACCTTATTATTCACCCATGGTTCCCACAACCCTAGTTACGGAGTTTAGTTACTCATACTCATAATCACAATATTCATATATGTAATATAAGAATTCATGCTCTTACTTCAATGTGAAAGAATAAAATCAAGAAGTTCACTTGATTAATCAACAAACGCACCAACAATCCATTCCAAAAAAAAGTGTATCAATTACTAAAATTAATCGAGAACTAAAGATTCTCCGAAAGTATAACAATCAAAAATATCACATAAAAGAGTCTACTAACTAAGAGTCTAACCCCAAAAATGAGGTTTTTCCATTTATTTATGAAAAACAAAAAAACTTAATAAAAGAAGAACTCTAATTACTAAAAATCTGTCAAAACGCGTTGGAGTCGACGGACCTCGTAACGGGCCATCTTGGTCACGACGGGCCATCATGGCCTCTGTCATACTATACTTTACAAATCCTTCTGCTTCTTTCTTCATTACCCTCGACGAACAGGTATGACGGACCGTTCCAAGCACGACGGTCCGTCAAGGGTCTCCGTTCCATAACACTTACACTTCTTGGAATTTGGGTACTGGACTACTTCTCTGATCATCACGACGAACCAGTAGGACGGACCGTCATGGCTAAGACGGTCCTTAATGCACTTAGTAACCCCTCACTTGGTCAGACTTCTCTTTCTTCCTTCAACATCTTCACTACGATGCCACCTACGCACCGTCACAGGCACGACGAACTGTCACAAGCTCCGTAGGTGGTAACTATTTTCAATTTCTTGATCAAAAACTTCCGCGTTCATCTTTAGACAGATTTCCTACAAATACTGGGAAACTTACATAAAAATCAATACAAAAAGGCTTTTGGACACACCCTAAACATAAGGAAAAATTATTCAAAATACCATGAAACCACGTTTCATGCAACCACTTCAACTTTTGAAGGATGCAAGTCTCATTTATTCATTTTCTTTCTTTCTTTTTCAAAGGTTTTTCTTTCTTTAAGACTTCCATACATCCCTCAGTTTCTCCCTTCTTTTTTTCCCCTTTTTTATATCAAACCATCATGTGGCAAAGCATCCCTTAAATGAAATTTCTATAACAACCCCAACTTAGGCTTCTGGACTCAACTTACACAACCTCAAGTTAAAGGTAACAAGGGTTCAAAAGAGGATTATTTTTTCAAAAAATGATAAGTCTTGTATGTGGTTGTCAATAAAAAGGACTAGGCTCAAAGGGACAACTAAAGATATATTTAATGCAAAGGTCGGAGTTTTAGGCCAAGTGGACTTCAAGAACATCAAAGAAAGCCTAAAATCATTTCTCCAACAAAACTCAATCAAGACAATTATTTCAAGACCAATTGGGCAAGTTCAAGGTGATGAAAGCAATATGGTTCAAAATCTTACTCCCTTTTCCAAATACAAGTAGCATTGAACATTTTAACTGCTAATAAATAAAAATTCACAAAACGAGTTGTAAGAGCAGTCACAAAATAATTCACAACATTCTAAACCTTTCAAAATTGGAGAGGTATGCTCAGCACTATTCACATGCATTACTATGCTCTTAGTACCAACCATGACCATTAGCCGTCAAGTACTAAATTCAGATATTTGAAGTTAGACTTAGTTGTTTTGTGTTACCTAAATCTTAAACATAATGAAGTCACATCTAATTGTACCATAATATAACTTACTTTTACAAAGAAAAAGAGGATATGGTACATTACATAACAGCACCTCGTCCTCTCTTTTCTTCTTCTTCTTTTGATGTGGTTGGACTACTTCGTTGGCCCTTAGTAATCATAAGGACCTTGAATCATCATTGTTGTGGAAAAATAAACTCTTCTCTTATCTACCCACCATAATTAAGTTCTTTATCTTCACTATAAGTAACTCATCCTCTTGCACCTTTTTTATGCTCAAATATTATTATAACACATAATATAATCTAATGTTAAGACCCTTACCTTAATTTTTCCTATCTTTTTGACTCCCAATTTAATTCTCTTTGTGATACATATGTCAACATTCAATATACATCTAAAATAGCCTGGATACATGTACTAAGTCAAAAAAGAAGATAAGTAATAAAATTGAGTTCACATTGAGACTGTACATATTTTTGTATTATCATGTTAAATTGAATTAACAAGGATGAAAATTCAAGATACAAGCTCATAAATACTAACAATCAGCTTCTTGAAAGCCACTTCTAGGCATTTATAGCCCTCTACACCAAAGAAGGTGTTGATGAGTTTGATGCAACAACTGATCTAGTTGGCTGTGCAATGCCACCCACGCCTCTATGAGGGTAGTTTCTCATCATATGCCCTGGTGTGCCACACCAAAAACAAACATCTGTCCCAATCGTGCATGCACCTAGATGATTCCTCCCACAATGTTTACAAGGATGTTGAGGAGGCCTTTATTGTCTCGTACTTCCCTACTCTTCATGTCCCACTATTTTGTGAGCCTTGTCTTTCACTTCTTTTCCCTAACTGATTTCCCTTAAAGCCTTGAAACTATGGTGGAGCACTAGCTGTAGAGTAGAAAGATGATGGCCTAGGTGGTCTGTTAAAGAACCGAGGCCAAAACTCCCCATGGATTTGGACCTCTTGTAATGCCATGTTTTCGACCGTTGTATCCTTCTTCTTTGCTTTTGATCTTCAAACTTTTGAGCAAAGGCCTGCATCCTTGCTATATCCATATCTTTATAGCAATGGTACAGTCTCTTATTAAATATGAGTTTAATCTATTCACATATCGATGAACTCTATCGTCATGGTAGCTACTACTTTAGGAGCATATCTGTCAAGGAAATGACTCTCTCACGCTCATAGCTCCTTGGTGGAGATTTAAGAACTGATCTGCACGGGCCTATCAGATCTCCAATGGAAGATAATGGTCAAGGAATGCCTTTTTGAACTCTTTCCACGTAGATGAAGGTGCATGTGTTACCCTATATTGCTTTCAAGCTTCATACCACAATATAGCCACACCCTTTAATCTATATGCTGCTAGCTCAAGTGGTCCTTTACCATTTACATGCATAATTTCCAAAGTGCAATTGATCTGATCTATAAAGTCTTGTGGATCTTCATTAGGATATGACCTGGTGAATGATGGAGGGTCCAAGTTAAGAAAATCACGTATTTGTGTTGCAGCTGCTCTATCATCACCACTAGTAAGTGCAACTAGACCTTCTTGCCTTTGTCCATGATCAGCAACTATACGAGTCAATAATTGGACTGCATTCCTAAAATCTTGATCGATAGCATTAATAGGGGGTTCCTGAGGTTCATTTTTCCTCCTTAGTTCTTTAGGAGCTGGAGGCATCGGGGAAGTCTGCAATATAGACTCATCTTGAGCCCCACTTTGAACTTCTTCACTTGTTGGTGGTTGGCTGGTCCCTCTTGGGCAGCATCATCTACTCACTTACCATTACTTTTACTCCTTGTCGTAACCAGCTTCATTGCTATAACAAAGCAATTTAGAATTTAGATATAATTCACCTACAATATTGGTTCTATTGCATGATCTAAGAAATGAACAAAATGAGACAAATCCTAAATGTCCAGTAGCCTCCTGTTTATAGATGTGGTGCAGCAAGACTCTACACACACACGACTTTGTAGACTCCCTCATACCACTTCTGTCACTCCTAATTTCCCATTAAGATGGAAAGCACCCCTATGCCCTAAGTGCCCGAGAGAACCAATATGAAGTATGTTCTTACTATAGCATATAACAATAACAATCGTGAAAAGTTCACAAAGGACGCACTGATAAAAAACTTATATAAGTAGACCCAAAAATTTATATACAAGAGTTGGCCGTTGAGGCCGCAAATTCTTAAGAAACAACTAAACCATGTACATACGTCTACAAAGCCTCTAAAAAGATAAAAGACCTAGAGTAGGTTGGGACAGAACCCGCCTTACCCTTAACTACGATACAGTACCAAAATTAATTTACCAAGGACTCAGTAAAGCTCTGAATTAACGTGGAGCTCACCAAAAGTATCTTAGTGTCGTACGCCCCTACTGAGAAGTTCTACTAGCTAATGTACATGTGCCTGCAGCATGAAATGCAGCATCCCTAGTGAGGGACGTTAGTACGAAAAAAAGTACTGAATATGTAAGGCAATATATGTAATACGAGGGCTCAAATGAAATCAAGTATCAACATATGAGTGCATAGATCAGGAGAGACGACCAGCTTTGCTTACTCTTGTGAGATAATTAAGTTACATTGTTTTCTTTACTTTTCTGTACATTATAATCTTTTTAGGGCATGTAATACAAGTGACTAGTTGATCAGTGGTAGAAGAGGATGACCCATGCTTGGAATATTAACCCCTGGGATGCGGTCCTCATAATTACGCAATTTGGGATCGGCCCATGCTAGGCTTTCGCCCCTGAGCTGCCACCCTTCTATACCAATAGGGATAGTCCTATGCTAGGCTTTCATCCCTGAGCTGCCACCCTTATGTACCAGTTGGGATCAACCCATGATAGGTTTTCGCCCCTAGGCTGCCACCCATAATTATATCGATTTCTTTACTTAGATTCTTTAATCTTTAATATTGTTGTTTATCATTTCATAACTCTTTCTGGATCGTTCTTTGGATAATCGTAACTCTTTTGAGATGTTATTTTGGTGGTCAAAACCATTTTGGAGATATGGAAGTACAAACCAATAATATAAGATATGAAAATAATACTTCAAGGCAATAACAATGACATAAGGAGCTATGTAACATAAACACATTATTTAAGAGCTTAATGACACAATTGACTTCAAACAACAAAGAGAATGATTCACAAGACTTGCTTCTGCAAATACCATTTCTATACCAGCACATGGGGGGTGAATAGTTACACAAGTATAAGATAGTGAACATATAAAGAAGTAGTTCTATGCACTAAGGAGAGGGGGGAAATTTTGTTATCTATTTGGATACAGTATGCTGCCACTATGTTTCCTTTCTACGAATAGATTTATGAGATTCATTTTATTGGTATTAATCGCAAGTATCAGATTTCATGCCAAAGGGATATAGAATCGAATAGTCTTACATACCTTATCCTCAGATTGATATACTATCACAATTTAGCCTCCCCTTTATTGTTTTATTCTACAATTTCAGTCATGGTAAACTAAAATTAGTAGCTATCACACCGTGAGCCTCGAAAAATAGTAGCTAAATTTGACAGAAAATGAGCTCATACAACCCTTTAAATAATGTGTATCACCACACCCTCATTCTTTGTCCATCACATACGTTATATATCCTTTACCCATGATCAACAAAGTTGCGCCAACAGTAATACACATAGAACAGCCCCAAATATTCTTCATCATAAAACCAAGTATTGAACTTACCACCCCCTTGAGTTCTTCATGACAACACACCACTAATTCCTCACTTAAACTCATACATAAGGAAGACAAAAATGGAACAGTTACCGTACTTCAATTTCTTCAACTTCTCCTTATAACTTGAATTCTTTTAGAAGTTAAGATTCCCTTCACACTTAAACCAAAGAAGAAAGAAAGGTATTTTAATAACTAAGGAAGTGAGCAGTAGCTTCTCGAAATATTTTGTCTTTGTAGTTATATTAGAGCATGAATAACATGTTTTCCTAATCCTCCATGGGAGAATTAAGTTAAATCCATGAGTTTTCACTCTCCTTGGTTTGCATATATGAGGGTTTCTTCAAGAACCCTAGAAAACTTTAAGGCTGCTGGTTTAATCTTTAAGAGAAGAGAGAGAGAGAGAGAGAGAGAGAGAGAAAGCTGGTGTTAATTCTTATTTCTATGTGTTAAAATTGGTGAAGGATGTATGTTCATATTGGATATATATGGAGCTTTATTTACCACAAAAATATCCTCTAGAACCTCCTTTTTTCGGGGGTCCATTTTCAGCCACTAATGGGTCAAGTAGGTGATGCACCTGCTTATGCACATCAAGCAGCTCAAAAGGTCAAACTAGGTGATGCATCTAGTTGCTTTCACTTGGGCTTTATCTATATTAGGCCTTGGCAAATTTGGCTGCTGGACTTTCTTTCATTTTTATTTTCTTTTAATAGTTTTGGGCTTCATGTGATCCCATTAATATAATTCTAAACCGGGTCCATCAAGCTTGGGCCCTTTAACAATATCCATATAGCTCAAGTAGGTGATGCAGCTGCTAGATTAATAAAGTCAAGCAAGCAACTCAATTGTTTTATTCCATTTTATGAATATTACATCATTTTGCTTCAACTTAAAACTTGACTTTCAAATATAAGCTCAATTACCACCCACTATCTCTAGTTTAAATATATCTGGCGGAGTCAACTTAGTGTAAACACGCTGAAAAGTGCATGACATGATACATCACTTTCCGGCTAGTTTAAACCAATACTAATCATATAAGGAACATGGTATCTCACCTATACTATAAGGCTAACAATATCACAAGAGAACAAGCATATGCGTAAGACGGGTTGTTACCAAATTATCAGCTAAGAAGTAATTTCTAAAGCTGTAAAGCTTTTCAAATCATATGATGAATTAAAATTTTATACTCCCTTTTCAAATTCATTAAATAAAAAATCTTCAATAAGCGGCAACACCAGTAAAAGAACGAAAAGAACAAATAGAAGAGTTGATGATGAAGATATGAAGAAAAAAACGTGAAAAAAATGGCACGTTGGAAGAGAACAAAAAAAATTGATTTGAGGATCTTCCTATTTAGAAATTAGGGTTTTAATTGAATTTGGGTGAAAGTGTAAAAACAAAAACTTGAGGACCTATTTAACTCTTTTTAAAAATTGATTAAAAATTTGTCACCTATCACTTAATAATTAAAACTATGGTTACTCTTTTTAAATTTCAAAACTTTTTTGTCACCTATCATTCATTTTCCCCACTTACTTATTATATACATTTTCCGATTAGGCTAATATAATATAATAAATTTCTTTTAAAAATAGGTAATGGTCCACAAATTGTTTAAGTGTCATTTAAAAAAAATATCATGTTAAAAAATTCAATAAATATACATATTTAGAATCATACAAACCATAAACTATGTATTGAGAAATTTAAAAAAATATTTAAAAAAATATAAAAATATAAAAAATATAAAAATGAACAAAAATATTTTAAAAAAAATAAAAAGAACTTAAAAAATATATTAAGAAATATAAAAAAAAACACCTCAAATTTTATTTTACTTGCACTAATGACTTAAAATATCGAAACTAATAATTTTTTTAAAATAAAACAAGAATTTTGATTTTTTTTCGTAAATGACCAAAAATATAAGAATAAACAAAAATATTATGAAATTATAAAAAGAACATAAATATTTTTTAACTCGCACCAATAACTTAAAACTATCAAAAAGTATAACTTTTCGAAAAAATCTCAAATTATAATTTTTTCGTGAATGTCCGAAAAAATTCAAAAAAAATTTTTTCATAAATTCCCAAAAATACATACATACATACATACATATATATATATATATATATATATATATTTCAAACCATCTAAAAAAATTTTGGCGACTTAAACAACCGAAATTAGTGATTTTAAAAAAAATACCCGAAAACTATTAAAATCAAGAAAAAATGCAAAAACATCTCAAATTTTGTTTTACATGCAGTAATAACTTTAAAATACAGAAACTAATAATATTTTTAAAAAAACAAAAATTTGATTTTTTTTTGTAAATGAACGAAAAAATATAAATAAACAAAATATAAAAATTAAATTTAAAAAAATTCGACTACACCAATAACTTTACAATTTTTAGATGTATGTTTTTCGAAAGAAAATGAAAAATATTTTCTTTTAAATGTCCGAAAAAATAAAAACTTATATTTTCATAAATATTCAAAAAAATATAAAAATAAAAAAATATATGTTAAAAAAATATCAAATACACCAAATAAAATTTAGCTTTTCTCAATGAATTTGAAATATTAAAATAGTGGTTTTTTTAAAAAAAATCAAAATTTAATTTTTTCGTAAATATCCAAGAAAATGGACTCACGACGGGTTGTAGCCGTGATAACAAAAAAAGTTGAATTTCAACCGCCACTTGTTGCGATGTTTGTCGATGTTAACTCACATTTATGCCAGTCAGGCGCATGAAAGTCAAGCTTCCACCCCGCGTGACACCTACCGAGGGTGACGCAATGTGTAGCGCTCAAAAATATCAAAAATAATGGATTTACCAAAATACAAAAAATATTCCGTAAATGTACGGAAAATAAAAAAAATAAAAATATAAAAACACACCTCAGAAAAATATTCTATTGCACCATTGACTTCAAAATATCGACCATAATGTTTTTCAAAAATAATAAATTTTGTTTTCGTCAAAGCCCGAATA
This sequence comes from Solanum lycopersicum, assembly GCF_036512215.1. NCBI lineage: Eukaryota > Viridiplantae > Streptophyta > Magnoliopsida > Solanales > Solanaceae > Solanum > Solanum lycopersicum. Next base: position 45,598,787 of record NC_090811.1, read on the forward strand.
ATATAAAGAAAATATTAAAACACTTTTAAAAGATTGACTTATACCAATGACATTAAAATATCTAAACTAAAATACCCTCAAAATATTGGAAATGGTACAAAATTACCTTCCATCCAACTATTGGCTCTAAAATACCCTTGTCACCCACCTATTGGGTCCAAATACCATTGTCAACCACCTTTTGGTTTAAAATTGACTACTTATTTAACTATTTTGTATTTAAACTATTTAATTATATTTTTAAATGCAATATTTTATAATTTAACTTATTAGTATAATTTAAAAAAATATAAAAAAATAAAAAAACATCTCAAAAAAATTTAAACTTGCATCATTGACTTTATAATATTGAAAATAATGATTTAAAAAAATCATAAATGTATGAAAAAAATGGACTCAGAAAAGTCTCTAGCCGCTACAATAAAGAAAGATGAGTTTCAACCACCACTAGTCGCGACCTTTGTCAATGGGAACTCACATTTAGGTCAGCCGCGCGCATGGTAGGAAAGCTTCCACCCTGCGAGACGCCTAACGAGGACTGACATGATCCATGACACTTAAAAATGTCGAATATAATGGTTTTAAAAAACATAATATTTTTTTAAGTGTCAAGAAAATAAAAAATCAAAAAATATAAAACACACCTCCAAAAATAATAGGAACTTTAAACTATAAAAATAATGGTTTATAAAAAAATTGTTAATGCCTGAAAAATATTAAATAAATATAAAAACACTTCAAATTTTTTTTTTACTATATCAATGACTTTTAAATATCAAAAGTAACAATTTTCAGGGGAAAATAAAAAATTACTCTTTTTTTTTGATAAAATCAAGAAAATATATATAAAAATAAGAAAGCAACTCAAAATTTTTTTGACTCGCACCATAGAGTTGACTCGCACGAAGGGCTCTAGCCGTCATAACAAAGAAAGTTGAGTTTCAAGAACCACTTGTCGCGACATTTGCCGATGCTGACTCACTTTTAGGTTAGTCACGCGCACTATAGGCAAGTTTCCACCATGCGAGACACCTAACGAGGGGCAACACAATGTGTGACACAAAAATGACGAAAAATAATGGTTTTAACAAAGTAAAAAATTTGTTGTTCCTTAAATGTTTGGAAAATAAAAAAACCAGAAAAACATAAAAACACACCTCAAAAAAATATTTGGCCTGCACCACTGACTTTAAAATATAAAAAAAATAATGGTTTTAAAAAAAAGAAAATTTAATTTGTTTCTTCAATGCTCGAAAATATAAAAAACAATAAAAATATAAAATGAATTAAAAAATATTGACTTGTATCAATGACTTTAAAATATCGAAAGTAATGATTTTCAAAAAAAAATTATTTTAACAAAAAATATATGAAAAAAAAAACACCTCAAAAAAAAATTTGACTTGCACATTAGACGTTAAAATATCGAAAATAATAACTTTAAAAAAGAAATCAAACCACCACTTGTCGCGACGTTTGTCGACTTAGACTCATATTTTAGTTAGTTGCGCTCAAGGTACAGAGATGCCAACTTCCACCTCGAGTGACACCTCGTGAAGGGGCGACACTCCAGAATGTCGAAAATAATCATTTTAACAAAATGTAAAAATTAATTTTTTTACATAATATAAGAAAAAAATCAAGAAAAATATAAAGAAGATATAAAAATACGTAAAAAAATTTTTTAACATGTACCAATAATTTTAAATATCGAAAATAAATGTTTTCAAGAAAAAAACTCAAAATTTTATTTTTTCTTAAATATATGTATAAATAAAAAAATAAAGAAAAAAATTATCAAAAATATGAAAACAAAGAGAGTTGAGTTTCAACTACCACTCGTCGCGATGTTTGTCTACGTAGACTCACATTGAGGCTAGATGCTCGCTTAGAGCGCATACGGTCAGAAACTTGCGTTACTTAATCTCTTTCGAGATAAAAAGGACAACATTTCAACCCGTGTGACACCTTTCGAAGGGTGGGTGACGCATTGACGCTCAAAAAATATCAAAATTAATGATTTTAAATTATCATAAATGTCGAGAAAATAAAAAAAAATCAAGAAAACTATGAAACACCTCTCAAGAAAATATTTTGCTTGCACCAGTAACTTTAAAATATAAAAAAATAATGGTTTTCAAAAAAAAATAGAAAAATATATAAATTAAGAGAAATTTAAAACATCAATTTTTTTGTCGTGCACCACTGACGTTAAAATATCAAAAAATTATGGCTTTCAAGAAAAAAATTTATTTATTAATTTTTTTCATAAATGTTTGAAACATATTAGTATAAAGAAAAGTATTTTAAAATATCAAAAACACTTTTGTTTTTTCGCAAATGCTCAAAAAATATAAAATCAAGATAAATATAAAAAAAAATGTAAACACTTAAAAAATTGACTTGCACCATCTACTTTAAAATATAAAAAATAATGATTTTCAAGAAAAACAATAAAAGTTCAATTTTATTCGTAAGTATCACAAAAAAATGAAAAAAACATTTAAAGAAAATATATTAAAACACCTCTTAAAATATCAAAAATAATGATTTTAAAAAAAATCAAAATTTATGTTTCGTAAATGACCAAAAAATACAAAAATATTTTAAAAAATATAAAACAATTAAATTTTTTTGACTTGCACCAATGATTTTAAAATATCAAAATTATTGATTTTTTCGAAAGAAATCAAAATGTTATTGTTTTTCATAAATGTACGAAAAATAAAATCAACATCTATTATCTTTAGTAAATGTCCAAAAATATAAAAGTCAAGAAAAACATAAATATATAAAAAAAATTTCAACATAGCCTAAGAAATTTTTTTGGCTTGCGTCAATGACTTAACATAACAAAAATACTAGTTTTCAACGTAAATATCAAAATAATAATTAAAATCAATAAAAATATATTTAAAAACTAGCTAAGGGACAAATATACTATTTTACTATTGGAAATAGTTTACATCAAATATTTCGGACTTAATATACCCTTAAAACTAGGGTGTCAAATGGGCGGATTGGGTTGAAATTGGAAATACTACAATGGGTTGAACAGAAATAGGGTTGGGTCTTGACCCGCCAAGTTTACTTTGTGCTCAAATGGGTTGGGCTCTTGACCCTCCCAATTTGACCCAATTAATCTCAATGATTTTAAATATTAATATTTAACTTTTATAATCACAATTCGAATTTCCGCTCAAGAATTTTTGTTAAAAAAGTAAAAAATGGATAGATAAATCCTAAAAGATGTTAAATAAATAATAATTTCATACATTCAATATGGAAACATATCTTAATAAAAAGTTTTTAAACAGGTTGAAATTGGAGATTGAATTGGTCTCAATTGAGAATTCTCTTCAAATGGGTGAAGCTTGAATGACTTGAGACTGGACCCAATTCAAATTATCTTGAGCCCAACTCTTATAATTCGGACGGGTTAGACGAGTTACCTATGTTTAGGTTCATTTTTGACACCACTACTTATAACTAACATATGGCATGTGGACGACTAAGACTAAAGGAACTAGTCATTTTAAAATAAATTCATTTCGGATATAACCTGCCTGCCCCGACCTAATCTATAACATTGACCCACTCAATTTATCTTTCAAACAAAGCAATGTAATGCACAATTAAGTTCTCAACCAAAGAGGCATGCAGTCAAAGAGGTATGTAACAAAATGATTTGTCAGTCTAGGCCAAATTGAGGTAGCTCACAAGCATATGTAAAGGCAAGAATCATGATGATAAACATAAATTTTGATGTTGTTTCACAATTCAACAGTAAGAATGAGTCCTTACGAAATTGAAACTTGCACTGTTGCTAAATTGAAGGTTTATACTTCATGTATCTTTCCATAACCACCTATATCAAAAGTGACAAATTATTTCCGAAAGAACAACAAGAGACATACTATGTTACTTTTCCGAAAAAATGGTTAAGTTCAGAAACAATTTTTACTAAGAATTATTTTACATGGTTATAGGTATTTGGTGAGCACATGCTCAACACTTTCTTTTGAAGAAGAGGCTCCATTATGCAATTCTCCTTTCCTTTGCTAGATAGAGAAGAAGATGTGTTTTAGGGACTTTTTTTTATGTTTAAAAATAAATTGGGTGGGTCAACATTATAAACTACTCGGATTATATTATTGAGGGCAGGTTATACATTAATTGAATTTATTTTAAATGTGATAATTCTTTGAATCCTATCTGTCCATGTGCCCATTGTTAGTCATAAGGGTATCTTTAGTCTAATATTATAACATGAGGGGTATATTTAGCCTGAAAGTATAACAAGGGGTATCAAGTATATTTAAACTATTTCCAATAGAATAGGGGTATATTTGACCCTTTGCCGTAAAAAAATATATACAAAAACACCTCAAAATTCTTCTTTACTTGCATCAACGACATTAAAATATCAAAAATAATGATACAAAAAGATTAAAATTTTTATTTTTCGCAATTGAACGAAAAATATAAAAATTAGTAAAAATGTTAAAAAAATAACTTAAAACTTTTTTCGGCTTCCATCAATGACTTCATAATTTAAAAATGTATGTTTTCCCTGATAAAAATAATTGATAATTTTGTAAATGTCCAAAAAAACTAAATAATTTTCATAAATGTCTGAAAAAATAAAAAAATCTTTTATCGTAAATATTTGAAAATTTAAAATATTGGTTTTCAATAAACACCATCATAGAAATTTGTCTTGAGTCAATGACTTTAAAAATTGAAAATAATGATTTTCAATAAAAATAATATTTTCCTAAATGTCTGAAAAAAATGGACTCACAATGGGTTGTAGAGCGCGACAACAAAGAGAGTTAAATTTCCACCACAACTTGTTGCGACATTTATCGACGTAGACTCACATTAAGACACTCAACGTGCTCATGTGTAACAGCCCATATTACGCATACACTTTTGCTATTCTTGTGATACTGGCCTTATAGTATAGGTGACGGGCCATGTTCCTTATATGATTAGTGTTGCTTTATAGCATGGAAAGTGATGTGATGCCTTGCACATTTTAGCGTGTGTACTGTAAGTTAACTCTGACGAAAAAATTTAAACTAGATATAAGTAAAGTGATAATTGAGCTTAAAATTGAAAGTTAAGTTCTAAGTTGAAGAAAAAGGAATTAATATTTATAAAATGGAATAAAATAATTGAGCTGCTTGCTTGGCTTAATTAAGCTACCAGTTGAATCACTTACTTGAGCTATATGGATATAGTCAAAGGGCCCAAGTTTGATGGACCAAATTAAGACTTATATTAATGGGCTTACTTGAAGCCCAGACCTATCAAAAGAAAATAAAGATGAGAGAAAGTCGAACAACCAAATCTGTCAAGGGCTAACATAGTTGAAGCCCAAGCGAAAGCAAGTAGGTGAATCACCTAGTTTGACCTTTTGAGTTGCTTGATGTAAATAAGAAGGTGCATCACCTACTTGACCAATTAGTGGCTGAAAATGGACCAAAAAAGGGAGGTTCTAGAGGACATTTTTGTGCTCAATAAAGCTCCATATAAATCCAATATGAGCAGATATATATCACCCATTTTAACACATAATGTTGAGAATTAACTCCATCTCTCTCGCCCTCTCTTTTCACTTCAAGAATAAAACAACAGTCTTCAGCTATTCTAGTGTTCTTGAAGAAACCCTCATATTTGCAACCAAGGTAAGTGAAAACACTTGGATTTTGATTAATCCTCCCATGAATGATTAGGAAAATCGTTATTCATGCTCAAGAATAAGTACAAAAGTACATAATTTTCAGAAGCTACTGTTCACTTCCTTAGTTATTAAGATACCTTTTTCTTCTTCTTTGGTTTAAGTGTGAAGGGAAGCTGAAGTTCTGGAAGAATTCAAGTTATACGAAAAAATTGTAGAAATTGAGGTAAGGTGACTGCTCCATCTTTGTCTTCCTTATGTATGAGTTTGAGTAAGGAGTTAGGGGTGTGTTATAATGAAGAACTCAAGGGGGTGGTGAGTTCAATAATTGACTATATGTAAAAGAACATCTGGGGCTGTTCAATGTGTATTGTTGTTGATGCAACTTGGTTAATCTTGGGAAAGGATATATAATGTATGTGTTTGGATAGAGAATGAGGGTGTGATAATAGCATTATTTTAAGGGTTATATGAGCTCATTATCTGTTAAAGTTAGCTACTATTCTCGACTCACGATGTGATAACTACTAATTTTAGTTTGCCATGAGTTAAATTGTAGATTAAAACCAAAGAGGGGAGGTTGAATAGTGATATTTATATTGGTCAGAGGTTAAGGTATGTAAGTCTATTCGATTCCATATTCCTTGGCATGAAATCTGATACTTGTGATTAATATCAGTGGAGTGAATCTCCTAAGTTATATTCCTAGTAAAGAAAACATAGTGGCAGCGTACTATCTCCAAATAGCTAACAATATTCTCCCCCTCTCCTTAGTGCATAGAACTACTTCATTATATATTCACTATTTTATACTTGTGTAATTATCCCTCGATGTACTGGGTATATAGATGGTATTTGCAAAAGCAAGTCTGGTGAATCCCCCTCTTTGTTATTTGAAGTCAATCATGTCATTAATCTCTTCAAGTAATGTGTTGATGTTGCATATATCCTTATTCATTGTTACTGCCTTGAAGTATTATTTTCATGTCTTTACTACTAGACTGTATTTCCATATCTCCAAAATGAGTATGACCACCAAAACAACATATAAAAACAATTATGTTTATCCAAAGAACAATCCCAAAAGAGTTATGAACTGATAAACAACAATCTCAACGATTAAAGAATCTAAGTGAAGAAATCTGTATAATTATGGGTGGCATCCCAGGGGTAAATGCCTAGCATGGTTTGATCCTAATGAGTACTTAAGGGTAGCAGCTCAGGGGTTCTATCCTAATATGGGCCAATCCCAATTTGTGTAATTATGAGAACCACATCCTTGGGTTAAATGTCTAGCATGGGTCATCCTCTTCTGCCGCTAATCAGTTGGTCACTTGTATTACATGCCCTATAAAGATTATAACGTACAGAAAAGTAAAGAAAATAATGTAACTTACATGATCACACAAGAGTAAGAAAAGGTGGTCTTCTCTCCTAATCTATGCACTCATATGTTGATACTGGATTTCATTTGAGCCCTCGTATTACTTATGTTATTGCCTTACATATTAAGTACATTTTTTTCGTACTAACGTCCCTCGCGGGGGACGCTACATTTCGTGTTGATACTCTAGTTAGCAGACCTCATCAGTAGGAGCATACGACACTCAACTACTTTTTGTGAGCTCAAAGTTTATTCGGAGCTTTATTGAGTCCTTGATAAATTTATTTTTGTATTTGTATCGCAGTTAAGGGTAAGGCGTGGTCTGTTCCAAACTACTCTAGGTTTTCTATCTTTTAGAGGCTTTGTAGACGTGTATATATGGTTAAGTTGTGTCTTAGAGAGTGTGGCCTCAACGTCTAAGTCTTGTATATAACTTTTGGATCTACTTAAATTGGTTGTATTGTTGTATCCTGTTTGAACTTGTCATGATTGTTATAGTTAAATGCATAGTAAACACAAGTTACAAGTTGGTACTCTCGGGCCTTTAGGTCCTCGGGTGCCTGTCCGTGTTAATGGGATAGGCTTGACGTCCTGGCGCACCGTTGGGCAACTTTTACCCGGTGATACACCTTGTGACGGGGCGACGCAATGTATGACGCGTTAAATATCCGAAAAATTATTAAATTCAAGAAATATGTATAAAAATACAAAAATTGCTCAAAAATGTTTTTACTTGCACCAATGACTTTAAAATGTCGAAAATAATATTTAAAAAAAATTAATTTTTTTTGTAAATGGCCGGAACATATAAAAATTTAATGTTGTTTCATAAATGTTCGAAAAATAATAAATGTTTAATGTTTTTTTCGTAAATGTCTGAAAAATACTAAAATCAAGAAACACACCCAAAAAAAAATTGGCTCACTCAATGACTTTCAAATATTGAGAACAATTTTTTTTGACAAAATATAAATTCTCCCCTAACTGTCTGGAAAAACAAACTCACTACAAGTTATAGCCGTGAAAGATAAGATAGTTGAGTTTCAACCACCACTTGTCGAGACGTTTGTCAACGTACACTCACAGGCCAGTTGCGCGCTCAGGGAGCACGGGAGGCCAAATATAACCATGCTTGACACCTCGCGAGGTGCGCAATGCCTGATGCTCAAAATATATCGAAAATAATGGTTTTAAACAAATGCAAAAAATATTTTTCAGTGAATGTCAGGAAACTGAAGAAATCAAGAAAAATATAAACCACGCCTCAAAAAATATTCAACTTGCGCCACTAATTTAAAATATCAAAAACAATCATTTTCAAGAAACATAATGATTTTTATTTTTTCGTAAATGCCTAAAAATATAAAAATCAATAAAAATATAAAGAAAATAAAAACCTTAAAATTTTTTGACTACTTTAAAATATAGAAATAATGCTTTTCAAGAAAAAAGTTAAAATTATATTTTTTTCATAAATATCTGAAATATATAAAAATAAAGAAATACATATAAAAAATATGAAAACACCTAAATTATTAATTTATTTTAAAAAAATTGAAAATAGTAATTTTCAAAAAAAAAAAAATCAAAATTTATTTTTTAAATCAATTTTTTGTATATTTCTCAAAAAATAAAAATTTTAATTTATTCGTAAATGTTCAAAAAATATATAAATAGAATTAAAAACCCTAAAAAATAATTGGCTCGAGTAAATGACTTAAATCATCGAAAATAATGATTTAAAAAAACAAAAAAATTATTTTCTTCATAAGTATCCAAAAACTATTAAAATCAAGAAAATATTTTAAAAATACAAAAACACCCCAAGATTTTCTTTACTTGCACCAACAAATCTAAATTATCGAAAATAATGTTTTTCAAACAAATAAAAAAAATCATTAAAGACCGAAAATGTAAAAATAAAGAAAACTACCTAAACAAAATACTCCATTTGTCCAAGTTTGTGTGACTTACTTTTCCTTTTAGTCAACCCAAAAAGAATGATACGTTTCTATATTAAGTAACAATTTAACTATAAAATGCGTATTTTACCGTTAGTGAAATGATTTACAGCTACACAAATTTTTATCATTCATTTCGGACCACAATTTAAATGTCTTCATTTAATCTTAAACTCTGTGTTGAGTCAAACTACCTACAATAAAATAGGACTGTGGGAGTATAAAAATAACTTAATATTTTTTCGATTGGCACCAATCTTTTTAAAAAAATTTAATGTTTGTTCTAGAAAAAATAAAATTTTCATTTTTTTCGTAAATGTCCGAAAAAAGAACTCATGTTAGATTGTAGCTGCGACAGAAAAGAAGGTTGAGTTTCAACCACCATTTGCCGCGACGTTTGTCGACATAGATTAACAATTATATCATCACACGCTCAAGGCGCACGAGAGGCCAACTTTCACCCCGGCCAACACGTTGCGAGAGGCGACGTGATGTGTGATGCTAAAAAATCTCAAAAAAATGGTTTTAACAAAATGGAAAATTTATTTTTTCTGTTAATGTCCGAAAATTAAAAAGTCAAGAAAAATAAAAAATGCACCTCAAAAAAGTATTTGACTTGCGCCACTGACTTTAAAATATCGAATGTAACGATTTTTTTTTAAAAATAAATTATTTTTCGTAAATGCCCCAAAAATATTATAAAAACAGAATAATATAGACAAAATATCAAACAATTGATTTTTTTTAACTTGGACCAAGACTATAAAATATCAAATATAACAATTTTAAAGAACAAACCATTTTTTGCAAAATATTTAAAAAATTATAAATTTAATTTTTATTTGTAAATGACCGATAAATATATAAACTAACAAAAAATTTTAAATAATGTAAAAACAATTTTAAATTTTTTTCGACTCGCATCAATGACTTTCAAATATAACATATAGATTTACAAATTTTTATTTTATTTTATTTCGTAAATATCCAAAATAATTTTTTTTCTTCATAAATATAAAAAAATTTAAAAATCAACAAAATATATTTAAAAAAACCAAAAATACCTAAATTTTTTTGGCTTGCGTCTATGAATTAAATTATCGAAAATAATGGTTTCAAAAATATATATAAATATTTAAATTTTATTCGTAAATTCACAAAAAAATATATTAATAAAGAAAAATATTAAAAAAAAAGAAAACAATTTTAAAAAGATTTCAACTATCACCATTCACTTCAAAATATCAAAAATATAGCTTTTGTAAAAAATATAAATTTTATTTTTTCATGAATGTTCGAAAAAATTATAAAAATCAAGAAATAATATATAAAAAAAATATGAAAACACCTTAGAAAAAATTTCACTTTCACCAATAACTTTAAATTATCAAAAATTACAATTTTCTTTAAAAATAAATTTATTTTGTTCTTAAATGACCGGAAAATAATAAAAATGTATAAAAGATATTGCAAATATTCTTCGACTCGCACCAAAACTTTAAAAATATAAAAAATGTAGCTTTTCGAAAAAAATCAAAATTTATTTTCTTTCTTGAATGTCGCAAAAAAAAATCAAAAAATTATTTTTCCTGTAAATATCCGAAAAATATAAAAGTCAAGAAAAATATTTTTAAAAAATCAAAAACATCTAAAATTTTTTTTTGGCTTGCGTCCTTGTCTTAAATTATCAAAAATAATGGTTTTAAAGGAAAAAAAAATCAAAATACTATTATTTTTCGTTAATATCCAAAAAAAATAAATTAAAATTTAAAAAATATATATACTAAATACAAAAAAGCACCTCAAAAGAGTTTTCAATAAAGTCCAAACACAATAATAGTGGTGACCATTTTATTGTGGTAATTTTATTGCTAGACTAGTCGGGGTATCATCTAAGTCTTTGGGGAGATCATTTCATTCAAGCTTCATTCTCACATGCTTCCGATCTAACAAATACCTTTTAATCAAAACTAGTAGTTTTATATTATCTAATTCCACTAAGTACAACCTAACTTATCACAACTTAGGACTAATCAATCACTATTCCTTCTGTTAACCTTACCCTGAGTCACATACTAATCCTGTATAGCCAAAACACAGATCGTAGTTGAAAATACCATACATATATAATTTGTAGCAATTAGCACACTTAACCCTAAGTTTTATAACCATGAAACTAGTGCAAATGTTATTTTTACTTATTCGGGGCGGTTGACACATACCATATAAAAAGCCAATTATTAACATATCCAGGATGATATATGGTGAGTATTTGGGCCTTGTTATCCAATTACGTACCTCTCTAGTAACAATATTGCATTGATATATTTACCTATAGATTGCGCCACTAGCTTCTTCCAACTAAAAGAAACTGGTTCAACAATATCAATTTCGAGTACAAGTGTAAAACTGGTAATTCTATGTGTATTATATACTAAGAACAAGTGTCTTCTATGAGAATAGATCTTATTAATATGGAGAAAATATAGAACTCAAGAGTTGGTTACATCCTCCTAAGAAAATGTACTTGGAAATGCTATAATTGATATACGTAAATAGGTAACCGATCATTCTTTTAAGAATATGGATAACCATACTATATCTTTCTCAATGGAACGGACGTGATACAAATGGTACAAATACAAATTTAGATGAAAATAACATAAAAGCATTTACATGCCTTGTAGAGTAGAATAGTCAAATAAAAGGAGCTTAATGCAGTCCAAATTTTGATAACTTAAGATCCTATTTTGTAGATTGCATGTTGAAATTTTAGCTACTTTTAACCTTACCATAGCAATAATAATATGAATAACATAACCCGGTACAATTTAAAATTGACTTCTTAATTTTGCTCTATCGCACGATCTGGATTATGAAGGAAAGTAACATTTCCTAATGTCCAAGCAACCCCATAATTATAATTGTGGTGCGCAACACACTTTTAAGTAGGTCTATATCTACTAGACACCAGACACATTTTTGTAGATACCCTAAGAAAAATTGCTCTAATAAACTTTTATCAAACCCTAACCCTAGGTGACAAGTACCATATGAACACATGCTTTACAAGTAACCTATTGATGAGTCCACAAATTCAACTCATTAAACGATATATTTTAATAGAAATAACATCCTCAAATTCTTATTTTATCTAAATATCTAATGAAAACTCTAAGCTTCAGGTATTTGAAGTTTGAAGGAAAGCATAGACAATATGTCACAAAAATGGATAAAAAGGCTGAAAAGAACGAAGAAATAGATGTCTGAGGATCGCCGAGTCCACTTGAAGGATCACCAAAGAGGCTTACTTTGCCTTTTGTTCCAATTGTTGACCCCTGAAGGGAAAGATCAAATTGTCTGAAGAAAAGAGTAGTCATAGCGTCGCCGAGTAGCTCTGCAAAGCAATAGTATATCACCAAATGCACCAAAGCACAACAATGCTGAAGGATATACCAAAAGGCAGTGAGCTACATCAACGGGCGAGTCGCGGAGTCAGTCGAATATTCTGCCTAACACCGCCGAACGATCCACTGTAGCACAAATATGAAAAACTATAAATACTAGTTAGAGTAATAGGTAATTGGAATCGAACATCATTATTATTTTTTGTCTAGAATATTAGTTTTTCATACTTCTAGTCTAAGTTTGAGAGAGTTTTGAGACTTGAAGAGGAAGTGAGTTTGATGTTTTTCAATTCGGAAGTTTCTTTCCTTGTCTAAATAAGTAAGGAATTAGATCTTCGTACTCATTTGATTTCAACATCATTACAAGTATAATTTCTATTTCTTGACGTGTGTCTAAAACCCCCATTCTTGGGGTGTGATTTGGCAAATATGGGTTAAGATTGTTGTTAGGTCTTGCTTGTTGATAAATTAGTTTTAGTTTAATGGTGAGTTCTTCTAGTAGTCATGGATGAATTTAAATAATTTATAGTTTCAGATACAAGTTTATTTATGTATTTTTTTCTTGCTCATGCGAGAAGTCGCGAAACCAAGACTACTAGATTGATGGTCTAAGTAGTGGGCCGACACGAGGTTCAGCTCGAGAGAGTGAACCCTAGTCCCATATCCTAACTCAGCTGAAGAGAGTGAGTGGGGCAAGGTGTAGGCTGGTCTTCATGTGGCAAGTGGGTGTTTGAGAGGAATTCATTTGAAATGGGGTAAGTTGCTTGAGAGAGAACTTGGTTCCACGTAAAGCTTAGCCTAGTCAGTATTGTTCTATGAATCTTCTATTGAAAGCATGCACCCAAAAATGTAGATTAACCTGTATTGCGGTCACATCCCAAGAATCCCCCTGTCATTGCTTATAATTTTTTTTGTTGATTTTTCTATTTTTACTTACTTTTGACAAATCCCCCATTGATATTTATCAATTTTGTGTCACCCCCACTTTAATTAATAATATTTTATTCCATAATTTATTTAACTATGGCTAATTAGAATGTAATTTTACTTTTCTATAAATTCTCACGACCTCTTTCTTGGGACAAGATCCCAAACCTTGGTTGTCTATACTATTGCATGATCGTAGACACTTGTACTGGAAGTTGTGTCATTGGTTATGCAAACATCACCTATGAGGAGAAAGTGAACTACTATGCAGATATATTTACTAATGAGAAATTACTTATACAACACATGTCGACTATGTAACACCCCAAAAATTCTATGACCTATACTAGAGACTCACCTACTGAATAATGTTTAAAATGATGTTTCCAGACCAACACTAACGCAATAAACTTTATTTTGGAAGTATTAGAGCCTAAACGTCAAGGGACGACCATTATGTCCGGAAACTAGTGAAATTGAACTAGTATACGTCCTTAGGTCTTGTGAATGTTTGAAATTTACGTATGAAGTCTGAAACTTGCAAAAAATACTTTAAATAGGTAAAATAATGTATATAGGGTTATAATGTCATGGTCAGACCCCCAAGGACCACCTTATGGGTCCTTGAAGAGGACCCAACTATTGGCCATCAAACTGCTCAAACCAGCAAACGTTTGCACTTAGAAGAAACCAGTCCTCCTCGTGGATTTGGTTCACCATGGGCCAAAAAGCTTGGTCTGCGTCTTGGACACCTCGCGGACCACGACACGGGTTTGTTTGCAGACGAAAATTTTGAAATTTTAAGTCAAGTTTGAATTCACTAAAAGTCAAATTAAGTGAGGGGTCTCTTGGATGATTTAGGGGAGGGTCATCTATTGATTTTAAATCATTTTACACCATATTTTTGCCACCCAAATCAAAACCCCAATTTAAAATCAGTTCTCCCACTTCTCTCTAAATTCTCTCTCATCTCAACCTCCATTGAAGAAGCATTGATGCTTAAAGAAGAAGACTAAATCCCCAAGTTCTCTACTCAAATTCATGGCTAAAGCCTTGGTTAAGGTATGGTATCTTTCACTCTTGGGATTCCTTTCCCAAAAGGTCCCTTCAAAGATGCTTTCAAACTTCCCCAAATCTAGGGGTTTTCTCTACACATGGGTCTTCTTTGAAAAATTAAATTATGAATCAATTGTGATGAATTTTGATTAATTAATATTATTTAAGTATATAATGATGATTAATTTTGTTATTCACTCAATATTCCCATGGACCTATGTTCTTCTAGAATTTCATAAAAACCTTGAATTGATATGGTGAGCTGTGAAGATGATGAACATGTTAATTGGTTATATTGATGTTAATTATAGTATTGCTTCATGAATTACCTTGAGTTATGTATTCATTATGCATTATTGGGTGATTGAATTATGAAGTCCCATGAAAGAGTAGGAAGGTATGAATGTTGAATCTTTCTTGAACTCAATTATGTAACATAACTACTTAGGTAGTGATGATGTTGTAGCTAATATATTGTTGTGGTGTTGATGACAAGGTTACCTCATTCTTAACCCTATACACTTGAATTAGCTATGAAGAATGAATTTATGTTATGTTATGATGTTTATATGATTGAAATGTAGTTCTCATGATTATATGGAATTGCTAAAGTAAAACATTTAATCACTTGCTAGTGTTTCTAAAGTGAAAGGATTGTTCTCACTTGTCATCACCTATGAGATATTATGATTGAGATATTTACATAAGGATCTATAAGAGGCTAATGTGAAATTATTTGATGAATAAATATGATTACTTGAGGGAATATATGCTTAGCACCAAAACGGAATGTAAATGAGATGGGGATCTCACATTTACTATGTTTGACTCCCCACATGCGTCTCTCACGTTTAGCAAGTTCGTATTCCCAATATATGTGTTGTCTCATGATATGGAAAATCCCACGTCTTGAAAGTTAGGGTTTATAGTAACAATCTCCTTGACCCTTACCTATGTGCCCACATAGGACTCTAGCTTAGTAGATCCACCTAGATAGATATGTACGGAAGTTTAAACCTTAGGCAAGTGATAACTCTCTCTTTTTGGTGTGGGAGTAGAACACTAGATTCCATGTAGCTTACATAATCTAATGTTGGTTATTGCAACCTCTTTCCCTAATCTAAAAGTAAATGAATAAAGGAAACATATGAACTCTAATTAGGGCTTTTCTTGAGGTGTTTTCTACATAGTGTGAAAGAAGGTATGGGACTTCTCTTACACATTGCAATTGTGGTATCCTAATGGATGATCCTAGCAACATTCTGTTGTGATTATGTTGATTATGACTCATGTGAGTTAAGCTATATATGATCTTTATGAATATAGAAAGTTATTATGAAATATGAGATTATGAATGTATATATGAAGTGGGTTACTTAATGCGATACTTACTTTAAATAGAGTTATGGGGTTCTATTGCACAAGTATTGCTTGGGTTGTCTACATGTTGTGTTAGCTAATGATGCTTACTTTATGTGTATATTGGATTTACTTGGTAAAAAAGCATGTTTTGACTAAAATGTCCTTTTATACATGCATTGCTGATTTTTATGCATAGAAGACATACTTAGTAGGTGTGATGTACGAACCCATATTTTCTTTTCTTTTTCCAAACAATGTAGGATTGAGCCATTGAGGAATCAAGGTAACTTTTCAAGGATACTTACAACTTTCTTCTCCAAGTTGGTGAGTCCTCATGATCGAGGACAAGACCCTTATGATCTAGCTTTTAGTTCTTTGCTTTTGTAGGAAACATTATTTATTTCCTAATTATAGACTCTTTGTTAATAAGGGCTAAGTCCTCAATTTCTATATTCCTATGTTTAGATGGTATAAAGTGACAAATTTAGATTGTATTTCATATATAAAGCGAAGTGAACTTTCAAAGTAATTTTTTTTAAATTTTTCCGCATTTTTCTTCTATGGTACATGCTATGACAAATGCTAAGGCTTGTCTAAGTCCTCTTTGAGATCAAAGACGCCTATAACATCTAGGGGGTGCTCCCCGATCATTACAATCTTGGTATTGAGAATAAGTTGAAAATAATGTAGGATTGATGTCACAAATTACCACGTCAAGTAGAGTCTTGTTCAAGGATGTGAAGCACCACACTTATGAATGAGAGGCTATGAAATGATTATTAACTTTCACTCTTTTGTTATTTATTAGTCGGCCTAAGTGTCTTAACTCTTCATAGTCCTTTATTCTAATCTTTTTCTTGTGCTTATAGGAAATGAATACAATAAAGAACAATGCTCGAAGGGACCAGGAGGAGAATGTGAATGAAGCGGTTCCCCCTCAAGCTTCTCAAAACCCTCAAGTTTCTATTGAAGAAGGGGCTATGTATAATGTTAAGATAAGTGTGACTATTCATAGCTTGATTCAGGTGTTAGCCACTCATGTTGCTAGGGATACTAGGGTGCAACTGAACCCCAATGCTAGAATTACCGCTTCTTGGATTAGGGATTTCACGAGGATGGATCCCCCTACTTTCTTTTGTTCCAAAGTGGAGGAGGAACCACAAGGGTTCATTGATGAAGAGTTCAACTTTCTAGATGCTATGTGTGTGTCTTCTCAAGAAAAGGCGGAACTAGTTACCTATCAACTTAAAGACGTGGCTCAAGTTTTATATAAACAATGGAAGGAGGACAACTCGTTAGAGAAGGTCATTTTAGTTGGCTTCTTCAAGATGACTTTCCTTGATAGGTTTTTCCCTTGGAATTAAGGGAGAGGAAAATGCAAGAATTCATCAATCTTCGACAAGGGGGTATGAGTGTGAAGGAGTATAGCCTCAAGTTCACCCAACTATCCAAACATGCTCCTACTATGGTGGCAGACTCTAGGCTAAGATGAATAAATTTGTTATGGGTATATCCGACCTTGTGGTTAATAAATTGTGACAACCGGGGGGCACCCCCTAGAAGTAAGATGGCGTACTTGACCTCTTAGAGGTCTTATACAAGCCCATAGTCATAATTCATCGCATTGTCATAGGTTAATTTAGCAGAAAATTCAAAACTTTTCATAGCACATCGCATACTAGAAAAATCACTTGATATATATAAATTATCAGAAATCATAGTTAGACTCTAAGTAACTTTTGTCATTTTAGACTCAACATCAATAAAACAGGATAGGGACACGATCCATATCAATACATAACAATAACTAAGGTATTACAAAACTTTGAACCTAAACATGACATAGGAAATTCTTGAATCATAAGGATCCCTTTCTTGAGCTTAGGATACACATATCAAGCCCTTCACTTTAGAGACATCCTTTAAGTATTCAGAACCTACACTTTGTGTAAAAGGTGAAGAAGAATGGTGTTAGTACAAGAATGCACTAAGTATGGAAATCATGCAATAACATGCATTTAAAGAGGACATTTTGGTTAGGAAACCATGCATCATGCCTTTTAAAACTTCATAAAACCTTTACACAATAAGTACAATATAGCTCATATACTTAAAATAGGCATAGACACTATTCATAATATGACATAAAGCCACATAGTTCATTTAGGGCACATTTATCATATTCATAGCATAATCTTCCTTTTACTGTAAGTTTCTTACACCCAAGTGCACAAATAGCGTTCCATTCCACTACCCACACTAAAGCATCATCTTAAGGTCACCAAGCTGAACATTCTCATAACCTTCACTAACTCAAACATAGGCATTCATGAAAGCATAACATATCTATAGTAACTTAAAATTTATTAAATATAAATTTATAAAGTTGTTCAGATTATATTAAATTAATGAATGTATTAGTCAAAATAAATATTATGGATTAATATAATTGATTTAATAATTAAATTCAATAAATATGAATTTCATTAAAGCCAGCTCCATAAAGCCCATATGTCATGTCACTTAAATCTGATTGGCCGTAGGGACTCCTATTCCAACCGCAACTCCTCTATTCTAAAACTATAAATAGGGGTCTCATAATTCAGAAAAGAGAACAAAGAATTCTAAACATGAAGCTAGAGAAAGCTTATGGATGAAAAATCATAAATTTCTCTACCAGTTAAAGAATTCAAAAATTTAAGCATTCAAGTGTTCAAGTTTGAAGAATTTGAGATCAAGTTAAAGAACGATCAAAATCAAGACCACTGGAATCAAAACCAAGCTCCAGGACCTTGATTTCAACTACAAAGTCAAGATCAAGATAAAGTTCAAGATTAATTCCAAGTCCAAGTCCAAGTCTAAGATCAAGTTAAAGAACGATCAAGATCAAGACCACCGGATTCAAGATCAAGATACAAGACCTTGATTTAAAATAGAAAGTCAAGATCAAGATAAAGTTCAAGTCAAGATCAAGATCAAGTCCAAGTCCAAGTTCAAGTTCAAGATGAAGTTCAAGAACAATCAAAATCACGACCATTGAATTAAAGATCAAACTCCAAGCCCTTGAATTAATCTTGAAAGTCAAGATCAGGATGAACTTCAAGTCAATATCAAGTCCAATTTCAAGTGTAAGATCAAGATCAAGTCCAAGTCCAAGATTAAGATCAAGATAAATTTGAAGTTTAAGATCAAGCTTTAAATCCTTTGTATTTGTATTCGTAAAGGAGAATTCAGAGGAATCATAAATATTGTAACACTCGCACTTGAAATAATAAAATAATTGTTTCTATAATTTTTCGTTCTTGATTATTGTTTTGTCGACGCAAATTTTACTATCTAAAAATTCATGCATAACTAATGGGACATTATCTACCTCTCAATAAACTTTTCAAGCATCAAAGGATATCAAAATGTCTTTTTACTATAGAAAAAGAACTAGCAAGATTAATAAAGCTATTGAAGGCCTGACAAAGTGCACAGATGAACACGATGCTAAACTCATTTCATCTTGACGAGCCTTTGTAACTTCCATCATACTAACAACACGTCCTGTGCTATAGAAAAGATTAAGGAACTCTTACTCTAATCGCTCCCACCTATCTATAGGATAAGGTTAAAGATCTGTTTACCAATCAAAGACATTTCCTCTGAGAGATCGAATAAACTCTTTAACAAGATAATCACCATATGTCCCCGCAACATTGAAATTCTCGTATAAAGTGCGCTATATGTTGTTTGTGATTTTCTTTGCCATCAAATTGTTGAAGCTTAAGAGATTGACAACCCTCAGACATTTTCAAGTTATTAATCCTTTATTTATATGACTTTGCATATACTGGAGAAAATTTGGATGAGGACTTATATTTGTCTTTGATAGCCTCTATGATAAAGTTCATTAATTGATCAATTGGAATCAAACCTTCAACTGAGATATGAATCTCTTTGATATTTGTTTGTTTTACACAAAAACTATCCTTCATCTTGAATTTTAGAAATCTTCAGAGGTGATTGACTTGATCTTATTTCAATCATGTTATCCATCTTATTTGTTGGCTTGGAATGTTTAGCATCTTGTTTTTGTGTGCTCTTTTTCAGGCCTTCAATTGCTTTAGTTAAGATTGCTAGTTGTTCTTTTATAGTGGAAGACATTTTGATATCCTTTGATGCTTCAAAAGTTTATATGATAGGTAGAGATTGTCCTACTGGGCGTGCCATAATTTGTAGACAGTAAAATTTGCATCGAGAAAAACAATAATTAAGAATGGAGAATTGTAGCAACAATAATTTTATTATTTCAACTGTGAGTGTTACAATATTTATGATTTCTCTAGATTCACCTTTCAAAATATAAATTTAAGGGATTTAAATCTTGATCTTGAACTTAGGATTTATCTTGATCTGTATCTTGATCTTTATCTTGGACTTGAACTTGAACTTGGACTTGATATTAATCTTGACTTGAACTTTATCTTGATCTGACTTTCTAGTTGAATTTATGGGCTTACAGCTTGATCTTGAATCCGGTGGTCTTGATCTTGATTGTTCTTGAACTTGATCTTGGACTTGAACTTGGACTTGTACATGATCTTGATCGTGACTTGAAATTTATCTTGATCTTGACTTTATAGTTGAATTCAATAGCTTGGAGCTTGATCATGAATTTTGTGGTGTTGATCTTGATCGTTCTTGAACTTGATCTCAACTTGTTACAAATCTTGAACTTGAACACTTGAATCCTTGAATTCTTAAACTTGTAGAGAAATTTATGGTTTTTGATCCACAATCTTTTTGTAGCTTCTTATTTAGAATTCTTGGTTCTCTTTTTGAATTATTAGACCACTATTTATAGTTTTAACATAGAGGAGTGTGATTGTAATAGGAATCCCTTCGGCCAATCAGATTTAAGTGACATGGCATATGGACTTCATGGAGTGGACTTTAATTTAATTCATATTTATTGAATTTAAATAACTAAATCAATTATATGAATCCATAATATTTATTTGGAATAATATATTCATTAATTTAAATATAATCCGAACAACTCTCTAAATTTATGTTTAATAAATTTTAAGTGACTACAATATCATAAGACACATATTTCATAAACCACATATAAGAATCATTCCAACGAAATAACACAAGTCAAGACTTCCAATATAATCATAGTAAGGCAATAAACAACAATTACATACTTGGACTTTATTTCATTTAGACATCATAAGACCTTACTCGTAATCCCAATGTAATCCTACTAGTTCAATGTACATGTGAAGTCCCATAACCTCACATGTACTTAGCAAACTCACAAAGAGACAATAAAAATACCATTTACTTCATACATCAACATGACAACCATAATTAACTACCTACATAAATAGGACTTTCATCATATGACATGTAAGACCAGCATCATGCATATTCAAGATAAAACCTCATCCTATAGTCATTAAGACCAACGACATGCACATAAAATGAGACCTCATCAAATAGACACCATCAGACTCATACCACGCATATTATCATAAAATTAGGTCAATACCATAATGCCATGCATTAAAGACATATTCATATACATATACATATCGAACACCTTCCTGGATCTCCCTTCAAGAGCTACTTGTGAAATGCATAGGTAAAGTACCATACCCTTACCTACACTAAGCAACTCCCTTAGGTTGTCCTAGTTAGGGTTCATTACATTACTTACATTGTCCTTTTAACATTAGGGAAATCCTAGTCTTAATAAGATCATATTAACTAAAGATGGAATCTGGTGTTGTAGAACCTCACACCGAAAGGAGGTGTTCTACCTGCCAAGGTAGAACATTAACATCATTCTAGCATATAAGGTGGATCCACTAGCTAGGTCCTATGGAATAACATAGTTATGGAACTAAGATATGTATATTGAAACCCTCTTTATGCCCTTAGGCATTATAGTTTCCACCTCATGACCACTTTCACTTGCCCGTATGGTACATATGTGTTCAAGAGGATGTCATTTGGTCTATGCAATGCTCCGACCACTTTCCAAAGATGCATGATCTCCATCTTTCATGATATATGTCACATCTGGGGAGCACAACCTGAAGTAACATGGCGTACTTGACCTCTCGAAGGACTTATAAAAGCCCATAATTATAATTAATTACATTGTCATTGGTAAAGTAGCAGAAAATTTAAAACTTTTCATAGCACATCATATGCTAGAACATCACTTCATATATATAAAATATCATAAGTACATATTTAGACTATAATCTCTTTTTGTCATCCTAGACTCGACATCATAAGAGTACATTAGGGACACGACCCTTACAACATAATACATAAGTAGAATAATTCTACACTTTAGAGTAAAACATAATGTAGGAGACCCTTGGAATTAAGGATTCCTTTCCTTGAGCTTGCGAATCACATAAAAATGAGAGAATATTGGAGTTAGTACAAGAATGTACTATGTATGACAACCATGCAAAAACATGCATTTAAAAGGACATTTTCTTGAAATCATACTTCATGCTTTTTTGAGAAAATATTCATAAAACCTTTATAAAATAGCATTTGTATCATTCACATACTTCATATAGACATATTCAAAGGCAAAACATCATATAAATCACACATAGTGTTTAAGCCTCATCTGGAACGACATTACAGTAAGCATTCTCCTTCTTTATAGTGAATATCTAGTTTTACATTGATTCATTTGATTCCTAATTCCTTATTCCACCAAGTAGCCTCTAGTGATACTTGGTGCAATGCATCACCTTAATACCATTAGGAAGTCATACATATAATCTATATAAGCGAATATAGCACACCAAAATACACCTTCAAGTCACGACCACAAGACATGACAGTGAACTCTATTTCGTTTGCACACATACTAATGTGACTTCGCATAGAACCTTATGATACCTTACTCACAATACCAATCTAAGTCTACTAGTGAAATTTACATGCGAAGCCCCATAACCTCACACATAATTAGTAAACCTATCATGACACTACTAGCCTTGACATTCAATTCATACATCAACATAGTATGTGAAGACAACTTCATCCAAACTAGGCAATACCTTCATTACATAATCAATAAGACCTACATAGTGTATATAAGAAGAGACCACATCACATAGATCCATTAGGACTCATACAATACACATCTTCATAACAAGTAGAAAAATACTACAAGGTCATGCCAAGGAACATATACATAGACATATACATTTGAACACTTCCCTAGAATTCCCTCAAAATCCACTTGTGCCATGCATAGGTAAGGTCCCATACCGCTACCTACACTAGGTAACTACCCTTAGGTTATGCTAGTTAGGTTCCTTACTTTACATCCATTGTACATTTTACTTTAGGTAAACTATATCCTTAACCGACACGAAGACCATGGGTGCTATATGGAATTTGGTGTTATAGAGCCTTACAATAGAAAGTGTTCTTATCTAAAATTAACACATCCTAGCATACAAGTGAAATCACTTGCTAGATCCTATGTGGCAAGCAAAGGTATGGAACTTAAAGGTAAATGTGAAAACCGTCTTTATGCCAAATGGGGGATATGATTATTCACTTATGGAAACACTCTTTATGCCTATTGAGGCATTGTGGTTATCCACCTTTTGAGGATTATGGTGACCTACTTTCCTACAATGTGAAGGGACACCACTCATCTTCAAGTTCAGTCGGTGCTAAGCTAAGTTCCCTTTTAATTAAAAATTCTTTATTAACTTTATCTTATAATTAGGCTTAGGAGAGTCATCTCCTCATATGCTTAGATCATAGGTCATAGATGAGAGTCCATCTATCTAAATCATGTGAGAAACCCTTTCACATGGACATGAACATATCTAGTTTAGGTATACTTGAGCACATCTTTCAAGGCCCCTCTATTGACTAGATTATCATACACGTTTGTGTATACTTATATGTGAGCAAATCTTTCACATAACACCTTAATATCACACATGTTCATATATCAATGCATAAGTCTATAGATGTAACGACCAATCCTTTAATATCAACACTTTAAGACACTATGAACCTTCATACTTAATCATATCACATACTTAACATCATAGAATATAAGTCATATTCATAAAATGTTCATACAATCCTATGCATGTACTTAGAAGACTAACCTAGGAACTATACTATCAAGGCACACATGTACAATGAATAGACAAGGTTCCATACCATTGTCCATACTAGTACACCTATCAAGTAATCATAGTGAATGATACATCACATAACATCATAGAATAGATAACATAGCACAAGACTCATTTATTCAAGATTTATAATATCTTTACAGTAAGCTCTAGTCATTATGCACCTATCTTAGCTTTACTTCACATATAACATTATAGGATCTCATCATAGGCAGCACATACATATATAAAGTTAACATAACATTTACATTCTCCTAACATTAGTCATACAACCTAGATCATAGCTAGAATAGTAAACTAGGTATAGCCTTCACATAGAGTGATCATCACCAACACACATTCATAGTATAATTTTTGTCAAGGCCATGTTCACATCACATATATATTTACAATAAGAAAAACACCGCCACAATAAGTGGACAATACCACACAATTTCATACAAGACAAATTTTATCAACAATACTATAGAATAGTAGAGAAAAAGATAAATAGAGCAATTGTTACCAATCATTTAGCCTTTGATCATTATTGATCGATACTAATCTTTCATCAACAATTTAAGTATACGGAAGTAGCTTAAATATACTTTAACACACACGAAATCATGCATAATCACTATAAGATCATGCTATTAACAAGTACACTACATCACCAATACACTAGAGAACTAAGAGTCATAGACCAGTTACTAGTATTCCTTGCTTTCATCATCATAATCAACATTACTATGTCAAAAATAATAATCTATGGCAGCAGATAAAGACATAATAACCAACTCTAAATCATGCTTCACCTACCATAGAACTTAGATCACATAATGTACATAGCATTTAAATCTATAGGATAAGAGAATGTAAATCATTCTTTACAACACTCCTTTGTTTTAATCATTAAGGATCATACCCAAAAATTCACCAATAACATACAATAAGGCAGTAGATACAATTATCCCTACACAATTGAACCCCATATTGATGCATTATAGAGTCAATGCTACAGTGAATAACATGCTTTAACAATCAATAAGAAAATAGAGATCAATTCTTCAATACTCATTCCATATTAGACCAGCAATACATAATATCATCACATGATATCATGGACAATAGCTAACCATAAATTTGCATAATTAAATCACATAACACTCAAGTTAGAATGGAGATCACAAGATACTAACCTTCAAAACTTCATGTTCATGGATCACTCATCAACAATTCACCATCAATACACATATTAGGCAGTGATATAAGCTATTAAATGAGCTAGAATCATAGTTCAATCGATATATATTCAATATCGTAAAACCCACACATAGGCTAAATCGAGACTTTGAAGAGAGCATGAGTTCATCATTCAATTGGATTAAAATTGTAACACCCCATATTCTACGTGAACTAGTTCTATGTATATGTTGCTTAAAAATTTCATTGTGGTATAGTTATGGACTCGGTTTCCTATGAGACTGATGACAATTGAATATGTTTGAAGTTGGAATACCCCGTGCCTTCCAACATATATATGAATAATTGAACTAAAAAAATAAATCAAAGTGGTCAAGTGTGAATTTAGTGCGACGATCTTGTAAAGAATTTAAGATAGAAAAAATGGTGTAAAATAATTGAGGTACTTGCGGGATTATAAACTATGAAAGTAGGTGATTCACCTACTTAGAATTAAAGGACTGCATTATAAGTGAAAAAGGGCAAGTAAGTGATGCACCTAATCAGAGTAAGTGGACTGAATTTTAAGTGAAATGGAGAAAGTAGGTGATGCACCTACTTAGAATTAGTGGACTAAATTTAAGTGAAAATAACAAGTAGGTGATGCACCTGCTTAGAATAAGGGAACTGAATTTAAGTGAAAACTGAAAGTAGCTGATGTAGTAAAACATGTGGCATAAACTAAGGAGGTGTTGCACCTTCTTGCTTAAAAGTAAAGGACCATATTATTTATCCAATTTATTAAGTGAAAACGTCCAAAAGTGTTCTCTAAGTCACTCAAGCTTATAACCTCTCCCTCATCAGTTTTTTTCAAGAAAATTATTCTCAAGGAAAGCCATAGAAGAGTTCTATTCTACAACTTCACCATTAGAATCCTAAGGAATACGGTGTTTTTAAAGTACATGTTGGTAGAACATCTCCTTCTTATGGAATTCAAGTGAAGAATATGAATTAACATCAAGGTAAGGGGAAGAGGAGAACCTAAACCATGAAGAATCTATATCTTGGCAATTGAGGTTTCTGTCTAGGGAGGTAAGCTGTGGAAATTTTCATCCCTCTCTTCTTCTTACATTATTTGTAAAAGTTTGTATGTGTTTATGAACTGTTGAGTGTTGCCTATGTATGGTGAGAGCTTGATGAATATTCAGGAAAAAGGTTCTTGTTGGGACATACGTGGAGTGGAGTTCCCTTAAGTTTTGATTGTGAGCATGTTTTGAAAATCTAAATGTTGGAATTCACGGGATGTTGATCGGAATTCATGAGTTAATATTCCTATATTTACATTTCGAAAGTCAGGGACTGTTTTGTATATCATAAAAATAAGAGGGTCTGGCTGGAATATAGAAAAGTCAAGAAAATTGGTTTGAGGATAAAACATTGAAAGTATAGTGATACACCACTTCATTGAGTGTTACATGAGCTTACTTCCTGCTATTCCTTTAATACTATTTTCTGGACGTGATGAAGCCTGAGGGGTTTCTGAGGACCTTATAAAAATGATTCGGGGAAATGTATGGGATTAATTATAGATATACTGCAAATTACTGTTTTGGTCTGATCAAGTAGCCAAAACTTGTTTAGAAACTAATATTAGTTTTTATTATTTACTCCATCATAGATATAAATCGTAAAGGAAGATAGTTAACTCATTGTAATATCCATTGTTGTTCAGCAAGTATGTAAGGCTATTCGATTTCCTATTTCATTGGCATGAATCCAACACTGATCCGTACATGCAGTTCTTACTCCCTAGATAATTAAAGTGAGCACTCTATACGAGTTTGTTACTAAATGTGCGTGTTTGTTCTACCGAGTGTTAGCATACAAGGTCTAAACTTTTTCATTGTCAAAGTACCCGTGGCACGTATTTCCCTTATATAAGTCAAAGTGATTGTATATTACACATGGTTCATTTGTTTATAGA
Organism: Solanum lycopersicum; assembly: GCF_036512215.1. Lineage (NCBI taxonomy): Eukaryota > Viridiplantae > Streptophyta > Magnoliopsida > Solanales > Solanaceae > Solanum > Solanum lycopersicum. Next base: position 45,625,907 of record NC_090811.1, read on the forward strand.
ATTGATACAAGATCTACCCATATCTTGAAAACTTTCTTCAATTGTCTATTCCATGATATATGTCATCTTTTAACATGTTCACGTGTTCCCTTTATTGGTTATTTGTCAGCCCCCAACCCTAGGTGAGGCAGAAATGAATACATGCTTTACAAGTAATCTATGATTAAACTACTATGCAGATTACTGATGAAGCTCCATATACAACATATTTTGACTAGCTAAATAAGTGAGGGTGCTTCGACTCTTTTCCCATGCAAGATAGTAAATAAGAACAACTAGCAATATGCATATGATAATTTTTTTCATTTCCCTTAACTGGACAAGGACTGATGAGTTACTGTAAGAATATATAAAATCAAACCGGTCATATCTCTATTCAGTTTTATGGAAGTCTATACATATGTATAATGTTTTAATTCCATTTGTCCTAATGATGTGGATGAACTAGGTCCATCTTCTATCGAGGTAACCTTAAATTCACCTCCATTATTCTTGTTGTTATCAAGACTAAATGTCAAAACTTGAATTTATACTAAATTGACATCTCTGTGTGACAAAGGTTCACAATATTGTTCCCAATGCGCCATTATAACTTGTTACCGTTGAGGAGTTGATAACATTTTCTTACCACATACACTTTAGCAATCACTCTTTCATAACATTATATATCACTCATCTATAGCATCCTCATATCACCCCTAATCCTACGTTTAGGGAATTTGACAGATTCCATCTCTTTCTAATGAGAAGTTTTCTATACCATATTCTGCCTATGCAATTTAAGCTTCATTCTCACAAACTTCCTATCTAACAAGTATTTTTTTTTATCAAAATCTAGCAGCTTCATGTAATAGATTCCATTATGTTCAACCAACTAATAATAATTTCGTTCTAACCAATTAACTTTCCGTTCATTATCCTTACCCTTTAGGCACAAAAAAATTCTTTATAGCCAACACATATATCATAAAATGAACCACCACACATATATCATTTGCATCAATTGGAACTCTTATCCGTAAGTTTTATAATAATGAAAAAAATAAAAATGTTATTAGTACTTATTCAGAGCTGTTGGCTCATTCCATATAAATGTCAAACATTAACATACTTGGGATGACATACTGTGAGAATATGCTTTGTCAACCAATTAGGGGTATCTATAGTAAAAGTATTGCACTGATACATCCACCTATAAAACTGTGTTAGAGGCTTCTTTGAACTAAAAGATACTGTTTTGACTACATCAATTTTGAGAACTTGTGCACCGCTGAAAATTTTATGTATATCAAAGACTAAGAAAAAGTGTCCTCTATAGGTATAAACCCTATAAGCATGGAGGGAATATAGAACTCAAGAGCTTGTTACATCCTCCTAAGAAGATATGCCTGGAAATGCTACAACAAATATATGTAACTAGGTAACAAATCACTTTTGAACCAACATGATGCAAATGGTACAAATGCAACTTTAAATTCATATAACATAAATGCCAACATACCTTGTGGAGTGAGATGGACAAAAAAAATGAGCTCAATCTAGTCAAACTTTTGGCAACTTGATGTCCTTTCTGTATTTTACATGCTGACACTTTAACAATCGTTAACCTTAACCATAGTAAACATGAATAGCATGATCTGGTAAAATTGGAAATTGGCTTTTTAACTTTACTCTATTGTACGAATAGGATTATGACGGAAGGTAACATTTCCAAAATGTCCAAGAATCCCCCTGGTTTAAAATGTGGTGCACAACAGATTCATAACTAACGCTCTACTATACACGGCTTTGTACACCCCCTTGGATGAATTTATCTGATACCACTTTTGTCAGCCTCCAACCCTAGGTGAGGCGGACAAGTACCTTATGATCAGATGCTTTACAAGTAATCTATGATGAGAAAGTAAACTACTATAGAGATTACTGATGAATCTTCATATACAACACATCTTGACTAGCGGAACCGCTATATATGACAAGTGAAACTATGAATACAGATGATAACTTTACAATGTCTACAAAGACTCTACTGGAATCCATGATGGTACCACTTTGAAAATATGCATAGTAAAGACTTGGAAAAGCCCCAAATCAACCTGGAGCTCACCAACATCCGCTGAGTATAATGTGCTTCTACTGGGAAAATCTACTAGTTGAGTACTTGTACCTATAGCATGAAATGCAGCGTCCCCAATAAGGGACGTCACTACGAAAGAATGTACTGAATATGTAAGGCATAATACAACCATATGTAACATGAAAACTCAAGTTTAACCAAGTACGAATAGATAAGGATTAGAGACCACCTTTGATTATACTTGTGGAATCGTGCATGTTACATTCTTTTCTTTACTTTTCTATACTTTATAATCTTTATACAACATATGATACAAATGAACAGCTGATCAGCGCTAAAAGAATATGACCCATGCAAGGCATTTTAATCCATGGGATGCAGTCCTCATAATTCTACAAATTAGGATCCCATTCTAGGCTTTTGCCCCTGAGCTGCCACCCTTCCATATGAATCGGGATTGGCCCATGCTAGGATTTTTCCCCTGAGCTGCCACCTTTCCATACCAATCGAGATCGGTCCATGCTAGGATTTCGCTCCTGAGCTACCACCCATAATCATACGGATTACATCACTTAGATTCTTTCGTCTTTGAGATTGTTGTTGATCAATTCATCACGCTTTTGGGATTGTTCTTTATATAAGAATAAATCTTTTGAGATTGTTCTTTTTTATGTTCAGAATTTGTTTTTGATTATTGTTTTGGTGGTCATAATCCTTATTTAGATTTGGAACTATGAACTAGTAGTAGAAGTCATATGAATAGGGACTTACAATAATAACAAGGACATGAGAAACAAATGTGACTTGAACGTACTACTTAGGAGCTTATATGACTTGTTAAGCATTTTGACATCACAAATTGAAGCACATCCAGTGAAGACAATTTAACATTTATCCAAGATATTTGAACTTTATATGATAAAAATACAAGATGTTCATGCATGTGGAACTAAGATGGAAATAGGGAAAATTCAACGCAAGGACAGATACATATTCCAAGTAAGTACATATAAACGTACAATTGAGTAAGTAGTGATCATTTGAGGTAACATTATTGTCTAATATAATGGGAGTAATAACAAGAAAGGGAACATATGAACGTGTGACAAGATGACATATCCATAAAAATTGAAGTAAGTTGGCAATGGGCAGATCGTATATCCATCCTATTATTATATGTACAATGTGTAATCTAGGATCACTTTGACTTATATAAGGAAATATGTGTTAGGGATACTTTAACAATGAAACAAGTTTAAACCTTGCATGCTAACACTTGGTAGATTAAACAAACACATTTAGTAACAAACTCATATTAGAGTACACACTTCAATGCTCTAGGGAGTAGGAAATGCATCTATGGATCAGTCACTACCAAGGGCACATAGAAAGATTACTTTTTGTAATGCATGTTTTGGATTCATGCCATAGAAATAGGAAATCAAAGAGCCTTACGTACCTTGATATAAAATTCAAAACGTATGACTTAAGCTCCTTCTCTTCATATAACAAATCTATAATAAAATAAGTTGCAAGACTAGTATTAGTAGCTAATCAATCAATTTGAGCCACTTGATCACACCTACACAGTAACGAAGCAGTAAGCTGCAATCTATCTAGCCAGTGTTTTATTTTCTTCCATATCTCTTTAATCGTGTCTTTATACTGTACAACCTTCGTATCAGGCCCTTTCCAAAACTCCCTGCAATATTTAAGTCCTGTAATGTCTCCATAACTTCTCCACATATCCAGTCATATCCCTTATCATAACATACATAAAATAATCTTTGAACATAATAATGTAATAGAAGCATTATGAATCATGGTTTCTGATCACTAGCACTTGAAGAGCTAACATTACTTTTAAATTGCTCAAACAAGCTCATAGCTTAATTTTAAGAGCATTCCACACCATAGCTGTACCAACATGCACTAATCACAAGAATATCGTCCCCAAAATTCACCATGTAAAAGTAACAATTTTCGACTCACTAACACATACCAAGTGTCCTTATTAACTCAAGCAAAATAGAGAGAAAATTGTAGTAGCTTACCTTGTTGGACATAACTACCTTTTGCTAAGACTTGAATTCTTCAAGGTAAAGGTTGTTGTCCTTATCTTGTCTTAAATTATACCTTAGAATAGATTGAAATTCCTATAATTCAAGAACCCTAATGGTATTTAATGGCTGCTGTATGAATGTAAGAGAGAGAATAGAGAAAACTCTAGAATTATGATTTTTCTGCCAAAGTAAAAATGGATGGAAAAAGCTAATATCAATCTCTTTTAAAGGGACCTCCTTTGGCGTTTTTATCATTCATTTTGGGCCATAATTTGTCAAGTAGGTGACCCACCTACTTGGACTTTTATTTGGACTTTTTGGACTAAAGAACATTGGCCCTTTTTCGACCTTTCATGTACTTCATTCGCAGCCAACAAGTGTCTTTAATTTAGGCCACACATTTATGTTGGTGATGCTCCTAGTCAATTAAAATTATTTCTTGTGGGCTTGGGAAGATTGGGCCTTGGCTGTCCATTTTCCCCTTATTCTTATATTCAACTTGGGCTAAATTAATGCAAATAGTTGTAGTGTACCTGGCCCAAAAACACAGTAAAAAGAGTCTTAGTAGGTTATGCACCTACTTGATCTGGTCAATAAGCCAAAGTAGGTTATACACCTACTTGTCACCTACTAGCTTAGTGAAGTCAAGCAAGCACCTGAATATTTGATTCCATTTCTACACCTTAATAACATTAATATAACTTAGAATTTATACACACTACGTTACGTTATATTTTAGACTCAAATGCCACCTTATGATCTCAAGTTTAAATACTTCCATCGACATCAACTCAATTGACTCGTATAAAAATCTATGGACAGTTCACTTTAAAACCTATTCTATTGCCACTAGTTGCCTATAAAATCAAATCCATAACTATACCACAAGGAAGTTAATAAATCATTGTTAAAGTACCCCTTACACGTGTTTCCCTTATATAAGTCAAAGTGATCTTTGATTATACATGGTACATATGTTTAAAGGATGGATACACGATCTGCCCATATCTTGCAAACTTACTTCAATAGTCCATTCCATCATATATGTCATCTTTTCGTATGTTCATTTGTTCCTTTATTCTTTATTACTCCCATTGTGTTCGACTATTATGTTACCTCACAAGATGTCTACTTGCTTTATTGCACATTTATATGTATGTACTTACTTAGAATATGTATCAATCCTTAAGTTAAATTTGTCAACATTCTTCGTTGGTTCCACATTCATATATACCTTGTCTTTGATATTAGTTGGTGAGTATTTGGCTATCATATAGAGTTAAAATCTCTTGGCTGAAACTAATATGTCCTCACTTCGTATGTGCTTCAATTTGAGATGTCAAAAATGCATATTGAGTCATAGTTCCAAATCTCAACAATGATTATGACAACAAAAATATCAATCCCAAATGGGTTATTATCAACAAATGAACAATCTAAAAAGAGTTATGAACACCAAAGCATCAATCCCAAAGATAAGATAAATCTAAATGAAGCAATTTGTATAATTATGGGTGTAAGTATAGGGGCTAATGCCTAGCATGGGTCGATCTCAACTGGTACATAAGGGTGGAAGCTCAGGGGCGAAAGCCTAGCATTGGCCGATCCTAATTTGTGTAATTATGAGAACCGCATACCAATGGTAAAATGCCTAGTATATGTCATCCTCTCCTACCATTAATCAGCTGGTCATTTGTATCATAAGGCTTATAAAAATTATAACACACATAAAAGTAGAGAAAAGAATGTAACATTTATTTCTTCGTATTTGGTTTCACTTGAGCCCTCATGTCACATATGGTTGTATTATGCCTTACATATTTAGTACATTCTTTTTTACTGAGGTCCTTCATTGGGGCGCTGCATTTCATGTTGTAGGGGTACAAGTATTGAAAAATAGATCTCCCCAATAGAAGCACATGATACTCAATTGTTGTTGTTGAGCTCCACGTTGATTTGTGTCTTTGACGAGTCTTTACTATGCGTATCTTCATAGAATGGATTACAATAGATACTTTGTAGACATTGTAAATATATCGTCTGTATTCATTGTTTCACTTGTCACATGTATTGGTTCAGCTAGTCAACATGTGTGTATATAAGGCTTTTCATTAGTAATCTGCATAATAGTTTACTTGTAAAGCATGTGTTCATAGGGTATTTGTCTGCCTCACCTAGGGTTGGGGTATGAAAAAAGTGGTATCAGAGTAGTTTATCCTAATGAGTCTACAAAGTCGTGTCTAGTAGAGCCCTAGTTATGAATATGTTGTGCGCCATATTTATAATTAGAGGTATTCTTGGAAATTTAGGGAAGTTACCTTCCTTCATAATCCTGATCGTGTGATGGATAAAAGTTAAGAAGCTAATTTCCAATTGTACCGGATCATGCTATCCATATTAATTATGGTTAAGGTTAACAGTTGCTAAAGTGTCAGCATGTGACATATAAGTTACCAAAAGTTTGACTAGATCGAGCTCATTTTATTCGACAATCTCAGTTATATATAATTATTTGTAGCATTAAAGTTGTACTAGTACCATTTGCATCATGTTAGTTCAAAATTATTTGTTACCTAGTTACATATAATTATTTGTAGCATTTCCAAGCACATATTCTTAGGATGAGGTAACTAGTTCTTGAGTTCTATATTTCCTCCATAATTACAAGATGTATTCCTATATAGGACACTTGTTCTTAGTCGTTGATATACATAAAATTCTCAATGTTAAACATGTTCTCGAAATTGATGTAGTTAAACCAGTTTCTCAATTTTATAGGTGGATGTATCAGTATAATAGTGTTAATACAGATACTCCTAATTGGCTGACAAGGTTTAAATTATCACTGTATGTCCTCCAGAGTATGTTAATGTTTGGCATTTATATGGTATGTGCCAACACCCCCGAATAAGTAGTAACAAAATTTATCTTCTTTTCATGGTTTTAAAACTTAGGATAAGTGCGCCAATTGCTGAAAATGATATATGTATGGTTGTTCCTATTATGATCTATGTTTGGCTAAAGAATTGAGATGTGACAAAAGGGTAAGGTTAACAAAAGGAAATTTGATTGGTTAGACCTAAGTTGTAATTAGTCAGGATTTAAAAAGTGGTATCAATCAGAGTGCATGAAGCTACTAGTTTTGATCAAAAGGTACTTATTATAGGAAGCATGTGAGAATGAAGTTTGAGAGATGAGAGATGTAAAATTCCCTAAACATAGGAGTAGGAGTGATGTAATGTTTCTATAGAGGAGTGAGATTGGTGGTTATGAAATAGTGGTTGCTAAGTGTATGAGGCAAGAAAATGTTATCCATTTTCAACTGTAACGAGTTATAGTGGTGAATCTGGGAACAACTTTTTGAACGTTTGTTAGGCATAGAAGTCAGTTTAGTATAGATTAATGTCTTGATAATAACAAGAAAAAAATGGTGATTAGAAAGGTTAGCTAGATAGAAGATACATGGGCCTAGTTTATCCACATCATTAGTACCAAAGAGAAGTAAAGCATCATACACATGTATAGACTTCCATCAAAGTAAATAGAACTTTTACAGGATTCATTTATTACAGAAAGCAATAATTCATCAATCGTAGTCTAGTTAAGGGAGTGGAAAAATTGATCATATGCTAGTTATTATTATTTGCTATATTGCATAAGAAAAGAGTCGGAGCACCATACCTTTTTTTAAAAAAAAACCCTATTGGTATGGCAAGACCTCTATCTAGTTAAGCCCAAAGGGAGCACTCTATAATTTTATGAATCATGATATACATTTATGGGTACCTGACATTTACATGTTATTAGTGTTCATGTTTTATGGTGCGTTCAATCTTTTCTAATTATTTTATATTTCGATCCTCAATGGGGCACAAGGCATTGAGCGTGATATAACACAAGCTACTAATGAAGGCAACGTTGACCTCAGACTTCTACTTCAAAAATGAACTACTGAGGATTTTCTTTTTCTATCTTAACAGGGCTATTTATATTGACCTATAGGGAAGCAAAGCCTCAATAGCAGAACATTTATAAGAATTCCAAGGAGATTGAAGAGAGTATATGGGGAAATCAACTGTATGTGCTTAGAGCTGAGTAAGGAATATGATAAAAATTATCCACCTGTAACCTTACTCTTAAGACAATGTTTTTCTTCCTTAATATAAAGAGTGGTTCTGTAAGATATCTCATAATTTCCAAAGATCGTTTGATATATAATCATATATGCTACATGTTATATAACTCAAATATTTGTACGACATTTGTTCTTTATGGATAACTTTCTCACATGTTACCTAATGACATAGAATCTTTGCATGTAAGTGTTATCCACTTTGGAGCAGCCTTGTTGATTGTCATATGTTTTCATAAGACCGTTCTGTACATGTTATTTATTGAACTAGATACTTTCCACATGTCACTTGTCCATATTGTTTGGGTACTGCAGGGTAATTGATCATATGATATAAGAAAAAATATTGCTCGTGGGTTATATAAATCACATACAACTTGTTGACATGTCATATACATCATAAACCATTTCTATATATTTTACGTGCCTGGTAACTACTTGCTTAAACATTACATGCCTTGTAGCTTTTCTAGCCATGTATCATGTGCTTCACTTTCTCATATTTCATATGTGTATTAATTACCATGTTAGTCCACCTATCTATGCGATACAATGCACTTTCTAAATGTGATTTGTGTTCCGTAGTTCATTTTCTTATATGTTTAGATGCAATATAGTCTACATGTCTTAACTTATGTACTCATGCTTCACGTGATCATCTAGTTCATACCTGCATTTCCTAGAGTCCATTTGCTTTCACGCTACCTTATACATGGTATGCACGTATTTCTATATCTTAATACCCGTTTACCACTTTGTACACTCTCTTATTTGGGCTAGTATTCCTATAAGTCATGCCCAATGTGACTTATTAATCCGTATAATATACCCCTTTGTTCTAAAAAAAAATTTGGGAAAAAATTTCTTGTATAATTTGTTATGAACATTTTTTCCAGAAAATGTTTAGCATATATATGAAAATTTAATCAACCATAGATATATATTTTAGCATAATTCCCTATTCGAAGGTGCGACATACAACTTTAGAGTTTAAATTAACAGCTAGGGGAACTTATAAGATGAGCCTCGAAATGGCGTCATAAGATAAAAGAGAAGGGAAAGTACTACCCCAATAGGTTAGGCCTATGATTTTATGTGTCCATTCCATGTACAAAAATTTGGAGATACTATAGTTATTCTTTATTGTTAAGGCTCGGAAGAAAAGCTCAAAATGTATAACCTCCATTGAAGTATTGGGGAAGGAATAGAAAATGACATAAGATTCTTGGGAATAGAAGATGGTAGAGATCCTAAGTAACCCTCCTCATTCAAAACATCAACAAAAGGATCTAAGATCATGTGGTACCCTTATATGATCATAAGTCCTACTAGCATTTGTTCATTTGATATGTCATTTGCATGTCTTGAGTTTAGTAGGTGTATTACATTACTTATTTGTATGAGTTATATTTGTGTATCATAAGTGAATTATATGATTAATAAAGTGGTTTAATTTGTCATTTTATGATTTTATAAACCATATCTACTGAGACTTCATGCTAGACTTGTCTATATATGTTTTAGATTAATCTATGGATTTTGCATAATCCTATTTATGATGGGAAGACTCGCAAATCTCCAAATCAAAATTCCCAGCTTAACAAAACTATAAGCATCACCCATTATTCGAGGACAATGATTATAAGGAGGAGAGGATGTAACACCCCGTATTCTACGTGAACTAGTACTATGTGCATGTCTCTTAAAAGTTTCCTTGTGGTATAGTTATGGACTCAGTTTCCTATGCGACTGGTGACAATAAAATATATTTGAAGTTGTAATACCTCATGCCTTCCAACACATATATGAAAAATTGAACAAAAAAAAATTGAACGCGGGATAGGAAAAGGTGGTATTCAATATAAAAGTAAAAGTGGTCAAGTGTGTATTTAGTGCTATGGTCTTGTAAAGAATTTGAGATGGGAAAATGGTGTAAAATAAATGAGGTGCCTGCTTGACTATAAACTATGCTGGTGATAAGTAGGTGATGCACCTACTTAGAATTAAAGGACAACATTTCAAGTGAAAAGGGCAAGTAGGTGATGCACCTACTTAGAGTTAGTGGACTGGATTTTAAGTTAAAAGGAGCAAGTAGGTGATGCACCTACTTAGAAATAGTGGACTAAATTCAAGTAAAAAGAGCAAGTAGGTGATGCACCTACTTAGATTAAGTGGACTTAATTTAATTGAAAAGAGCAAGTAGCTGATGCAGCTAATTAAAAGCATGTGGTAGAAACTAAAGAGATGATGCACCTTCTTACTTAAAAGTAAAGGACCGTATTATTTCTCCAATTTATTAAGTGAAAACGTCAAAAAGGGTCCTATAAAGCACTCAAGAATATCAACTCTCTCTCATCACTTATTTTATAGAAAATTATTCTCAGGGAAAGCTCCAAAGAGTTCTGTTCTACAGCTTTACCATTAGAATCTGAAGGAAACCGGTGTTTTTAAAGTACAAGTTGGTAGAACATCTCCATATTAAGGAATTCAATTGAATAATATGAATTAACATCAAGGTAAGGGGAAGAGGAGAACCTAAACCTTGAAGAATCAAAGTCTTGGCAATTGAGGTTTCTGTCTAGCGAGGTAAGCTGTGGAAATTTTCATCCCTCTCTTGTTCTTACATTATTTGTAAAAGTTTGTATGTGTTTATGAACTGTTGAGCGTTGCCTATGTATGGTGCGATCTTGGTGAATGTTCAGGAAGAAGGTGCTTGTTGGGACATGCATGGAGTGGAGTCCCCTTAAGTTTTGATTGTGAGCTTGCTTTGAGAATCTAAATGTTGGAATTCACGGGATGTTGATCGGAATTCGTGAGTTAATATTTCTATATTTACATTTCAAAAGTCACGAACTGTTTTGTATATCATAAAAATAAGAGGGTCTGGCTGGAATATAGAAAAGTCAAGAAAATTGGTTTGAGGATAAAACATTGAAAGTATAGTGATACACCACTTAATTGAGTGTTGAATTAGCTTACTTCCTGCTATTCCTTTAATACTATTTTCTGGACGTGATGAATCCTGAGGGGTTTCGAAGGACCTTATAAAAATGATTAGGGGAAATGGATGGGAAGAACTATCGATGGGATCAATTATAAATATACTGCAAATTAATATTTTGGTCTGATCAAGTAGCCCAAAATTGTTTACAAACTATTATTAGTTTTTATTATTTACTCCATTGTACATAAATAATCTGAAAGGAAGACGATTAACTCATTGTGATATCTGTTGTTGTGCAGCAAGGTATGTAAGGCTATTCAATTTCATATTTCCATGGCATGAATCCAACACTTGTAAGCTTTTTAAGTGCTCTTGGTAGTGGCTGATTCATACATGTAGTACGTACTCCCTAGATAATTAAAGTAAGCACTCTACTATGAGTTTGTTACTAAATGTGCATGCTCTACAAAGTGTTAGAGTACAAGGTCTAAAAATTTTTCATTGTCAAAGTACCCCTGACACTTATTTCCCTTATATAAATCAATGTGATCGTAAATACACATGGTACATTTGTTTATTGGATGGATATACGATCTGCCCATATCTTGCGAACTTACTTCAATAGTCTATTCAATCATATATGTCATCTTTTCGCATGTTCATTTGTTCCCTTTATTCTTTATTACTCCCATTGTGTTAGACTATTATGTTACCTCACAAGATGTGTACTTGCTTTATTGCACATTTATATGTATGTACTTACTTAGAATATGTATTAGTCCTTAAGTTAAATTTGTCAACATTCTTCCTTTGTTCCACATTCATATATACCAAATCTTTGATATTAGTTAGTGAGTATTTGGTTATTATATAGAGTTCAAACCTCTTAACAAAGTAATATGTCTTCAATTAGTATGTGCTTCAATTTGAGATGTCAAAAATGCATACTGAGTCATATAAGAAGTATTACGTTGGTGTCACATTTGCTTCAAACATCATTGTAATTATTGTTGGTCCATATTCATATGTCTTCTACTACTGGTTCATAGTTCCAAATCTCAACAATGATTATGACCACAAAAATATCAATCCCCCCTGGGTTATTATCAACAAATGAATAATCTCAAAAGAGTTATTATAACAAATCATCAATCTGAAAAGATTAACAAAAATCTATGTGAAGCAATTTGTATAATCAGGGGTGGAAGCCAAGGGAAAAATTCCTAGCATGGGTCAATCCCAACTGGTACATAAGGGTGGAAACTCAGGGGAGAAAGCCTCGCATGGGCTGATACCTATTGATATAGAAGGATGGCAGCTCATGGGCGAAAGCCGTAGCATGGGGCGATCTCAATTTGTGTAATTATGAGGACCACATCCCACTGGTAAAAATGCCTAGCATGGGTTATCCTCTCCTACCACTGATCACCTGGTCATTTGTATCATAAGGCTTATGAAAATTATAACGCACAGAAAAGGAAAGAAAACAATGTAACATACACAATTCCACGTGTATAAGCAAAGGTTGTCCCTAATCTTTATCTATTGGTATTTGGTTTCACTTGAGCCCTCATGTCACATATGGCTGTAATACTCCATACATATTTAGTACATTCTGTTGTATTGTTGTCCCTTATTGGGGCGCTATATTTCATGCTACAGGTACAACTTTTCAAAAGTAGATCTCCCCAATAGAAGCACATGATACTAAACTGTTGTTGGTGAGCTCCAGGTTGATTCGGGGCTTTGCCAAGTCTTTACCATGCATATTTTTATAGAGTGGATTCCAATAGAGGCTTTGTACACATTGTAAAGCTATCATCTATATTCATAGTTTCACTTGTCACATGTATTGGTTTAGCTAGTCAATATGTATTGTATACAAAGCTTTTATCAATAATCTGCATAATTGTTAACTTGTAAAGCATGTGTTCATAGGGTACTCATCCGCCTCACCTAGGGTTGGGTTGTGACAATAATTCACGTTAAAATCAACACGTTAACTTCAATTAATCATTAGGAAGCCTTTAAAAAGGTTTTGAGAAAGAATCCCTGGATAGATTGAAGGAAAAGAGATTTGATCATAATTTCTCTTTGAAAACTTTGAGATTAAGCCTTTAGATTAAAGGATAACTAGATATGAAGGGTCACCATACCTGATTGTATGAAGAACCACTAAAAATTGATGAAGAACCTATAGAAAGCCCATGTACAAGTAGCCCTTGAACTTCACCTCCAATTGATGTTTTGTCAGACCTCAAGACCCATAAAGACGGACAGGCACCCGATGTCCCTAAAGTCCCGAGAGAACAAACCTGAAACCTGTTCTTACTGTGCATATAACTATAACAATTGTGGCAAGTTCACCTAGGATGCAGCAATACAAAACAACATAAGTAGATCCAAGAGTTCTATACAAGACTTGGCCATTAAGACAACAACTCCTTAAGATACAACTGAACCATGTACATACGTCTACAAAGCCTATAAAATATAGAATACTAGAGTAGGTCGAGACAGACTTTGCCTTACCCTTAACTATGATACAATACAAAAATGAATTTACTAAAGACTCAATAAAGCTCCGAATCAATTTGGAGCTCACCCAAATGTAGCAGAGTTTCGTGTGCTCCTACTGAAGAGGTCTACTAGCTAGAGTACTTGTGCCTGCAGCATGAAATGCAGCATCCCCCGCGAGGGATGTTAGTACAAAAAAATGTACTTAGTATGTAAGGAAATAGCACGTGTAATACAAATGAAATGAATATAGCAACATGTGAGTGTATATATTAAGTGAGAAGACCACCTTTGCTCACTCTTGTGGGATCAAGTAAGTTACATTCCCTTCTTTAGTTTTCTGTATATTATATCTTTGTAGGGCATGTGATACATGAGACCAACTAATTATTGGTAGAAGGGGATAACCCATGAGGAATATTAACCCCTGGGATGCGGTCCTCATAATTACAAAACTTGGGATAGGTCCATACTAGGCTTTTGCCCTTGAGATGCCACCCTTCTATACAAATATGGATTGGCCCATTCTAGGCTTTCGCCCCTGAGCTTCCACCCTAATGTACAAGTTTGGATCGATCCAAGCTAGGCTTTCGCCCCTGGGATGCTACGTGTAATCATATAGATTTCTTCACTTAGATTCTTTAATCATTGAGATTGTTGTTTAGCAGTGTATAACTTTTTTGAGATGTTATTTTGGTGGTCTTAATCATTTTGGAGATATGTAAGTAAGGACCAGTAATACAAGACATGAAAATAATACTTCAAGGAAATAACAATGAAATAAGGAGCTATGTAACATCAACACATTACTTTAAGGGATTAATGACACTACTGACGTCAAACAACAAAGAGGAGGATTCACAGACTTGCTTTGCAAATTACCATTTCTATACTAGCACATGTGGGATAATTACACATGTATAAAATATTGAACAGATAATGCAGTAGTTCTATGCACTACGGAGATGGGGAAATATTGTTAAGTATTTTGAGATAGTATGCTGCCACTATGTTTCCTTTACTAGGAATAGAACTTATGAGATTCACTTCATTGATATTAATTGCAGGTGTAAGATTTCATGCCAAAGGGATATAGAATCGAATAGCCTTACATACCTTATCCTCGGACTGATATACTATCACGTTCAACCTCCCCTTTTTGGTTTAAATCTACAATTTAAGTCATGGTAAACTAAAATTAGCAGCTATCACACTATGAGTCTTGTAAAACAGTAGCTAACTTTTATTGATAATGAGCCCATACATCCCTAAACATAATGTGTATCACCACACCATCATTCTCTATCCATCACATACATTATGCATCCTTTTCCTAAGATCAACCGAGCTGCGCCAACAGTAATATACATAGAACAGCCCCAAATATTCTTTATTATACAACCAAGTATTGAACTCACCACCCCCTTGAGTTCTTCATGAATGTACACCACTAATTCCTTACTTAAACTCATACATAAGACAAAAATGGACCAATTACTTTACCTCAATTTCTACACCTTCTCCTAATAACTTGCATTATTTTAAAACTTCAGCTTCCCTTCAAACTTGAATCAAAGAAGAAAAAAAGGTATTTTAATAAACTAAGGAAGTGAGCAGTAGCTGCTAGAAATATTATGCCTATGTAGTTATATTATAGTATGAATAACATGTTTTCCTAATCATCCATGGGAGAATTAAGCTAAATCCATGAGTTTTCACTTACCTTTGTTTGATGATATAAGGGTTTCTTCAAGAACCGTAGAAAACATTAAGGTTGCTGGTTTAATCCTTGAGCGGAAAGAGAGAGAGAAGTGGAGTTAAATTTTATTTTTATGTGTTAAAATCGGTGAATAATATCTGCTCATATTGGATATATATAGAGGTTTATTGACCACATAAATATCCTTTAGAACCTCCTTTTTTGGGATCAATTTTCAGCCACTAATTGGTCAAGTAGGTGATGCACTTGCTTGTGCAAATCAAGCAGCTCAAAATGTCAAACTAGGTCATGCACCTAGTTTCTTTTACTTGGTCTTTATCCATAGAGGGCCTTGGCACATTTGGATTCAGGGATTTCTTTAAAATGTTTTTTCATTTAATAGGTTTTGTCTTCAAGTGACAACCCATTCATATAATCCGAAATCTGGTCCATCGAACTTGACCCTTTGACTATATTATAACTTAAGTAGGTGATTCAGCTTCTAGCTTTAATTAAGCCAAACAAGTAGCTCAATTATTTTATTTCAATTTCTGAATGCTAATCCCTTGTTCTTCAACTTAGCACTTAACTTTTAACTTTAAGCTTAGTTACCACCTTACTATATCTACTTAAATATTCTCCCTTAGAGTAAACTTGCAATACACATGCTGAAACGTGCAAGGCGTTTCATCACCTTCGGAGTTAGTTTAAACTAACACTAACCATAAAAGAAACATGATCCCTCACCTACACTATAAGTCTATGTCAAGTATCATATGAATAGAACTATCATTTACATGATACATGCCAATGTCAAGTATCATATTAATAGAAATACCATGCATATAATACATTCCATATTAATAGAAATACCATGTATATAATACATTCCATCACAAGCTTAAAGAGAGGATATGTTTGGAGAGGGAGGTTTTGATTTTGTATGGAGAATTGGATAGGCTACGTTTTTAACCAACCTAATACTACCAAAAGTGGGTAAATAAACTATAACACTCTGTATCAAAAATAGACCAAAAACAAGCTTTACATAAAAATTCCTCAAGTGTAACCAACAGTGGCATCGACAGACCGTAGCCTCACCCACGGTCTGTCCTACACAACCGTCGATGGGTCAGAAACTCTCAAAAATTTTAGCCAAGAAAATTTGGTTATGTTGTGGAAGAAGGACATACTTAAGATCCATAGGACAAATGATGGTCTGTAGTCCCTAACCGTCGATTGAGACCCCTATTCACCCACTCTTTGACAAATCTACGAATGACCAGCACGGTCCGTAGTTCTCACCGTAGGTGGGAATTAGCATACAATTAGGGGGGGGATGCAGTAGGGTCAACTTCAAATGGTCATAACTCTTAGCACAAAATGAATTAGGACCTGCCCACAGATAAATAATTGAATTAGCTTTCCATAGTCACAGACCTTGCTAAAATTACAGCTTGAAGTAAAAAGCTATGCCCATTTTAGTAAAGGCATGTCTAACATACCCCGTAGAAGGACCCAACGACGGGGTCAGATGATGGACCGTTAGTCTTTGGTGTCGTTTGGTCTGACAGCAACTTATCCATGGGTCTTTTGGTCTTTTCCCACTTTTTTAAACCCTAAATTACGTCGGTTTTACCCTAAAACATCATATATAAGTCAGTTTAAGCCTAGAAACTAAAAAAACATATCTAAGTCAAATCATTAAATCAAAAGTTAGAAAATTAGAAGCAACAAAGGAGAAAAAGCTCAAGAACCCTTGTTCAAGAACAAAGTAGGTTTCCAGCAGTTCCAGCCCAGAATCTAAGTGTTTCTTTGTGAATATGATCACCAGGTATGTGGGATTTCACTAGTGGGTTCCTTTCAACCAATGGGTCCATAGTATTTAGTTAGATTCTAGACTCTATTGTCATGATAAAATCTATGGTTTCTATAACTTTGATAGAACTTCATGAATTTATTATATATATATATACACATATATATACATATATCTCAAATAAGATTATCATGTTATTACTCAGATTTTCACATGAAATTCAGAACCCTAGCTTTGTATTTCTTTAGTTTTTGAATTACACATGTTAGGTTGATGTTTTAGACTCTTCAGATATACTTGACTTAGTTATAAATGCATAATTACCAGATTAATTGTTGCATTCTTTGTTTTCATGTTCAGTTTTGAGCTTTCCTGTATTTATAGAAACTCAGACATAATAAATAAATTTACAGAATTCATTGGGAGTAACATAATACCGAGTTGGACTAGGGTTTAGCATACCCAATTAATCCTAGAACTACTAGCCATGTCGGTTGTATGTCCCCTCTATGGGCAATCAATTTAGTTATCACGCTAGCATGCCTTTTTACCTTTGGCTGGGTGTATTTGGTCATCTCGATGAAGCGTATACATCGGACTCCAAATTTAGCTCATGTGGTTATATTATTGGTTATTACTAGCTCCTACAGTTCATTCAAACTCTTTGCATTGACCAATTATCAGTATATTCAGCATTCAATTTCACCATCTTATCAATTATTTATTACATTAAGTTAGTTCCGAATTCAATTATCATGTCAGATTATTATTCTTGCTTTTATGCTTGTTCAGTTATATTTTATTTTAGCTTTACTCTATCATACATGCTTAGTACCTTTCAAGCATTGACGCATAACTGCGCTACATCTTCTCGTGATGTAGGTTTATGTTCTCAGCATCCCGATCACCGATAGATCTATTTCCGCTCTCCAGTTCAGCAGATTCAGTTGTGAGTCCTCATTCTACGAGGACAACAATCATGAGTGTCATTTTAGTCTTTAGTTATTTAGTTTCAATTTTTTCTAGATTTAGCTGGGGCTTGTCCCAATATTTCCACTCCTGTTTAGAGGCTTATTTCAGACATAGTTAGGTTCAACTTAGTATTACGTTAATATTTTTATTGTATTAAACTCATCTGTTTTCAGATATAAATGTTTTTCAGTAGGATTAGCTTGGGATCACTTGTGGTTCTAAGTTCCGTGTCCAGAGCTTGGGGGTAGCTAAGGGCGTGAGAAAACTTGGTATCAGAGAACTAGGTTAGAGTGTCCTAGGATATTTGAAAAGACACTCTAAGTAGCGTCCTTTTCAAGGGTGTTAAATGCACCACATCTAATGAGTGGGAGGCTACAAAGTGTTTTTTTGGAAAAACTTCACTTTCTTGTTACTCTTATTGTGCGTAAGGTATGGTCTAATTCCATTCTAACTTGACGTTTTTCACTAAACATCATGCCTTCTTTTAGAGATTGGTTATGGAATTCTAATGCACAAAATGCAAGTGCAGTTCCTCTGTACCAGATAAGTAAGTTTAATGTAGAATTTAAAAATGCTAGTTCAACTTTTGACTCAGTGTATGACCAAAAAGAACAATGCAGAGTTTGTGATTTTGTTAGGATGAATCCGCCTAATTTTTTAGGGTCGCAAGTTGGGAAGGACCCACAAAAGTTCATTGATAAGGCAAGAAAATATTTGGTTTTATGTCAGTAATTCGTAGTGATAGGTGAGATTGACATCCTACAAACTCAAGGATGTGACTCACATATGGTTCACTCAGTGGAAACACAACAACCATGAATTTGTCTTTTGTAACTTAGTTTAGCAGTTCAATTCAGTGTTAGTGCAGAAAATCTCACAGAACTTTCTCACTCTCTACTCCAGTTAGTGACCCAGTTATAGCTACACGGGTATAGAGAAATTACCCTGTCACATTATCTAAATAGTCACCTCATTAGATCTAGAAGAATTAGAAATGGTAGACCTTGATGTCATTCTAGGAATGGATTGGTTAAACTCATGTTATTCCTCAGTCAATTGTAGAACTAGGATTGTTCGTTTTTAGTTTCCAGACGATCCAATCTTAAAATGGAAAGGTAGTAGCTTAGCACATATGGGTCAATTTATTTATTACCTTAAGGCCAGAAAGATGATTCTCTCAAAATGTGCATTGGCTATCGACAGTTGAACAAGGTCACAATCAAGAATAAGTATCCCATCCCTAGGATTGATGAATTGTTTTACCAACTTCAGGGTGCAACCCATTTCTCAAAGATAGATCTTAGATCATGTTATCATTAGCTTAGTATCAGAAACACTTACATTTCGAAAATAGCCTTCAAAACTCGGTATGGTCATTATTAATTAATAGTTATGTAATTTGGACTAACTAATGCTCCCACAACTTTCATGAATTTGATGAACAGAGTGCTCAAACAGTACTTGGACTTGTTCGTTATCGTATTTATTGATGATATCCTCATTTACTCTAGGAGTTAGGAAGAACATGGAAGTCATCTAAGAGTTGTTCAGCAGATTCTCAAGGATCGATAGTTATTCACTAAGTTTAGTAACTGTGAGTTCTTGTTGAAATCCATTGCTTTTCTTAGTCACATTGTATCTAGCGAAGGGATTTGAGTTGATTCACAGAAAACGGAAGCATGGAAACAATGGACCAGACCTAACTCTGCTACATATATCAGAAGTTTCTTAGGTATAGCTGGTTATTACAGATGGTTCGTTGAAGGATTTTCATCCATAGCCTCACGATTGACTAGGTTGACTCAGAAGATGGTCAAGTTTCAATTGTTAGATGATTGTGAGAAAAGATTTGCTGTATTGAAAACTAGATTGACTACAACTCTTGTCTTGACTCTACCAGAGGATTTAGATAGTTATGTGATCTATTGTGATGCATCAAGAGTTTGCCTAGGTTGTGTGTTGATACACTGAGAGAACGTAATAGCTTATTCATGTAGACAACTTAAGGTTCGTGAGAACAACTATCCAACTCATGACATTGAGCTTGCAGTAGTAGTGTTTGTACTCAAGATCTGGAGACATTACTTGTATGGTGTTCAAGTAGATGTATTCACTAACCATAAGAGCCTTCAGTATGTGTTCACCCAGAAAGAGTTGAATCTTTGCCAGTGGAGATGTCTAGAGTTTATTAAGGATTATGATATGAGTGCATTATCATCCGGGTAAGGCTAATGTAGTAGTAGATTCTCTTAGAAGATTATCTACGGATAGTGTAGCACATATTGAGGAAGAAAGGATGGAGCTAGTGAAGGATGTTCACAGGCTTGTTCGCTCGGGTGTTCGCCTTAAGAGTATATCAGACAATGGTGTAACAATTGAGAATGGGGCATAATAGTCTTTGATAGTGGAGGTTAAGGAAAATAAAGACAATTATCCAATGTTTCTTGAATCTAAGGGTGCAGTCCATAATCAGAGAGTGGAGGTTTTCTCCAAAGGGGGAGATGGTGTACTTCGCTACCAGGGTAGATTGTGTGTTCTTGATGTGGGTGAGTTAAGAAAGCATATCGTTTCAGAAGCCCATATCTCTAGGTATTCTATTCATCCAGCTTCCACTTAGATGTACAACAATCTGCAGGAAGTCTATTTGTGCAATGGCATGAAGAGGGATATTGCAGACTTTGTAAGTAAGTGCCCCAATTGCCTTCAAGTCAAGGTAGAAAATCAGAAACCAGGGGGTATGACTCAAGAGATTGATATTCTTAATTGGAAGTGGGATGTGATCAATATGGAATTCATCACAGGATTACGGCGTACTCGAAGACAACATGACTCCATTTGGGTGATAGTCTATAGGATGACTAAATTTTCTTGCTTCTTAGAGGTCAAGACTACATATTTGTCAGAAGACTATGCAAGGCTTTACATTAATGAGATTCTGAGGTTACATGGGGTTACTTTTTCTATCATCTCAGATAGAGGTCCTCAGTTTACCTCTTATTTCAAGAAGTCATTTTAGAAAGGTCTTGGTACTCAAGTTAACCTTAGTACAACATTTCATCAACAGACGAATGGGCTGGCAGAGCGTACAATTAAGAACTAAGAAGATATTTTGAGAGCTTGTGTGATCGATTTCAAGGGTAGTTGGGATGATCACCTTCCTCTTATATTATTTGCCAACAACAATAACTAACATTCCATAATTCAGATTGCCCTTTATAAGGCTTTATATTGGCGTACATGTAGATCTCCTGTTTGTTGGTTTGAAGTAAGTAAAACATCTTTAATAAGGCAATATTAAGTTATTTATGCAATGGAGTAAGTGCAACTCAATAGAGATAGACTTAAAAAAGCGCAAACTCATCAGAAATGTTATGCATCTGTAAAAAGAAGGGAACTAGAGTTCCATGTTGATGATTGGGTTTTTCTGAAGGTCTCACCTAGGAAAGAGGTGATGAGATTTGGAAAGAAAGGGAAGCTCAGTCCTAAATATGTAGGCCCTTACAAGATCTTGAAATGGGTTGGCAAGGTGGCATATTAGTTAGAGTTGCCAGCAGAATTAGCAGCAATGCATCCGGTCTTCCACATCTCACTCTTGAAGAAGTGTGTGGGTGATCCAGCCTCTGTAGTGCCATTAGAGAGTTTGGAGGTGAAAGATATTGTTTCTTTTGAGGATGTAACAATTGAGATTCTTGACCGTCAGTTTAGAAGGTTGAGAAACAAAGAAGTCTCTTCAGTCAAGGTTTTGTGGAGGAGTCAGTCCGTATAGGGAGCGACTTGGGAAGCAAAAGCAGCTACGAAAGCCAAGTATCCTCACCTTTTTCCTTCTGATTCCACTCCAGCTTGAGGTAATAGTTCCTCTTAAGTTTTCCAGTCATTCTTTCGTGAATTCAGTCTTAGAATCATGTTCCCTCAGTTTGTACTTGCATTTTCAACGTAATTAAATGTTATCAGAACTCCATTCAGTCAGAGACTTAGTTCTCAATGTTCAATACTAGGGTTGGCAACTCTTCCTATGGTTCATATAGTTTAGTCTTCATTCGAGGACGAATGTTCCCAAGTGGGAGAAACTGTAACACCCCGTATCCAAAAAAACCCAAAAACCAGCTGTACAAAAAAAATCCGCAGGTGCAACCAATGGTGGCATCGACGGACCATCGCCTGAGCCACGGTCCGTACTGCACAACCGTCGATGGGATCAAAAACTCTAAAAATTTCATCCTAGAAAAATTGGTAAAGTCTTGGACGACGGATGGACTTACGATCAGTAGGATAGACGACGGTCCATAGTCCGTGACTTTTGATTGAGATCCCCACTCACCCACTCTTTTGGTCTTTTCCCACTTGCTTTTAACCCTAAGTTATGTCATTTTGACCCTAAATCATCATATTTTAGTGAGTTTAAACCTAGAAACATAACTAGAACATTTCTAAGTCAAATCATTAAATCAAAAGTTAGAAAATTAGAAGTAAGAAAGGAGAAAAGCTCAAGAACCCTAGTTCAATAGCGAAGCAAGTTTCCAGCAACTCTAGCCCAGAAACCTAAGTGTTTCACTGTGAATTGGATCACCAGGTATGTGGGATTTCACTAGTGGGTTCCTTTCACCCATTGTGTCCCTAGTCTTCAGTTAGATTCTTTATTCTATTATCATGATTAAATCTAGGGTTTCTAGAACATTGATAAAACTTTATGAATTTATTAAATATATGTTCCAAATTAGATTATCATGTTATTACTCAGATAATGGCACGAATTTCAGAGATCTAGCTTTGTATTTATTTAGTTTTTGAATTCCACATGCTAGGTAAAATATTTCAGACACTTCAGATATACATGCCTCAGTTATAAATGCATAATTACTAGATTAATTGTTGCATTCTCAGTTTGCATGTTTAGTTTCGAGCTATCCAGTATTTATAGATACTCAGACAGAATCAATAAATTTTACAGAATTCATTGGGATTAGCATAATACCAAGTTGGACTAGGGTTTAGCGCACTCAATTAGTCCCAGATTACTAGCCAAGAAGTTTGTATGTCCCCTCTGTGGGCAATTAATTTAGTGATCACTCCAGCTTGCCTTTATACCTTTGGAAGGGTATATTGGGTCCTCTCGGTGGGGCTTATACATCGAACTCCACATTTAGCTCATGTGGTTTTAATATCGGTTATTAGTAGCTCCCACAGTTCAGTCAAACTCTTTGCATTGACAATTTATCATTATATTCAATATTCAGTTTCAGCATGTTATAAATTGGTTATTGCATTCAGTTAGTTCAGAATTCAATTATCATGTCAGATTATTATTCTTGTTTTTATGCTTGTTCAATTATGTTTTATTTAAATTTTATTCAATCCTACATGCTCAGTACCTTTCAAGTACTGATGCATACGCGCTGCATCTTCTTGTGATGTAGGTTCAGGTTCTTAGCATCCATATCACGCATAAATCAATTTGTGATCTCCAGTTCAGTATATTCAATGGCGAGTCCTCATTCTCCAAGGACAACACTCATGAGTGTCATTTCAGTCTTTAGTCATTTAGTTTCAGTTTTTGCTAGATTTAGCTGGGGCTTGTCTTAGTATTTCTAGTCCAGTTTAGAGGCTTGTTTCATACATATATAGATTCAGCTTAATATTGAGTTAATATTTTCATTGGATTTAACTCATCAGTTTTCATGTATATAAATTTTAGCATATGGGTATTCCCTATATATTCATTACAAGTTATGATTTAACTTCCCCATTAATTTATTATCTTTAGTTGTCTCATTATTATGCTAGCAGAGTTAGCTTGGGATCACATGTGGTCCTAAAGTCCGTGTCCGCGTCTCGGAGGTAGCTCGGGGCGTGACATAAACTGCCAACAATCCGGTTAGCACGTGGGGTGAATTTCCCATTCACCCCATAATTAGGAAGCGTGCATGGTATTAACTAAGGCCTGCATCAATAGCCAGCCATCAACGCCATGTTGGCCCATCAACGGACAATCTGTTACTTCCGTCGTTTGGGTCATAGGCTATTCTTTAAATGACCCTTCCCTAGGCTAAATGTCCATCAACGCCTCTCCATCGATGGGGTGTCATTAAACTGGCGAGGCGTCATTTGGCTCAGTCCATTGACACTGTCAAGGCAGTGTAGCAACAACCTTTGGGTCTTTTTTGAGGGCCTCTTGCGTGGACTTTGGGAAGTCGTAGCCAATTGTTTCCAATGCGAATATACTTGTTAACATTTTCAAAACCTTCCATGCAAGTTTCACCCAAAATAAATACGTAAAACATATCCAAACATGCAAGGCACACTCAAGACACACATTAACGTCTCAAGGGCTAACATTCCAACGTCTTGGATGTTTGAC
This sequence comes from Solanum lycopersicum, assembly GCF_036512215.1. Lineage (NCBI taxonomy): Eukaryota > Viridiplantae > Streptophyta > Magnoliopsida > Solanales > Solanaceae > Solanum > Solanum lycopersicum. The sequence continues at coordinate 45,650,485 of NC_090811.1, forward strand.
CTCTTAACTTCATGAAAATCAACACAATGTCTATAAACACCATTATTACTTGTATAAATGAATCTTATAATCTCATGGCACACAAATAAGTATATAAGAGAACATAAGGCCCCTTAGGTTACTAGTCATCGAACGTCTTGGTCTTCCCTTGACGTTTGACTTTCAAATGAGTTCAGATCACCCATGCATACTTTAAAACACTTAATAAATATGTTATCAAACTTATAGGCACTAGTGAGTCTCTAGAAACTCTAACTCATTTTGGGGGTCTTACGGTATCTCCCACTAGGGGACATTCGTCCAGGAATGACACTTAGAACACTTTAATCACAACAAGGACTTCAATGAATCATAGGGCATCTCACAACATTCATAACATCATCATATAGAAGTTAATGAACCAAATATACAAGGAACACAACTTCAAACCATTTAGCACTCAATACAACACAAATAAGCAAAATCTTTATTCACTCACTCTTTAATGCGTCAAACACATAGACTCTCGTCATGTTCATAGGAGGAACATCCTTCACGTTATCATAACCTGGTCATTACACTTCATATTATTAAGATCTCATCTTGCAACCATCTTAAAGTCACACTTAAGCAGATTCGACAACACTCAAGAAACAATTAGGCACTCGTACTTCAATGTACATAGACTTGAGTCAATTGAATCAACAAGAATCTTTATTAGTTAGACCTAGTTCCACGAGGGTTATACTCAACCATAACATGCTTAGTTGTGTCCATTGAATAATGTCCTTCTCCTCAATACACTTAAATGTATCATGAGTTCATACCCAAGCAAATGCACAATGGTCAATTTTCCTGTAATATGTGAAATTCTAAAGTTTTAACCCTAGCATGGTAATACTTCCTTCCTGGTGAAGTAAAAATGGTAATTCTCACCACACACATCATAACAATTGGAAGCCATTTCACATAATTGCAATTTCTAGCCTAACACTAGCTTTCATAAACATGCATCATTTAAGAAAAGTTTTACAATTTATAGGCACACACTAGAACAATAGCTAGACATGACTTTACTTTTCAAAAATGAGTCTACAATCATGCTTTCCAAATCATAAAAGTTACATAGTTTTCAAGAGATTCATCATTTTTCATTTTGAACGAGCTAAATTCCTTGTTATAAGGCTAAACATTAAACATTAAGAGTGACTTAAAATATGCTTCTTACCTTATCCCATGAAGTTAATTTCCCAACTAGAATATCAATATGCACAATCACCATGAAAAACAAACATGGATTTGATAAAAAGAATTTCAATTAATTTAGAATCTTCAAAATACTATTAAGATAATGTCAATCAAGACATACTGAACATATGAAGATCATGCAATTCATACTTTATCCAAAGCTCCTATCATGAACAAGCTTATTAAAAATTATTACATTCAAGTTTAAGTAAGAATAGAAGGATAAGATGGAAGATCTACAACGTTACTACCCACATCACCATCCCCCACTTAGGGTAAACCCAATTAAGAGCGACTTAACCTAACCTCATGAGGATCTTAACAACCTTCATTTTCATCACTTAAAAAGTGATTACCACTTTAAAAGGAATTACAGTAAGTAAACCAAGGTCTTCTAAACCTTATCATCTATGCAAATTATCCCCAAATTTTCATGTTAGGCCATACTATACAACCACATAAGGTTTTAACTATACCATGAACATCAAAAGTCACAAAACAATAGGGGAAACAATAGAGGAGACTTAGACATAAGGCCTCTTTCTTTTTCTTTCAACATGTAGTAAGGTAACTTCTAGGTCAATCAAACCCACATCATCACGCTACCAAGATAAACGTACTACCCTTACATCTAAGATCAAGTCTATTCAAAAGACTCCAATCGGTGCAAATCAATCATGAAGGTTCACTCATATAAACAAAAGCAACATTTGAACCATTATACAAATACATGGGTAAAAGCTTACATAGGTAGTCACTAAGCATTTCAAACTAAAATCATATCATTAGGCTACCATCATGCAAAACCATATAGTAATACACCATTCCAAAAGAGACTCATTTTATCCATAACAACTTCTAGCATATTTGAACCATATCATGACTTACATTTCTAAACATAACGTGATATTCCACATAGGTTTCATATATAGACACAAAGGGCATCATATCAACATAACATATCATTTATCATATTTAATACAAATACATAATTGGTGTCACATCATCAAAGCATGCCAAAAATTCACTTCACACATACTCATAAATCAATAAAACCAAGATAAGCATCAAAACTCACCTTTTCTGCCGTTCAAGCATAGATATATGATAAGATTCAAATTAGGGAAGAAACTAATTGAAATCAAAAAGTGGAATTAAACAACAAAAAAGTAATATAGATTAGAAATATGAGATGAGAAAGAAAAAAGAAAATCTAATTAATTAAACAATCAACCAAGGAAAAAGAGAAACTTGAATTCGAAAAGAAAAAACTCAAATTGAAAACCACAAATCAGCAATCTCAAGTGAAATCAAGTTTGAGAATTCCTAAACAACCAATGAAAATCCACCCATCACTAATCTCGATTAATATACACTAAACTAATCTAACCTAAAGCGATCCACCCTCTTGGAAGAGTTTGTTCATTTAAATTTCATAATCCATATAGTCTAAGTCTTTCAAAATAAAAGAGACTACTATGTATACTAATAAAATAAAGAAGGCACTTCTTTTGCTAATTTTACCCTTAATGAGGGAAGGTTCTTGTTTGGTTGTCTTGTTTTGTGAATTCTTTAAAATTATGAGATGACCATTTGCACAAATGGCCTCTTTCTTCCTTCTCTTACCTTAGTTGGCCATTCCACACATTGTACTTGTCGATTTTGTGTCCATCAAGATCCTTTAAAGCTTTTACGCAATCTATGCTATCCATGTTGTTATCAATATAACATCTCACCCAAGCAATCACAATTAAAAGACCACCAAACAATATATAAGAGAGAGATCTTATAGAGTTAAGTTCTATGACATGACATGAAATGATGAAGAAGGTATTCTATCGTCCTATCGCCTCTCCCTGTTGTGATTCACATCGATGATCAAGACTCTACAAGACATGGCAATATGAGACATTTTGAATCTAAAACCGCTTTCACAAACCCCATGCTCTGATACCACGTCTGTCACATCGGGGATTACCCCCAGAAGTAATATGACATACTTTATCTATCAGAGGTCTTATACAAGCCCATAATTATCATTCATCACATTTTCAAGGGTAAATTTGCGGAAAATTTATAATTTTCATAGAACATCATCGCTAGAATATCATTTCATATATATAAAATATCATAACTACATAGTTAGACTCTAATATCTTTTTGCTATCCTAGACTCAACATCATAAGAGTACATTAGGGACACGACCCTTACAACATAATACATCATTACATCAATACTACACTTAACAATAAACCATAATGTAGGAAAGCCTTAGACCTAAGGATTCCTTTCCTTGAATTTGGGAATCGCACAACAAGATCCTTAATCATAAAGACATCCTTTTCAAGCATCCATAACCTACACTTTTTGTAAGATGTAGAGAAGAATGAAGTTAGTACAAGAATGCACTAAGTATGGCAACCAAGCAAAAACATTCATTTAAAAGGGGCATTTTCTTAAAATCATAATTCATGCTTTTTTGAGAAATTCATAAAAACATTATGCATTGGCAGTTGTATCATTCACATACTTCAAATATGCATATTCAAAGGGAAATATTCATATAAAAACACATAGAATTTAGCCACATATCGAACCACGTTAGAATAAACATTTTCCATCTTTGTAGTGAATATCTTGTTTTATAGTGAATCATTTCTTTTCTTCTAATTTCTTATTCCACCAAGTAACCCTCTAGTGATAATTGGTGCAATACATCACCTTAAAGCCACAAGGAAATTATACATATAATCTACATAAGCCAACACATACCATCATAAAAATATAGCACACCACAAGACACCTTCAATTCAAGACCATAAAAATTTCCGGTGAACTCTATTCACATTGCACATATACTAATGTCAATTCCCTTAAGATCCACTTGCGCAATGCATAGGTGAAGTCTCATACCCCAACCTACACTAAGCAATTACCATTAGGTTATCCTAGTTAAGGTCCTTACTTTACTACCATTGTCCAATTTACTTTAGGGAAACTATAGACTAACTGCACTAAGACCATGTGTGCTACATAGAATTTAGTGTTGTAGAGACTTACACCAATGGAAGGTGTTCTTACCTAGAAAAGGTAGAACATTAACAAATTCGAGCATACTCAGTGAAATACTTTCTAGATCCTATGTGACAAGCATAGTTATGGAACTTGGAGGGTGATACGCTCAAACTTACTTCTCAAATAACAAGTAAAGCGGTCGTGTCAAGTAAATAACCCAACTAGTGAGGTTGGGATCGTTCCCACGAGGAAAATAGTCTAGACTTAACTTCAACATGTTATTACTATTGTTTGGTCAATGACTTACTTGGAAAGTAATAAAACAATAAAAGGGGGTTTCTATTTCTAAATAAATAAAAATAACTAACGAAATTGAAAGAGACACTTAACAACTTTCAATGTTGGAGTTTAATCAATTAATCAAGTTAACTAGGGTTTACGTGTTTCCCATAGGTTCATAACTTGATAATTCTAACTATAACAAGTCTTTCCTAGTATCTTGCATGCAAAGTGACAAGTTATGTATTTCTAAGTCCTTGGTCCGACATCTAGAAAATCTCACTCTGCACCGTGGTCCGACTACGTGTGTTGCTTTCCTAACCCTTATATTTACCTCATATTAAGCATCGTATGCGATAATTGACTAAGTTATTACCTTGTACCAATCAATACTAGACTATTATATAGTATACACTAAATCTATTTTAATAATTCTTTTCCCATTATCTACCTCCTTAGTCCGGCAAGTAGCATTAAGGCGAGTTCTAACGTTGCCCATCTGTTAAAAAGACTTCTAAGAGAGAGAATTATTAATACATGCAAGAAACTATTCTAGAATTGTTATTTTAGTTAGGTTTTATCTCATTATTTGCCTATGTTTCCCACAACCCTAGTTATGGAGTTATTTACCCACAGTCATAATCCAAATATTAAAATATATTAAATAAGAATTCATATACTTACTTCAGTAAGAAAGAGTAAAATCCGAAAGTTTGCTTGATTAATAACCACAAATCACCAACAATCACTGATAATCAAAAGTCTAACAATACAATGTTTACTAATACGGTGTCTCACAATACAGAGTGTAACAATCTAAGAGTGTAACAATCCAGAGTCTAACCTCAAAAACGAGGTTTTTCGAACTATTTATAAAAATTAAAAACCTAATTAAACAAGGACTCTATTTGCTGCAAATATGCCAAAACGCGGCTGGATTGACGGACCTCGCGACGGATCGTCGTGGTCACGACGGACCATCATGGACTCCGTCGTCCCATACTTATGAAATTTCTTCTACTGCTCTCTTCATTACCCTCGACGGCAAGTATGACGGACCGTCATAGGCACAACGGTATGTCAAGGATCTTCGTTCCAAAACACTTCAACTCTTGGAATATGGGTACTGGGATTACTTCTCTGAACTTCATAACGAACCTGCAGGACGGACCGTCATAGACAAGACGGACCGTCAGAAGCTTCTTAAATCCACACTTGGTAAGACTTCCCCATCTTCCTTCAGTAGCTGCACTACGCTGCTACCTACGGACCGTCACAAGTATGACCGACCGTCATAAGCTCCATAGGTTGTCTCTTCTGCATTTATTCGCTCAAAATTTCCGCATTCATCTTTTGACAGATTTCCTGCAAAATAAAGAGAAACTTATATCAAAATTAGCACAAAAAGGCTTTTGGACACACTAAACTTAAGGAAAAAGCATTAATAATACCGTGAAACCACGGTATATTAGAGGTACATATGAAAACCCTCTTTATTCCAAATGGGGCATTATGGTTATTCACTTATGGAAACCCTTTTTATGCCTATTGAGGCACTGTGGTTATCCACCTCATGAGGATTATGGTAACCTACCTACCTTCCTAAATTATGAACGGACACCCGTCATCTTCAAGTTCACTTGGTGCTAAGCTAAGTTCCCTTTTTATTAAAAAGACTTTATTAACGTTATCCTATAACATTAGGCTTAGGAGAGTCATGTCCTCATATGCTTATCTCATAGATCATAGATGAGAGTTCATTAACCTAAATCATGTGAGAAACCCTTTAACATGGACATAGCATATGTAACCACCTATCTAGTTTAGGGTACAGTTGACTTAAAACATCTTTACAGTAAGCTCTAGTCATTATGCACCTATCGTAGCTTTACTTTACCTATAACATTATAGTAACTCATCATAGGCAGCACATACATATCTTTAGTTGAAATAACCATTTACATACTCCTAACACTAGCCATAGTAAATTAGGCATAGCCTTAACATAGGGTGATCATCACTAACACACATTCATTGTATAATTGCGTTCAAATCAATGTTCACATCACATTTATATTTACAATAAATCAAACACCGCCACCATAAGTTGACCATACAACATAATTTCATACAAGGTCAATTCTGTCACCAATACTATAGAGAAGTAGAGAACATGAAGAATAGAGCAATTGTACCAATCATTTAGCCTGTGATCAATATTAATCTTCCATCAACAATTCAAGTATAGGGAAGTAGCTTAAATATACTTTAACACACGAAATGATGCATAATCACTATAAGATCATGCTACTAACAAGTACACTACATCACCAATACACTAGAGAGCAAAGAGTCATTGACCACTTAGTAGTATTCCTTGCTTTGATCATCATAATAAACATTCATAATAAGTTAACATAGTTATCTAGGGCAGTAGCTAAAGACATAGTAACTATGTCTAAATAATTCTTCACCTACCCAAGAACTTGGATCACATCATGTACATAACATGGTAAATCAATAGGCCAAGAGGATGTAATTCATTCTTTACCAACACTCCTTTGTTTTGATCATTAAGGATTCATACCCAACGGTTCATCAATAACATATAAGTAAGGCATTAGATACTATTATAGCTACACAATCGAGTCCCGTATTCATGCACTATAGAGTCAATATTACAGTAAATAGCATGCTTTAACAATCAAGAGGAAAATATATATCAATTCCTCAATACTCAATCCCTATTGGACCAACAATTTATAACCATGAAAACAAGAAAAATGTTATTAGTACTTATTCGGGGTTGTTGGCACATACCATATGAATGCCAAACATTAACATACTAGGGAGGACATACGGTGATAATTTAAGCATTGCCATCCCATTAGGAGTATTCTTATTAACACTATTGCACTGATACATCCACCTATAAAATTGAGAAAATGGTTTAACTACATCAATTTCGAGAACATGTGTAACATTGAGAATTCTATGTATATCAAAGACTAAGAACAAGTGTACTATATAGGAATAGATCTTGTGATTATGGAGGAAATATAGAACTCAAGAACTGGTTACCTCCTGCTATGAATATGTGCTTGGAAATGCTACAAATATTTATATGTAACTAGGTAACAAATAATTTTTAACCAACATGATTCAATTCATACCAGTACAACTTTAGATGCAAATAACATTTAAGCCTTTATAACTGAGATGGTCGAATAAAATGAGCTCAATCTAGTCAAACTTTTGATAGCTTGAAGTCCTTTCTGTATGTCACATGTTGACACTTTAACAACCGTTAACCTTAACATAGTTAATATGAATAGCATGATCCGATACAATTGGTAGTTGGCTTCTTAACTTTCCTCTATCGCACGATCAGGATTATAAAGAAAGGTAACTTTCCTAAATGCCCAAGAAGTCCCCTAATTATAAATGTGGCATGCAACATATTCATGACTAAGGATCTACTAGACACGACTTTGTAGACTCCCTAGGACTAACTACTCTGATTCAACTATTATCACACCCCAACCCTAGGTGTGGCGGACGACTACCCTATGAACACATGCTTTACAAGTAAACTATTAGGTATATTACTAATGAAAAGATTTATATACAACACATGTTTACTAGCTGAACAAATACATGTGACAAGTGAAACTATGAATACAAATGATAGCTTTACAATGTCTACAAATCCTCTATTGGAATCTATGCTATGAAAAAACACATAGTAGAGACTCGGCAAAGCCCCAAATCAACCTGTAGCTCACCAACAAAAGTTGAGTATAATGTGCTTTTATTGGGGAGAGCTACTTTTGAATACTTGTACCTGCAACATGAAATGTAGCGCCCTAATAAGGGACTCAGTACGAAAAAATGTATTGAATATGTAAGGCATAGTACAACCATATGCTAGATGAGGACTCAAGAGAAACCAAATACCAATAGATAAGGATTAGAGACAACCTTTGCTTATACTTGTGGAGTTGTGTGTGTTACATTCTTTTCTTTAATTTTCTATGTGTTATAATTCTTATAAGCCTTATGATACAAATGACCAACTTATCAGTTGTAGGAGAGGATAACCCATGCTAGCCATTTTATCCCCTGAGATGCGGTCCTCCTAATTACACAAGTTGGGATCGGCCCATGCTAGGCTTTAGGCCCAAAGCTTCAACTCTTATGTACCAGTTTTGATCGAGTCATGCTAGGCATTTGCCCCTGGGCTGCCACCTGTAAATATACATATTTCTTCACTTAGGTTTTTTTAATCTTTGAGATTGATGATTTGGTGTTCATAACTTTTTTGAGATTGTTACATTGTTGATAATAACCCATTTGGGATTGCTATTTTGGTGGTCATAATCATTGTTCAGATTTGGAAATATGAACCAATTGTAGAAGACATATGAATATGGACTAATAATAATGACAATGACGTGGGAAGAAAATGTGACACCAACGTAATACTTCTTCGATGAATCAATATGCCTTTTCGACATCTCAAATTGAAGAACATATGAAATGAAGACATATTACTTAAGCCAAGATATTTGAACTCTGTATGATAGCCAAATACTCACCAACTAATATAAATGACAAGATATACATGAATGTGGAACGAAGAAAAAATGTGGACAAATTCAACTTAAGGACGGATACATATTTCAACTAAGTACATAAATATAAATGTAAAATAGAGGAAGAAGACATATTGTGAGGAAAAATAATAGTCTAACATAATGAAGTAATAAATAATAAAGGTAACACATGAACATGTGAAAAGATGACATATAGGATGGAATAGACTATTTATGTATGTTTGGAAGATATGCGCAGATCGTGTATCCATCTTATAAACATATGTATCATGTGTAATCTAGTATCAGTTTGAAATATATAAGGGAAATATGTTCTTGGAATACTTCGACAATGAAACAAAGTTTGAACCTTGCATGCTAACACTTGGTAGAGCAAACACGCAGATTTAGTAACAAACTCATAGTAGAGTGCTCACTTTAATTCTCTACGGAGTACGAACTACATTTATGGATCAGTCACTACCAAGAGAACTTAGAAAGCTTACAAGTGTTTGATTCTTGCCAAGGAAATAGGAAATCGAATAGCCTTACATACCTTGCTGCGCAACAATGGATATAACAATGAGTTAACCATGTTTCTTTCAAATTAATCTACATTGAAGTAAATAATAAAAACTAATATTAGTTTCTAAGCAAATTTAGGATACTTGATAAAAAAAATAAAGTAATTGGCAGTATATCTATAATTGATTTTTTCCAAAGTTCTTCGCATCCAATTTCCCCTAAATATTTTTATAAGGTCCTCCAAAACCCCTCAGTCTTCAACACGTCTAGAAAATATTATTAAAGGAATGGCAGGAAGTAAGCTCATGCAACACTCAATTAAGTGATGTATCACTACACATTCAATATTCTATCCTCAAACCAGTTTTCATGACTTCTCTACATATCCAGTCAGACCCTCTTATTTTATGATACACAAAATAGTCCCTAAGCCTCACAATGTGTAAATAGAAATATGAACTCATGATTTCTGATCAACATCCTACGAATTGAAACTTACATATGGATTTTTAAAATAATCTCACAATCAAAATTTAAGGGGAGTCCACTTCGTATCTATCCTAACAAGCACCTTCTTCCAGAAAATTCATAAGGATCACACCACATAGAGGCAACACTCCCCAGTTCATTAACACATGCAAGCTTTTACAAATAATGCAAGAACAAGAGAGGGATTGAAATTTCCACAGCTTACTTTGCTAGACAGAAACCTCACTTTCCATGACTTAGATTTTTCAAGGTTTAGATTGTCCTCTCTTACATACCTTGATGTTAAATCAAATTATTCACTTGAACTCCTTAAGAAGGGAGATGTTCTACCAGCTTGTACTTTTGAAACAATGGGTTTGCTTAAGATTTAATGGTGAAAATATAGAACAAAATTCATTGGAGATTCCATAGCTTTCGCTATGAGTAATTGGAAGAGAATAAGTAATATGAAGGAGAATAATAAGATTGATGCTTTAGAGGCCATTTTGGACGTTTTCCCTTTAGTAAACTGGAAAATAGTATAGTCCTTTACTTTAAGAAAGCAAATGCATCACCTCATTTATTTCTGCCACATGTTTTTAACTAGCTGCATCAGCTACTTGCTCTTTTTTTTTCCAGTCCATTTATTTTAAGTAGGTGCATTACCTAATTTCTCCTTTTTAATATAAAATTAAGTTCACTAATTTTATGTAGGCATCACCCTCTTGTTCATATAAACATAAATTTGATCCACCTACTGATCACCTACTTCCCCTTTTTCACATAAAATGTAGTCCACTTATTCTAAGTAGGTTCATTACCTACTGGCATAGTTTTAGTCAAGCAAGCACCTCAATTATTTTACATCATTTTCCCCATCTTAAATTCTTTACTAGACCGTAGAACTAATACACACTTGATTACTTTGACTTTTACATTGAATACCACCTTTTACTATCCCAAGTTTGAATTTTTTTGAGGTCACTTATTCATATGTGTTGGAAGGCATGGGGAATAAGAACTTCAAACATATTCTATTCTCACCAGTCGCATAGGAAATCGAGTCTATAACTATACCACAATGAAATTTTTTAGCGACATATACATAAAACTAGAACACGTAGAATACGGGGTGTTACGAAACCCTAGATTTTACCTCTAAAATCACCCTTAACTTCAATTCACTTGTTTTACAAAAATGTGTTTTCAAATAAAAGACACTTAAAATATTTATTGTCCAACAAATAACACGTAGGATGATTTTCCATCCCAGGTCCGCGGCGTCGAGGTGTTCCCTCGTTAAATTCTGCACATAGAAGGAACACCTGTCACGACGTGGCTCCATCGCGGATTCCCTTGAACAGGGGAATCCATTTTCTTCATAAGCATTTACAACCTCTAATATGCGTTTCTATCGCAGGTTCCTTCAATGTGTGGGGGCAGTTCCTCCATGACGCGGAGCTGCTCCTTTCTAGTGCAATTTCAAGCTTTTCTCGGTTTTCTTTTCCACTACTCCTTCCTCTATATTTCTCTAAAAAAGAAGAAATATGTGTATTCACACATAAACATTTGGCGAAGAAAGTTTTCAGTTATTTTTAGATTACTTTGAATTATTTTTAACCTTGTTGAATAGTTTCTAATTTATTTTAAGTATGTTTTTTAAAATTTAAATTTGTTCTTATATTTTTCAAATACTTGAAATCAAAACTGACTTAAATGTAGGATAGACCAACTTTTTTTTTATAATTTTCAGTAATTATTAAGTGAATCAAAGAATATTAATATTCTGGATGAACATTATCGAATTGCAAAGCACGTAGGCTCAACAATCTGAAGCTCTTCGATCCGATGACCAAGTTCTGCTTCTTTCCTAATAATCTTTGACCTAAAACATCTAATTATATTGGTTAGAATGTACGAAATCAACGACTCTAAAATACTCAAAATGCTAGACTTAACTATCAAAAATGTCCTAACTCGGCTATATACATTGGATAAAAATGGTTTTTAGGAATACGATTACGCCTAAGATCACAAAACTCCCCAATGACCAACCTTGAATCGGACCAAACTTGTGAGCAAAAACTATCAAAACCAATCCAACCAACGAGAGGCAATCGACGCCCAATAGGAGAGTCCACGTCCCATCGTTTGGAGCGTAGGTTGATAGTTCGCCTAGGGAGATTTATCTCCTACGTACTAAGTCTCTAACCTAAACCACGGACAAAAGAACAGTCTATAGGTGGGTCTACGAGGCGTCAATAGGGAACCGTCTATTGAGACCTGTAGATTTTCTGCAGGTGTCTCGGCTAAGTCTTAGGCATTTTAGGAAATTCAACTTATT